>NC_135620.1:36828125-37521250 GCF_053574225.1 Canis aureus
GATTCTTCATGGAAAACTTCTTAGACAACTCAGACTCATTTAGGGACTTCTACCATTTACTCTCTTTTAGCACCTCATTTACTTGTAGATATATCCATATTTTAATTATTTCAGTGATAATCTACTTAATGTCTGCCTTCACCCCCTGCCTATAATCTCTAACTGAACAGAGACTTTCTTTGTCATGTTCATCATCGTATCTCAAGCATCTATCATAGGCACTGGCATATAGAAAGCATTTCTTAAATATTTATAGAGTAAATAAATGAATGAAGGTAAATATGTATTTATGCTCTGGATACCCTGTTATTTAAACAGGCTAACAACTCTACAATAAGTATATATGAAATTATTTTCATATTTTCCTTTAAAGGGTAGATGGGGTAATAAAAACTCAGATTTATTTATTTAATCAAAGGTAAAAAAAGTATGCAATACTGTATTCTATTTTCTATTGGCTTATTAGGGAACAATATCTTTGTTCAAGTCCTCTGAGTGGATTCATTAAGGACCCTCTTTATTACTGTTCCTGACTCTATCTATGAATGGCACCAATACATCCATGATGACCACCTTACAAAACACATAATAGCCTCAGTTTTCAAAGGATAATAAAGCCCAAAGGCAACAGAATTTAACATTCTTCCTGGATAGAAAACAATCACACATAATTGTCCAAAAGTTACCTGTACTTCTAATTGGCTTCCAAGGGCATGGCCCTTTTTGTCTAAAAATTCACAATAAACAGACTGCTTACATAGTCGAATGATTTGGGGAAAGTCATGGAAACTTCTTGAACTTAAGTTTCCTTGCCTTAAAATGGAGATAATTTCTTCTTCATCTACTTAAAAATAATAGATGGATATAATCAACCTAAATTAATTACTAACCATAAAATACCATACAAACACATTATTACCACTAATAATAATTTCATATCACAAAGATCTGACAAATTTCAAACAGAAATATTTGGTAGATAAAAGTCATTAGTGGTTCTTTCTGGGGCATGATAATTCTTTCAGCATACCTTCCTTTGTCACTAACTATAAATACTTGCAAATCCTATGAATTTTGTTTATGGATTTAAGTGGTCACTCAACAGAGACATGCAGGGATTCCCATCAACATTTATGTGCAAATTTTTCATCATTTGTCAAAAGGGGGAAAAATCATTTCGAATATATCTCAGAAAGGAGTATATGGTACAGGAATTCACAAAGGGGCACTACATACATGGCTTCTTCCACACAAGAAGGAAAAGCCCAGTGATGCTAGCCTAATCCAGCCAGTTGCTAAATAAATATTTCTGAGTGTTATAGCTCAAAAATATTAGAATCAATTTATGCATAGAACCAATTGGGGGTTTTATTTAAATTCAATTAGTTAACATATAATACATTACTAGTTTCTGAGGTAGAGGTTAATGATTCATCAGTCTTATATAATACCCAATGCTTATTAAATCACATGTCCTTAATTTCCATCACCCAGTTACCTCATACCCCCTTTCCCTCTAGCAACCTTCAGTTTGTTTCCTATGATTAAGAGTCTCTTATGGTTTTTCTCCCTCTCTGATTTTGTTTTTTTTCTCCCTTCCCCTATGATCCTCTGTTTTGTTTCTTAAATTCCACATATGAGTGAGATCATATGATAACTGTCTTTCTCTGAACAATTTATTTTACTTAGTGTAATACCCTATAGTTCTATCCACATGGTTGCAAACGGCAATATGTCATTTTTGATGGCTGAGTAGTATTCCATTATATATATATATATATATATATATATATATATATATATATATATATATATATACCACATCTTTTTAAATTAAGTATCTAGGTTTGAGATCAGAGTGGTTTAATCTTTAAATGGATTAGAAAGAAAAAGTATTATGCCCTTTTCACCAGTATAATTTTGTTGTCTATTGCCTGTCCTGAGACATTCAGATGTAAACAAGTATACTTTTGTTTGGAGTCGACATGTTTCAAGTTCTATCAGGAACTCTTAAGAGACTTCCAAATAGGGGCACCTGGGTGGCTCAGTGATTGAGTGTCTGCCTTCGGCTCAGGTCATGTTCCTGGGGTCCTGGGATCGAGCCCTACATCAGGCTCCCCACAGGGAGCCTGCTTGTCTCTCTGCCTATGTCTCTGCCCCTCTCTCTCATGCATAAATAAATAAAATCTTTAAAAAAAAAAAAAAGAAACTTCCAAACCAGGGGTACCTGGTGGCTCAGTCATTTGGGTATCCAACTCTTGATTTTGGCTCAGATCATGATCTTAGAGTCATGGGATCAAGTCCTGTGCTTAAGATTCTCTCCCTTTCCCTCTATTCCTCCCCACCCTACTCGCATACATGTGCTCTCTCTCCCCTCCATAAAAGAGGCTTCCAAACCAGATGGTTCATTTCTATATGAACCAGGGAGTAAACGTTCTACCCACCTCAATGTGTAGAATAAATTCTGCTGAATTCGTGCCATCTGTGACCTCCAAGAATATGTCATCCTGAAGTATCTCAGATCCATCATGCTGATACCTGTAGGGATGATATGTGCCATTATCCCCTCATGGCCACTGTGACAGTAGGGCATGCCTGACACAAAAGCTCTTCCATGGCTTTGCCACATGGTCAATAAATGAATAACAAAAAACATAGCTTAATCATGAAGTCACATACTTAACTACCCAAGTATCCCTGAATGTAAAAATGGCTCCACCCTGGAAGAATGTGTTATATGCATTCATAATTTGTCCCCAAATCCAAAACCTTCCCTTCAAGTTGCCACCATGGCAATGGGAACCAGTTGGTGTAGTTATGCTTACTTATGTAAAACAAGGCTGGTGTCAGGGGTTACTGAGAAGACATCAGACAGGTAAGAGTAAGACACTCTATGAATCTCGATGAGCCCCCTTCTCCCCTCCTCTTATGCCTACTAATCTTTCTGCTTGTGCTTTCAATCTACCCAGCTCTTCTCTAAAACTCTAATCTATGAATTACTTATTGCCTCTCTCCCTCCATTTTCCCTTTTCTATTTACTAGCTCTCTTCCACTCAATCTATAAAGATTTTCTAATCTCTCCAGACTTAAAAATATTTTTCCTTGGCTTAGCATTAGCCCTATTTTCCTTTAATTCTCAGTCAAGCTTTATAACGGAATTATCTAATTCAAGACTTTTCATCTACTCTCCAGCCACTGTAGTGATACATGGTAAGTTCTAAATAGCTGTTGAACTGAGCCAAATTTTTAGCTTATCAGTGATTTGTTCACAATAGGAAATAAGCGCTAGGAAATGAAATTTAAAGTTACATAAAAATAGTATACTGAGGGGCGCCCTTGTGGCCCAGTGGTTGAGCATCTGACTCTTCATTTCAGCTCAGGTCATGGATCTCAAGGTTCTTGGCTTGAGCCTTGCATTGGGCTCGCACTCAGTGGGGAGTCTGCCTGAGGTTCTCTCTATCCTTTTCCCTCTGCTCCTCCCCCTGCTCATGTACACATACTCTCCCTCTCTCAAACAGATAAATCTAAAAAAAGAAATATAGTATATCAAACATGTATAACACTTACATATGAAAAAATCCCAGGTCTAAAAGGTGTTTTACTCAGGGCTAGACCCACCCATACACTGGGTAGGGACTCAGGTTTGAGATTTCATTCCAATGGCAAAGAAAGTCCACCTCCCATCCCCAGTATCCTCCCACACACTGCCTCCTATGATCCCTGATATTTTCATCAAAAATAGATATGTGATAATGTACTAATCCTATCTTACCATGCTAATACCCCTAAAAGGACCAAGTGGATATAGGAATACATATCCAAAGGTATGGCTATGTTGTCATACAGAACAAAACCAGACTCCTCCATATACTGAGTGACCTCAACCTCTTAGTTTCTTCAATTATAATATGAGAATACAACCATCTCCCATGTCAGGCTTGATTACTGTAAAGATTAATTAGGGGAAAAAACATAAATGCAAGTCTATGGAAGAATCCTTGCTGGCAAATACTAGTACTTTTTCTTCCATCCATCATTCACTCCCTAGTAAGAATTACCTAAACAGACTTCTTGTTCTAACATGTAGCTAAAACCTGAGATCTCTTAAAAAATGAAATTTTAATAAGGATAGAAGTGAGTAGTGAAAAGAGGTCAAGATACTGGAGACTGTAAATAAACAATGCTAAACTAAACTAAATCTCAGATGAAATTGATCTTCCTATGTACAAATCTGAACTCCTAGTCAACTTCCAAGTGTGGAATTAAGCATTTGATGCCGAATACTTTGGGAAGGATCAAAATTCCCATTTACAACTTGAACTTATAAATGATAAGTCAACTAATATATCTCTACCTGACCTTTGCTTTTGAGTATTTTCCATTGTTTTATAGAGAAGGCATTTTACTAGATTTTGTAGGAACGTTTTTTACAGAACTGCAGTAGATAGAAGAAATGAAAAACCTCAAGGTGAGGGGAACTGCTGTTGGACCATAAAAAGTGAATTGTTCTATTTTTGACTGCCAAAGACCCAAGTACTACTCCATGCCCTACCTCCCTAGCCTACCCTACATGTTTGCTTGCAAGTCCATTCTCAGTAGAATGAGATAAAAATTTACACTAAAGATGTTGATCAACAGATTTTTATCCCAGAATTTCCAGGGTTGTGAAACTGACCTTCTTTAAAGCTGAGTTCAACTATGTAGCTTAGCCATATAGATTATTTTAGTCTACATTCATTCAGTTTGGCTATTACCTCTTGTGACATGTATAGTTACAGCAAATTAATATTCATAGTAATTAATTCCTGTTGTTCAAATATTCAAAAAATAATTCCCACCGATAGAGAAAGCCAGATGGAAAGAAAATGTCTGGAGAGAAATTAAAAGATTGTCATTTCTAATTTTCAACCAAACCTTGAAAGTATTAATTGGCATGCTGGTACCCCTGAAAAAATGGAACAAACTTCTTTCCCTTACTTTGCCTCACAACTGATCCAGATGAATGCCAAAGCATATCAAAAAAGAGATCCAGGAAATGTTCTAACCTAACTTTTAAGGCATGGAGGTCTCCCCAAGAAAATATGTCTCCTATGTTTAGAGGAAATCCATCCAGCTCCACTCTTCCACACTGAGGCAGTCTTTGTAGGGAGAGGTAGATGCTGTCCAGTTTGGTATCCACATCAGAAATCAGAACATCTTCTGTGCTGATGACACATTGAGCTCCCTCAGCCACTCTTAGGGGGTTGGTAAACACCTAAAAAGAAGGAAGAAAACATTCGAAGCCTTGTTCTATGAGCTATCACTGAAGACAGAGCTCATTAAATAAAAAGGGCAGGGTGTGAGGAGATGGGCAGAGGAAATGGAAGTGAGCAAGGAGAAGTCATAGCCTTCACTTGGAGACCTGCTCTATCCTCCTGCCCACCAGGTCACAGCTGCCCCAAAGCAGCCCCTGCTCACGAAAATTCTGAGACCAACCACCCTGAGACAGTTGCTTTCTATTCTTCAATACATTACTTCTACTAGCAAAGGAAAACATAAAACAAGAGCCTTCTTTCCCTACAACTACCTTCACCCCCATCCTTCCCACATGCCTTACTCCTATATTTTTACTGTTTGGAGGAGAAAGAAAGAAATAATACTCCTGTTATTAAAAGAGGAGCATTATTTTTAAACAAGGTCCATGTCTGCCAGCTTCATTGATTCTCTAGTTGCATCAATTAATACTCCAAGATGCTAATATTTCAAGGGATATATTCTGCTATATTCTGTGGTTTTAAATTATAAATGTATTTTAGGTCAACTTTCAAAAAATAAAAGCATAATGCTAATTTGCTCCAACTCATTCATCACTAACTTTTCTGTCTCTGCCTAAACCCAGTGCTTAGGTTTTGGGGGTCTTCCTGCTAGCATCATATTATGATCACCTAGTGGTTATCACTCAACTCAGCTATCTGCAGGTATTTCACACCAGGAAACCAATCACTCATGACTGGTTTCACTGCAGCTACTCATTTAACTTTATTTATAATATTCTCAGTTCTCTAAGGTATGATTTCATTTGTCCCATACACTATAGGAAAAAGAAACCACTATGCCACATTAGCCCTGAGTCCTCATAACTATTCCATCTACCTTCAAAAGAGGAAGATAACTGTTCCTTTCATCATTTCTAATTCTCTCCATAAATCATTTTTCTCTAGCAAGAGGTTTGGATTGCTTTGCATAAAGCACTATTTCTCTCCATGACTGTTTTAGAAAAAGCTTTGGCTTCTTTAGATGCTGGGCTAGTTCAGGGCATGTATCTCATATACAGAAAGAATGGTCTGAATAAAATCTAATCAAATTAACAGACATAATAAACTACTCCCTCCACAGGGAATGTGATCTGGTCCCTGACAGGGAAGGAATCAAAGAATATAGTTCGGATTCTTTTGTCTTCTGTGTAAGACCTTTAGTGCATCTTTTGCCAAAAGTTGCAAGTTCAGAGGCCTGAGGGGGCAGGTCAGTGATGTAAATGAGTGCACTGGGCTACGTGGGGCCTTTTGAGACTGGAGAGCAAGCCCTGGCAACTGCTGCTGGGGGCAAGTGAGTTCACTGCTGCTAGAGCTTCCAAATTTTCAAGTGAAGCTAGAAATTCAGACTTGATGTGAAACTTCCTGATGTGTAAATGTTGGCAACTCACTAATTAAAAGTATCATTTGGCTCTATCAGAACAGTTCTATGGGTTGGGTAAGCCCCTTGGTCTTCAGAGTGAGACCTCTAGCCTCCAGCTTTGGGCAGGTGTAGAGATGGGGAGGAGAGACCCGGAAAGGGAGCCTCAGGACTCCTGGCTGTCTTCCAGGTAGGTACTTGGAAGGTGACATCTTTCCAGAGGGGTGAGACATGTATGGGTTGTCATCTCTCTTGTTCCTGATATATAGGTAATCTTACTTTGTCTTGCCACTCCTGAGGGGAAAATGAGTCCAGGAATAGCCACATGAATGAAGTCTAGCCCTCTAATGGGGTTTGAAACAAACTGTCAATATGAAGTCCAGCCTCACAGATCAGATGCAGAAAGTAGCATCGCCTTTGTAGTTCAGTTTTAATGAGATACCCAAACGCTTGAATGCTTATGTCAACACTAAGGCTGAGATAGGAGAGGATGGAAGGACTCATCTTAATTCATTTGAAAAATTAAAAAGCTTATTTAGATTAGTGAGCATATAGTTGGCCTGCAAAGAGAACAAATAAGTCCTTCCAGTTGCTAAGAGACCCATAACTTAATCCCCTTCCCCTGATCAGCATGTGAGACTTAGCAGAAAGGAAATGAAATGAAAGAGGTTTTGATAAAGCTTTGAAAATAATGCCAAATTCAGCAACTGGAAAATCTCACCTTTTAGACTGAAAGTCCCATGGGGAGGTAAAAGCTTTTTTTCCTACACTGTAGCTGGAAAATTAAATAGTTCTATAAAATAGCTAATGAAAAGTTAGCATTTCCAATAAGTCTTGGAGTCTTCTTTTCTTTCTTTAGGTCTTCCCTCCTTTTTGTCTTTCACATCAAACATCGTACATACCTTAGGAACTTGATTGTCCACTGGAAGAATTGTGATGTTAAAGCAGATCCCATGCAAAGTGCCTCCATGCTGGTTACTGATGGAAAATGCAAACTGAACATATCCTGGATTGAGGCCCATATCTTGCATGGGTGGCTTGTAGGCCACTTTCATGTGGTTTACAGCATGCTGCAAAGAAAATCGAGATGGAAATGTGGGCACCCATCTGCAAGGATCAGAGACTTTCAGAGAACTAGGTCTCCAAGAGCCATCACATTGACACAGAACATTGGAAGTGCCAACATCATCAATTTGAAGATCCCAAAAAGCTCTGTTTTAGAAATCACATTTTCTAAAACCAGGACGGAAAAGAACAAAGGAATTAAGTAAATATGTCAAGCGCTTGAAGCCAGCCAACTCTATAAAAGACCGCGGATGTGAATTTCAACCCAGCTTTGCAATAAATTAGCTGTGTGATATTGGTCAAAGTACTTAAACTTGCAAGGCCTCGATTCTTTATCACTAAAATAAATAAAATAATAAAATACTAGTACTGAGCACATGGGGTTTACACACTTATTTGCAACATCTAACTACAGTGAAATTAGGCAGAATTAACCCTCTGGGCAGGGGTAGCTGCTGCCTAAGTATTCATCACCATTACTGTGACTCTCGGGGGAGTATTCAGGGTACAGTCCACAGGAACAGGGAGAAGGTTAGTGAAGGATTTTGGAAGGTAGTAGTTCCCCTCAAAAAAAAAAAAAAAAGGTTTGTTAGGGAATCCCTGAGCGGCTCAGTGGTTTAGCGCCGCCTTCAGCCCAGGGCGTGATCCTGGAGTCCCGGGATCACGTTCCACATCAGGCTCCCTGCATGGAGCCTGCTTCTCTCACTGCCTGTGTTTCTCATGTGTCTTTCATGAATAAATAAATAAAATCTTTTTTTAAAAAAAAAGATATGTTAAAGTCCTAACCTCTAGTACCTCAGAATATGACCTTATTTGGGAATGGGGTTATTGCAGCTGTAAGTAGTTAAGATAAGGTCACACGGAAGGGTGAGCCCTTCATGGAATGTAACTCGTGTCCACAGAAGAAGAGAGAGACACACAGAGAAAAGATGGCCATAGGATAACAGAAGCAGACTGGGGTGGTGATCCAAAAGTCTAAGGAGGAGACAAGGAAGGCTTTCACTACAGGGTTTCAAGGTGGCCCTGCAGACACCTTGATTTCAGACATCCAGGCTCCAGAACTTTGAGACAGTAAATCTCTGTTGTTGTAAGCCACCCAGTTTGTAGTATCTACGGCAGCACTAGGAAACTAATACAGTGGATCTTGAGTGACCTGAATGTGATGGAATAAAACCTAGGCACCACCAGATCCGTTAATCAGAGCCCTGCTGCTGATAAAACGAAGCCAAAGGCTGTGTTGAGTTATAATAAGATTTGGAAATCATATCCAATGCAATGAAGCATTTTCAAATAGATATCACATGCTTAACAAATATATGGAAGCAGGAAGAAGTAGACATGAGGCATTTGATGCTTTTGACAGATGTCAAAGGCCAACATTCTCAAGTGCAACACTAGGAGTGCCATCCCTTCTCTCAGAAGACACCTCCATCACGTTTGTCAAGATTTTAGCATAGCATCATACCTGAGTGAATGATCTCAGCCCTCGGGCTGCAGAATTTTTAGTTAGCTTTGAAATGCTATCCACCATAATTAATTTCCCAGCATCCAGATGTCTAGAGAGAAATACAGAAGGACACATCAGCTAATTTTCCAAGCAAGAAACATTAAGTCAAATAGCCCACAACCAAATTTTCTAAAGCTAAAAAAGCCCATTGTAAGAGAAAATCAAAATCTTCATATTCTCCTTTCCTGTTGGGGGGGGGGTTCTAGCCTTCAGTCCAGAATCATCAATGTCATTCTCATGACTGCAGAAAGTATGTACAGAATTTTCTACTTTGATCTCATGAAAAGAAATTGTTCTTCTCAGCCTAAAAAATGTTTCCTTGCTTCTTCTCATCCTAAAAAAAAAAAATGTTTCCTTGCTATCATGTACATGACACAAGCCTCAGGTATATTCATGCCACTTTTCTAATTGAGATTAGAGAATATGACCATTTTGTGGCCTGTAATATCTGAAAATAGTGTTATGAAGATTCAATAAATTTTATTAAAAAGACAAAAATAACATGCTCTTTACAAAAGAAAGAAATGTTGTATGAAAAAAAGATTAAAGATTGCTTTAAGCTTACCTAAGCTGAAGACACTACAAGTGGCAGGTCACTTACCAATTAATACAGCTTTTGAAGGGAGGTATGAGATAAGTTTGAGATTACAGTAAATGTGGAATTGAACACAAATTCATGTCTGATCAACAGAGCAATTTAATCACAGTACTGTATATGGACACTTGCGACTCAATCCTTGGACACAACCCTCAACAAATAGCCCAGGTGATGACTTCTCAAGAGATACCTGTGGCCGAAAGAGAAAAACGGAGGTGTCGTTATCGTGTAGAGAAGCTCCCTGTTATATTCTGTATCTATAAAATGTAGATGTTTCTTAGTTATGTAGGCCACCTCAGTTTCCTTGACAACCAAATGCCGAGAAACTCCAGGAGCCTCCTTTGGAAGTTGGTCATCCACTGGAGTGATATGGATGGTCACCACCTGGAAAGAAATGATCTGTGCCATTAATTTGAAATACCAAAGGACACCAAAGAAAACACCCCACAATCACCCAGTCATGGTGAAGATGCTTTTCAAAAACTCCCATTTATAATATACTTCCCCTGAAATGATTCAGGAGCTAATAAGAACATGGTCCAAAAATAGAACATTCTTACCCATTTTGTGTTATGTTTTAAGAATATAATTATCACAACTACAGTTAATGCAGTCACTAATGCTAGGGAACAGGCACATAACAGGGTCCCGATTTTACTTCTATTTCTCCCTCCTACCAACAAACTGTGCTTTCTTTTGCTACCACCTTCCACTCAGTCATTGATCCTAGAATCCTTGTCATAACTTTTGGTTCCTCCTTCTCCACTGACCCATAACACATCTCCAAGGCCCAGAGTGTCTGCTAACAAAATTTCCTATACCATGACCACTTTCTGCTCCCTCCACAACTGTCATTCCCACTCTTACTGGTCTAGCTCCAGCTCTCGTCATTTCTTCCCTACGTTATTGCAACACCTTCCTGTGAACCCTAACTCCCAGACCGAATCTAGACTTTACATACCTCTAGTGTTCTCTTTTAAAAGAAAATTGCAAGTCAAATCAGTCATTCATCTCCTCAAAAGCCTAAGCCACCACTCAGGAAGGATTAAATTGTTCAAACTCCTCAGCATAGCACCTGGGACCTCCACAGTTTAGACACACTCATTTTTCAACTTCATCTTTTACCACCTTCTGATGCTAACCCAGGAGTCTAGATGCACATAAGGTATCAGGTTGTAGTTCTCAAGCAGGCCTCTATGATCTGGACCATGCTGTTTCTTCAATCTGCAAAGCTTTTCTCCTGCTTTCTCCCAAAACTTGAGGCTCTCTTACCTTTCAGGGCTCTTAAAACTTTGCCCAATTTCTCAGGGCACCTGAGTGGCTCAGTGCGTTACACCTCAGACTCTTGATTTCAGCTCAGATCATGGTTTCCAGGTCATGAGACTGAGCCCCACATCAGGCTCCATGCTCAATGGGGAGTCTGCTTGAGTCTCCCTCCATGCCTCATCCTCCCCTCCTCACACACATGCATGCATGTGTGCTCTCTCTCTCCCCCCACCTCCTCTCCCTCTCTCTCTAAAATAAATGAATCTTTAAAAAAACAACTTTGCTCAATTTCTCAGTTGGAATTGTTTCTGAATTTTGTTTATCCCTCAACAAATATTATTATTTCATTGTCTGGTAGTATTAGTAGTTCACATGTCTGTCTCTTCTAGGCTGAAACGTCCACAAAGGGAGAATCATAGTATACTGCAAACCATGTGGGATTTGTCAGTGGACAGACAGTTGAAATGCAGAGTATACCACTTAGTAGCTCTTAACCTTGAACAAGTCACTCAACTTTTTTGAGTGTCGATTTTATTGGGTAGTTAAGTGTAACAACCACCGCAGAGTTGTTATGAGGGTCAAATATCACTATATGGATAAAATGTCTGGCACACAGTAGGTGCTCAATAAATATTATGTTAATTTTGGTTGCTATACAACAACTGGCATGGTATTTTGTAAGGAGAAGATACTTCATCCATGTTTGCTAACTCAGCCAACATGCCCTATCTGTGACTTCTAAAATTCTTAAAATCATGCTCACAGGTTTGGGATCATGTAAGAGGATACGGCAACTTTGCCAAACAGATTTTATCATCACATTTATCTTTTTTTTTTTTTTTTACAATAATCCATGACTGGTTGTGAGAAAGCAATTACTAACTCTCTCTCAAAATGGGACGTTTGTTTGGCATCATGGATCTGTGCACAGCTTGATGCATAAGAGTATTCTTACCCTGCTTCTAATTATTTTAATATTGTTACCAAAGCACACATCAGCAATGCCAGTTTTTCTACAATAATGGTGTTCACAATACTTAATTTGAAAATGAAGAAAATTCCTTTTTAAATTTATGTACAAAGCAATAACTAAAACATGGTTAAGCTCTTGCAATGATAAAGCCTGGGACATCAGCTCAGCCACTGACAAGCTATGCACCATCAGGCAAATAATTTAACTCCTTTGGAGCTGAGTTTTTCTCTCTAGTAGCACAGTGAATAAATACCTGGTAGTAGGTGCTCAATTAATTAATTCCCTGTCTTCATCCTTCTTTACTGCTACAAAAGCACACAAAATATTTACTACTCCATTATGAAGTATTTCGATAATTAAAAACTAGAACCAGTTATTAAAATAAAAGAACACAATGACAGTCATTTCTCCAGTCTCCTGGAGTCTGTGTCACAATTTTTTTCCAATTATAGTTTTTTGCTAATCTACAAAGTTCAGAAATTCTCTATGGGACCTCCCAGCCATAGTGTGCATCAGCGAGGCTCCACTTAATTGAAAAACTGGATTTAATATGGAAACAATAGTTATTGTGCCTTCAAAGAGACCATTTTCCATGCTAATTTATTCTCCAATGTGTTCTTTGTGTAAAAAGAATGTACAAGCATGCTTTTTTATACCCCTGTAGTAATTCTTGGTGGGCACATTTTTCAACATGCTTTATGATCACTTAAGTTGATGTATCTTTACATATTTATGCATGTTTAAACAATTATTGTATGTGTGTCTGTGGGTAAGAAAAATCCTATTTTAACAAGCTCCATAGAGAAATAAAGAATTCTCATTGTACTGAAATTTGGTTATAAAAAAGACATTATTGAACACCCATTCCCAAACAGTGAAAAACTAGTGTCCAACCGCTCAGCTCTTGCTGCTGGCTCCTACATCCCTCCAGTCTATTTATGGCCATAGGCACCTGCAAATAGTCTTAGAGAGAATTTGAATATAAAGTGATAAATCAGGGATCCCTGGGTGGCGCATCGGTTTGGCGCCTGCCTTTGGCCCAGGGCGCGATCCTGGAGACTCAGGATCGAATCCCACGTCGGGCTCCCGGTGCATGGAGCCTGCTTCTTCCTCTGCCTGTGTCTCTGCCTCTCTCTCTCTATGTGACTATCATAAATAAATAAAAATTAAAAAAAAAAAAAAAAAAAAAAAAAAAAAAAAAAATAAAGTGATAAATCAGTATACAAAATAACAAAGCCTGACCTTGACCCTCAGAATCAGACTCAATATATGGTACTCCAACAGCTAGTATCTGACTTTCTTACAAGACTGGGTTTTTGATCTTTTTGTCTCAGTTTTGATTCTTGCCTGATTCTTTTATCTTGTATCTTCTGTTGAGATTATCCAGTGCTATTTCTCAGTCCCAGGAACTACTATCAATGTTAGTTTTACCCACCTCATTTTCCAGTCTGACTTCTGACAAATGCCCTTGCCCTGCGTGCCTGTTCTCTCATCTAGTCACATCCAGTTGCTTCCTTTCACTTGACTCACAGGACTTTGTGGTACCCGCTTCCTTTCTTCCCCAGTTTCTTAGTGCTCTTTCTGTTTCTCTCATCTATCCTTATTTTGCATTCTCCATTTTACTTTGTTTTTAAGTTTTTATTTTAATCATCTGGTGCTCATCACAACACGTACACTCCTTAATCCCCATCACCTAGTTCACCCATCCCTTCATCCATCCCACTTTACTTCTAATATCACTTTCTCCTGGTTTAAGATCTCTTACAACTTAAACCCTATAAAGGCCTCTAGTAAGAAAGAGAAAGAAGAGAATATTTTTCAAAAAACATTGAGTGCGTGAGGCTTTATTTGATGACAGTAATGACAACCAAAATAGAAAGAGGGAAAGGTTTTCCTGCTAATGTGTAGATATACTGTTGGTGTGTCAGTCAACCTCATAGAAGAGTGCTCAGTAGAGGATGAGAGGACGGAAAGGGCATCTCTGCTTACATAACTTCTTTCCTGCTTTATGTGCATTGTGTCTCACCTGAGGATATCTTTGCTTTCTGTCTCTGTAAAACAAAGTTTTCCAACAGTGTGGCTTAAGCAATCTCGGGCCCTACTTTAATTGTTGGTGAGCACAGTACCTTCTGATCACAAAAGCTCCCATCATGCAACCTTTTTTATCTGGACTTTCAGTTAATGGTGGATTGCAGATTTTGTTGACTATTTTACAGGTTTTGCTGAATTTTTATCTGTAAGACATGACTACATACTTGTACAAATTGAAGATGAAATCATCAAGTAGACTAAATTTTGATCATGTAAGTTTCTTAAAAATTAGAATTTTGATGATGATATTGGGGGTTTACAATACAAAAACATTTACCAGCACACATACACAAAATACTTGTTTTGTTGCTGTGCACATACTAATTCCTAGAAACTCTGAAGAATAAAGCTTTATACTTATTCCCTCCCTATGTTACTCCCTCCCCAGTTCCTACCAAATGTTTCAATCTTCTTATATTCTCTTACTTTTGATAAAAATGGAAAGAATCAGAGTTCATTTTGGCACACACACAAAAAAACAATTCTTGAGGTTCTACTTTGAGTCTGATACCAAAGTCTGAAGATGCAGAGATAATTTGTGATTCCTGCCATCAATAAGCTCACAGCTGATCCAATAAGACAAATAATGAATGGCCTCACATTATGGTTATTTGATATTGGATCATATTAAAGGGCAACCTGACCCAGCCTGGGGGAGTTATGGAATGAGGGGCATCGGAGAAGGATTCCTGGAACAAGTGATGTTATAGCTAAAAGTAGGTTCATAGTCTGGACAAGGACTAAGCTAAAGCTGTCACTAATCAGAAGTGGGGGGGGAGGGGATGGATGCCAGAGGAATGCCACCAAACACTCTGCCACTGTATTAACAGGTTTTAATTATCCTCAGTTACAAGAATGTGGCTGACTCTTTGATTCTTACAGCAAATTCATAGATTCTGTCTCTCTCTGTATCTCTTTCTCAACACAGATTATGAAGATGAAACCAAAGGAAAAAAAAACATAATTATGACCTTTTCTTTAGAAATCCATCCATCATAGGGAATAAACTTGTAACTGTATCTAGAGAGTTTGGTCTGACTTATTTGCCAAGATTTAGAAATATTCTCATTCAATAAGGTTTTCATTATCTTATTATAGAAAGATTTCACATCTCCATTTGATCTATAAATATGAGATAAATATAAGTAAATCTATACCTATGATGTATAAAATAGATAATAGCAGAAAAGGAAAAAGAAGTCCTGAGCTTTCAGTTTTTTAAAGGACACATAGTCTGCTAAAAGTGATATGGTATTCTAGTCAGAAACAGATCAGTTAAAAAAAAAAAAAAGAAACAGATCAGTTTGTATAGATACAATAGGAGATTTTAAAAATAAATCCTGTTAGTAGTAGCCATTTGCGATTATCAAGTCAACTAAGGTCTCAAGCAAAAATGCAATCTAGAAATGGCAATAATACATTGATGAAAAAAGAGAGTTGTTATTCGTAAAAGAATCAATTCAATATGCAGATGAATTAAGAATTTTCTCATTCATTCTCCATTCTCTTTCCAGGGATCACCTAGTTCCTTTAGTTTCTGTGTTCTCTGGTGTGATTCTTCCTGACTGTCCTTTTTTGTATCTCTTTGTTTTGGCAAACAGATAAAAATAGCTCAATAACCTATGTAGCAGCTAATGTGGGTGACTGTGATATTATGAGAAGCATTATATACCCAATAGGGATACATGCTTTAAGAAATCATTTTAGAGGGGCACCTGAGTGGCTTGGTCTGTTAAACCTCCGACTCTTTTTTTTTTAAGTTTTTTTTTTTTTTTTTTTATTCATGAGAGACACAGAGACAGAGACAGAGAGATAAAGAGAAAGAGAGGGGCAGAGACACAGGCGGAGGGAGAAGCAGGCTCCATGCAGGGAGCCCGATGTGGGACTCGATCTTGGAACTCTAGGATCACGCCCTGAGCCACCCAGGGATCCCCCTAAACCTCTGACTCTTGACTTCAGTTCAAGTCATGATCTCAAGGTCGTGAGATGGAGCCCTGCATCAGGCTCCCCACCCAGCGGGGAGTTTGCTTCCTCCTTCTCCCTCTCCCTTTAGCCCTCTCCCGCTCTAAAATAAACAAACAAATCTTTTAAAAAAATCATTCTAGGGCTGGTCCTAGATTTGCTTAGGTCTCTATACATGCCACCTTCCAAGATCATAGGTATAAAATGCCTAGCAAAAAGAACCATGTATAGTAAGTGATCACTTATTTTCAACTGTCTTTTTCCATCCCTACCACCAGTCATCCTCTCTTTGCATGGAGCCTACTCTTTTATAGTTTATAGTTGTCCAGATCCAATGCTAACTCCATATTCTGTAATTTGTAATTTCTATATGAGAATGCCTCCTTATACTTATTTCTGCATCCTATATACGTATATGATATACTTGAGTGGTGGTAAAACTTCTAGTTTTTCAGAATCAACAAAACTTACAGTTCTTCAAAAGCTCATTTATCTATTGAGCACTTGCCATGTGCCAGAAACTTCTCAGTACTTTATATGTGATTATCTCACTTACCCTCACAATTGTTCTATAAGGAAGTTGTATTCTTATCTATTTTAAGGATGAGGAAACTGAGGAACAGGTCAATCAGTTAGCTAGGGTCAAGGACAGGAGAGAAACACGGGCAGTGTAACTTCAGAGACTATACTGCAACCACTACACACAAAATGCCAGTGTTTTCTTCATGTTATAAGGTCAGCAAATTCTGGGAGTCTATTCTGTATAAAAGAGCCCCATGGTGAAATGATTTTGAGAAATTGCATACATGGAGTTTTGACAAAGAACTTACAAATGCAATATTTACAAATACAATAATTTACAAGTACAATAATTGACAAGACTTATTAGGAAAGAAAATGGTAGAGAAGTCTTGTTGCAAAGAAATTGACTTAATCTTGTTGAATCCATTGCTTCTCAACTTTGAACCTCAAAACCTGCTTTTATGTAGTTTCTAATAACACCTCCCAGAATGAAAAAAAAGACACCTCCCAGAATGAAAAAAAAAGACACCTCCCAGAATGGACATCTGTGGATAATACTTAAGGATAGTATTCAGAGATGGCCTCTTACCTGTGGCACTGAGAAATTTGGAGGTTCATGGCTGTCCCACAGGACAAATTCAAAAGAGTCTTCAAAGACCTCTCCACCAAAGTGACGATAGTAAATGATGCCATTAAATAGATCCCTCTGAAGGAAGCCAGGGACAGGATAGCCTATTGGGTCCACAAAACACCACATACTTTTGTAACAATCTTTCAGATATTGGGGTAAAAAGATACTGGACCTGTTTCCAAAGGGTTCTCTGCCTACCATGGTGTATGTATCCCAGAAATCTTCATAAATACTTCTAACAAAGCTTATAAATAATAAGTAGAAAAATTAAAGTTGCTACACCTGCCTTAAAAAAGGTAGAAAAATTAGCATTACAAAAATATTTTTAAGAAACATTCTTAAATAACACTAATACTTGATACCTATTTTGTTATTCCTGACTACTTCAAGTAGTCTTGAAATTACGCTATGAAATTATTCTAATAAAGCATAAACAAATGTTATTTGTGAAATTATTTTATCAATAATTTAGAAGAGGCCAAACACTTCTCTTCAAACTTATTTGTTCTATCATCGTGCTTGGCAGACTTAATTTTTCATAGGGTAATGGTTACCTTGAGGTTCAGCTCTGGAACTTGCTAGATGCACAAATTTGAATAGATCAGTTTAACTTTTCTAAGTATCAGGCTTCCCATCCATAAAATGGGAATATCTTACCTCATAAACTTGATGTCCACCCTTGTACAAATTCTGACACCAAAATTCTTTATTCAAAACTTACCTATCAGTCCTGGCCCTGGCTTCTTCATGATCTCTCCAGCCTGAGGAGGTTTCGTGATATTAAAATAGATGTAGTCATCACTGGAGTCCATGTCTGATGCTCTCAGCATAGAACTCTGGATCAGTATGGTCTGCCCTTCCTCCAGTTCAATCACAACATTGCTTATGAGAAATGGGGGACTGTCATCTTTGGGCAAAATGTTGATGGGAAACTTATGGCGGATGCTGTGATGGCCATCGAATATCCTGAAGATCACAAAATCTTTGGTGGAGTCACTATCATCATGATGATAGCGAACAACTCCAGCCTGAAGGTCAGCCACAGTGAAGAGAAATCCTTTGCCGCCTGATGGAGAGAGCAGAGATGGAGCTGACTGAATGAGGGGTGCAGAAGGAGCAGCTGTAGTGAAAGCATCTATAAAACAGGGACAATCATACATATCTCATATTCCCTAGTAAGGATGAGAGAACCTAAAGAACAGTAAGCCTACAAAATATGTTAATTATTATCAAACTCATTGTTATCATCCTACAAGGCAGCACTACTTAGATGGGCAATTTCGAACCAGGAGCAGCAGTACCATCTGGGAAGTCATTAGAAATGCCAAGTTCTGGAGGTGAGCCCCAGCAATCTGTATTTTACCAAACCTCCTGAAGAGTCTAACACATGCTAAAGTTTGAGAATCACTTGCTTATTGACCAAGAGCTAGAGCTCTGATATCAAATGGCCCAGGTTCAAATCCCAGTTCAGTCACTTTTTAGGTACATCACCTTAGACAGGTCAAGTTATCTAAATCTCAAGTTCTCCATTTGTAAAGTGGGAATAATAACTGTACCTCATTTCATAAAGCTAATATAAGGTAGAGTATGTATAATGCTTTGTACAGTATCTAGGACAAAGAAAAAAAATATTAGTACTATTTTCTACCTCCTCTGAGCCACAACATCATCATGGGCTACCACTCTACTCTTCATTTCTACAGTATTAATAAACATTGCTTCACTCTGCATAAATGATTACAATTCTTGATGGCAGGTGCCCCAGTATACTCCTCATACTGTTTTAAAGCCCTCACTGGAATAAGTGATTAAACATTTGTATAATAGATACTACAGGTTACTTGCTCAGTAGTCACTTTCTGATTTTTCACCAGTATCAGAATCTAGTTTTATTTGGAATAGCATTATGATCATTTAAAAATACTCAGGTTCCCACACTTCATTCCATCTAGGGGGTAGTACGTGACTTGGTAGATTTAAGTGGAACCCACGTATCAGGTTCCAGCAAAAAGTTATTAAAGAAAGTAAATTAATTGACGTAACTTGTCCCTTCTCCTTCTTCCTTCCTAGAATGCAGACCCAAAGTCTGGAGATATAGGCACCAACCGGTGACCACTGTCAGAGCAGAAAGAGGTCCTGGAATCATGGATCTAGAATGCCTACCTCTGGGCAAATTTGTCACATGAGGAAAATAACTCTTGAATTTTTAAATAACTGGGTTATTTAAAATGGAAAATGGGTTTCCATTCCATGCAGCTGAATATCCACCCTAATTGATACACCCAGGCTTATGCTGACCTCCTACTTTCCTGGGATTGGGCAAGAGAATTTATCATTTTATTTTTTATTTCAGAATTCCCAATTACAAATGATAATAAATAAGAGCTCTCTTTCTGTTTTATACTTAGGAATACCAAGAGTATAATTGAATTAATTCCTCTAAGCTCACTACAAGAAATGGACTATATTATCATATGATATGAATATTATTTTTATTAGGGCTAATACCTTGTTAACTACCATCCTTATAATTATAACACAGTTAACATAATAACACAATGCTACTAACAATATAATATCAGAATGATTACCAAGTATTAAAAAAGCAAAGTTTTTCTGTTTCTCATCACAATTTTGTGAATCAGGGAAATATTTTGTCTTCCAACTGGGATAAGATCATCAGTTTAAGCATATATTTAGAAGGAGATCTGAGATTTAAACGATGAGCCAAGCACGAGATGCTACTCATAAAAGGTCATCCAGAGGCATCTGGATAGCTGAGTCAGTTAAGAGTCTGACACTTGATTTTGATTCAGATGAGGATCTCAAGGTCCTGGGATTGAGCCCTGCAATGGACTCACATTCAGTGGGGAGTCTGCCTGAGGTTCTCTTTCTCCCTCTCCCCCTGCCCCTTCAATAAATAAATAAATAGTCATCCACTGATGTGAGCATCCTAACACAGACGCTAATGCCTTCAAGATCCCCAGATTTTCTAGACATGACAATTCATTTAGAAATGAGGCCTAAGACAGAAGGCTAATTTGAACAAATTATAGCTAAAAACTTCCCTAATCTGGGGGAGGAAAGAGATATCCAAATCCAGGAGGTACCAAAACTCCCATCAAAATCAACAAAAGCAAGCCAACACCAAGATATATCATCTAAAATCTGCAAAATACAGAGATAAGAAAAGAATCCTGAAAGCAGCAAGGGAAAAGAAATCCCTAACTATAAGAGAAGACAAATCAGGTTCACAGCAGATCTCTCCACAGAAATCTGGCAGGCCAGAATAAAGTATCATGATATATTCAACATCCTGAATGAGAAAAATATGCAGCCAAGAATACTTTATCCAGCAAAGCTGTCATTCAGAATAGAGGAGAGATAGAGTTTCCCAGACAAACAAAAACTATGGGAGTTCATGACCACTAAACCAACCCTGCAAGAAATACTAAAGGGGACTCTTTGAGTTAGAAAGAATGACCAAAAGCAACAAAGACTAGAAAGGAATAGAGACAATCTCCAGAAACACCAATTGTACAGGTAATACAATGGATTTATAATACAATATAAATATAAATAAATTCAAATCTATCAAAAACCACTCTGAATATAAATGGACTAAATGCTCCAATCAGAAGACACAGGGTATCAGAATGTATTAAAAAAACAATATCCGGGCAGCCCAGGTGGCTCAGCGGTTTAGCACTGCCTTTGGCCCAGGGTGTGATCCTGGAGACACGGGATGGGTCCCACATCGGGCTCCCTGCATGGAGCCTGCTTCTCCCTGTGCCTGTGTCTCTGCCTCTCTCTCTCTCTTTCTCTCTCTCTCTGTGTCTCTCATTAATAAATAAATAAAATCTAAAAAAAAAAAACAAAAAAAACAAGATCCACCTATATGCTGCCTACAAGAGACTCATTTTAGACCAAAAGTAACCTGCAGATTGAAAGTGAGATCTTGGAGAACCATCTATCATGCTAATGGATGTTAAAAGAAACCGGAGTAGCCATACTTACATCAGAAAAACTAGATTTTAAATTAATGACTGTAACAAGAGATGAAGAAGGATACTATATCATCATTAAGGGCTCTATCCAACAAGATGATCTAACAACTGTAAATATTTATGCCCCCAACTTGGAAGCACCTAAATACATAAATCAGTTAATAACATAAAGAAACTCATTGATAATAATATAATAATAATAGGGGACTTTAATACCCCATTTACAGCAATGGACAGATCACCCAAGCAGAAAATCAACAAGGAAACAATGGCTTTGAATGACATACTGGACTGGATGGACTTAACAGATATATTCAGAACATTTCATCCTAAAGCAGCAGAATATGCATTCCTTTTGAGTGCACATGGAACATTCTCCAGAGCAAATCACAGACTGGATCACAAATCAGCCTCAACAATTACAAAAGTATTGAGATCATATCATGTATATTTTCAGACCACAACACTATGAAATTTGAAGTCAACCACAAGAAAAAATTTAGAAAAACTACAAATACATGGAGAGATAAAAACATCCCTTTGAAGAATGAATGGGTTAAACAGGAAATTAAGGAAGAAATAAATATATGGAAAGAAGTGAAAATGAAAACACAACAGTCTAAAGCCTGAAATGCAATGAAAGTGGTTAAAAGAGGGAAGTATCTAACAATATAAGCCTTTCTCAAGAAACAAGAAAAGTCTCAAATACATAACCTAAAAGAGCAACTAAAGCCAGTAGAAGAATGGAAATAAATGATATAGAAACAAACAAACAAAAAATCCACTGTAAAACAGATCAACGAAACCAGGAGCTGGTTCTTTGAAAGAATTAATAAAATTGTTAAGCCCCTTGCCAGACTTATTAAAAAAGAAAATAGAAAGTACACAAATAAATAAAATCACAAATTAGAGAGGAGTGATCATAACCAACACCACAGAAATACAAGTAATCAAAAGAGAATATTATGAAAAATTACATGCCAACAAACAGCAATCTGGAAGAAATGGACAAATTCCTAGAAACATACAAACTGCCAAAACTGAAACAGAAAGAAATAGAAAATTTGAACAGACCCATAACCAGCAAAGAAATTGAATTAGTAATAAAACATCTCCCAACAAATAAAAGTCCAGGGCAAGATGGCTTCCCAGGGGAATTCTATCAGACTTTTAAATTAGAGTTAATACCTATTCTTCTCAAATTGTGCCAAAAAGTAGGAATGGTAAGAAAACTTCCAAACTCCTTCTATAAGACTAGAATTACCTTGATTCCAAAACCAGATAACGACTGCACTAAAAAAGAGAATTACAGGCCAATATCCCTGATGATGCAAAAATTCTCAACAAGACACTAGCAAGTCAAATCCAACAGTACATTAGAAGAATCAGTCACCATGATTAAGTGAGATTTATTCCTAGGCTGCACTGGTGGTTCAACATTTGCAAATTAGTCAACATAATATGCCACATTAATAAAAGAAAGGATAAGAATCATATGATCCTCCCAATAGGTTCAGAAAAAGATTTGACAAAATACAGCATTCATTCTTGATAAATATACTCAACAAAGTAGGGATAGAGGGAACATACCTCAATATCATAAAGACCATATACAAAAGACTCACAGCAAGTATCATCCCTAATGGGGAAAAACTAAAAGCTTTTCCTCTACGATCAGGAACAAGACAAGGATGTCCACTCTGACCATTGTTATTTAACACAGTACTGGAAGTCCTAGCTTCAGCAATCAGACAACAAGAAATAAAAGGCACCCAAATTATCAAGGAAGAAGTCAAATTTTCACTATTTGCAGATGGTTCCATGGAGAAAACTCAAAAGTTTCCACCAAAATATTGTTAGAACTGACAGATGAATTTAGCAAAGTTGTAGGATACAAAATCAAGGTACAGAAATCTGTTGAATTTCTATACACCGATAATGAAGCAGCAGAAAGAGAAATCAAGGAATCAATCCCATTTACAATTGCAAAAAAACCCTAAGATATCTAAGAATAAACCTACGAAAGAGGTACAAGATCTGTACTCTGAAAACTACAGAACACTTATGAAAGAGATTGAAGATAACACAAAGAAATGGAAAAATGTTCCATGCTTATGGACTGGAAGAACAAATATTAAAATATCTATGCTACCCAAAGCAATCAACATATTTGATGCAATCTCCATCAAAATACCACTAGCATTTTTCCCAGAGCTAGAACAAACAATTCTAAAATTTGTATAGAACCACAGAAGACCCTGAATTACTAAAACAATCTTGAAAGAGAAAAGCAAAACTGGAGGCGTCACAATTCCTGACTTCAAGCTGTATTACAAAGCTGTAATCATCAAGACAGTATGGTACTAGCACAAAAACAGACACACAGATCAATGGAATAGAATAGAAAACACATAAATGGACCCTCAACTCTATGGTCAGCTAATCTTTAACAAAACAGAAAAGAATATCCAATAGAAAAAAGATAGTCTTTTCAACAATTGGTGTTGGGAAAATTGGACAGTAACATACAAAAGGATGAAAATGGACCACTTTCTTATACCATACACAAAAATCAATTCAAAATGGATGAAAGACCTAAATGTGATACAAGAAACAATCAAAATCCTAGAGGAGAACACAAGCAACAATCTTTTTAACTTCAGTCACAGTAACTTCTTACTAGACGCATCTCCAGAGGCAAAGGAAACAAAAGCAAAAATGAACTATTAGGACTTCATCAAGACAAAAAGCTTCTGCACAGTGAAGGAAACAATCCACAAAACTAAAAGGCAATCTACAGAAAGGGAGAAAATATTTGCAAATGACATATCTGATAAAGGGTTAGTATCTAATATATATAACAAACTTGACACCCAAAAAACAAATAATCCACTTAACAAATAGGCATAAGACATGAATAGACATTTTTCCAAAGAAGATCCACAGATGGCCAACAGACACATGAAAAGATGCTCAACATCACTCAACATCAGGGAAATACAAATCAAAACTATGAAGAGATACCACTCCATACCTGTCAAAATGGCTAAAATGAACAACATAAGAAACAGTAGATGTTGGCGAGGATGTGGATAAAGGGGGACCCTCTTGCACTGTTGGTGGGAATACAAACTGGTGTAACCACTCTGGAAAACAGTATTAAGTTTCCCCAAAAAGTTAAAAATAGAACTACCCATGACCCAGCAATTGCACTACGAGGTATTTACTCAATGTATACAAAAATACTGATTTAAAAAAAAAAAAAGAAAAAAAATACTGATTCAAAAGGGTATATACACTCCGATGTTTATAGCAGTATTGTCAACTATAGCCAAATTATGGAAAGAGCCCAAATGTCCACCGACTGATGGATAAAGAAGTTGTGTACACACAATGGTGTGGTATACACACACACACACACACACACACACTGGAATAATACTCAGCCATCTTGGCAAGAATGACATCTTGCCATTCGCAATGACATGGATGGAGCTAGAGTATATTATGCTAAGCAAAATAAGTCAATCAGAGAAAGACAAATACCATATGATTTCACTCACATGTGGAATATAAGAAACAAAACATGAACATAGAGGGAGGGGGGAAAAAGAGAGGGAAGGAAACATTAAGAAACTCTTAACTATAGAGAACAAACTGAGGGTTAATGGAGGGGAGGTAGGTGGAGGATGGTATTAAGGAAGACACTTGTGATGAGCACTGGATGTTATATGTAATTAATGAATCATTAAATTCTACTTCTAAACCAATATTACACTATATGTTAATCAACTAGAATTTAAATTAAAACTTGGGAGAAAAAAAGAGAAAGAAATGAGGACCAAAAGATGCTATGTACATCCTGTTAAATATGATTTGCCTTTGGAGAGACTATTTCTTGGGTTCTCTTCTAGATTAGAGAGGCTGATATTTCACCTCTGAGTGTAAGTTGTCCATGCTGCAGGCCGCCCACGGTGACCAGCTGGACAGCATGGATGTCATCATTGTCGACAATCTGAAACTGTTCCCAAGTGATGGCCCGAGATTGCCCCTCTAGAAGACTCAGACCTACAAGAGAAAATAGAAAACTGTCCTGAAAGTTCTATGACATGCCAACATGCCTATTTTAAGACAAGATTAATGAATTTTCACTCACAAAACTAGCTGAAAATTGTATCTTTGAAAGCTTTTCAAGAAATTGGAATTTAGCTTTTATTTTTGGTAATATTTTCTTTTTCTAAGATTTATTTATTTATTTATTTGTTTGTTTATTTATTTGAGAGAAAGAGTGCAGAAGGGAGAACCAGAAGGAGAAGTAGAGGGAGAGGGAAACTCCAGCCAACTCCACACTCAGCATAGAGCCCTATGTGGGGCTCAATCTCATGACCCTGAGATCATGACCTGAGCTGAAGCCAAGAGTCAGACATTTAACCAACTGCACCACCCAGGTGCAGGAAAATATACTTTTCATACTATTAACTCCAATCTGACAACTGGTTCCTTATATATCCATTGGAGGCATGGTGATGCCAGAATATAAATATTAAAGGAAAGAATAGATGTTCTCAGTGTTCTCTCATTCAAAAATGTCCACAAGAAATTTTTCGAAGATGGCATCCAGGTAATTTTAGCGAGCAAAAGAATCAGAAGAGCTTTTACATGTGAGTTAAGAGTACAAGAGTAGCTCACAGGACAGAGAATGTAAAGTGGTTAAATGTGCAAATATGGAGCTACTACGCTAGGGGAGTGTTTAAGGGTATTAGACATGAAGTGTCTGACACTTTGCAATGAGGACTGAATTTAACTAAAGGAAATGCAATAAAATCTTCTCCTTGGACCCAGCATGCTGGAGGGTAATTGCTACTCAGAGCAGCAAGAATACAGATCCTGGCTGGAACACTCCAGTTAAAACAGGGAGCTGAGCATCACCAACCATTCCCATTATTCAGTAGATCCGGGAGTTGTCAGATTGCAAAGAATCTTAAAAGGGAGCAAAGCTTCTTAAGGAACCAAGTAGATAAAACTTAGAGGCAGTGTATGGATGGACTGGGTTACACTCCCTTTCAAACCTGCCCAGCTTTCCCTGCCTCCCTGGCTGTGACCATGTGCCCCCTTTCCTGCAGCAGCAGGCCCACAAGGGTCCCCAGAGTCCCCACAATTATAAAGTTCTGGCTGCCACCTTTGCCTCATCTACTGATATGGCTGGTTGGCTCAACCATTCTCTTGGGCAAGGGCCAGGTTTTGGCATGACTTACCCTTGTGACCATGGCCAGGTCCTACACCAAGGGACACAGGGAGTTTGTATAGTAGTCACAAAGAGGGGCCAGGTAGCACATCATGGACATGTGGCGAGTCGACATCCATTGAGGCAAACTGACCACAGTGAGACAGGAGATGGAAAGCAGCTAAGAGAGAGACTATTCACCCCTCCCCCATCCCACCCCTGACTGACCACACACAGTGGTTCCATCTCCTTCTGGAGACACCAGCATGGCTAACAATCAACTTCACTTTCTCATAAACTTTGTCATGCCACCTTTTTATTTGTTCCCCACAATTTCCTTTTCCTCTTCTTGTTTTCAGTATAGGGTTAGTGCATATGACCTGCCTCAAGGACTGCTGGCTAGGGAACTTGGGATAGGACATATAGTATGAAGAAGGAGAGAGAGAGAAAGAAAAGGGGGGGAAGAAGGGATGGAGGAAGAAAAGAAAGAAAGAAGGGAGGAAAGAAGGGAGAAAGGACAAGCACTTATAAATAATTTCTGTTAAGGGCGCCTGGGTGCCTCAATTGGTGAAGCATCTTATTACTCTTTGTCTTGGTTCAGGTCTTGACCTCAGGGTCATGAGTTCAAGCCCCACACTGGGCTCCATGCTGGGTGTGGAGCCTACTTAAAAATTAAAAAAAAAAAAAAAAAAGAATCTCTATGACTGTGACTGGTAATAAGGGTTTTGAAGCCAAGAGTGTATGGCACAGCACAGTACCAGGCATCATGGGAGACAGCAGAAGAGCAAACAAGAAGACTAGAAGTATATACAGCAAAATATTAACAGTGGTTCTGTCTTCATGGTGGTAATAAATGATTTTATTGATTCATTACTGTTTCATTCATTTACTCATTACTATCCATTCATCATTGTTACCATCATTATTATTATTACCCATTCATTCATTCCTATTGCTTAATACACTTTCCAAGTTTTCTTTTTTTTTTTTTTTAATTTTTATTTATTTATGATAGTCACACAGAGAGAGAGAGAGAGACAGAGACATAGGCAGAAGGAGAAGCAGGATCCATGCACCGGGAGCCCGACATGGGATTCGATCCTGGGTCTCCAGGATCGCGCCCTGGGCCAAAGGCAGGCGCCAAACCGCTGCGCCACCCAGGGATCCCCACTTTCCAAGTTTTCAATGACGAACATATATTAAGTTCATAATAGGTAAAAATTCATTTTAAAAAAGATTCTCATATCCAAATAGCCAAAACCAGATTTTGAGCTCTCTTAACCAGCTTGAGTTTTACAGATAATACAGAGTATTAAATCTTTATGTTCAAGCAGTAATCCACTTAATATGTGATCATTACTAAACTTCATGTTATCAATTCCTTCTTTTCTTTCATTATCCCTCTTACAGAGGTAGAATGGGACGTAGAATCTGCAAGACTGCTCAATCCATGTTCTCCACACACCTGAAGCTCACACACATACAAACATGTGTGTGGGTACCCTCGTGCAAGGGCATGTGAGTGAGTGTGTGTGTGTGTGTGTAAGCCACAACCTGGGGACTTAAATCAGACACAAATATTTTCCCCTTAACAGAGCCTACCACCATCACTTATAAGTATGTTTTGAATGCTATCAATGGGATCAGTGGGAAAGGAGAAAATCTTCATTCACATTCCCCATTTACATCTGATCTAAATATACACATTGCATTATAAGACCACTCACAAGTGACCTTCTTTTAAAACAAAGCAGTTAAAGCTCTTATTCATGTATTATGGCATCCTTGCATGTCCTAAAAACAGGACAATGAATTAGTCTACAGCTTCCTTTCTTTCCTCTGAATAGTCAGAGTTGGAGACTTTTTCTCTCTATGTCCAACTATAGTTTAATATCACAAAGAGTCACTTTTTTGCCTCATTCAGTTGAAAGGTGTCCTTCTGGCTTATTTCCTACAAAGGAAAGACTTGGCTTCACCACACAGGAATCCTGGATTTAAATTTCTCACCCTGCCAGTAGGAAAAACAAAACAAAACAAAAACAACCATCTGATTCCCTTAACTTGTCTGGGTTTCAGTTGCTTCATGTGTGAAATGGGAAGAAAACAACCTTACTTTCCCAACCCATAAACTTTCCTGCCTTCCCTTCAGGGCTATGTTGCTTGACGCCCTATACTGAGTTTCACCTGTGTTCCAGGACACTCTCGGGGCATTTGTATCTGCTGTTCTGATGGAGATGTGGACCGTAATAGGCGCACTCCTTTCAAAGAAGAAGTCGTAAACCTCCACCTCCACCTGTAAACAAACAGTTGCATAAGAATCACACATTGACAATTTATAGCATAAAATACCATTATTCCCTGGGGTATACACTATACACCACAGATGGAGGCAAAACAGATTTAGGTTTCTGCTGTTGCCTGATCCCTCTTTTTAAACAATTTACTTATTTATTTTAGAGACAGAGAGTGAGAGAGAGAGAGAAAGAAAGAGAGAGAGAGCAGGGGGAGGGGATGTGGGGGGAGAGAAGCAGACTCCCCGCTGAGTATGGAGCCCAACACAGGGCTCCATCTCACAACCCTGAGATCATGACCTGAGCTGAAATCAAGAGTTAGATGCTTAATGGACTGAACCACCCAGGTGCCCCACCTGATCTCATTTTTGGCAACCTGAGCTCACAATTTCAGGCTCTAGATCTTATTCCTTAGTTAACAGTATTTTTAAATTTTCCTTTCCATAAAAGAAGCTTTTAACCTGAAAGCAAATATGCTGGAGAAAGATTCCTGCAATTGCTCAGGAGACCAGCATCAGACCAATCCAGCTCTTGCAAAGGCATAGGGTCTAGAGCAGTGGATTTTAACTGAGGGAGACTTTGTTCCCCCCACCCCCACCCCAGGAGACATTTGGGAATAGCTGGAGACATTTCTGGTCTCAAAAGTGGGTATTCATGGTGGGTGGTACTACTGACCACTAATAGTGGATAGAGGCCAGGGATGCTCCATGCACAGGACAGACCCCACAATATAGAATTATCCAGTGCAAAATGCCAATGTACTGCCTGTAAGAGACCCTGGTCCAGAGGCATCTATCTCTCCAAATATAGTTTTAAATATCCAGATTTTATTTGCCTCCATGAAATCCATCAGTAATAAATGGTGCTATATGATATGGTATTTTTAAAGATTTTATTTATTTATTTATTTATTTATTTATTTATTTATTTATTTATTTATTTGAGAGAGAGAGCCCGAGCAGGGGTTGAGGGGAGGCAGGGAGTGAGGGGCAGAAGGAAGAGAAGTTTTGAACCTTATTATGTGTTATGCACACATTGCATGAGATGCTGACATGGGAGGATAACGTATAACACAGAAATGGAAGGCATATGCCTACTTTTGAAAAATGTCCATTTGACAATGATGTCCATTTGGTCATCAGAGAGGATAAATGATCAAATGGCAACATATCAGCAAATACTACCAACAAAAGAAAGAGATTCAAGACTGCCAAAGTAACAGACTGAAAATGAAACCATACCCAGGTGGAGATGTCTTTTGGAGATGTAATGTAAATATCTATTAGGTCGAGCCATATAAAATCATATGTCACATGCTCACTAAGAAACACTGTTCTCAAACCAACAGAGTACCTAATAAAATGAGTTTGAATTTTCATGGCTGAAAGAACGGACCACCTTGGCATTACAGTCCTCGGAAGGGTTGGCCATTGTTCTGCTCTCAGCGGTCCCACTCCAGGTGGCTGAAAGAGCCGAGGGCTTCCAACCCACATAATCTGCAAAGCATCTAATCGCCACTGAGAAAATTAAAAAGTCACCTTCTAACAACAACAACAACAAAATCACATATTTGGACAGGTTCTGCTTTAAGATTACATTATACAATGCTGGAAAAGACACATGAAGCGGCCTGAGTAGCTGTGCTTTATTTATGAGTTCAGGGTAAAACCAGACGTCTAAAGAGAAATTACTTTATAATATGGAAGGAATGAGAAGTGAGAGCAAGAAAGAAAAAAACAGCTGTCACTTACTATTATGAAAAAAAAAAAAAAAAAAAAAGCAAAGGGCAAAGCATGTCATTTACAGCCTGAAGTCTTTTGTCTGCCCTGGAGGCTAAATGCTGAAAATGCCTAAATTAGATGGAGGACAATTTGGAACCCCAGGGACACTCATTTTCCTTAATAAACCTGAAGTCAAGTCTGTATCAATCTGCTCATTTAAACTTTCCATCCTGTTCATGTTCAAATCAACTTGCTGGTAGGTAAGTTTGGTAAGGGTTATTACGCACAGACTGTAACCAGCTGTTCTCAACTCCCAACCAAAACAAAGATGAAAGAGCCTGGAATAGCAGCAGAAAGTACTTAGGTTAGACAGAAAGAGGACTTTTCTGACAGGAAAGTGTTTGATAGGGAAATTAGTTCTCCAAAGAGATTATAGAATCTCCTACCTGGAGTCAGTGTTACTCATTAAAATTTAGGATCCCAGTAAAACACTCCTCCAAACAAGAGGGAATAGAATTTATTAATGAGGGGCACTTGGGTGGCACAGGGGGTTGAGTGACCTGAGCTCAGCTCAGGTCATAATCTTGGGTTCATGGGATCGAGCTCCAAATTGGACTCCACACTCAGCATGAGGTCTGCTTGAGATTCTCTCTCCCTCTCCCTCTCCCTACTCCTCCAACTTGTGCTCTCTCTCTCAAATGAATAAATATTTTTTTAAAACAGAGTTTGTTAGTGAAAGGATTGTGGACAGAGTCATCTCTAACTTCCATGGTCTATGTATTGTAGAAAGGACATTAAGGACACAAGAGTTCTCAAACTGGTGAGCTCTGGGCCAAATGTGGCCCTCAGACATACAATTTTGTAGCTGCCACAGTATGTTTTAGAACTTTTTGTTTGTTTGTTTTAGAACTTTTAATATGTATTCCATATTTAGAAATTGAAACATTTTCACAAAAAAACTTACAGATTTCCAACTCCTCTGAAAGAACAAGAGCTAAGGCTACCCTGGGTGTGTCCATATTTGTTTTCAAACAGGGCAGCAATCACCTGAGCTTGGGTGCAGCTGCCTCCGAAGCTGCAGCTCTTTCTTCTGCTCCCCCACAGTCTCCGTTCCCCACCCCCTAACCCGTGGGTTTATTAATTTGCATCACCTGGCTCCTCTTGGCATCTGAGTGTGGCCCAGATTTACAGTGATTGATTCTCCTCTGAGGCACTGACCCTACAAACTAGACTGAAGGTGAGGGGAAGTGGCCTCCCTCTCCAATAACTCTGGAAACCAAATAGGCTGACGCTCTGTCTCCTTTTTTTCTTACCTCGTAATGTCTCCGCACAGAATGGCTGCTATTCGGTGGTTGATAGGCTATCTGCAGGTCACTGAGATCTTTCCAGGTGAATGAGGAGACCGGTCTGGTGTGATCCCAGAGATGAGTCACGTAGCCCTGGAGTGGCGCTTTAGTAATGTTAAACACCAGCAAGGACTTCGGGGTCTCGTCCTCTTCACAATCCAGAACAGATGTAGTCAAAGAGGTCAGGATGAACTGATCCACTTCCAGAGTAAACATGGCCATGAACGCAGCCCTTGGAATCTGATTAGGAATGCCAGGTCTGATATAGACGGGCAACCACGTGCTCTCTGACTTTTGAAGGGGAAAGAAAATACAAAGGGGAAGTAATATGAATGAAGCTATCACATACATGGTTAATAGTATGGTGTGTCCGGAAATGACTTGAAGCCTGGCTGCACATTAGAATCATTGCAGAGTTTTAAACATATACTGATGCCGAAGCTCCATCTCTGCAGGTTCTTTTTTTTTTTTTTTTTTTTTCATCTCTGCAGGTTCTAATTTAATTGTTCCCCAAAAGGGACCAGAAAATTGGTATTTTTAAAGTTCTCCGGTGAGTCTAATATGTAGCCAGGGTTGAAAAGGGATATTCATTTTGGCATCAGAAGGAGCTGTCCTGGGATGCTTAGGTGGCTCAGTCAGTTAAGCGCCTGCCTTTGGCTCAGGTCATGATCCCAGGGTCCTGGGATGGAGCCACAAATTGGGGTCCCTGCTCCATGGTGGGGGGGGGGGGTTGCTTCTCCCTCTGCCCCTGCTCTTTCTCTCTAACAAAATCTTTAAAAAAGAAAAAAGGAAGTAACTGCCCTTTGACACTATCTCTAGCACTTATGATTTGTGTGATTTTATTTAAACAGGATATTTAACTCCTAAATATTTTCCCCCCATTTGTAACATGGAAATAGTGAACCCCCAAGGATTAACCCCCAAGGATTAAGTGAGATAGCCAAAGTAAAGCACTCAGCAGTGCCTGGCACATGCTACCAACCTCCTCTGGCTGCTGTACCCACTTCCTGTCATATGGTTTTAAAGATGGCTAAGGCAAGATGAAGGGAAATGTCTCTATAACTCAGTACTCATGCAACTGAAGGATGGTGGCTCGGTTGTCTAGTTAGTTAAGACCCTGAGTCCCCAAGTGAGGAGTAGGTAATTTAAAAAAGTTACCAGTCAGGCTAGAAATGCATCCTCCTCAAATGAGAGAGCTATGAGCAAAAGGCCCCAGTAATGAGGATCTCCAGAGAAACCAGGAAATTGCATCTTGGGATCTGAGGTGTCAACAGGCGCTATGAGAAAGAATCCTCAGAGCAGAAGATGCTGGTTATCATGGGACTGTTAAGAACAACACTAAATGATAAAAGTCACATCCAATATCCTGAACACTGGACATTGGACTAGAAGTTGTAATCTATATATAACAAAATGTTGAAAATGGAATTTTTTTTGGCTCAGTCTCAACTTAAGTTCCAATGAAAGAAATATCAGATATCAAAGTGAATGTGATACCAATACTCTAGGAAGAATTTATAAACGCAAACTGTCTGGAACTGGTCTAGAACCCTCTCACCCACTAGAAGAACAGAAAAGGGTTGAGAAGGGTAAGAGAAAAATCTATTTGTAAAGAAGACCGCTTTGCTATGCTGAGTTACTCCCTCCATCCCCAACCTCACATACCCCCATGGAGGGGAAAGGTGGGCAATGCTACCTCTGTCTCACTTGTCAGGAGAGAAGTTTCCTTAAGGCCAGCCTTACAATGTATCTTTCACAGATAAGAACACAAGGGACTGATGCTGGGCTCTTATAGGAGTAAGCTAAGTAGCCAGACACAGAAGAATAATGGTGCTTCTTCTGGGATCTCCCTATAGTCCTTGTTTGTGGCAGAAGAAAATATATGAGAGTTCCCAGATATGGGCAAGTGGGACAGAGGATTGGTCTGGAGTCATCCTGGACTCTGACCTTTTGGGTACATCCATGAGAAGCCAAAGAATCCCAGCAGCAGGCCGCTGAAGGTGGAAATCATCCTAGAGCTGTGGGAGGAATTGCAAGTGAATATTCAGGCAAGAAATGCAATGAGATCATTTCTCAGGAAATGAGATCCACCAGAAAGAGACCTCCAGGATGGGGGAATCCCCAGAGAAATCAAAATTTGTTCTGGAGACAAAGAATCAGCTGGAAACACTTGCCAGAATTATACAGCATGACGTCATATTCTATCAGTTTCTGATCAAAACCCTCTCTCCCCAATGCTCCCCACAAAGCACCCATCCCAAGACCATAAGTTCTGAAACTAGCCAGCAAAACTCAGAAGAGAGAAGAGGAACAAAGAGAAAAGGAAATCAACTCCTCTCCTCTCCCACTGCATGCTTAATGAAGACAAATTAATGATATGCTGAGACATCTCAGTGTTTAAAGTATCTATTCTTTACATGCCATTTAAAAAAAAAAAAACATTTAAAGGGGTGCCTAGGTGGCTCAGTTAAGCATCAGACTCTTGATCTCAGTTCAGCTCTTGGTCTCAGCTCAGGTCTTGATCTCAGGGTCATGAGTTCAAGCCCTAGATTGGGCTCCATGCTGGATGTGGAGCCTACTTAAAAAGAAATTATTTAAAGAGTAATAATTTTGAAATTTCAAGAATGGGAAAATCACTGTATGTAAGGACTGGTGCTGAACAGCAAGACCATTTAAGCCTAGAGTTAAGCCTAAAGAAAGATGTTATTTTAAACATCTTAACAAAATGGAGAGAAGTGTCAAAAGAGCTTATTTGAAATAAAAGATAGATGATTTAAAAAATAACAGGTATGGGACACCTGGATGGCTCAATGGTTGAACATCTGATCCAGGGTCCTGGGATTGAGTCCCACATCGGGCTCCCCGCAGGGAGCCTGCCTCTCCCTCTGCCTGTGTCTCTGCCTCTCTCTGTGTCTCTCATGAATAAATAAATAAATATTTTAAAAAAGAAATAACAGGGATAACAACCAAATGCCAGAGCTAAAATTGCAGATTGTATAAACAAAGCCTGGAAGGTGGGCAATCACCAGGAGAAAGGATAAATAGGATCACTCCTCATCATATATAGGAAGGACCTAAGGGACCTCGTTTCATTTTTTTATCTTAAGTGTTAAAAAAACAAGTTAAACAATGCTTTAAGTTTTGGAAATAAATCCCAGTAAAACATAAAGTGGGATAAAAGACTCTCAGATGAGTGAAGGAAAAGGCATAGAAAATATAATCTCTATTGTAAGATGATTTTTTTTTATTAGCCAGAAAGCATAAAACAAGATAATAGGGGCACCTCGGTGGCTCCATTGGTTAAGCATCTGCCTTCAGTTCAGGTCATGATCCCAGGGTCCTGGGACTGAGCTCCGCGTTGGGCTCCCTGCTCAGTGAGGAGTCTGTTTCTCCCTCTGTCCCTCCCCCAACTTGTGCTCACGCTCTCATTCCTCTCTCTCTCTCTCTCAAATAAATAAAATGTTTAAAAAATAAAAAGATGATAGAAAAAAATACATATCCATTGTAAAACTATAGCTTATATTCCCATGTTCAAGACAAATATTCTGAAATTATACCTCTAATTACATGTGTCTTATAGGAGAGACATTTAAAATAAAATTACATACAAAGATTAAAAGTAAAAGGTTGATCAAAAGTTATCATGTAAAGAAAAAAGCAGATGTGACCATAGTACTTTCAAAGAAAGATGAATCATGGCAAAAAAACATTAAAAAAGAACAGTGTGGGTAGTTAAATGATAAAATATATGACAAAGATTATTATAAGAAGCATTATACTTAATATTATACTGGCCAAACTAGTGGGGAATAGAGCAAAAATAAGAGGACTAATTCCTGAAAAAGAAAGGACAAAATTATCATCATTACTGAGAGATATAATTAGGTCTTCAAAGGCTCAAAGAACTTAAAAATTCTTAGAATAATTGAATTCAAGAAAGAAGCCAGATAAAAGAAAATTATACCAAAAAATAGTTTTCCCATTTATCATCAGTAACCAATGAGAAGATAAAATGAAGGTGGAAAGTGTTTATTCACAGTAATTTCCCAAAAGCAAACTGCCTAGGACTGGACTTATTAGGTATGCTCAACTTACATGAAGAAAACTGCAAATTTTACAGAAACATATCAAAGAATGTTTGCTTAGATGAAGTGAGGCCCCTCATTTCTGGATGAGAAGGCTCAATATGGTAAATGCTCTAATATTCCAATTATTTCCAAAATACTTTATAGTTATGACCCAATTCTGATAAAAAAATACTTAAGGCCTTTTCTTTAATGAATATAAATGGATTAATTCTTTATTGAGAACTAAGATTAGGTGAGAATGGATAAGAAAACGTTGAAGATAAGTAATAAGGAAGAACTTGCCTGTAAAATATTAAAGTGTATTATTGACCTTTTAGATTTAGGATAACTGATACTGGCACAGGAATAAGGTGGTAAATCTAAGGAACAAAAGAGCTAGACTTGAAATCGTATACGTTAACACCTTTCTATACAATAGAAGCAACAAAAATCAATGAGAAACAGAAATCCTTATTCAACAAATAGTGCTGAAAATTTTGGCTATTTGAGAAAAAAAAACCTGTTCCGTGTTTCACAGTATGCTAAAATTCATTTCAGATTGATTTAAAAGGCTAATGTAAACAAGAAAACCTTAAGAATCTAGAAGAAATCATGGATGAAATAGTCATTTAGTCACTTGATGAGGCTGGACTGTACAAGCAAAAAAATAATAAAATGACAATATTTTAAAACTTCAAATATAGTATAAGTTCAGATCCATAAAGCAGATCCAACACTGGTGCAAACGACTCCTTACCATGAGTGTGTGTATGTGTGTGTGCATAAAGTGGAAGAAATAGAACCTATTTTGCTTTCTGACTTTTTAAAAAAGTATTCTCCACAGTGAACATATTACTTTGATATCCATAAAAGAATGTGTTTTATGGCATGCCAAATTGACTATGGAGTGGGTTAATTAATAAAACAAGAAGGTCATTTTAAGGGGTAAAATGGCAAACTGATCTAAAAATAGAAACAAATAAAACCCTAACTCAGTATAGAGAGGTAAAAAAGAAAAATCTGTTCAGGAAGAAAAATGAGCCTAATTTTTTAATGGAGGTAAGATAGCAATAAAAGTGAAGTTTTGGGGCTTCTGGGTGGCTCAGTCAGTTAAGCATCTGACTCGATTTTGGCTTGAATTGTGATCTCAGGTCCTGAGATTGAGCCCTGCATCAGGCAGACTCTGCACTGAGCATGGAGCCTGCTTGAGATTGTCGCTTTTGTTCTCTGTGGTCCCACACTCCCCCACTCTCTCCCTCTCTCTCAAAATAAAATAAATTAAATTAAAAAATATTTTTGTGTCAAAAAGATGAGAAGACATCTACTAATAGTTAGACCTAGAATTTAGTCTTGACTCAGTCATAAAACGGCCGTGTATGTACAGGCACAGTATGCACTTTCTCTGACCACCACCACACAAGACGTTTGGGCTAGGCCAGTTATTCCCAAACATAGCTGATGATCCATTTTTTCCTAGGTCACTTTTTTAGCTAGCAAAATATGCACAGTACTAACTATGTACCAGGCTTCATGACAAGTGCTTTATAAGTATTATCTCATTTATTTCTCTCAATTACCCTAAGAAGTAGATTCTATTATCTCCATCTTAAGATTTTTTAAATGAGGCATAAAATTCATGGTCAAAAGCTAGTTAATCAGACATTTGAGCCCAGGCAAACTGGGCCCAGTGTTCATGCTCTTAGCTGTCGATGTTAGGCTCAGAAATCTATCCTTTAAAATTCATCAAGTGATTTGCCTAATCAATTTGACCAGACCATCTCAAAGTTGGTTTTTTTTTCATCTCAACTCTAAAATTCTCTGATCCTGTCTTGTCATTTTCTTATCATGTTTTATCTTATCAATTCTGTGGGAGTGACAGTGTTCCCTAATCTGAGTTTCTTGGGAGAAATCCTGTGAGAAGCCAAATTTTGAAAGATGGAGGTCTTTCATGAATGTAATCTTTTTTTTTTTTTAAGATTTTATTTATTTACTCATGAGAGACACACGGAGAGAGACGCAGAGACACAGGCAGAGAGAGAAGCAGGCTCCACACAGGGAGCCCAATGTGGGACTAGATCCCAGGACTCCAGGATCATGCCCTGGGCCGAAGGCAGGCGCTAAACCGCTGAGCCACCCAGGCTGCCCTCATGAATGTAATCTTGGATCATTTTATACCAGCACAAAATCCAAGCTGTTTCAGCTGGTACATAGTTGCCCCACTCACCCAAATAAACAAATTATACAGTGTATAAATCAGTTGAGTAGCGTGTTAAATATTTCATATAAACTGATTTCATCTTCTACCTTCATTTCAGTGTGAAGAGATTAACAAGAGGAAAGGGCAGGAGGACAATTTAACTGAAACTGAAAGATAGAGAAGGCTGTAGGGGACCTGTCTCCTTGATGACCTGGTCTTCCATCTCAGAGCCTGGAAGAGGGAAAAGGATATAATCTGCTATGCCCATAATAATGAAACTGAGCCTCTCCTTGCTCCCTGTTTCCTGTGGCCTTGCTGGTTGACGTGTGGGCCCCATGATTTCTTCTAACGGTGAAAAGAGGTTCAAACAAAGAAGGAGCGAATGAAACCTCAAAGAGAGGGTGCTACAAAAGACCATATGACAAGCTAAAGAAGACTGAAGGAGAGGAGAAAGAAGGATAGCATGGTTGGCCCCAGCCCTTCCTCCATTGCCTTAGTGTTGGCAAAGCTAGAAGAGAGCCAGCGACAAGAAATCATACACTGATATTCTGCACATAGCTCTGGGGTTAAGCACTTGCTGGCAAAATCAACAAGCCTGAAGTTCTAGTTCTATTAAGGGGAGTCCCACCCATAATAGGGGAGAAACTGTCCGTGGCATGGCAGCCAACATGAGCACCACCATGGAAGTGGCTCTCTTGCAGCAGGTAGGTCATCCTAGGACACAGACACATAACCCCCAGTTCTACCTTGTATACGATTTTGCTCCTGCCATCTGTGAGGTCCACCTGGATGGAGATGTAGTCGATGTTGGGAGAAGGGGGATCTGTGTGTTGATAATGAAGCCCCATCAACAGGAACTCCTCACAGCTCACATTGACACTTCCCATTTTCTTCAGTCCCAGGGCACAGCTTCCACCTGGACACCTCAGCTCTGTTCCCAGTTCTAGAATGTTCAGCAACTGAGTTGAGACAGTCACTAGAGCATGATTGTAAAATTAAAAAACCAATCCTCCCTCCATGGATACTGACTCCCTCTCACTGCCTCAAGAATACCCACACATACCCTCTAATCATTCAAGGAGGGGGTTGGCATTACTCTACAACCCCTGAATTTCTTTTCCTGAGAAGAATGTTTGACCAGTTGTCTCCTGAGCTCCCTGCCCACCAAAAGTTACACTGAGAGAAAAGTAATAAAATATGTGTTCTGATGACTGAATATTCCTGACACATAGGCCAATGGATCATGACTGGCCTTCCATACTCCACTGCCAGCCTTCCATCACAGCATCCACATCCAGGGGTCTGTCATGATCTCACTCCAATGCTGTTCTACTCACTCAAATTCTCTTCCCACTGTGCTCATCACACCCCTGAGTCCTGATACCTTTCCAGGTCCCCTTAGTCTTTTTACTAAACCCTCTTTTAAGTATGCTTTGACCACCTGAACCAACCTGCTCTCTCCCACTAAAGACCACAATCATCTCTGCAATAGTGTATCTCTGCCCAGCTTCATTTCACTGTTGTGGGGTGACACCCACAGGCCACGTATTTTTCGAGTGGGCTTTTGTACATTTCCTTGATGTACAAAATCAGTATTCTATTTCTTAACCAGACAGTTGTGAACACTAAATGAGAAGACTCATGCATAATCACGTCCTTAGCTGTAAATTATTGCCCAAATGCAAGTATTCCTATGACTGTGATTGTCTTCATATAGTGCCTAGAGCATTATTAAGCACAGAGGAGGTGCCCAAAATATACTGATTAAATGAATAGCAGAAGGAACGTTATCTATTAACTTCTCCTGATTTAAACCATAGCTAACTGCCCACCTGCTCTACCTCAAACTTATTTGTAATCAAATCATACTTAATAAATGCACCAATTACTCTTACGACCGTTGTCATTGTTACTATGAATAACAACAGCTGACGGTCACTGAGCACCTGCCAAGAGCCCAACACCATGTGAAGCACACTTTGTGCATGGGATCTCATTTACTCCATCTTGCCTCAACCCTGTGGAGAGCTATCCTAGCCCATTTCATGGAGGCTTAGCCAGGTTAAGTAACTTAACTAAAATCACCCCAGGAAATAAAGAGCAGAGGAGGTTTGAAACTCAAGTCTTACTGATTCCAAAGTCTGTACTCTTAGCCACGAGCCTACAGTTTTCAACCAGCGACAAATCCTTATATCAAGCAAAAATTTTTTGTCGCAGTGGAAACTGACTATTTACAGAAGTTTTTGTCAGGCCTAGCAACGTTCAGATATGTATTAAAACATACATACGAGACTTGGGGAAAAAACTGTGTGGCTGATCTCCCCGAGGTTTCTCTGGCCGAGGCTCCAGCAGGACCACCTGACCGTGGGCTGGCAGCCGGCTCCCCACGGGATCCAGCCTGACCGTACACTCCAGGCCAGCCGTCCTCTCGTAATCAAATCTGAGCAGGTTCTTATCAATGGCTCCGGACAGGCCGTAGAATTCTGACACCTCCAGTACATTGTTACTCTTACGGATGATGTTACAGTCTGGTTCCAGGAGATAGACCCTCAGGATAAAGGTTTCCGTGAAGGTATCTGTCTCAGTAAATCTGTGGAGAGAACACAGCAAAGGCCATATTTACTAGCGCTCAGGTACTTCCGGTATCCAAGGATTGACCTTTACAAAATGTGCGTAAGGGGGAGAGTTTGGATTCTGCTATATACCGTACCCCCAATCTCTGTTCTTTTCCTTTCCTCTCCTCATCTTGGGGTCAATTCTTTTTTCTGCCATCTCCCTGGCCAATGAGCTTTCTTTCAACACCTTCTTGCAAATCCATCAGCCATGCTGATATGTAATGACAGCCGGGAGCTCAGAATCTCACTTCTAGCACATGTATAATTTAAGAGTACCAAGCCTGTGTAATTTATGGATTGAGTTTTGATTCAGGAGTGAAAGGGTGAGGCGTTTCTGAAGCATCAACATCTTTCTGTTCTTCAGAAACCTATGAGAGACACTGGTAATTCCATGTTACAGAGGGGGAACTGCTCACCAAAAGGGCTGAAGAGGAGGCAAGGCGGGGAAAGCATGTTTTCTGATTTTCTGCCTCCGACTTCTCTGAGTATTCTATATCAAATGTCCTCGAGACCAAGAGGAACCACAGCTCCTCTGCGTCAGCCTTTCTCGCCTGCTACTCTACCCTGGCTGTGCCTTCAAAACTCAAGAAAGAAGTAGGAGGATCCACAATCCACCAGCTTTTTCAGCCCTTCCAGGCAAGCTGTCCAAAGTTCGTTTTTTAACTCTAAAGTCTTAGAAAGACCAAACAGCCAATATGCTGGTGATAAGGAATCCTTGGACACTATTTCATGTTTTGAGCACAGTGCTTTGTTCACACCTTTCAGCACTTTTTGTGTTATTAATTATCTGCCCATATTCTGCATCAGATTATGAGCACCAAAAACCTATGCATCCTTGCCTTTGTGCTTCCTATGCTCGGTGATAGTAGGTGATCATAACTCTCTATAGAATGAGTCACTGTCCCAGTGTCTTCCACAAAACTCTTCGCAATAGTATAGTACCCAAGGGAAATTCACACTAAGATATTTTAGCCATATAGTCATAACAGCAATAAAACCAAGTAAAAATCTATCTAAAAGCCTACTCCACCTACAGCATTGTCAGTTACCTCTACGAAGTGAGCAATACCATAACCATGAGCTTAATTTTTAAACTAATTTTTATTGAGATATAATTCACATACTATAAAATTCACCTTTTTAAAGTACATGACTCAGTGGTTTTTAGTATATTCACAAGGTTATGCAACCATCACAACCACCCAATCCCAGAAAATTTTATCAACTCAACAAGAAATCCATATCCACTAGCAATCACTCCCCATTTGCCCTTCCCCTAGCCCTGGCAACTGCTAATCTGCTTTCTGCATATTACGGGTTTGCCTTTTCCAGAAAAGGTATGTGACCTTTTGTGTCTGGCATCTTTTATTTAGCATGATGGTTTCAAGGTTCATCCATGCTGTAGTAGCATCTATCAGTACTTCATTCTGTTTTATGGCTGAATAACATTCCATTGTATGGATACACCATCTTTTGTTTATACATTCACTGGTTGGGTTGTTTCAACGTTTTAGCTATTATGAATAATGCTGCATGAATATCTGTCTGTAAGTTTTTGTGGAAATAAATGTTTTTATTTCCCTTATGTATATATTTAAGAGTAGAACTGCTAGCTTACACGATCACTCTGTACTTAACTCTGTAATTGACTTTTTAAACAATTTTATCATTTAATATGTTTACACTTAGAAGATACTCTACTTCTTATTAACCAAGCAGCTGATAATCAAAATGAAGAATATCATTCAATTTTGGAATATATTTTCCTAGTTCTCACTAAGAATTTGTATTTTGTAATTTTCATTTTTCATCATAAGTAGGAGGGTGGATCTGCACAACAACTGTAAAGGGGAACAGGACTGAAATTTGTCACAGAAAAGCCCCCAGGAAGATGATACAAATATAGTTGAAAGTGGACCTCAGTTCTTGCCTCATCTACTTAGGTCCCCAATTTCTACTGATTATTTTCTTGTTTGGAATCTAGTAACTAGTCTCATGATAATGCCTATCAAGAGGAAAAGCCCTAAGAAGTAACATAGAATGGTTATGTGTGCTGCTTACCTGTAAAGTCTAAGCTTCACTGTATCTTCATCAAGAATCGGGCAACCATTGTGAATATACTTTACTTCATTGGGAAGGAAATGGCAGTCAAAGACCTAGTTCATGTGAAGAAATGAATAAATATTTGTGAAAAATAATGGTACAAGATTTGATTTTTCTGGCAGTAGAGTACCGCCTGGGGTAATTATGGTCTGTTAGTTGGGGGCATCTACGTGTGTGTGTACATGCGCATGTGTATATTGTACCCACCACCACCTCCACCCAACCCCCGTGCCCACTCACCATCCTGCTTACATAGTTGTGTCTTATTTTGAGAATACCTAAACTATGAAAATCCAAGCAGATCAAGCAGATATATTAAGGAGCAATTATCTCTTGAAATGATTATTTGTTTACAGTCAATAGTACATTTAAAATATCATTCAATTTATCAAAGTATCATACACCCACACCCTTCATCGTTCATAGTAATTGAGTTAGAGAGGTCTACTTGTGTGTATGCATGAAAAGGTGTGCATTACCCCTCACACAAACACACTATATATTATATATCTTTTTCTTCTCCTTTTATTTCTTTCTTTTCCAAATAGCATTTTTACATTCAAGAATGAAGCTACTGACTATGGACACTATTGTGGCTGATCAGAGCCAAACATGACTTGGCAGTTGCTTCTCATACACTTGCAAAAGACTGCGCTACTGGTTAGTCATAGGAGGAATGGTTGATGAGACAAATAGCATGCTAATGGTAATTTCTTCTATTCAAACAAAATTATAATTAACTGAGTCACCTCACTCAGAACAATTAAGGAAATTGCTAAGTGTCGTATTTTGGGAACCCTAATTCTTGAAAGAAGAATTTTCTCTCCCAACCACAGCATGACCTTCATTCTACACAACCTGACTTGGAACAGTGTTAAGAAATAGCCTTGAGGTATTTGCACACTGTCACTGTTGAGCTCATGGTGTTTAGCATATACTTTGTCACAGGCTCAATCATTTACAGGCAACTTTGTCCTCTCTGAGAAGACTTTATTACTAATACAAATGATCTTCTTTTCCCACAGACATCGTCGGTTCCTCTTTTTAATTGACAACAAGGAAGGAGATAAAGGAAAGACCTTCCCCATATCATTGACAAATAGTCATGGTGATAAAGAGACAATCTGCTTTGTTAAAAGAAACATCTGTTTTATGTTTTGTAATATGTTTTCCTTTTATAAAAGGCGACAACCATAATTGTCCATAAATTTACTAACTAAAACAAAGGAGAGCTAAATCCTTTTCTAATTACTGTCTAGCCTTGGTTTTTTTCCACTTCAACTGCTTTTCAATTACAATTTATAATTAAATTGTCACACATTCCTAACTCATTACTCACTTTAATGACAGTAAACGGGGTTCAAGTTAGAGATGTTTTCTTACGGCTGTATTTCCGATTCAAAAAAGCAAGCTCAGCTCTAAACTGAGGTGCTTTTCCACCCAGGAAATTTCTTGCTTTGAAACAGGTGTGAGAAGTGCTGTGTGTGAGGAAGTCTTGTCCTAAAACATGAGGAAAACATATTGCCACCGACCTTATCTAATTGACTATATCAAGAGGGTTATCTAAACAGAAGGTACTGGTGTGCGCCAATTGAAATCCCTTTCCAAATATCCAATAGGAAAATGAACCTGTTGGTTCTAAGACAAACTTCAGTAATGAAATGAAAACACTAATTGAACAGATGTTAAACAAAACATTTTCTGTGCAAATCAAATAAAACTGTTCATTACACAGCAGGGTGCTGTTAATACAGTCATCTCGCTAGAAATGGGTTCACATAAGCCTTGCTTTCAACTTACTGGTAAGTGCTATTAAAGAATAATGTTTACACTTTGTGTGTATGTGTGCATTTGGCTATGCTTAATTTCAAAAATGCCATAAGAAATACATCCTTGGGGGAGGGTTGACTTAAAAATAAGCACACATTCCCCCCAAAACCAGACTTTACTTAGGAATCTGGCTTCTGTTGAAATTATCATAATAAACTAGGAAGATCATCTGGAAGTTTGAGAAACAAAGTTTTCTGGATGCATAGATTTTCTTACGGTACAAATATCTGACAGAAAGATAATGAAACTCCACAGTTCAACTGCCTCCTTTTTTCACACAATAAATTTTAGAAAATACAAGTCCCATATTTACTTTAGACCATATAAATCCACTTGTGATGCCACATCAACCTCCAGAAATGTGCTCACTGAACATCTTCTTGCACTAAGCCACAGCACGCGAAAGGACCAGTTGAGACTTTGAAGCCCCATCCCTGGCCTACCGGTAGAGACCTCCCTAAATCATGTTGTTTCTGCTCCATATTCTTTCTTTTATTGATTTTTTTGTTCATATTCTTTCTTTTAAAAAAATATTTTATTTATTTGTTTATGTGTCAGAGAAAGAGTGAGCACAGGCAGGGGGAGTGGCAAGCAGAAGGAAAAGCAGGCTACTGGCTGAGCAGGGAGCCTGATGCAGGACTCAATCCCAAGACCCTGGGATCATGACCTGAACCAAAGGCAGAAGCTTAACTGACTGAGCCACCCAGGTGCCTCCCCCCCGCCCCCATATTCTTCTAGTAACTGGATTTTTGCTTTAAAATCAAAGGAAGTTTGGAATGGAGATGACTTGGAGATCTCTTACAACCCTTGATCCCCAAATAAGTGTTTTACCTCGTTGTAGTCACTTGGATCCCCATTTGCTCTCTAGCATCTCAGAGCCAGCCAGATGGTGAAGACCATTAAAACATCACCAAAAATATACAATGGAAACAACTTTGTTTCTTGTAGAGAAACTACTATACATATGCTTATAAGTCATAGGCTATTTGGGATGGGGAGAGGTTACTACTCAAGGATGACTTAAGGAAAAGTTTATTCTCCCCAAATTACTTTCTAAGGAGGGAGAATCTGCTGAAGAATGGGGCTTTTGTTTTGCTTGCTTAGAGCCAGAGATAATACACCTGGACCATAGGTTGCCCCAGTGTACATGAGGGAGAATTTTTTTTCTCTTCCCCTCCAAAATAATCTCACTTCTAAATAAATGTTAGACAATTTTTTAAAAATAATATTGATTGGAAGGGGTACCAAATGATGAGTTCACAACTTTATAAGGCACCCACACATATCAGTGGAGCCATGACCCCACTGTTTAGGATTAGGGTCCTCTATTGCTTCCCCAAATGCCAAGGATTTGCTTTTAACAAATGCACACCTAGTTAGGACTTCATTTTCTGCAGCTAATCTTTTTCATGTCATCTACTCATTGCATTTAGCGCATCTGGGTTCCAGGTATGAGCTATCCCAGGTCTCTCCTCTTTCCCTGACTGGGTAAGTTCAATCAAACACACTGTCACTGATGTGGCTCAGTCACTAAGTATCTGACTTGGACTCAGGTCATGATCTCAAGGTGCTGGGATAGAGCCCAGTGTTGGGCTCCAAGCTCAGCAGGGAGTCCGCTTGCCCCTCCCCCTGCTCATGCTCTCTCTGTCTCTCAAATAAATAAACAAAATCTTAAAACACACCCACACTTTTGCAGTGCAAATCGTGTTGGGAGGGAAGTGTGAAGATGTTGCAATTCCCAAGCACTTGGGAATATGGCCCCTTAGGAGCTGGGGCCATTATTATATTCAGACCGTTTACAGGTGCCCATCAGAAGCTCTAGCTGACAAAAGAAAATCTCATGGGAAACTGGAGAGAGACATTTGGTTGCTATCACATCAGGAATACTCCCTAAGTGAGAGCCCACCATAGAATTGCGATGTGTTTCAGAACTGGACTGGACTCTGCATGCAGTAAATGGGGCGGCTGGCGATAACCACGTGAGTTAGCATCTTAGTCTCTTTAGTTTGTCTCTACATTGTCTGATACTTCTGTTGAGTAACTTCCTGGAATAAGTTTCTTTAGCCAAATGGAGAAGAAGAAAATTAACATTTCACAGTTCACAAATAACGGTGCATTTTTCCAGAAACAGCAGCAGCAGCAACCAATGCTAAACATTCTCAGAATTGCCTGCTTTGGGAGGAAGTTAAACCACAGCAGAGACAAGTCATAAAACCAGAACCAATTTCCTATTTTGTATAAAGATAAACTCCTACTTCAAGCAAAGACAATATGTGATAATACGGACTTTTTTTTTTTTAACCCATGACTTACAAGGTAACTTCATCCTATGAGAGGACTGCGCATAGAATACTCTCAAACGACAAGGTCTCCAAGATTTTGACTAAAATTTTCTAGACATTTTTGAAGAACAATGAGTATTTAAGGTGAAGTATTTTCACCCCTTTTTCCATATCTCTCCTCTCACTCAACGGAATGTTCCAGTGATGGAAACAGATGAAAATGTCTTCACATTTTACTTTTGCTACTCTGTGATCACAAGAACAGTCTAAAACACATCTTGAAATCTTGAGATCTTCTTCAAAGGCACTCTGACCAGCAATGGATGAGATCATTTGGGGCAGGAATAATCCCATAAAGACTGACCTTATCACATCACACAGGAGATAGCCCGCTCCAGCCCTTGGAAGGCTGTCCCTGTTCTGTTTTTTTTCTTTCTCTCTCTCTCTCTCTCTCTCTCTCTCTCTCTCTCACACACACACACACACACACACACACAGTCACTCACTCACTCACTCACTCACTCACATTCATACACATGACTGAATAGAAAAATCTCAGGTATGACCTACCTGTGGAGTGAGTTTCCCGACCCTTTGGGTCATTGGCTCGTTCATCACAACTTCCACTTTGCAAGCATCTTTTTCTTTGGGGATGGCAAACTTCAGATCATCTCCCAACAGGAAGGCAGAGCTGCCCTTCATCACCCTGACCCCACGGTTAAGGCTGATGAAGGAGGGACTGGCCCAGTTTAGGAGAAGCAGCAGCAGCAACAACAGCAAGGCACTGTGCCCACTCCAATTCGGAGAGCTCATGCTGTCAGGGGCCAACTCGGTTTGTCCACCAGTGAAATCCCTTCAACAAAGGAGGGTTTCTGTGCTTCCTCCAGGGATGTTAGCTCATAGTCCAAGGGGCAGGGCAAGGGGTCCTGACAATGTGCCCCAAGATCTTAACATGTCCCTTTCATTTCCAACTCAGACAAGGAGGCTTTTCAGGCAACCCCAGGGCTTTTAATAAAACTCGCTGATCACTCCTGACAACGCCGGCAAGATGAATGTGCCTCCCAAGTGCTTTTCTAATCCTGCAAATGAGAGGAGAGGAGGAAAGTGAGCGAGAGAGAGAGACCAAAAGGTTTGTATGGCTATTCAAAAGATCCCTGCAGGCAAAAGAATCTTTCAACCAGCCTATAATTTCAGCTAAATTAAAAACAAATAAACTAATTTGACCTCCAGGCCTGTCTGAAAGGCAATGAAGCCATTTCATTAGCCTGCTTGCGATTCCCGTTTCCGGGCTCAACATGCCCCCATTGGGATGTCACTTGTGTGGTCCCACAGGAGCCCACCAGCCTCGCTGACCAAGTGCCCAAGTGCAGCATTTGGACGGCTGTGTTCATAGGGAGTTGGGCTCTTCTTCTGTTTCCTCATCTGTGAAATGGGGACTATAACCTAATTTGTATAAGACAGCTGACAGAACTATGTGTACACTGTTTCAAAAGCTGATTAATTCAAAATCATGGCCCAACTAAGAAACGAGCTTCATAATTTGTTCCGTGAGCACAGCTCTGACTTTGCTGAGCAACTAAGACACCTGTGAAACACTTGAGTGGACATTGGAGAACAGATATTTTTCTAAGTGAACATTGGGAGTTCTCAGTTATATGTCAAAGGGACTAAGAATCAAGTCACATAGCTTCAGTAGACACAGCTAATGAGTCGAGGTATACGTACATATTTGCATTATCGATGACGCTAATTACATTATGATGTACTGAATTTGAACAAATGGGGTCTTTGTTTCTACTTTAACCACTTAGAATTTCAAGATTATTGCTCTGGGTTCCATACTAACAGAAATGACTCTGCAAAGTAAACTGTATTGCAATAAATCCTTAAGTGCAGGGTATGGTTGGGTGGACAAATGGTGGTTTATTACGCCCATAGGAAGTCTTTACATTTTAATGATTTCAATAAATTTCTGTGCATAATCAATGGGTACTCAAATAAATGTTTGACCAAAGGGCGTACACAAAAATGCCTCCAGTATTCACATCTAATACATCAAGGAAAGACTCATTCTCTTGTCATTGTTTGAAACCACTTACTTTTGAGGTAGTACATGCCATGTGTCACCCGATATCAAGCAGCCTTTTTTTTTTTTTTTTTTTGGTGTCAATCTCAAACTAAAACAGTTCCCACACTCCCACTGACAGTGTCATCCACGTTCTGGCTGAATTGAGTTGGTTTATTTGGGCAGAAAAGCAAACCTGGTTGTTGAACCTACACAACAAGGTCAAACCTGGTTTTTCCATTCACATTTGGCATCTAAGACCACTCAAAAAAGGCAGCACATTCAGAGAGAAAAGGGTGGCTAAGTGTTTCCCAAAACAGAGAGATAAGGGGAAGAAACTTTGCTTTCTGAGATTTTTAAAGAACTAAGTCAACCTGTAAAGGCTGTAAGGGTGGCACATGCTCATGCACCCCTCTTATCTCACTATTACTTTCCTTCTCCTTTACTGCTTCTTCCTAGATCCGACTTTTTAATGTGGGGAACCTAGGGCCCAGTCCTTGGACCTGTTTTTCGTCTACCCTCACTCCCTAGTGATCTCATTCCTTTGCTTTAAATACCATTTATATACTAATGAGTCCCAAATTTATATCTCAAACCTCCTTCCTTAACTCTGGATTCCATATGCCACTGTCTCTGCAACATCTCCCTGGGGGTATTTAATGGGCATCTCATTCTTTATGTTGCCAAATTTGTGCTCTTGGTCTTCCCTCCCTCTCTCTCCCCAATTTCAGTTAATGGCATCGAACTTTTCAGCTGTTCTCTCCTTTGTCTCAGTGTTTGGTCTACAGCTAAACAACAGCAACAAAATTCTGCTTGTTCATTGCAGTGGACACACCTTACAGTGACCTCCAATAATTCCAGCCTCCTGGCACCCAGAAATTCCCTCCCCTTGAGTGACAGCAGAACCTGTGAGGCTCCCAACCAACAGAATAAGGAACAGGTGATGAGATGTCGTTCCCATGGTTACACTATGTAATGTAAGAATCTCTCTTAGCAGACTGGGGCTCTGGAGAGCGTTAATTTTTGGGGAGGGGGATCTAATCTCTTTATTGTCCGGGTACCCTCCCTGGAACCCTCCCCACTCCAAACCTATAGAAAAATTCCAAGCCTGGGAGTGTTCTGCGAAGGGAGGTAGAGTGTAGGGAAACCTCTGTGCTCTGCCCTCTGGCCTGAGCAGTGCCAACAGGGAGGACATGTGGGGATGGGAGGCTGATGACTCCACCTGCAGAGGATGTGGCACTGGCTGGGATGTGGGGGGGGGGGGGAGGTGCCTGCTGCCAGCTCTCCTGCTGAACTTGAAGAGGCAAGCCTCCATAAGTTCCAGTGTCAAAAGAAAATGAATTCTGCCTACAGCCCAAATGAGCTTGGAAGAAGATTCATCCTAAATCAAGCCTCTGGATAAGACTGGCATCCAGCTGATGCCTTGATTACAGGCTGAAGTAGGGAATCCAGGTAAGCTGTGCCCAGACTCCCGACCAACGTCAACTGTCAGGTAAGGAATTTGTGTTGCTTTAAGCCACTAAGTTTGCAGTAATTTGCTTACATGGCAGTATCAATTGAATGCACTCTTTTTCAAAACGTATCCAGACTCTAACCACTTCTCACTTCCATTATTGTTACCAAAGTGCAAGCCTCTGTCAACTCTCTGCTGGATGATTGCAAATAGCAACCTATTTGACCACCCTGCTTCTCCTTTTGCCTTACTCCTAGGAACTCTTCAGCATGGCAGCCAAGGCTCCTATTAAATACTACTTAGGTCCCTTCCACACCCCAAAACTCCAATGGCTTCTCATCTTAGAGTAAAAGCCATAAGGCAACCGTGTATGTGATGTGTTTCTCCCTTACTTCTCTCACCTCCTCTTCTGCTTGTCTTCCTTTCACTTCCTCTGCTCTAGCCCTACTAGCATCTTTGCTTTTCCTAAAACATATCAAAGATTAGCCTTCTGCTCTTGCAATCGTCCCGAACACACACCCACTCTACCCCACCCGCACTTACTCTGGCACATTATTCCCTTGGATATCCTTCTTCTCACCTCACTGGCTGCCAGTTTCCTATCAAATGTCACATCTGCAATGTACCACACCTAACCACCCCCTTATAATTTTGACACTCCCATCTCCAGCATCCTTTTCTGGTTTGATTTCAACCTTAGTCCTTATAACTACCTAATAATACAGTTACCTGTTTATATCATTTGTTACTGTCCCCCTCATAAAGGTGAGAATTTTCATCTTTTTTATTCATGGATTTATCTTTATGATTCTCTCCATCTTGTCGCCCAGGACCACACCATGGGCTGGCAGAGCTCTGAGCTAGAAGGGCCCTGAGTCTCTGGAACATTTCAAAAGTAGAGTCATTATACCAGCCCATTCTTCCAGAATTTTACATGGCAGAGAATGTAAACGTCTTTCTTGTTTAACCCACTGTTATTTGGGGTTTATCTGGGTACCCCTGACTGAACTGTAACTATAGTTTCAATCATCACCTTATTCTTCAAGTTTTTCTATTAACTTAATTTAGTTTAATCACTAATCAACTAGTGTACCTTCTTACCTAATAGCATATGGGGCAATAGCTCATGCTCTAATTGTATCATAATAAGTTCTTTTTTTTTCATAATAAGTTCTTAATCAGCAGATAAGTACACAGACCAAGATCCTAATGTTTATCCACAAGGAAGAGACATGAGAGAAAGAGGAGGAAATCTATTTCTGTGGCTCCCTGAGCCCCACTGATGTGAAAAGAGTGGATCCGAATTCTGAAAGTCCAGATCTGAATCTTGATTCTTATGAACATTGATTTCCTCTTTTAAAAACAGAGCTATCGGGGATCCCTGGGTGGCTCAGCGGTTTCACGCCTGCCTTTGGCCCAGGGCGCGATCCTGGAGTCCCGGGATCGAGTCCCACCTCAGGCTCCCGGCATGGAGCCTGCTTCTCCCTCTGCCTCTCTCTCTCTCTATCATAAATAAATAAGTAAATAAATAAATAAATAGATAAATAAATAAATAAATAAATAAATAAATAAAACAGAGCTATCCATCCTCCCACTTCCAGTTTCTCTGTGAGACTAAATGAAATAATCCATGTAGAAATATTCTATTATAAAGCCCCATACAAATGTAGCATTATTATTACAAAATATACGAAAGGAATAAGAATAAAGCTTGTCTTGAGAAAAACAGAGCAGCAGGACTTGGGTCTTGGTGACGGTGGCAGAATCAGGTTCAGTACAAGTCAGAGTGTGTTCAATTTCTATTCTCATTTACTCTTTCTTCCTCATAATCTTAAGACAGGCCGTAGTAGTAAAAACTGAATTTCAGTATTTCAGAAACAACTTGAAGCAATACAACTGGAAGGAAAAGAAGGGTCCAGGAGCAACAATTTCTAAACTCAAAACCAAACATCCTTTAGTCAGTGAGGCCTAGGTGAAGTCTGCAAAATTAAGCTCAGTGAAGATTAAAAAGAGTACGTTGTATTTGTGTTCTATTTACATTCAGACTTTGCTCTTGTATTTTTCTCTTGGTGTTGAGGAATACCAGGTATGTGGACATTCCATGGAAAATATTGCTCTGATTTTTCACTTGAAGAAGGCAGCAAAGGAAGGGAGAAAGAGAAGGATTTGGATGAACAAGTGGAGAAGAAAAGACTGAACAAACAAACAAAAACCACAGAATAGCCAAGGAAATTGAGGCTTTGAATCACATAAAATTTCATAGATGATGATGGGTCTTTTATCTATCCCCCTTAAATTAAATGGTAGTAACTGTCCTCTCTGATACAAAATTATGATGTCTAGAGGTAACCAACATTTACTTGACAATACCCTGTTATAGCTCATCTTGAGAAGTCTGTTGCCTGGTCCCCAGCATAGAGCCCAGTCAGATCCTCAGAATCCATCTGCTCACAGCTCACTCAGATTGCTCATGTGGGCATCCCCCAGGGTCGGCAGAATCAGCTGGAGCACTCAGATGTGCAAGCATAAAGGTGACTAAATTCTTCAAGGAAGCTTATAAACTGACTTTTAGCCACTGTAGATTTAATCTGACCTTGTAATAGAAACAAATCCTGTCTCTGCTTGCCTGTGGTTCAGCTACTTCTCGGCATTTCAAAATCCTCATGTCACAGCCACAGAGGCAGTTCTGTTCTTACAGAACACGTTCTTGCCATTGCCTTTTTCCTTCTTGTGGAAATTCGGTATCCTAAGTAATATCTATACAAGGCAATAAAAATGAGTGAAAAGATGTTCTGAACAGTGGTAAACCACTCTGCTTTGAGTTTTTCCTCATAAATTTCAAAAATGTTTCTCTAATCAACTTTTCTTTCTTGGTAAATTTCCTGAACAGAAGAAAGTAATTTAGTAACATTTCCTGGTGCAAAGGGGGTTAAGGAATATGAGCTAGTATTTACTTCATAATTACATATTTGGCTTAACCTTAGGAGCATGTATTCTTTATGTTAATAAAAACATGATCCTCCTGTCACTTATCTAGGATATTCTGTACACATCAATAAAAGAATGGACCCTAGCTGTACTCCCAGGCTCTCTCTGCAATAGAAATTTTCAATGATCAATGGTAATGATGTACCCTGATAAGAATCGTATTTACTACTATTCTTTTCTAAAATGCTGCAGTGGTAGCTATGCAATGCAAGGAATGTACCTTCCCCCTCTTGTGCCAGCACAATAATCTATCATAGCTCTTTGCTGGCTTGCTTTGCTGTGTGCAGGACTCACATATGTAGCCTGATACTCTTCTCCTGTGATCCAGATCATTGTTACCAATCAAGGGAAGATGATATAAACAATGGAACCTTTTATCTTCTCTGTTTTACAAGTACCCTCAAGTCTTTAAAAATGAAAATAAACCTGAAAGAATTGACCCTATGATATGTGCACCCATATGTTTACTGCAGCATTATTTACAGTAGCCAAAATATGGAAGCAATCCAAGGGCCCATTGATAGATGATGAATGGATAAAGATGTATATAACTACAATGGAACATTACAAAAAATAAAAAATAAAATAAAATAAATAAAAAAGAAAAAGAAAAAATTTTTTTAATTTTTTTAAAAATTTTTTAAAAATTTAAAAAATGGAACATTACTAGCTATAAAAAAGAATGAGATCTTGCCATTTGCAACAACATGGATGGTGTTAGACAGTTATGGTAAGTGAAATAAGTCAAGGAAAGACAAATACAATTTGATTTCACTCCTATGTGGAATTTAAAAAACAAAACAAATGGACCAAATAAAAAAAGATAAACAAAAAAGTAGGCTCTTAAATATAAAGAACAAACTGGTGGTTGCCAGATGGAAGATCGGTGGAGGAATGGATAAAAGAGGTAAAGAGGATTAAGAGTACACTTATTGTGATGAGCACTGAGTAATGCACAGAAACGTTGAATCATTTTGTACAGATGACACTAATACAATGCGGATGTTAATTATACTTCAATTTAAATATAAATACACAAATCTGAAAATGGGGGGTGAAAATAAAGTGGATTTATTTATTTTTTTATTTTTTTATTTTTTTTAATAAAGTGGATTTAAATTAAAAATGACCAACTCAGAATCAACCCATTCCCACCCACCCAAACATAGAGAGATTTTGCCTAGAACGACGAAGAAAGCCAGTAAGAGTTTTCTAACTTCTCCTTCACATTAGAATCTTATAATACTATCGTAGAATTTTTGATGGATTTTTAAAATCATCATTATTTTCACCCAAACCAAGTTTCCAAGTAATTCCTATAAATCAAATGTAAAAATTTAAAGCATAAACTTGTAGTTAGAATTATCCATGGGACAACTGAATTGACTCCAAACCATATATGACATAAACTGATTCACTAAGGAGCAATTAGCTGACAATCAGGGCAACTGTATCTTGAAAAGGACTAGCTATCCACACTCAGACCAAGTGGTTCTCTTCTTTGTTCTAGTTGAGGAAATTAAGACTTAGACTTTACCAAAGACTTCAGATGCACTGCCCCCTCTGACCTTAGCACCTCTGAGAGAGGGACAGAGAAGTCTAGTTGCTCCTTGTTTTAGGCAAAAGGGAATCAACATTCTAAGACCTCCCCGAGGTCATAGCCAGAAGCAGCAGAGCCTGGGGGAAGTGGGTCTTGGAGTCCCAGCAAAGGGCTTTTTTCTCCTGTACGCTGGCTGTCTCATTCTATTCTCTCCAACAGAGAACAGTTGAACCATATAGACTACAAAAAGAAGCACTGGGAAGACACAGTCATAAAAATGGTTCTTCTCTTTGAGAAACTCATAACCTCTTATGGAGCTTCAACTGTTCAATGACCTCCTCCCCCCCCCCCCCCCCCCCGCCAAGAATGAAAATCTTCTGCAATCTTGCCCAACTCAGGATTTCCAGAGATTTCTCTCAAATAGGGAGAATAGAATCATGCAGAAGAAATAGCTTGTGACTTCTAAGATTGTTTTTTCTTTAACAAATAATTTGTGTCTTCCTTTCTTCATTTTTTGATTACCTGCTATAAACAGGCACTAGGCTCTATTTTTATGTGTATGTTTTCATTTATTTCTCACAACAAACCCTACAAAGCATTTTCTACTATTGTTCTGAAATGACAAAATAATCCTAATTAGAATTAACATTTACTAACTGCTTACTGAGGGGCAGGCATCATTTAAAGTACTTCAAATATATTATCTTTGTTTAATTTCTGCAACAGTTTTAGGAGGTAGATGGTGATTTTACAGGTTTGGAAAATGAGATGCAAAGACGGTAAGTAACTTGCCCGCAGTCATCAGGTCATCAGCTTGACTCCAGAGTCTGTGTCCTTGTTACTGCAACTTAGTTTTGTCTGACTCCAGGACCCAGGCACTTAACCACGCTACATTATACTGCTTCACATCACCACAAAAATCTTAGACTCCTTGCAATGGCTTCACTACCCAATCCCCCGGGGTCATTTTCTTGAAGCCTGTTTACCCTTAGAGATTTTCTTTAGAGTTCCCGACAGCAACTAATGACTCTTGCCTAGTTAAAGTTTCACTGAAGGCAATGCTCTCTCAAAGAAGTGGCTGTTACTTTAAGAGGAGATAATTAATGCAGATGCCCCAACTAAGCAAATCTTGAATCTCATAGCGTTCCAACTCATCACACTAGCAGCACAATTTAAAGGCCTCAAGGCAAACAGGCCTCCTCAAAATTCCAGTCTATTAAATCAATAAAATATGTGTTGATTCTGTTTATAACACTGTGTTTCCTCCACTCTGCAATTTTTTTCTAAAATGCAATCTAAATCACAGAATGTATGGTTTGGGAGAAACTTTAGAAATCAAATAGCCCATATCCTTCATTTTTTTCATCAATTTATTTGCTTTTATGAAAATAAACCCCTTTATGTATATTGAAGAAATACATGTTCATTATGCATATAAAAGAAATACATGCTAAAGGATAAAAATAAAGAAACATAAAGAAAGGGGAAAAAATACACTTTCCTAAAACCCAAAGAAAACATCCTTATGTGTATGTATATACAATTTTTAAAGTTAATTAAAATCATACTATAAAAAGAGCATGGACCATCCTTTCCTAGTAACGTAACATTCTAGTTTAAGCATCCTCCATATTATTAAATATTCCTTGTGATCTTACTTTTCATTTGTGCATTCTATCCAAGACATGAATATACTATGATTTCTACCATCATTCTATTGTTATGTTGAAGCACTTACCATATCAGTGGATTGTGATGAAAACCCCTTAGCTATACATTAGTTGATTTTCCTATTTCTTTCCTTTTCATAGTTTTCTAGCTGTGGAACTACAGGATCAAAGAGTATCAATTTATTTTGAGGCTCCCTGATATGCATGCTTTCTAGAAAGATGGTGCTAATTGGACATCCTTACTAGTCTTGCCCACATTCCACATCATCCCTTTAATCTTTACTCACTTCCCAAGTGAAATGTTGTATCCTGTCACTATTTTAACTTGCATTCCTTTGCTTACTTGAGATTTAGGTTTTTGCAACAATCATTTGTACTTTCTCTTCTAGAAGCCCCTTCATTTTACAGAAGAAAGTCCTGTGGCAGTTAAATGACTTTACCAATGCTGAAATACATTTCTAGGCACAAGATGAAATACATATCTAGGCAATCCTACCTAGCATACCACATCAGCAAACCAAAATTTAGATAATTTTCATATCCCTGTAAATGCTCTGCTTGACCAGACACACAGTCTATTCAATCTTCCAATCCCCAAACACCAAGCCAACTCTGAGACTTCTCACTCCAAACAAGGTTGGCGGTGTGGCCCCACCCAGTCAGATATTCTCTAATTGTTTCTTCCTTGTTCTTTATTCTTTATCCTATAAAAACTTCTTGCCTTCTGCCCCCATTCTGCAGTTCTCTGAGACCGTCCACTTCATAAAGTGTTAAATAAAGTTTGTTTGTGTCACCTAAATTGTCTCCTTTAATCTGTTTCTCAACATAAAGATTACATAGGTATCTGGAGACCAAGCCTGGTTTGGAAACTTAGTTCTCATAACATCCAGACCACAGCAATGTCCACTATCCATGCAGCTCGCTTAAATCACAGATGCTTGGTCCAGAAACATCCCTTTCAGTACTCTTTCTTCCCTGAATTCAGCAAGTCCTGACAGACTCCCAAAACTAAGGAGAGAAAGCCTTCCCTCAGGCTATTCTGTCAAGACCAAGGTTGCAAAGATGGATCTTTGACCACCACACAAATTCATTAGAAGGTTACCATTCTCAGATTTTTCAACAGTTCAATGCCTATCCAACCAGCAGAGGCCACATTTTGCAAATTGTGTTTATTAAAATACACATTTGGGGGAAGTTAAAAGTTTTTCACACAAAAATAAATGTCTTCTATATCCAAATCTATCTGAAGCACAGAATGCTGAAGTTTTTTATTTAAGGTTCACAATGCGATATGAGCATATCAGAGGCTCTAAGAAGTCCTGAGTAAAGAAAAACTTTCAGCCTGAAGTTTGCAAATGAACAGAAAACCCGCCCCACCCCCATACAAAACCCAGGTTCTTTGAAACATCACTCAAGAAACACTAGGTTGAAGAGTTAAAAATGACTGAAATATAGAATGGCAACACGGTATCTCAAAATTTCTGGTCACACCTGATAAAATCATACTTAATGAAGTCTACATCAGAAATCCAAATTCCAGACCACTCTTTGGAAACCAGACATCTGGCCTTTCTCTACAAAGATCTTCCACTAAAACTCCCTTCAAAGGTAGAGAAAATGGATGGCAGAGAGGATAATGGTTTTGTGCCCTCGATTTACAGTTGTTTTTAATGACTATTGAAGTTTCTTTAACCATCAAAGGCATTTCCTTGAAGATTAGGAATGGCCATAATTTACATTCACTTTGCTTTTAGCCAGAGGGATGTATCAGACAAACTTTCACAACAGCTTGTTTTAATTGAATAACTTAAACAGAATGAAAACCATTCACATTCACTCTGGTTGACTGTAACTGGTACTAACCATGTGTACACACCCAGACTTCTTACACTTAGGACCTTCCCACCCAGAGTCACCCTATCAAAATTGGTTTTCCTCTTCTTGAGTGAATTTTGCATCTTCTTCTTTTTTTTTTTTTATGATAGTCACACAGAGAGGGAGAGAGAGAGGCAGAGACACAAGCAGAGGGAGAAGCAGGCTCCATGCACCAGGAGCCCGAAGTGGGATTCGATCCCAGGTCTCCAGGATCGCGCCCTGGGCCAAAGGCAGGCGCTAAACCGCTGCGCCACCCAGGGATCCCCAATTCTGCATCTTCTAACTCACTATCAAATACCAAGTTGTCCAGAAGTGAGATTCTGTTTCAATTCACAGGAAGTCATGTTCAGAAGTTCATCTTCTGGAAACAATCCCCTTTTTAGAATACCTGGTTCTCTGTTTGAATAGGACAAATTCACTTGTTCTTCTAAGTAAGGCATAAGCAGTTGTAGAATACCCACTTTGTGACGAGGGCTATAAGGGCTAGGATTACAAAGACAAAAAAAAAATCTTGCTCTTAGAGAGTTTATAGTGTAATGGAGAAGGACAGACATACAAACTATGAATTAAAAAAGAGTGGGTAGTGCTCTAATGGTGGAATGCATTGTGTGCTACAGGAGTAAATAGGAGGGTGACATTTGACTCAGACTGGGCAGAGGGGAGGTCTCCTACAAGGGGAGAGAGCTGGATTAGAACAAACAGGATTTATTTAGAAAGGCGAAAGGGGCATGGTTGAAGATGAAGAGAAAGAATCAGAGAACCAACAAGCAGATGTTATGTCAGAAACATGTTTTTTGTGTAAATGAGTGGAGAGGTAGCTGACTTGTGTCAGTTCACTAAGGTATAGCCCCTACCTTTGAGAAATTGAGGTCTGCAAGAGATTCCTAATCAAATACTTTACAATACAAAATGATATTGCTACAATGGCATATGAGCAAAATGCTCTAATGAGTTCATCAAACTCAGCAGTTTACACTTAAAGAACTTGTACTTTTCAAGATGAACTACTTTATGGTGAATAGGATTGCTCAACATTCAGAAAACTACCCAGTGTGATGTCTGGGTGGTACAGTGTGGTTAAGGGTCTGACTCTTGATTTCAGCTCAGGTTGTGATCTCAGGGTTGTGGGATCAAGCCCCGAGTTAGGCTCCACACTCAGAGTAGAGTCTGGCTGAGATTCTCTCTCCCTTTCCCTCTGCCCCTTCCCTGCTGCTCTCTCTTGCCATCTCTCAAATAAATAAATCTTAAGAAAAAAAACAAAAAAAAAAAAACAAAACCTACCAAGCATAGCTCCTTGAGCGATGCTACAATAACGCAGACCATCTTACTTGCATGCCATAGCTAATGATAAAATCCAAAATCACAGATGTCTGGTGCAGAAAAGAGGCCAACCATCACAAATAGTCCTGTTAAAAAATCTGCTGAAATGGAAATGCTTTTTTTTAAAGGCAATATTTTTAAGGAAATAAGTATGAATTTGGAAAATACTTTATGAACAAAGATACTCATTACCCCAAACTGGTAAACCCAAATGTCTAACAATAAGGAAATGACCAGGTAAACCCATAGTACACCTGAAGTTTTGTAAAAATAATATTTATTTTCTCAATTTTTAAAATAGTACAAGTTCATTGTAGAAAATCTGAGAAATAGGGCAGCCCTGGTGGCTCAGCAGTTTAGCGCCGCCTACAGCCCAGGGCCTGATCCTGGAGACCGGGGATCGAATCCCATGTCAGGCTCCCTGCATGGAGCCTGCTCCTCCCTCTGCCTGTGTCTCTGCCTCTCTCTCTCTCCTCTCGGTGTATTCTCATGAATAAATAAATAAAATCTTAAAAAAAAAAAAGAAAATCTGAGAAATAAACAGAAGAAAATAAAAACTATCCAAAATTCTAACATGCAGAGACAATACTGTTAATATTCAGTCTTCTTTCTTCTACGGATAGTTATAGACTCTGTTTTTAATTTAAATTCAATTAATTAACATATAGTGTATTATTAGTTTCAGGGTAGAGTTCAGTGTTTCATCAGTTGTATATAACACCAGTGCTCATTACATCATGTGCCCTCCTTAATGTCTATCACCCAGGTAAACCTTCCCCCTACCACCTCACCTCCAGCAAGCCTCAGTTTGTCTCCTATGATTAAAGTCTCTGATGGTTTGTCTCTCTCTCTGATTTTGCCTTTAGTTTTCCCTCCCTTCCCCTGTGCTGCTCTGTTTTGTTTCTTAAATTCCACATAAGAGTGAAATTATATAATTGTCTTTCTCTGATTGACTTATTTCACCTAGCATAATACCTTCTAGTTTCATCCACGTCATTGCAAATGGCAAGATTTCTTTTTTGATGGCTGAATAGTCTTCCACTGTGTGTGTGTGTGTGTGTGTGTGTGTGTGTGTGCGTGTACACCACATCTTCTTTATCCATTCATCTGTCAATGGACATTTGGGCTCTTTCCATAGTTTGACTATTGTGGATATTGCTGCTATAAACATTGGGGTTCAGGTGCCCTTCGGATCATTACATCTGATCTTTGGGGCAAATATCTAGTAGTCTAATTGCTGGGTCATAAGGTAGCTCTATTTTAACTTTTTGGGGAACCTCCATACTGTTTTCCAGAGTGGCTGCACCAGCTTGCATTCCCACCAGCAGTGTACAAGGGTTCCCCTTTCTCTGCATCCTTGTCAACATTTGTTGTTTCCTGACTTGTTAATTTTAGCCATTCTCACTGATGTGAAATGGTATCTTATAGTGGTTTTGAGTTGTATTAGAAATGCTTTTGATGACTTAAGAAACCAGGTGATAAATGATAAAAAAAAAAATGAAATGTTGCTTGAGATTAAGTCACAGTACATAGAAAATCACAGAATTCTAGGGTTGAAAGGAGCTTCTCCTCCAAATTTTACTTAAACCAGCATTATCATCATCAGGTGTTATGCATTTACTTTGCATCTGAGCCTGTTTCACAACCACCTTTGGAGTGGATTCTATTCTAAGGATTCTGATTCTAAGGTAAATAATTTGTCCAAGGCAAATACTAATAAATGATTGAGCTGGCATTCCAATCCCAGCAGACAGGCTCCAAAAGCCCATGTTCCTGAACCCCATGCTCTACACTCCAGCACACACATAGAGGTCAAGGTGAGGAAGTAGTGGCCTTAAGGGGCTGAGTGATTTGCCAAAGGTTAAAGAATTGCTTGGCCTGCTGCTTTATTCACTTATACAAGCAGATTATGGAAAGCACATCATAATATCAAGTACTGTAGTAAAGTTAAAAAAAAAAAAAACCTACAAGTGGTATACATGGATCCTGGCAGTAAGGAGACCCAGACAATTGTTTGAGAGTACTTTTCCTGGGAGCAGGCCTTCCAGAACATGGGCAAAGCCTTCAATCCCAGCAAGATTTGCCAAGTGAACATCTCTTGCCATCACCTAGCTGCCTGTACCTGCCCTTTAAGGAGATGAGTGTCACTACAAGAAAATGAACCCTTAAAAAATGGCAATTCTTAAAACCAACGAACAATTAAACTTATGAGAACTCTAATGAGAGGCTTTCCTTTCTTCTCTGCTGAGGATCTTAGCACAATTCTGATGTTCAGCTGTGACCTACACATCACTTTATTTAACAAATATTTGTTTGTTTCACAAATATTTGCTTTTTATAAATAACTTTGAAAGGATGTACAAGACAAGGAGGAGGAGGAAGCAAGGGGAGTTTAATGCTCTGCTCTAGGATCACAGTTCAAGAGAAAAGAAATGCAACAGTAATAGGCACAGAGGCCAGACTATAAATCAGATCTACCAGCTCTCTCCCCGTTCCACTATTTCCTTGAACAAGGTCATTATTCTTCCTTGGCCTCTGCTCCTCTCCTATACGATAATTGATACCTTGCAGGGCCATTAAAGTAGTTAAATGTGATAATGTATGTAAATGTATTACTTACCACTCAACCAAAGTCCCCAGGGTGCATGCACATGCGCACCCACACAGAGAGCAGGCTGTCTGAAGGAAACTCAGTCCTTTTTGCCCAGGCCAATCAGTTTTTTTTTCCTAAAACTTGTTGGAAAAGTTACCACTGTAATGGATACATGTCATTAAACAGTCATCAAAACTCATAGAATATACAACATCACATATGAACCTGGATGAAACCATGAGCTTTAGATAATCATAACTCACTCATCAATTGGCTTATCAATGGTAGTACACCATACTGATACAAGATGTTAGTAACTGGGGAAACTGGGGAGATGGGGTGTATGTGAGAACTCTGTTCAATTCTTCTGTAAACCAAAATCTGCTCAGAAACTAAGTTTTATAAATTAAAAAAAATTATTATTTGAGCCATCCTTGACCTGTTCCATGATTTATGTTGAACTGACTCTCCAGTCACACCCAACAGAGCTAGAAATTTTTCTTAAGAGCAGTATAGTGCCATTAGCAACAAAAAAGGAGCAAGCCAAACCACAGTGACTTCTTGCTCCTTGCACTTCCTGATGTTCAGAATTGAGCATGATTTTATCCACATTGTATAGCTCTGTTCTTCCTCAGGATCTCCAGCTACTCAAGTGCCAGCAAGGCTTGCGGGCCACAGGACACTCCCACACTGAGGTCCCATATGTTAACCCAGCTCCAGTATTAGTTCTCCGGCACACGCATGAGTCCCTGATGCCTCTGTGGTCCGCTGAACTTAATTGCATTAAGATGAGTGGAAACTTAATCTGCTTACTTTGGCAGAATTTGGGGTGGGCTGTGGTGAGTGGGAGGGTGGGAGAGTGCTCTTAGGCAATGAGATTAAAAATGCTTCAGTACTACTTTAAAAACAAAATCTCCATAAACATTACAGGCTGCAAATAAAAAGTATCTGAATGTCTGATTTGATGACTTATTGTTGAGTACATGTGTGTGCAAGAATATAGCAATGTATAAGAATGGCATCACATAACAATTATAGACACCACCAAGTCAGAGAAATGTTTTAATAAAGAGATAGGTGCAACTGGGTGGCTCAGTCAATTAAGTGTCTGACTCTTGGTTTTGGCTCATTTCATGATCTCAGGATCCGGAGATCAAGCCTGTTGTCTGCCCTCAGCACATCAGCACAGAGTCTGCTTCTCTCCCTCTCTCTCTCCCTCTGCCCCTCCTCCTGCTCTCTCATAAATACACGAATTAATTAATTAATTAATTAATTCTTTAAAAAGAAAGACAAATAGGGCGCACACAAGTGGTCTTGGTTTAAACACTGTTTTAGAGTCCCCAAGATACAAATAGACTTTTTTTTTTTAAGTGGGCTTGCAAATCATTTGTCTAGAAGTGAGAACATATTTACCATGGGCAGAGCATCCAGACTAGCTGACAAATGCAGTACACACTGTGATGTCACTGCACAGTATGTAAACTCATCATGGTGGAAGATATTTCTGGGGAAACCACACTAACATACCTGTTCTCTAAAGTATTGGCCAAAGGAGCTGAGACTCCTTTAAGGGGTGTTTTCAGTTTCGTACACCAAAATTACAGGGCACTATTTGTGTTGTAACCATGCTCCAAGGGTGCTAGGGTGCTGTTTTCACAGACCAAAAAGTAAAAGGCGCCCCCAGAGTTATGCAGGGTGGGGGCTGACCCCATGTCTCCTGAGGCCTGAGGAAAAGTAGTGGCTACGAAAGAGACTTCACTCTCATGGCTTCGGCCCTATTTCATTGTTGGAAGGAAGTAAATAGGCTTTGTGAGGGCTGATGATGGTCTTCATCGTTGACAATATTCCAGAAATACACCAAGGTGAAAGAGTTGCCTTAATGTCACTCCTAACCAGCAGGGTCCCATTTCTGGCTTCTTATCAAGATCACTCACATATCATCTCAAATTTCAGATTTGATTTGTCTGGGTGCGGTCCAGCCATCTGAAATCAAAAGTTCTCTGCAATAAACTACAGCACTTTATTTTCTTCTCCTCCAAGTAGAAGAGGCAAAAGGGGCTTTAGGGCCCAAACACTGAAGGCAGGTTTTTTGGCATGTCTGAAAATTATCAGGGTGTGATGAAGTGGTGGGTGTAGGGCTGGGGTGCCACCTAGACCAGTACCAGGAAGAGGCTGAAAGCCAGATCCAGCTTGAAGGTGACTGGGGAGCAAAGTGGAAGAGGAGAGGGAGACAGGATGGCCCCAGACAGAGAGGAAATGAAGGAAACTCCCTGACAGCCTAGCTGGGAGGCCATTCCTAGGAAGCTAGTCACATGTGTGACAAGTACAGACATGAGGCAGTGGCTTCCCAAATTAGCAAACTCGTTAGAAAGGAAACAGTCTAAAATAAAAGAAATTAACATAAAGTTTAGCCAGTAAAATTTTATGCTAGCACTAGTTTCCATTGCATTCCAACTTTTCCCTCACTGTGACTCTTTAAAGACACAGTTAAATACATGTATTGCAACCACAAATTTTATTGCCCACAAGGCTAATATTTTTCCATGTTTTTTTTTATAGTATGATATATCATACCGTGATGGAAATAATCTTTTGGGTTTAGGCAGGAAGTAATAGGTCTCCCTAAAATCATTACTTACAAAGTCATTATTGATCAGATTAGAAAGGGATTTGAGGCTGTCAGCTTAATCATCTGCTGCAAAGCACAAACATTCAGACCTTCTGGTCTGTAAATTAAAAATCTCTCGCGTGATCCCAAAGTCTAATTCCCTTTTGTGTTCCTAATGTATCAGTTTCTTTCTTGTCAGTTCCTCAATGGAACAGTGGCCATTATTTCATGCCTCTTATAACATTTGTTACCACAATCGTGACTTTCAATCTTGTCCACTAGAGCCCATCTCACTACCTCCAGTCTTCTGCTTGGATATACAATTTGTCTTTTTCTACTCAATTAAAAAAAAAAAAAAACACAAGGATCAGTTTTTTGAAGGAAATAACTGGTTTTTTTCTTCTTATATAAAGAGAAAGTCAGATAGTAATGCATGACATTTATGTCATGTTCTTCAGTTCACACATCTCTTTGTAGGCAGACCTCAATTAAGCCTTTGAACTAAGGGTTAAGTACTTTGACTAAGCCATTCACTTTTTGAATCCTTTGAAGGTGCAAAAGAACCTCAACCTTAAAATAAATATGTTACTTATACCTTCTCAGACTTGTTTTCATTATCTGTACAGTCAGGATCCACAACACTGATTTCACAAGGTTACTGTAGAGATTGTGTTTGTTGTCATTGTTGTTAATTAACAAATTCAGCTGCCCTCACATTATGGGCACATGTGCTCCTTGCCATGTCATTGTCTTAAAGTCCTTAGTCTTAATCTTAAAAGTCTGAAAAGTCTAGGTCTTAGACCTTAAAGTTCTGGTGTCGGATCTCTCTGGCCACAGAACTAACTATTCAGACATGACGCGTGCAAGCCCCAGGCTGTTCTTGACAGCAAGCCTGCTGTGCAACACCAATATGATCTCGGAAAATATCTTTATTAGCTTAAGAGGTTGTCATCATTTGCCGTATTTTTTAAAAGAGGGGAGGGAATGAGGGGCAGAGGGAGAGAGAAAGAGACGATCTTAAGACAGGCTCCACGCTCAGCATGGAGCCCAATGCAAGGCTCGATCTCACAACCCTGAGATCATGACCTGGGTCGAAATCAAGAGTTGGATGCTTAACTAACTGAGCCAGAAGAGGCACCCCATCATTTGCCATTCTTAATGCAAACACTTCAGTGGGGGAAACAACAGATGAGGACCTGAGCCTTCCTACCAATGCATCTCATAGCCTGTGACGTCCATGAACTACAAGGATCCTAGCACCAAAGCAACTGACAAAGTTACAGACAAGGAAATGTCTCTGTATCAGAGAGTAAATAAAGGCCAGGAGTTTCCAATATAGCAATCCAGCAACAATCAATGTAGGAGGCCTCATAGCATCTACAATGCAAAATAGTACACAGAGCACATTGCTCTCTCCTAGCCTGAAGAGTTGAACTGGCATTGTGCAGGTTTTGTAGCCAAATGAGAAAAATAAAATGGGTTTCATCAAGAATTTTTAAAAGTGCAAAGCTAGTCCTGCCTGAGTAAGTTTCCTTGTCACCTTATCCTGAAGCCAAGCTCTAAATCCAGAGTGTATTACAAATCTTTTTTTAAGATTTTATTTATTTTTTGAGAGAGAGCAAGCAAGAGAGTGCACAAGCAGGGGGAGCAGCAGAGGGAGAGGGAGAAGCAGGCTCCCCCCTGAGTAGACAGCCCAATGTGGAGCTTGATCCCAAGACCCTGGAATCATGACCAGAGCTGAAGGCAGATGCTTAACCAACTGAGCCACTCAAATGGATTTCTAAATGTGAATTTATAAGTCCACAGGTTTTATTTTATTTCCTTCTGAGTAATAATGTCCTCAGAATTTGGAAGATCAGCTAACTAATACCAGGTAGAGGCCTTGACATGGTAGCATGGTATTATTTATGGGCTGAATTTTGTTCTCCCCAAATACATATATTGAAGTCCTAACCCCTAGTACCTAGAATGTGACTATATTTAGAGATAGTCTTTAACAAGGTAATTAAGCTAAAATGAGGCCATTAGGGTGGCTCTTAATCCAATATAATTAGTGTCCTTATAAAAAGAAAAAATTAAGACACAGATGGGGACAGAAGGAAGACCATGTGAAGACACTGGGAGAAGAAATCAATTCTACAAGCCAAGGAGAGATGTCTCAGGAGGATCAACCCTATTGACACCTGGTTCTTAAACTTCTAGCTTTTAGAATTGTGAGAAAATAAATTTCTGTTGTTTAAGCCACCAAATCTGTAGTCCAGTGTTATGGCAGCCCTAGGAAATTCATACATATGGTAAACAAGATATGAAGAGGATACAAAAACCAGTGTGAAAGTCTTTGGGTAGCTACTTAATATAGTCCAATAGCCACTCAACTGCTGTTCCTTTTGCACTGAAAAGTCACCTCCAGTGACCTCTTAATCACCAATCAGGAACTCCAGCAGTGGTTATTTTTAATTGTTCCAAGAATGCAAAGGGCTTAAGGCATCAACTATTCTCCAATATTCGAGCAAAATTATTCTTTTTTTAAGATTTTATTTATTTATTCATGATAGACATAGAGAGAGAGAGGCAGAGACACAGGCAGAGGGAGAAGCAGGCTCCGCGCAGGGAGCCCGACACAGGACCCAATCCCGGGACTCCAGGATTGCGCCCTGGGCCAAAGGCAGGCGCTAAATCACTGAGCCACCCAGGGATCCCCGAGCAAAATTATTCTTATAAAATGCTGTGATGTTTCCTGCAGATCTACTATGTGAAAGCCAATGGGCCTGAGCAGAGGCCACAGTGAAGAAAGAGATCAAAGTAACAAGCTGTGACAGGTGGGTAGCAGGAGTCTGATTTTCTTAAGAGGAGGCAAATATTGAAAGAAAAGGAGAAGAAAGAAAGAAGAGTAACCGGAGAGGAAAGGAAGAGAAAAGGCCCTTGTGTCTGGAATTTACAATGAACTGCTGGTGCACCAAGTCACCCCAACCATAAACATGTCCTACACTCAATGACTTTACATTAAAAAGGTTATATTGTATTTTAGAAATGAGCCAGAAATGTATTCTATACTTGGTAGAAATCAATTCTTCAGGTGCGTCGCCATCCTTGTTTGTTTTTATTGTTGTTATCCCTTTGATAAATGGGCTTTAATCGGCAGCCAGTGGCCCTCCCCATAGGAGAAGGCAAGCCTGAAACAGAAGAGCAGCCACACCAGTGAGTCTTGAGGACGTGGTGACCTTAGATTTGGATGCTGGTCCTGCTGCCTACCGGTGACATCATCTTGGCCAAATTAAGTTCTCTTAGTCTCAGTTGTCTTAGCAGTAAAAAAAAAAAAGGACTGAAACACCAACCTATGGTTGTGTTGTGAGAATCAAATGCAGAAATACGTATGTAGACATTAGAACTCAGTGGGTGTTCAATAAATGTTAGTGTTCTGATCACTGCTACTACCATCACTACCACTACCACTACTATTACTCCTACTACTCATCAAACATATTCTTTTCTCCTTTCCCACCATAGGCCTCATCTTGACCAACTAGCCTACATCCCAGTCTCTACTCACCCCTCACCACTTTGCATTCCCTAAGACCACTTGATTTTGATTGCCACCACAAGTCTACTGAAATAGCTATCTCAAAGGCTGCCAGTGACCTGCTAATTGATATATCAACTTGAAATTTTCTCCAACAATCCTCTCTGATCTTGAGCACCTAACAGTGCCCTCTACCCACTTTCTGGGTAATTGCTTCTTTCCTGGGTTCTATACCTCAATATACTCCCGGTTCTCTTTCTACCTAACCACTGCCTTTTTCTCTTTTATTTGCTCTCCATTCTATTTCTTCCCTCTTTGTTTTTATCTCCTTTGGGTCACACTGCACTGCTAAAAATGTAGCATTTCTTAAAACTTCGAGCTCCGCTGGCTTCTCACCTCCGCTCTCACAGCCTTTGGCTAACACCTGTAGACTTATGCGTTCCCAAACCACAGTCCTACCCTCTCCCATAGCCTCCAGTTACACATTCACAATGACCTGCTGGACCCTTCCCATCTCTATGTCCCTGTTCATGTCTGCTCCTTGCCTGGAATGTCTTTGCTTCCATCCTTATTAAAATCTTTATGTATTGGGGCACCTGGGTGGCTCAGTGGTTGAGCATCTGCCTTTGGCTCAGGTCATGATCCTGAGGTCCTGGGATCACGTTCCACATTAGGCTCCCCACAGGATCCTGTTTCTCTCTCTGCCTATGTCTCTGCCTCTCTCTCTGTGTGTCTCATGAATAAATAAATAAAATCTTAAAAATAAATAAATAAAAAATAATAAAATAAAATAAAATCCTTATGTATTAAGGCCTCATGAAATACTTCCTTCAAGATGTCCTAAGATATGATCATTCCATTTGGAAATATTTCTTTCCTGCTTTTCAGAAGAATCGAATTTTATTTAAATCCATCACGGGGCATTTATCACATCCTACCTGATGGAGTAGCTATTCATCTAAGTGTTTTGAAGGCAGGAGAACAAAGCATCTATTGCATGTGATATATGCTCAACACGTCTCAGTAAATGAAAGCAGCAAATACAGTTGAACTATGCCTTCACACACTGACATCTTTGAACTCTTCTCATTTAAACTTGAATATTTCTGTGAGTCTGGGTTATAGAGATGTGTCTAGTTTTCCCTCTAAAAAGAAAAAAGGAAAAAAGAGGTTAGAGACATCCTTTCTCTTAAAAGAAACATCTTGAGTGGTGCCCATAGCTCCATTTTTGGCCTCCTCTGGCTAAATCATTTTCCAAATTCCTAAACCAATATAGAGAAGACAAGCTTATCCAATGAACAAACAGCACAAATTCAAAAGTGTAACTGTTATCACTGGGAACACAATCAAGACCGATTGTTGTTGGTCTCAACAATCGGAGGCTGGAATAATGGACTGAAGCTAGTAAGTTCACGTTTGGGAATGTAAGACTACATTCCCAAAAAATCAACTGCATGTGAATGGGAAAGAATAGACCTACTTTGGCAGTAATTTATGAAAAAAAAGAGTCTGTCTTCGAACTATTTGAAAAAGGAATAACTTTACTCTCTGGGTCCAGGGTGCAGAACCTTGGATAGGTGGAATTGTACCCTACTTTTTTTTTTTTTTAAGATTTATTTACTTACCTGAGAAAAAAAACAAGAGCATGAATGAGAGGGGCAGGGGAAGAGGGAGAGAATCTCAAACCAACTCTGCGTTGACTGTGGAGCCCCACACAAGGCTCGATCTCATGACCCTGAGATCACATGAGCTGAAACCAAGAGTCAGACCCTCAACCAACCACACCACCCAGGTGCCCTGCACTCTACTTTTAGGAGGAATTTTCCTTTAGAGTTGTCCAATAATGGCACGGGCTGAGATATAGACAGAGGAAGGGAGAGAGTGTGGATTAGGTGCTTTCTGAGGTCTCCTTTAACTGTGACACTACATTTCCCTGCGTGATTGTCCTCTGCCCATCTCTCCAGTCTCTTCTCACAGGATTCTCCTCCTTGCCCCTGACAAGCTACTCACACAGCTCTTCCTTCTTAAACTCACTACCCTGCCCACTCTGAGCCTTTATATGTTTTACACATACACGGCTATTCCATCTGCCATGAATGCCCTTCCCCTATTTCTACCAAACTCTCGTTCCCCTGGCCAAATTCTATGCATCCTTCAGGTCTTAACCTCCCAGACCAGTGTTATCTGCTTGCATAGAATCCTGCGATACCCTTACCACAAGTGGCATTTTAATTGTTTATTTGTAGTCATTTTATTAAAAGTCTGCCTTTTACCATAGTCTGTAAGCTTCTTGAAGATAATAACTATGATTGTTTTGCTCACTCAAGTCTCTCCTGCCCTGGTCATCAGCTCTGGCACAGAGAAGCTTAGTAAATATTAGTTGAGTGACTTACTTATCACAGTGCAAACACTGGACCTATAAGAAAAAAATTAGTGGAAGACAAAAAAAGACCAGGGGGCAAAGCAGGGGGAGCACTGCATGTTTGAATGCCTGTCGTTTCGTCTGGTGATAGTTCACAGGCTGCCCACGGGGAGAGCCCAGAGTTTCAAATTCTCAAACAAACATTTCCCCCAGAAGTTGGGCCCCTGGCTACAAAGGAGCAAAATCCTCCCAGCCAAAAAAAAATAAAATGATTTCTTTCCTGATGTATTTATCTGAAATAGCTATAAAAGTCTTCCATTCTGGAGGGTCAGGAAGAAATGAGGACAGAATGGTTTTAACATTGGCCCTTGCTCTCTGTACTAATTGCTTTGAGAGTCGAAAGCTTGTTGAGTCTGTTCCATCTGGGAGAAGGAATCAGTGGGACCAAGGCCAGAGAAGTGGTGGGCTGACATCTAGTCTGTTTCGTCAATGAAATCTGGAAGAAAGCTTAATTTCCCATTTCTCTTCTCTTTTCACCTATAAATTGAGGGGCTTGCCACATGTGTGATCCTTGCCAGCCTTCACACCTGTGTTAGCGCTCTTCCAGAGAAGAAATACTCATTGAGCACTCGTCATATATCATGGACCATGCTAGGTGCTTTCCAAATATCCTTTAGCTCTCATGAGCATCTGCTAAGTGTCCATATCTTCACTTTACTCAGAGGAAACTTAGTAAGTAACTCAGCCAGCATTACAGAACCAAAGAATATTGCAGCCCAGGACTGGAACCCAGCTGAAATTTATTCAAAGAGTCTTCTTCTTTTTCTTTTTTTTCTATTACACCACTCCAATTTAACATTTTAGTTCTCCATTTAATACTACTTTTTGGGTTTCAAAATAATCACTAAGGCTTATTGAATGAAATAGAATTATCCCACCACGTTACAACAAAAAGGAAGATTTACATAAAACAGAATCCAAGTGTTACTGTTGTGTGCTGCCATGTTGCCTTTCCAAGGAGGAGAATCATTTTAATGGGAAAAACAAATCTGGGCTACGAAAGAGATTTGATAGGAAATACCCAACAACGTTTAAACATTTGGATGAATTCACTTCTAGGAATTTCAATCCTTTCTGAAATTCTCCCAACTTCACAATGGTTTGGACTTAGCATTTACAAAATGAAGAATTTTTAAACCAACAGGAAATGCAGACCCTGGAATGAAAATCCCATGGCATGGAGTACAACTTCATGAGATCAAGTCCTGGCTCATTTATTGTACGAAGAATTTAGGGAGCATTTGTAAGTCCTGAGCAGCTGATAACACTTGGCAGAATGCAGAGATAGGATCCCAGGGATGTGGAACACCGATGGAAGGATGCGGAGCTCAGTGGGTCCTCCAGTGTTCTCTGCACGGAGATAGCTCTAAAGAAGCCAGATATGAAAGTTTCCAGGATAAAACTGAGAGTGAAGAGTGACATACAATCTTAGAAGCCTCTGCATGATGCATAAAAGGATTATTTTTGACATCATATCAGCAACCCATAAATAGGGAGGGATAAGAGTGAAACCAGAGACTCTTTTGGCACTTCCTGTAAACCTACCAACAAGAGGCCAAGAGCTTTTTGTCAAAAATATCCAACTTTGCAATATCCCTGTACTCTGTCGTCTAGTGAGTAGCTTCCCACCCAAACATAATATCTTCAGACAGCTGGAAGCTACATTTGTCAGAAGAGTGCACAAATCACAGCTATATTTCCTTATCTGGATGGCCAAGCTTTAGAACCCTTTGAAATGTTGCAGTCATGGCAGTGAGAGAAACTATAGTACAGACAAAATGCGGATTTCATTAGGGAGTTGTTTTTTTGTTTTATTTTTTTTTCCCCAGACCCTCAAAGGTCCCCGTTTGAGTCTCTCACCTGGTAGCACAAAAGCTATTAAATCACTTGAATGAAAGGGTCAGGTTGCAAGCTGTGCAAGTATGGAAGCCGTCAAGCCCTGTTCAGACCACCCAGCTCTCCAAAGCACTAGCGACACCAGATTCAGACAAGATAAGAGGCTGCTGTCCTATGTAACCTGGCCCACAGAGACAGCCTTTCTGGAGAGTTACAGGACCCCGTTGTGAGGAATGACTGTGTGCTCTGCAAAGGTAGGATTTGCCTAACTCACTCTACCGGTGGTCTCAGTTTCTTATGAGAGAAAGAAAAGTTAAAAGATATTTTTGAAAAATTTTCAGAAGAGCAATAAGCCAAGTCTTTGGGCCTGTTTTCAAAGCAAATGCTAAAAAGCTCCCATTCCCCCTTATCTGTGTTTAGAAGACTAAACCAGCCGTGTCCACCAATGTCAGAATTTCAGAGCTGGAAAGATACTCAAATTCATTTAACTCAACGGAGTTTCTTGACAGAGGAAGTGAAGTTTAGAGAGATTAGCTGGCTCATCCAAGACTGGTCAGCAACAGTTAAGACTTGAAACACCCTGAGGACCAGGGCTCTGTGCGCAAACACACAGATCTTTCTGCAGTCCTCCAAAAGTAGCATGGAGCCTGGCACATAGTGGGCACTTGCAAACATTTGGGGTGAGGAGAGGGGAAAAAAGGAAGGGACACTGATGACCACACCTATTTTCTTTTCCCTACAAATATACAACGGCATATAATGTCATTGGAGATGAGGAGGGAGGCTGAGTTCTTACTTTGGTATGTTGTCAAACGAGGACCTCAGCATAATGGAGGAATCACTTCCTGTTTCTCCCAATCCCATGGGTTGGTCTAATTGAAACTCAGTTTCTTGGAATTAGGCTCCTCCTGAACAGTCCCAAGAAATAATTCAGCTTAGCTCAGCCCCCTTCAGCCTAGCCCATCCCCAGAAGCTGAGTATCCCTGGGAGGCTGATAAAGAGAACAGCCGTGGGTTGAAAGTTTCTAAGACAAACACTGCTTGGCCATATGGGGTCAGGTCATCCCAACACACGGGGGAGGGGAAGACATGGCATGCAAGCAGCTTTGCCCAACTCCTCCTCACTCACGGGAATGGAAAGGCAAAGATGGAAAGAAGAGCAAGGAAACAAAGATGAAGTTGGTGGGAATGCTGCTTAAAAGCCCTGGTGTATCAGCCAAGCATGCAAAGCCATGTTCCATATAACTTATGTTCAACATCAGCTGAAATTCAAGTTTATTATGATATTAACCAAGTATGTGACAAGAATTTAATTGCCAAGGACAACGCAGAGCAGTGCTTTTCCAAATGTAGATCTCATCTCCTTTGGAATCACCTGGGTATACTCTCGGCCCCTCCCCAGGCCTAAAATCCTCTGGGGGGTGTGGCCTGGGCACCTGACTTTCAGCAAGCACCCAAGAGGTTCCTAAGCACACTAAGTGTTGAGAATCCCTGAGAGAGAGAGAGCAAAGGTAGTTAACATTTTCCTAGAATCATGCTGAAGGCACTTTTATCAAGTGTGGGCAGGGAACTGGGAAGTAATTCTTCAAGCTTTAAATAGAGCCAGGAATGGTGGTGTCAGTTTTCCAGAGCAGAAACCCGAGGAGGCTTTGGATCACTAAGTCTGGTCTGCGAAGCAGCCGTGAAGAGGTTAATCTCTCCAGCAAGATTCCCAGGTCATAAACTCCAACCAGCCCCCGGAAATGCTCTTTTTAAGCTGTGTAATTCACACCAGGCAACAGGACTGAGCACAAGAGTCGAAGAAAAAAAAAAAAAAAAAAAAAAGGCAGAAAAGAAAATTAAATGCCTTGAAAATTATTTCTGTGACCCAGATGAAAACTAAAAGAAACTACTCACTACAGCACCAAAGAATCTGGGTAATGCGCAGCAAGAACTTAAAAAAATCAGCCTCAAACTTGAGAACTAAATGATTTCTTTGCCCCTCCAACGCTCCTTCTCATCCTCATAAAAATAGAAACCGGGCTCTTAAAAATACATATCTAAATAGAAGTAAACCAAAGCCAGGTATCCAGCCCTCCTGCAAATTTCGATTTCTTCCTACCAGGAGGATATTATCTGTGGTGTCAAGTTTTTCACCATTTCCCGTAGCTGAGAAGAAACCTTCTGATCTGGGCTGGAGAGGGTGGATTACACAATTGAAAACGGTGATCTCCTCGGTGGGGTGCCACGGGGATGGCTTCGGAAGAGACTCCTAAACCGTGTTACATAATAAAGAGACTCCTGCGGTGGGCATATGGGTTTTCTTTAAACAGTGCAAACTGCCACCCTCTGAGTTGACGTGAGAATTAAACTTTTGCAAGCGGACTCCGCACTTCTTGCAGGGAGCCTGGAGGCCGAGGCTCCCCGGCAAGCCTGGGGCACGGCGCTACCGGAACCTTCGCACCCCAGAGGAGAGCAAGGACGCAAAGCACACGCCGACAGGTAGTGCTGTCCCTGTCCGAGCTCCAAAGCTAGCAGCCCTGGGCCCGGGGAAGCGGGGGAGTCACCGGCCCGGTCGTCTCGGGTGCGAGGGCTTCGGGAGGCAGCGGGAGGAAGGGCAACCCGGGAAAGGAGCGGGAGCCGGCGTTCCCGTCTTTCGGGTCAGCTGAGTCCTCGCTTTCTTTGCACCAAGACGCCTTTAGCCCCACGCCACAGGGAAACAGAGCCTTGAGGTCCCCATACTCACTGCACGGTCCTTGCGGGGCCCCTCCCGGGCGGCGGCGGCGGCGGCGGCGGCGGCGGCCGCGCACACTCGCGGACTGCGGGGCCCCGGGCCGGGCCGAGACCGCTGCCGGCCGCTCCCCTCCGCCGGCCGCGCCCGGGCGTCGCTCTGAGGTCGCGGGCTCCGCCGAGGCGCCTCACTTCGGGCCGCCGCGCTCCGCCACCGCTGAGCCCGCGCCGCCTGTCCCGCCCGCCGCGCCCGGGCACACGCGCGCTGCAGCTCCGCCGACCCCGACTCACGCGCACGGGCGCCCACGGGCGCCCCGCACACACTCGCAGGCGCGCGCGCGGCCACACCCCCACGCACGTGTGTGCACACGCACACATGCCGCACACAGGTACACGCGCGCTTCCCCCACCCCCAGGCATGCACGCGCGCTGGCACCCACGCGTGCGTACTCACACACTTTCCTCCTGGACCCTCCAACTCTTCAAACACTTTTTTTTTTTCCTTTTCCCCTCCTCCTGAACCTCTTTTCTTCGAACCAGATTCCTCCCCGGAGAGGTTTCTATTCCAATTCAGACAAGATGCTCAGCGTTTCCGAAAGGAGGAGGAAGGGGAACTGGCCCCTTTTAACTTTCGTCGCGGCCTTTAAAGCAAAAGAGGAGCTTCTGTTCCCAAGCCCCACTTTAGCTGTTCAGTGTGCAAGGCTTGTTGCGTGCTTGAGTCTCTTTAAAAAGTCACCAAAAGTCTCATTTACATAGAGTGCGTGACCCCACCAATTCAGATATCACAGGTCAAGAAACCGCCACCCCCCCCCCAAGAAATCCATGTCATTAAACATGTCAGGGTTCAGTGGGCGGGTGAAAGTCTGGATCCCTAACAACTGCATAATAAAATACTTTCCTGTATTTCATCTCCACCAGAGAATAAAAGTAATGGCACACCATCTGTCCTGACTTTTAAATTGACGCTAAATAGAGAAGTCGAAGTATCATCTCACTCTGGACGAAATGTTTATATTGAGACATGTCTGGTTGTTCCAAACTTTAGCCAAAAGCACAAGGCTTCAAACTGCAAATCCAGTTCACTCAAGATGGGGTTCCCCTTCAGGAGCTTGCCATGCCATACCCCCTTCCTTGGAAACAATGAGAAGAGAGAAGGAAATTGAAAAGGAAAGAAAATTGCACCAGGGAGGAAGGAAAGAAAGAAAGAAAGCTAGGAAGCAAGCAAAAGAGAGAAAACAATTATTTTATTTTACGACATGCTTTATGGGTACTTTAGGTATACTTACTCAAAATCACCAGAAATTTAAGATCTTCTAGAATCTCTTGATTCACCCCATTTGCTCTGATAATAAATTAATGAGGGATCCCTGGGTGGCGCAGCGGTTTGGCGCCTGCCTTTGGCCCAGGGCGCGATCCTGGAGACCCGGAATCGAGTCCCACGTCGGGCTCCTGGTGCATGGAGCCTGCTTCTCCCTCTGCCTGTGTCTCTGCCTCTCTCTCTCTCTCTCTGTGTGTGACTACCATAAATAAAAAAATAAAAATAAAAAAATTTAAAAAAATAAAAAAATAAAAAATAAAAAATAAATTAATGAAACTTCTTAAAGAAACATGAAGCTCTCTATAAGTAAACAAACACTGTTGGCTAAACACAATTATTAGTAAACAAAATACAGTGACACTGTGTGACTCCTGTGCTAATGTCAAAAGGGCAAGAAATAAAGCCTTAGTGATACAGTTAGGCAACACAATGTGATAGATGATTTTGTTCTCAGACTGAATTTAAAAATTTATCAGCTTGTGAATATCTTAATGACAAAGAAATGAAAAAGATCATAGATACTATTAGTTGAGACCCGAAGTCCATTTGATAAGAGGAATGATAGTAGGAAGTTGCGTCCATGTGCTTCTCCTAACATCTGGGCTAAATAAAGTGTATGGATTAGTCGAGAAACAGAAATAAATGTTTTCCATCACTTCTGTGAGAAAGAAAAATACATCCAGCATCTAAGCAAAAAATAACAAACAAACTTAGATTGAAATGTAGTTCAAAATTTCTGCAGGAAATATAATTTTCTTTGAGTTAATTAGTATATGTATGATGCTTGGCCTAGCATTATGCTGGACATATTCTAGGAGAGACAAAGATAGAGTTAGGTTAGCCAAAACATCTTGAAATCGGAAGTACTTGCTTACACAAATAAGTCACACTCTCTCTCTTACATCTCCCACAAATGGATGAGGGCTGTTAAAGTCAGACAATTATCAACTTCTATAATGTGCTCCTTGAACAAGTTGAAATTCAAAGCCAAATGTTAAAAAAAAAAAAAAAACAAGCAAAGGAACAACAAAGGATCCTGCCCCTAAAAGCATATGCTGTTGTGCTGAAACAAACTACATTTTAAAGAAATCATTCTGTTTCCAACTGAAGGGTTGGAGTGATGTGAAAGACATAAAATGTTTTGGAGATTAGCATGTGTTGAAGATTAGCATTCTCTTTTGGATTGTAGCATGTATAATTTTTACTGAACAGTTATAGAATATAGCAGTTTCTGAGAAGCACCGCCAACATCTTCACCAAATACCCCCCATAAGCGAATTAGGAGTGCACCTATTAAATACTGCTGATGGCACCGAGCACATTGCCCTGTGAAAATGGTTTTCCCCTGAGTCTATAAAACCTGATGACCACAGGGAGCAAGGCTGCAACAGGGAGTGGAAGTGGTCACACTCTAAATAGATCAACTTAAAACAAAAACAAAAAGTAAGCAACATAAAAGTAAAATAAAATACCCCATACAGCAAGAAAAGAACAGAAATACAACCCAGCAAGAGTATTGGAGGCAGAGGCTTGCTGAGCTCGAGGTTGGGAGCTGACAAGGTGTATAGGGAATGAAATAAGTCCTGAGAGAGGCAGGAAGAAGAGTGGTGTGCTCTGCTCAAAATCAGAAGAGTGTAGACTGATATCACTCTTAAACATAAGTGCAAAATCCTAAATAACATATTTACAAATCTACACCTATTTTGATAGATACTAGGACCAATATCTAGTATCTATCAAATTTTTGGATGGCAAGGATGGTTCAAAATGAACACATCTAGCAGTTTTGTCTTTTAAAGGAGAAGAAAAAACACACACACAATTGTCTTCATAAATGCAGAAAAGCACTATTCAGTAAAACCATTACTAGCCAACTAGGAATAGAATAGAAGTCTTTCCATACAATCAGAGATATCTATCAGAAATCTTGCACTTAATGGTAAAGTTTTAGTAACAACTAAAGAAGGAACAGAACAAAAATCCCTGTTACATTGCCCACAATTCAACATTGGATAAGAGATCTTAGCCAATGCCATAAATCAAGAATAAAAAATAAGGCAGGATGATTGGAAAGGAGGAAAATAACCCTATTATTTGTAAAAAGATATGAGTCTCTCTGTAAAATATATTTTTAAAATCACCTCAATGAGAGTGCTGGAAGAAGGTGCTCCTGATGGAAGAGATACTAAAGGGACAGACTTTCCCAAGCAAACACTAAGTAATGCACTTGTTAACAAAGGATCCTTCTCCGGGCACTTATTTTATGTCAGGAACCAATGGTCCAGCTGGAGACCTGAAACAATTAATAATTTAGGTCCTGTCATTTTATGATGGCTGATATTCAAATCATATACTTTATTGAATCAATTAGAACAATGTCTCCCATCCTCCATTTCAAGGCTATTGATTGTGGAAATGGGAATTTCAAACTAAAAATTCTACTTATCACATTATCAAGTCCACATTTGTCCACTGAATTCCAGCAGGAAATGAAAACAAACATTCCATTTCACCATGCCCTCACAATTGAAAATACTGGTGGCAGTGCATTTTTCTCATTAATAATTAACTTGAACACAGCTTCAAATGCCAGCATTAAAGTAAACAGACATTAGGATGTCTGTACACGCATTAAAAACATGAAAAAATCATCAGGAATCCTTTTTATATCCATCTTTTATAGGAAAAGGAAAAATGCATCAAAGGCAACATAAACAACTTAATTTTACGATGTTTTACATTTCAGCTATCTGTGAGATTTGGGAGTGATTTGGTCTTTCATAGCTTAGCACCAGGAACAATTTTATCTTTCCAAGCATACATAACATAAGGAGTTAGGAGTTTTCATGTATTTTTTACTCCAGAAAAATCTCCTAATTTCAGCTCCTTCAAAAGATAATGAATTTTATATCAGAAAAAATCCAAATAAAAATAGTTGTTACCTTTATTTAAAAAAAAAAAAAAATCATGGCAACCTAGGCCAAGTCTGGATACTGAACTCTGAAAGAAACAACAAACCCACAGGCAAAAGATACTTTTCACATCTTAGAAATAAATGGCACATATCTACTAACAAAATCCCAGACTTGTTTAGAAATATGAGGCTGAAATCACATACTGTACAGGTCTTGCAGGAATCAGAATGAGCTGATCTATTAAATTCTCTGCAACAAGGGTTACTGAACCTTAGTGTAAGCTAGGCTCTGCACAGGCCATGGGAGGGACAGGGATGAGTAAGACCTACTTCCTGCTCTCAAAAATCTTACAATACAATCGGAGAAGATAAGAATATATAGAGAAATATTGTATATTGAGATGCAATTAAGGATAGCCAACAATTATTGAACATGTACCCCCTTATGTATATGGTCACCTACATGCATTTATTAACTCATTTAATCCTGACAACTCTAATATCATGAGTGGATCTAAGAGCTCAAACCATAGCATCAGTTGTCTCTCCTTCCATTGACCAGCTCTGCTTTGTTTCACTCTGTATATTAACCTTATTTTCTCCTGGTAAATACAAGCTTTTCCTTTTGCTTTTTTAAATTTTTATTTCCTTTTTTTTTTCTTTTTTACTGAAGTATAGTTGACATATAATATCATATTGGTTTCAGGTGTACAAAATAGTGGTTTTATATATATATATATATATATATATATATATATATATATATATATATACTTTTGGTTAGTGAAATGTCTTTCCTAGGATCTCCTCTTGACTGTACTCTTAACGAGAAAAGGTAGTGTTGTGCACGAGCATCGAAGACATTTAGGTCAGATATTTCCATTTTCTTGTGTAAGAATTTGAACAGAATTTACCAAAATGTCATATATGCCCTGCTCCCCCTTGAAAACTCACAGGAACTTTCAAGGGGGGGGGGGTCCTTTCTTTTCTTTATTTAAATTTCTGCTATTAGTGCATCATGAATGTTTTAAAAGCACTAATTTATATGGTTTAATATTAATTAAAGGTATTCTTTACATGAATTACTTGCATTTGTTACTGATGTAGGAAAGATGTTAGGGTTCGAAGCTGATGGCCAAGGGAAAAAAAAAATATATGTCTATATATATATAGACAGTCTTCATATATATATATATGTATATATATATATATAATGCTCACCATGATCAGTGTAGTTGTATAGGCTTTTTTAAGGGAAAAAAGACAGCCAGAAGCCCAGACCTACATTCCTATGGCTTGCAATCCAAAAAGAAGAGTGTAATCTTCCATATCAGTTTTAGCAGTAAAACTGAGGAAGAAGTAGGGGTTTTAGATGGTTGATACATCAGGACAATGTGGAGTGAGGAAATATTTTTCAAATAAGAATAGGGGAAGGAGATGGGAAAGCAACTGGGCAGGACCATTAGGCACCAGTAGAGATGTCTAGTTCAGCCTCTGAAGCAGTAGGGAGCCACTGGAATTGTGTTTTAATTGAAATATATTGGACATAAAACACTGTAAATTTAAGGTGTACAATATGTTGATTTGATACATTTACATATTGCAATATTATTACCATTGGGTGATAATTAGCACCTCTATCATGTTACATAATTATCTTTTCTTTTTAGTGTTTGGAATAATTAAGTTCTAATCCTTAGCAAGTTCAATGATTATAATATAATATTGTCCACAGTCCTTACAGTGCACATTAGATCTCTAAAGCTTAAAGAAGTGAACTATCAAGTCGTGAAAAGACATGGAGGAAATTCAAGTACATATTACTAAGTCAAAGAAGCCATTCTGAGAAGTCTACATACTATATTAGTACAACCATATGACATTCTGGAGAAGACAAAACTATGGAGACGGTAAGATATCAAAAGTTGAAGGCAGGGAGAGATGAATAGATGGAGCATAGAGAATTTTTAGAGCAATAAAACTACTCTGTATGATACTTTAATGATAGATACATGTCTTTATAAATTTGTTCAAATCCCCAGAACGTACAAAAGCAAGAGTGAATTTTAAAATAAACTACAGATGGGGCACCTGAGTGACTCAGTTGGTTAAGCATCTGACGCTTGATTTCAGCTCAGGTCATGATCTCAGGGTCATGACATTGAGCCCTACATAGGGCTCTGAATTCAGCAGTCTGTTTGTCCCTCTCCCTCTGCTCCTCCCCTACTCACACGTTCTAGATACATACATACATACATAAAATTCTTTTAAAAACAAAGTATACTATAGACTCTGGGTGATACAGACGTGTCAATATAGGTTCATCAACTTTAATAAATGTACCACTCTAATGGGGAATATTGATAATGGGAAGGCTATTCATGTGTGGAGGCAGGGGGTATGAGGGAAATCTCTATATCCTTCCACTCAGTTTTGCTGTGAACCTAAAACTGCTCTAAAAAATAGTCTAATAATTTTTTTTAATTCAAAAGCTAAAAAAAAAAAAAAAGCAACGGTATCTCTCAAAGAGGAAAGACAGTCTTTAAGTACTCCACACAGAGAAACCAGTACCCTTATGTACTGTTGGTGGGATCAGAAAATGGTGCAACCACTATAGAAAACGACATGAAGTTTCCTAAAAAAATAATAATAAAAAAATAAAAATTAAATTAAACATAGAATTAACATACGATCCAGCAATCCTACAAAGCAGGGTCTTAAAAATACACCTGCATACATGTATTTCATATCACAGTTGCCAGAAGGTAGAAACAACAAAATGTTCATCAACAGATGAATGGGTAAACAAAATGTGGCATATGCATGCAACGGAATATTATTCAGCCTTAAAAAGGAAGGGAATCCTGTCATATACTAAAACATAAATGAAACTTGAGGACATTATGCTAAGTGAAATAAGCCAGACACAGAAGGACAAATGCTGTAGGATTCTACTTATATGAGGTTATCTAAAGTAGTCAGATTCATAAAGGGACAAAGGAAAGTGATGGTTTCCAGGAGCTGGGGGAAGGAGAAAGTGAGGAGTTTCTATTTAATGGATAAAGAAATTCATATATGTAAGATGAAAAAGTTCTGGAGATCTGTTTCACAACAATGTAAATATACTTAACACCACTGAACTGTATACTCAAAAAATGGTTAAGATGGTTTTTTAAAAAGAAAATAACAATATTTGAAGATTTAAAAAAAATCCAGTGGCAAATCTTATCCACAAGCCTGAAATCACTAAGAATCTAGCATAATTTAAAGACTGGCTAATCATGCGATGAGCATTCTTTATTATTATTTAGAAAACCTCATGTCTTTACTGACAAGTACAATTATAGGTTCCCAACCTGCTTACAATCAACTCACCCAACCAAATTCATTTGAGATGGGGGAAAGGATATAATGAAAAGTTGTTTTTCCTAAAGTTTCCATTGTTCAAAATTTCAAATTATCTCTTCTGAATCTCAGGATTAATAGCCCTTCCTTACTTAAACTTTTCCTAAAATTACTTTTTTTAAATTAGAAACATTTCCCTATGTCTAGGAATCTTTTGGGGGTCTTCTCTGAAGTAAGATCAATACACTTCTCAAAATTTTTGTACATAAAGTGGTAATATTTAAGAGCAAATATGACATTCAAGTGTACAGAATAAACTTGGCTTCAAATAAGAGATAAAAAATTATAAGTTAGCCTTTCTGAAGTCTACCAATGCTTTCTCTGGTTCCTTAGCTATGAACACTTGCCTTCACTCATCCTTTTTCACCTCCTAAACTCTTGACTAAATTTTCCATACTATGTGGGAATGAGATAAGAACACACATTTTCAGAAAGTCATTCCAGCATATTTGACATAAATGACATACATCCAGCCTTGTTCACAAGAAGCTAAGAGTATTTAGTTATGGCCTTCTTAGTTGAATCCCTATGGTGTACAATTCTGTGGTTTGCAGAGATGTTTAATACAAACACTTTTTATACTGTCTATTTTAGGACCAATAATTCAAATATGAGTATTTAACTTCAATTATATGAAACTTATCACTGTATCTTGCCCCAGTAAGCATGTGAGATGGCATTGATGACAATGGCTTGGGTACATGCTCCAAAACAGTATCACAGAAGGGTCCACACACTCTCTCCTGGCATTAACAAAAATGCAATTAGGAAACATTCTGGGAGCCATCTGGGAAGTCCATTGCAGACATGATGGAGATGGCAAAGCAGAAAGCAGAGATGTAGTTACAAAGATAGGGTCTGAGTGGAATGATCACCTTGTGCTTCCCTTTTTTGCTTTTTTTCTCTAGCATGAGGTCAGCTCATGCACTCATCTAACACTTATCAGGCACTTACCATATGCTGGGTACTGTCTCAGTGCTGGGAGTATAACAATGAATATAACACATGTAAACAATTATAAAGAATCTGCGATTTTTATCCTCCCTGAAAGCTAACAAGTTAGACTGCCACAATTTCAGGGATGCTGGTGGAAGACAAACCACTCATGGGTCTGAGGCAAAAGATAGTCTATTACTTACAACAATAGCTATAGCCAATGCATGAACATTTGTACCCACAAGATAATGTAAGGAGGGTCATATGATACTTGCATCTACAGCGATGTACATTATAAAAGAGGAACCTTGAACTTAGAGAACCTAAATATTTTATTATGGGCAATAAGCCTGCCTGCCCTTCTTCCTGGAAGAAGACAATATCTTTACTATACTGGACAATAATCAAACCTGTCCTCTGCTCTGGAGGAAGACACTGCACCTACCATGAAAGGCTTTTTGCTCAAACAACCTTGAAAGGGTAGTACAAAACACAAAACAAAGATAGTCAGTACCTTTGCTGATGGGACATGCAGAAACAAGACACTCATGGAGAATTATCTCCCCAAAGCACAGTCCCTACTCTCAAGAAACTTCGAATCTAAAAGAGGCACTACAAATGTCAAAATGATAATAATAGTTGAAAAAAAAAATAATAATAGTTGAAGGTGGAGGGTAAAATGATAGTAGATGTATACAAGATACTATGGGAGAATCAAGGACATGCTCTGAACCAAGATGCGGAAGAAGAACATTCAGAGAAGCCTTCTCAGAGGACCTAAGTGCCAGGGCTGACTCTCAAAGGATGAAAAGGACAGGGCAGATACAGAAAGAGGTGGAGATCATTTTGACAAGAAGTCTCTGCAAGATCAAAGGCATGAAGATGCGAGCAGGGTGCTGCGAGGAGAAAAGTAAAAGAGGCTGGGCGTCAGGGGAGCTTAAGCATGAAGCCCAGGGAAATGGGAGCTGAAGTATGATGGGCAGGCAAGGCCTAGAGTTTGGAGAGCCTTCTATGTCTTGCCAGGGAGCGTGGGCTTTGCACTATGGACACTGGGGAGCCCCTGGAGGGTTTAAACAAACCTTGGATTTGCATTGGCTAGATCCTTCTACACAGGAAGGGACCCATGTCTCTGGCTCAGTGTCGTGATTTTGGTTTGATACACCAGGTCCTCAACAGTCCCCTCCAATCCCTGATGACATACTACAAACACTCAGTATATGCGGTTGCCATCAACCAGCCTCCTGAATGTTTCTTGGATAATCCAGCAGGGCTGCTTGCTCCTCTCAGCCTTGGTCAATGTACTGTCACTCTCGCATTCAGCCCGAGTCTGCAGTAGGCACCCTGTGTGGTTCCTGGAGTCTACTTACCAACACCACTGTCTTCAGAGTAGTTTTATCCTGTTCCCTGGGGTTTTAACAGTCAATAATAAAGGTATCCAGTTCAGTATCTTCCCATCATCTGATTTCCTACTCTCACAAATGCTATCACTGAAAAATGACAGAGAATATCCAGATGTCTTCTGTTTCTCTTATTGTGGTGCCTCCAGATCATTTCAGCTAAGTGTTGTTGATGGAGGCACTGGATGCCTGGAGCAAACACTAATACTATTTCTAATCATGGATGAAAAGTATTTTTTGATCATTTATTTTTATGAGAAAATTTTTAATCATTTGTTTATGAGGAATGGGAATGTTAAGTCTTTCTAGAATCCTTGGGCTTTGATCTACTGGGACATTTAGCTAGACATCACCAGTAATTGTTTGAACCTAAAACATACTCTAGATATTTTATTATTTCCAAATGGGATCTAGATCTGTCACAATTATGCTTACCAGGATCAAAAAGACCTGAATGGATCCCAGAAATGCCAACCTAGAAAAAAACTCAAAACCTAAATTTATTCTTCAACACACTCTTTTCCCTTTTTTTAAGATTTTATTTATTTATTGACAGAGAAAAAGAGAGCACATGCAGGGGAAGTGGTAAGCAGAGGAAAAGGGAGAAGCAGGTTCCCTGCAGAGAGGGAGTCCAACTCGGAGCTTGATCCCAGGAGGCTGGGATCATGACCTGAGCCAAAGTCAGATGCTTAACTGACTGAGCCACCCAGGCACCCCAATGCACTCTGTTCATGAAACATCTGGCCAGTCACACTTCAGCAAAACAAGTGCTCATTGCCACAGTGAATGGAGTAGGAATTTATTACCTACCTGGTCCAGGCTTTCCCATTGATCTATTATCTTGCTCAACTTCTGCAAAGGCATCTTAGAACAAAGGGAATATTTGTCAAACGTTTTCATCCTCTTAAATAGTGACATCTCTGGAATTGATTCTTTACTGTCTTTAATAGAAAGTATATTATATCAAGTGTATTGTAACCCTGGGTTCTTATAGTTACCCCAACTTAGAGTTTCAAATGCATAAACTGCAGCATCCAAAGGGCATCACTTTTAGCACATGAAAAGAAAAAAAGATGTGAATGTTCTAACTTACTCCAATGTGGCTGACTTCAGATTAGCATTAATTACTCTAACTAAATATGGCAAATAATACACATAATGCAATGTTTTGGAGGCTTCTTCCAGTTCCAGAGCTAATTTATAGATATCAACTTGTTTGAGCATTTTAAACACTGTAACTTTGATATTATTCTGTCCATCTCACAGAAAAATCAATGACATTTAGTTGTGCTTCTCTAGCAAGAGACTGTCTCTGAGGCTTCTAGTTACAGAAAGTATTCACAGAGTTTCAAGGGATGACAGAGATGAACCCAAAGATATGCCCAAGTTTCCAGAACTCATGATGGAAATGAACCATGAATTCAGGTCCTTTGAATCCAAGCCAGGATTCCATATTACGTAGCTTGTGCCTTTGCAATATACCCCATAACTTTTCATTCCCCTGTAAGAAGACAAGCAGGAATAGCTCACCAGTCTCAGCATTTCCATCTGGAGTAGTTTTGGGTAGTCTTCAGTATGTTGGGGTCCCTACTGCTCCAATATGCTGAAAAATGGGTACACTGCCCAGCCCAGATCTAACTACTCCTGCTATTGACTCTCACATTCAAAGCTCCAACTTCAACATAAAATGTCACGTTTTCACTATTGAAGCACCTCCAAGAAGGCTGATATTTTGAATTCACCAGTTTAGTGTTATACAATAGATCTATAAAAGAACAACAGCATGGCTTAGCCATGCAAGTGGAATCAAGGATAGCAGGAAAGCGTTGGCATTAACTAGCAGTGTGACCTTGGTGAAGTATCCTCAATTACCTGCTGTATAAAATGAAGATTAACCCTTTAGACACTTCCAGGAATTGACAAGGATTTTTGGAACAATATGCTCAAAAAGTCCTCTGTGACCTCTGAAGTGATGAGCAAATGCCATTAGGTTAGCTAATGCATGTAAAGCACTCACATGGTAAGTACAGTATAAGAAATTTGCCACAGGGGTGTCTGGGTGGCTCAGTCGGTTAAGTGTCTGCCCTCAATTTGGATCATGATCCCAGGGTCCTGGGATTGAGCCCTGAATCCAGCTCCCTGCTTGGTGGAGAGCCTGCTTCTTCCATTCCCCCTGCTTGTGCTCTTTCTCTGTAGCTCTCTCTCTCTCAAATAAATAAACAAAATATTTTTTTAAAAAAAGAAATTTGCCGTAAATGTTAGCTATCAATATTAATCATACCATTTATGTAGAAACAGACACTTATGAAAAAATTAAGTACAGTAAATTTTCCTCCACAATGCAGATTCAAAATATTTTCTAGAAAAAGTACTAGCTTTAGGGTATTATTATTATTTTTTTTTGCTTTAGGATACTTTGAAAACATATTTTGAGGGGCAGCTGGGTGGCTCAATCAGTTAAGTGTCTGACTCTTGATTTCAGCTCAGGTCATGATCTCAGGGTCATGAGATCCAGCCCCAAGTCTGGCTCTGTGCTCAGTGGGGAATCTGCTTGAGGTTCTCTCCCTCTACCACTGCCCCTCTCTCTGCTTGTGGGATAGTAACATCTTACACTTGTGTCTAAATTGTTCCTCTTAAGTTCTCTGAAGAAATAAGTTTGTAATCTAGTCACCAATTATACAAATAAGCCAATAGAGAAATTAATCAGAGGAGTCCTGTTATTTTTTTGACTGTAAAAAGACATTTTTAATCCCTTCCTATACAAGGGAAGTAGAGAAAATTCAGTTCCTCTGAAAGCAAATTAGTATGTTTAGCTATAAGAATAATTGTTAAATTTAGCTACCACTATGGTGGTAATCACATCACAACACATATCAAATCAACACATTGTACACCTTAAACTTACACAATGTTATATCTTAATTATACCTCCATTCTTTAAAAAACAGAATAACTGTTAAGTTCATAGGAGATTATTATTAACTCATCAGGTCTTTAAACAACAGCCTAGAAAGATTTTTATGATTACTAAATCAGATTTAGGTATCATTCTGATAGAATGTACCTTCATCACAACACAAGATGCAATGTACGTCTTTAGTAACTTCTAAGTCAGCAGTCCTCAGAATACTTAGGAATACATGGGGGCCCCAAGACCATTTCAGGAGCTCCAGGTGGTCAAATTATTTTTGTAATAATATTAAGATTTTTTCCCCTTATTCATTCATATCCTCTCCTGAGTATAGAACGTAGTTTTTCAGAGGCTACATGACATGTGGTATTGCAAGAGATTGAATGCAGAAGCAGAAGTGAAAATCCAGCTGTTTTCCATTTAGTCAGACATTAAAGAGATTTGCAAAAATGTAAAACAACACTACTTTTAAAATTATTTTCTCATTTTCAAAATTATGATTATTTTTCACCAACATTATTATGTTAACATGCATAAATTTATTGCTACTCCTTTGAAATAAATAAATATTTTAATATTTTTCCATTTTAATTTATAGTACTCTAAATATAGATAAATGTAACTCAAATACACAAAAGATTTTTAGGGTCTTCAATACTTTTTTTAAAGAAAAACGAAACTTTCTTTATTCACACCTGGCATAATAGTCTATGGAGAAATTCCCATGGAATTTACAAGAAAGCTGCTAGAACCGATGAGTTTGGGAAAATTTTAGGATGCAACATAAATATAAAAAAGTTGTATTTCTAAATACTAGTAACAAACAATTGCATATTGAGATAAAATACTAACAGAAAAAATATGAAAAATTAGGTATAAGTCTGGTAGAATATATGTAAGACCTGTTCACTGTAAACTATAGAACATTTATGAGAGTAATTAAAGATCCAAACAAATTGGGAAAGATACCATATTAATTGTTGGAAGTCTTAATATTGGCAATGTGTCACTTCATCCACATTGATACATAGAGTTGATGCAATGAAATCAAAATCCTACCAGGTACCTTATAGAAACTGACAAATTTGGAGCACCTACACTACAATTATATGGCTATGGTATCATGACAATATGGTAGACAAACAGAGCAATGTAGTAGAATAGAAAATCCAGAAATTGTATGCATATATTCAAATAAACTTTCACAAAGACTCAAAGTCAATTCAATGAAGAAAGAATAATCATTTCAATAAATTACCATGGAACAATTAGATCTCCAAGTACAGAATATTTAAATTGAAACCATATTTTGCATTATATAAAAAAATTAGCTAAAAATGAATCATAGACCTAAATGTAAAAGCAAAACTATAAAACATGTAAAAGTAAAACATAGGAGAAGATCTTTGTGATCTTGTATTAGGCAAAGATTTCTTACACACAATACCAAAAGCAGCCTAAAACAAATTTAATATATTGGACTTCGTCAAAATTAAGAACTTACACTCTTTGAGAGGAGGAGAATGAAAACACAAATCACAGGCTAGGAGGAAATATTTTGAGAGTGCAAAGCAACTCTGAAACCAAAAACTTTGAGAACTACTGATCTAAGCAAATGTGTTGCAAACATTCTCAATCTCCTTATGTAACAAATCCCAGTTCAACAATCTGACTTTAGTCATAATAACATTATCCCAAGATTGAATCAAAGAAAATAGGGCTTATGAAAGCCAAAAATTGAATTAAAGAATGTAGGGCTAATCCTTTCTCCTCAAAGAATATTGGGCATATGCTTTTTTTTATGTCTCTACAAATAGTGTCATAGTTCATATTCCATATTTACATTCGTGGTTTTATTTAATCCTTAAATAGAAAAGACATTATCTTTCAGATTTTATAGATGAGGAAATTGACCTAAAGAAGTTACATGATTGATCCATGACCACAAGTCCAAATGGCTGGACTGGGATTGAAGCATAGATGTTTGTAACTACCTGTCTAGTGTGGTTTCCATTGTAGCAGAATGAAAGTACTATATCTAAATATTCTATATATGAACTTTGAATCTGAGAATTTTATAACCCCATGATTTTTTTAAAGATTTTATTTATTTGAGAGAGAGAGTGGGAGCAGGAGGAGGAGCGGAGGGGGAGGGAGGAGGAAAGACTCTCAACCAGATCTGGGGCTCCAACTCACAAACCTGAGATCATGACCTGAGCCGAAAACAAGAGTCCCATGTCCTGAGCCACCCAGGAGCCCTTAACACCACGATTTTCTTCCTTCCTTCCTTCCTTCCTTCCTTCCTTCCTTCCTTCCTTCCTTCCTCCTTTCTTTCTTTCTTTCTTTTTCTTTCTTTCTTTCTTTCTTTCTTTCTTTCTTTCTTTCTTTCTTTCTTCTTTCTTTCTCTTTCTATCTTTCTTTCTTTCTTTCTTTCTTTCTTTCTTTCTTTCTTTCTTCTTTCTTTTTTTTTTTTTTTTTTTGATTGACTGATTTGGGTGGGGGAGGACAGGGAGAGAGGAAAAGAATCTCAAGCAGACTCCCTGCTGAGCACGGAGCCCACTGCAGGGCGTGATCTCATGGCCCATGATATCATGACCTGAGCTAAAATCATGAATCCGACGCTTAACTGACTAAGCCACCCACGTGCCACCAAACCCGTGATTCTTAATATAATTCCCCTGACATTTTTTCCTTCAAAAAAATCAAGAGCATCTTTTCTCTAAAATCTAACATTCTCCAAACTGTAAGTAATATAAGAGAGGCTAATTTTCTGGAAGCAACTTTTTCTTTCAAGAATAAAAATATCAGATATCCATTTTGTCTTTGCAGTCACTAAGAGTAAGCATGGTCTAATCTAGGTTAGAAGCAAATATACCTGCTGGGACAGAACTAAGGGGTAAGCTTATGTAACCCATAAAAGGATTAGAAGCTATCTTTAACACAGCAAACTTGTAATAGTTAAATACCTTATGAGAACCAGGTAAGTTTTTAAATTTAAAAAGATAGATTTTGTATTGTTTCCTAGGATCAGATGTTGAATGGCTATTTTGTGATTTACTGATAATCTCATGTTTTTCTTTAAAGCTTTGCACAATATGATGGGTTTTCTCCACAACATGATTAATTTCTTAAATTGATGATTAAGTGATGCCTGACATTTCCATATCTGCTTGAGACTAATGGCATGCTAACTTTTAATTTAAGGAATCAATTAAAAATGACATAAAGATGTAAAATTTTAATCCTCTTTGCTAAATAAAGTGATCTAGTTTTAAGCAGAGAAGGATCTTAGTTTTAATTTGGAGGTAGCTAAATGAGAGATTTAAATCATGAAGGCAAGTTCTGTTATCTCTATGTTCACAGGAGTACCAGTAAATTGAAGTGATTGAACTAGGTATTTAGAAGCATCTTTAACATAGATAAACAGCATGGTTGTAAGGAAGACTGCAAATATTCATAAATATGAAAGAATGTTAATATTTATTAATGAATAATCAAACACTTTTTAAAATACATCAATGCCTTGGACCAAAAAGGAGGTTTTGTTTTGTTTTGTTTTGTTTTACTTCTCCAAATAAATATTGGACGTTTGAAGCATGAGATTCCAACTTTTATATTTGAAAAAATTCAGATGTTATTAGTTATTTTTTATTATAATTAAAACTATGTGGAATTAGGAAGGAGGAGGAGGATTTGAGAGCTGAAAGAGAGAGTAAGAATTTTTCTTTTGAAACTACCTTCTTAAATCTGACTAGGGAATCCTAAGCCACCCTATCATGATTAAAATAGAAGATCACAAATTGGCCAAATGCTGATGCTTTTGAGCTGGTTTTTTTTTTTTTTTTTTTTTTTGAGCTGTTTTTATAAGAGAATGATAGAACAAAACAAGACAGTGGGAAGGGAAAAATCCCTCAATCTCTAAATGAAGTGCCCTTGGATGGCAAGAGAATGGCAAATCAACATCAAGTTGGACTTTCTCCTAAACAAATCATGACATTTCAGCCACAATTGAGCTTTAGCAAAAATAATTCTAAATCCTTTCTTAAAAGGCCAACCTTCACAGCTACAGATTTGGCCACTTGATCATCCAAAATAAAGCAAGCTTTGAAAATATGACTAACCGTGCTTTTTGCACACTCCCCAAACCACTGCCACAACAAAACAGTCCTGGACAGCTGGAGAGTGAGGAAAAACAATTTCACCAGAGGAGCTGAAGAAATTCCCCACCCCTTTTCATAGACGCCTGCAAAAAAAGACCCTTCACACTGTTTTTTTTTTTTTTTTTCAGGCATCACCAAGTTTATCTCAGAATTAAAAAGTTATCTTTGATGTAAATTAATGGCCCTTACTCCACAGACTGAAATGGGAATTTGGAAAAATGGCACTTTCCAAAGAGGGTTGGAATTTTGTCTTTCTTCCATCTGAGCTTTATTTCTATGCATCAGTGCATGATTTTAGCATGTTGTCTTACCACTCTATATCAGAAATTTGTAACATATGCTTTCAAATTATTCACTAGTATGCCTAAGTATTAATTACATGGGTTATTTCTTTTAAGATTAGACTTAATTTCAATGTATAACATAAATCTTGGCCAAGTAAATAACTTCAGACATTTATGGCAAATTCTGCCCCATAGGATTAGACATCTTAGGCTCTGTTTTATGGGGATGTAGTAGCATCTGCTAACTATCAAGAGGCAAGGGAATACATTTTATGATGACTGTTTCCTGGAGAGATAAATAGGGGCAAAAAACTTAATTTTTCAATATCGATTCCTTTAAACCTTAAACTAACAGCACTTTTACAACTAATGATCTGGTTTTACAATGATAACTTAATGCTGGGGAAAATGTATTTCCTTTCTAGCCACTCACAAATACAGGATCACTCTGTTAAAAGATCTTTTGGTTACAGGCTATATTACATATTTTTTTCAACCTGCCCCCAAGACAAAAACTGATTTAAAGAAATTTGAAATGGCCACATCTTTTCAAACATGTCTGATTCATCAATAACTAACTACCATTTTACAGCATTTTTATATAACAAACAAAACTTGATTTTGTAACTTTCAGGATCAACTCAAATGAAGGCTCTTCTATCTAAATGTCTTAGCTTAACATCTAATCAGTGGGAAGCTGTTCTTTGGTGGCCTTCTGGGCAAGGGTAGGAACGTAATCAAGCATTTAGGATGTGGTTATTTGACTTGCACACCCTTGATTCCATTCATTACACTACAGTCATGTTAGTTATAGATCCAAATCCCAGGACAACTTTTAACTTCCCAGATAATTTACTTTCTGTGGGAGAGAACACACCCATGCATCAGTCGGGGGTGGGGCAGAAGGAGGGAATCTTAAACAAACTCTGCGATGAGCACAGACGGCACCCAAGTCAGGGCTTGATCTCACCACCTGAGAGATCATGACCTGAGCTGAAACCAAGAGTCAGACACTTAAGCGACTGAGCCACCTGGGGACCTCTTTTTAATTTTTAAAACTATTTTGACCTAACTTCTCACTTACAGAAAACTTGCAAGAACACTACAAAGAATTCTTCTCTATCATCACTTGGATTTATGTTAATATAAATTAATTAATTTATATTAACATTTTAATGTAAATTAAATTATATTTTAATTAATATTTTGCCATATTTACTTTATCTTTCTCTCTTTCTATCTCTTTGTGTCTTTCTCTCTTGACATGCACATATATTTTCTGAGCAATTGGAGTAAACTGCCTACATCATAACCCTTAACACCTAAGTACCTCACTGTGTATTTCCTTAAAACAAGGGTGTTCTGTTATGTAACCACAGTATAATGATCAAATCAGGAAATCTCATGCTTCTGCACTAACATTTTATAGACTATATTGTTCCAGTAATGTCCTAAATAGCAACTTTTTTTCAGATTCAGAATCTAATCCAGGACCATTCATTGCATTCAGATGTTATATCTCTTTAGTTTCCTTTAATCTGAAAGAGTTCCTCAGCTTTTCATGATGTTGATGTCTTTAAGTTAATACGCCATGCATTTTGCAGATTTCCCCTCCTTTAGTGTTTGTTTCCAATTTTGGCAAGAACACTATGTAGGCAATATTGTGTCCCTCTCAGCGCATCACATCAGTAGGCACATGATGTTAGTTTGTCACATTATCGGTGTGTTAAATGTGGCCAAAGCCATTAGGTAATGTCAGCTTTCTCCACTGTGAAGTTACCTTTTTTATTTATTTATTAATTTTTTGCGTTCCTTAAAAGTGTGGATAGCTGCTTCACTTCATCAAACCTTCATTTACTATTGTCCTATTTATAGATAGCTGTCTATATCGGCTATTACTATAAAGGTCATAAAATGCTGAAGTATCGTTCCTGGTTTTCTCCTTTAAGGAAGAGATTTCCTTTTACTTATTTATCCTTTCTTGATTTATTATCTCTATGGATGCACAATTCCTATTTTATTCATAGGCCCTCTGATGGTCAAACTGTACATGTCAACTTGATTGGGCCATGGGGTGTCCACATATTTTGTTAAACATTATTGTGGATGTTTCTGTGAGGGTGTTTTGGGTGCAGTTAACATTTAAGTCAGCAGACTGAGTAAAGCAGATTGCCCTCCATATGGGTGGGCCATATCCAATCAGTTGAAGACTTGATGGAACAAAATGCTGACTCTCCCAAGTAAGGTGAAATATTCTTGCCTGATAGTCTTCCAACTGGGATATCAGCATTTTTCTTCCTTTGGATTTGAACCAAAACATTCACACATCCTGGGTCTCAAGCCTACCAGTCTTTGGACTGGAACACAACCAGGTTTCCTGGTTCTCAAGCCTCGGATTCAGACTGGAACAACATTGGTTCTTTGGATATACAGCTCCCTGACTCATCTTGCAGATCTTGGGACTTGCTAGTCACCATAATAACGTGAACCAATCCAGTATAATAAATATATTCTTAAGTTCCTTATAATATACAGTTTTTATATTATATACAAATATATATTTATTTGATTTCTCTTCAATTTGTGTTTGTCTTCATTTTTAGCAAGAACACTATGTATGTGGTATTGTGTCCTAGATATCTATATTTATCTATCTGTGTATCTATCTATCTCCTATTGTTTCTGTTTCTCTGGAGAATCCTAATACAGTTTCCCATTATTATTTTTTCTAAAGATTTAATTTATTTATTTAGAAAAAGAGAATGAGTGAGTGCATGAGCAGGGAAAGGGAGAAAGAGAAGCTCAAGAAGACTGTACCAAGCTCAGAGCTCAATGTGGGGCTCAATCCCACCACCCTAAGATCATGATCCAAGCTGAAATAAAAAATCAGATCCCCAACCAACTGAGCCATCCAGGCACCCTCTCATTATTTTTAAAGTACATTCTGCCTTTTATCCAAGATATTCCAGGCTCCTCTGGGTTTTTCTCTTCCCTGGCCCTGGAATCAGCCATTATTAATTCAAGCAGCAATACCTCTTTTTATTGTGGTATGATATTTAAAAACCAAAATTCTATTTTTGTGTGTGTGTGTGTGTGTGTGTCTGTTTGCAATAAATAGTCTCTTATTGACCTCACCTCTTGCACAAAAAATAGTGGGTTATATATATACTACTTTGACTTTTGCTTTTATTTTATAGAAAATTACTCCATTTTGGTCTATGGAGCTATTTTTCCTTCTTTCTTACAGTTGCATAATTTTCCTTGATGTGAATACTCCATAGTTTATTCAATAAATATTTCCTGTATTAAGAGATTTAAGTTATTTTCAGTGTTTTGCAATTATGAATAATGCTCCCATGAGTAATCTCATGCATATCTATCTTCATATTGTTGAGATACATTTTCAGAGTAAATTCCTTGAAGTGGGATTGTGGGATCGAATTGTAAACATAGAAGTCATCTGGAAATTGCCAAATCCCCCTCTAAGGGAGAGCCATTCTGCACTCTCCTGAGCAGCATATGAGAACGCCTGCTTGTTCTCCCGCCTCACAAACAAAGTGTATTGTCCAGCTTTAAAATCTTTGCCATTAATTTGCATTTTTCTGACAGGTGAACTTGAATATTTTTTATATGTTTAATGGCCATTTAAATCTCTTCTTGGTGAGTCATCGTTCACATCTTTTGCCCATTGTACTATCAAGTTTTTGTTACCATCCCTCTTTATTTTTTTTAAAGATTTCATTTATTTATTCATGAGAGACACAGAAAGAGAGAGAGGCAGAGACATAGGCATAGGCTCCTCCACAGGGATCCTGATGTGGGACTCAATCCTGGGACTCCAGCATCACAACCTGAGCCCAAGGGAGACGCTCAACTGCTGAGCCACCCAGGCGTCCACCATCCCTCTTTAACATATGAGGCAACAGACAAGTAACCCAAGGTTACACACGAAGAATTGCTGGAGCTGAAACTGACCACATAAGGAGAAAATTGCATGAAAAATGTTTGTTGTTGGTTTTGGATCTTTAGACTTAACTCTTCAAATCTCTCACAGTAAACATCTATTTACCTTGATAATTAAGAGAGAAAATGCACTAAAGTTAAAAAAAAAAAAAAAAAAAGGAAGAAAGGAAGAGAAGAAAAACCAGCTGCTCCCTAAGTCACAACAACTTTCAACAGTCTGCCAGAGTGATCGGCACCCCGAAGGTGGAAGCAGCCAAGCATGTAGGCTGCCAGCTGTCAGAGGCTGTAGGAGTTTGCCATATTTGTGTTTATTTTAAATAAAAAAGTAACAACAGAGGGAGGCACAAGAAGAAAATATTGATAAGGTGACATTCGAGAAGACTGAGACGGCGTACTGAAACCCTGCAGCCAAGGGGGAGCATAGGCACAAGGGAGCAAGCCTTTACAATCAAAGGCTTGTGATTCGTTAGAGAAACAAGAGGAAAGGAAAACAGGACACTCACCAGTAAGACAGAAATCGCAGAGATGGTTTCAGGGTCTAAGACAAAGCTCTCGGCACAGAGAAGGATATAGAAGAAGGCAACCAATCTGCTACCTTGGAGAACTAAAGAATGGCCAAGTCGGAAAAGAGGAGAGGTAAATGGATTCTTCTGCTAAGCAGCAGCTCTCAGCTCTCACAGATTAACATCACCAGAGGCACACTTAAAGTAAATAGATGCCTGGACCCCATCTGAAATTAAATCCGAATTTCAGGGATAGGATGCTGGAATCCTGTTGGGAAGCATAGGTCTATCCACGCACCGTACAAAAGGGATCTTATTGGAAGTTTTCAAATATTCTTTCAAGGATAAAAGAAAGAGGTTAGGTCTATAATTTTTAACTCAACAAGTCAACCCGTCAGTGCATATAGGAAGATTATATTACCATAATCATCATCTTCATCAACACCACGGCCATCATCACAGTTCCGACTTAGTGAATACCCTACCAGGCCCTAGATCTGATGCCAAGAACTTTATACTTTTTACATATTCTAATCTTTACAGAAACTCTTCAGGGTAGATACTATAATTTTGACTTTAGATTCATGAAATTAGGTTCAGAAAAATTAAAAGATTTATTCAACTCAGGTCTTGACATACTTTCCATCCCACTCAGTACCGTGAAGCACCATGTTGCTCACATTTATCAACCTTACAATTACACTTACATTATAACACAGCAATTCTACTCCTAGATACACTCCCAAGAGAACTGAGTGCCAATGTCGAAAAAAGACTTATGCAAAAACATTTACAGCAGCTGTTGCAATTCTATTCATAATAGCCCAGAAGTAGAAACAATACAAAGGATAAACAAATTGTGAAATATCCACACCACGCAATACTACTCAGCTACTAAAAAGAACAAATTTCCAAACTGATATACACAACAATGTGGATGAATTTCAAAGACATTTCACCAAACGAAACAAGACAGACCCAAAAGAGCACATGCTGTGTGATTCCATGCCACCTGTCCCCATTCAAGTATCACAGTGACCCAACAGAACCAAAAACAGCCCAAATTCTTAACCTTAACCTCAGAAGGATGATTAAGTGTGTTATGGTATGCCCACACAATGAAATAGAGTGCAGCCACTGCATGATGATCGTGCAGATTTTACAGCATAAAAAATAAAGGCTAATTATCCAATGTATGTGAAATAAAGCAGAATAATGAATTGTACCTACCTAAATGATTATAACCATGTATGCATTAGAAATGCAAATCTTTAAGGATTAGATATAAACATTTTAAAACTCCTAATTTGTGGATCCCTGGATGGCTCAGCGGTTTAGTGCCTGCCTTCAGCCCAGGGCATGGTCCTGGAGTCCTGGGATCAAGTCCCACATCAGGCTCCCTGCATGGAGCCTGCTTCTCCCTCTGCCTGTGTCTGTCTCTCTCTCTCTCTGTCTCTGTCTCTCTCTCTCTGTGTCTCTCATGAATAAATAAATAAAATCTTTAAAAATAAAAAATAAAACTCCTAATTTGTTTTAATTAAGGAATTGTAGAATGATTTTTTGGTATTCAAAATCCATTATTATTGTTATAATATTATCTAGACAATAAATCATAAAGGACTCAATAAGCATGAATTCTTTAAAATCATCAAACATTACATTCCGAATGAAATGAATCTAATAGTTTGTATCTAGGACCCACCCTATTAAACCATCTAAAATCATACTGGATGGATAGTAGGGCTGTTAAATTAGTCTGATACTCTTAGGACCTGAGATTTCTTGGATGGGATGAATTTTTAGAGGCAACTCTTTCTAATTTAAGAGTTAATTGTGACATAATATACAATTAAATAAAATTAAATAATAAAAAATAAAGAAATAAGAATCAAATACTTAAAAGGGACCACTTGAAAAGCCAAGTTTAGGGGCACCTGGATGGCTCAGTTGATTAAGCATCTGTCTTTGGCTCAGGTCATGATCCCAGGGTCCTGGTGTCAAGTCCCACATCAGGCTCCCTGCTCAGTGGGGAGTCTGCTTCTCCCTCTCCCTCTGCCTCTCTCCCAACTCGTGCATGTGCGCTCTCTCCCTCTCTCTCTCTCTCTGTCTCTCTTCTCTCTCTATGTCAAATAAATTTTAAAAATATATTTTTTAAAAGTTTCAGAACTAGATAGAGCACAACATTGTGAATGTATTGAATGCCCCTGAATTAAACTTTTTTTTAATTAAACATTTTTAAGGATTATTTTGATATTATGTGAATCTTATCTCAATTTATCAAAAAGGACAACACCAAGTGAGAGATGAATACAAAATCTAGACGATGGCAAACAAATGGAGGAATGGCAATTGATGCCCAGAGCAGAGTAAATGAAAACTTACATGTGGGATATTGGAGGTTTCTTCTCCAGGGAAAATTAACAGCTGAGAAAAAAAATAATAACTAGTCATAAAGTCTCAGTACATTCTTCTCTGTCAACAGGCCTACACATAAGTGACCATTAGATGCCTCACTCCTAAATATGAAGGAAACTGATAGCCTCAAGACTTTTGAGGAAATAATACACCCATGAAATAAGAACAAAATGCTATATTTTGGAGAGTATTAAGAAAGCAAGAAGTAATATTGGGAAACTAAATATATGACAAGAGAAATTAAAATTTCAAAAGATGGGGCACCTGGGCGCCTTGGTCAGTTAAGCGTCCCACTCTTGATTTCCCTTCAGATCATGATCTTAGGGTCATGGAGTCAAGCCCCACACTGGGTTCCTCACTCATCGGGCAGTCTACTGGAGATTCATTTTCTCTCTTTCTCCCTCTCCCCGCCCCCACGCTTCCTTTCACTTTCTAAAATAAATAAATAAATAAATATTTTTAAAAATAAAATAAAATTTCAAAAGAAGTTTTACAAATACAATTGAGAAGAAAAAATAGAGGAGGAAAATAGGAGAGAGAACAAAAGTAGAGGGACGCCTGGGTAGCTCAGTCAGTTAAGAGTCTGACTTCGGCTCAGGTCAGGATCTCAGAGTCCTGAGATTGAGCCCTGTGGTATCATCAGGCTTCTCACTCAGCAGGGAGTCTGCTTGTCCCCGTCCCTCTCCCCTGCCCCTCCCCGTAACTTGTGCTCCCTCCCTCTCTCTCTCAAATAAATAAATAAAATCAAAAAAAAATTTTTTAAAAAATAAGTAGAGAGTTGATCCAACTTGTATTTGAGAAAGAGAGAACAAAGATAGATTGAATACTGGCCCACAAAGATATTTTGGTCTTAACTCCTGGAACCTGTGAATGTTGTCTGATACGAGAACAGGGACTTTACAAGTGTCATTAAATTAAGAATTCTGAAATAGAGAGATTATCTGGATCATCCAGATGGGTCCTAAATTCAAGCACAAATGCTCTTATATAAAGGAAGCAAAGTGAGCTGTGACAAAAAGAGGAGCAGGTGATGTGACCACAGACACACTGGGATTAGGTAGCCTCCAGTGGAAGAGTGCCTCATCTCCTGTGGGGGTGGGAATGTGCAGAAAGGTTTTGTTTTATTAGTTTTGTTTTCTCTTTGGGGGATTTGGGTGGTTTGTCTGTCTTGTTGTATGTTTCTTTTTTAAAATGTCATCAGTAGAAGAATCCCTGAAAAAGCCAACACAATTTCTATGGGTTCATCAGAGCCCTGCTAACTTTCTGAGCTTTTGTTTGCCCTTGACATTATTCTTTCACACAAGTTTGCACATACTCTTTTCTACAGCACCAGTCCATTACGACACCCATGACTGGCTAGAGAGCTTCTAGAATAGAGTGGCAGCTTCCAAAACTGTTCAATAAACTGAGAGATCCCTGGCGTGATGGTAATCCTAACAGTGAATTTCACCCATTCAATTACCACTGGCAAGCATTATCTACAGGTTTTAATAATTTTTACTGGAAAACATACCATAATAAAACTAGAAACCAGTCAATATTTTTCCTGCAATACAAATGAAATTATTCTTCTTGGAGTTAAGCTAGTTACAATTGCCTATTCTAACAAATACAAAGCAACAGGAGCAGAAACAAGCGTTTAGTCAGTTAGAGCTGGTTCTGCACACAACTTGAAAAAAAAAAATCCATAGTGGAATTTATGAAATACGTAGTATTCAAATAACAATCTTGAACATTTCTTTCTGGTGCAGACAACAACAAAAACTCTATTAAGCATGTAGCCTAGGACTGTAATTTGATACCTGTATATCATAAACTCTAGTCAGGTACATAATTACACAGGCAGTATCAAAGACCTTTTACCCACGATGATGGATTTGATCTTGATTCATAGTCTTCTTCATGACTTACAGGGTTTCACTGCTTCTAGGAGCTTATATACTCCTAATTGTTTTGTCACTCAGTGATAAAGGATACCATCTAAAAAAATTTTTTTTTAAAAGCCTTAACCAGGGTATATCAACTGAACACCTGAATGAGAGATACCCAGTCTTTCCCATCCCACATAATTTCATGTAGTAAGTGGAGTTTGAGGAGCGCTCAGAACTGCTCGTTTCTGATGGGATCTGGGTGGATACTTGTCATTACAAAACAGAGTCTGTGAACTAACAGAGTTAGAAAACATAGAAAGGAAAATGTCGACTTGCCAGATATCCCCACTTCGCTCAATATGTATTTATGTATGTGCATATGCACGTCCACCTTCTTCCAGAAAAAACTGAATGCATCCTTGACATTTCTCCATCTGTACAAAGCAATTCGTTCCTAGTTCTATTCCACAACCTGCAAATATTTACTTCTATTCCCCAACCCAGGGAAATGTAACAATAATATCTACATCTTCTGGAAATTTACTCTCTTAGAAGAAAATGGTTTGTCTTTCTAATTAAAGAAATGCATATAAAGGAAAAGTCTGGAGAGGTGGGGGATGTTGGAGATGTTGGCTATGGTAGAAGAAAGACACTTTGAAGAAATTGGGAAATTAAAAAGAGCCATTAATATGGATATAAGACCCTTACAAATTTAATGAGTCGGATCAGTTTCCAAGTAAATACACTATAGATTCTATGATTCCATGATTAAGAATTTTAAAAGAATTCCCTGGGGATTCGTAAAAACTCCTGAGAGCACCTCAGGTCACCAAAAGCTGTGGAAGTGGTGGAGTCCAAGTCTGTATCTCTAAGAAGTAAAAGGGAAGCAGCTAATATCTGGGTCAGTGGGGGGGGGGGGGGGGGTGCTGGTAATTACACTAAGATATATATATGTATATCATAAGTATATCATATATATATGATATACTTATGATATACTGAGGAAAATAAGAAAGACCAGGAGAGGGGAGAGATCTAGGGGCCATGAGCTGGTGGTAGATCCTGCTTGACTGGATGGTAAGAGAGAGCTTGTGGGTTCACTGTCCTTTTTTTGTCCCTCATCTGTGCTCAAGGGCCCTTTGTGGCTGTCCCACAATCCTCTGATGGGGACCTGGCATCCTAGACTGGAGCATGTAATCCCTGAGGCCCATATGCCTGAGACAGGAGTGAGCTTCAGATGGTGGAGAACATTGGCTGAGTTCTGCCTTTTAGTGGGTCCAGTGGCTTTGGTTCTATCTTCTATAATCTGTGTGGGGCTGGGGTCTTCTTTCTGTCTTGTTACCACCTCAAGTAGAATCCAATACTTAAAAAAGACCATGATATCAATCAGGTAGGGGAGTTCTAGATCCAGCTCACAGAAGAGATTGACTCTTGTCTTTTCTTTTTCTTTGCCTTCCCATTTCTCTAAATCAATTATTGAAACAGATATACTCCAGGAATGGGAACTCCAGGGAAAGATTAGGGTATCTAGGCTAGGAGAACAGCTTGGGCAGGGCAAGGGGGATCAGGACTTCTCTCCAAAGCTCACAGACCATCTACCTGTAAGAAGGTTACCTGGTAGAGGACTCCAGAGTAACCTCCAAACTCCATGCTTCAGTGTGGAAGCATGAAATAAACAGGTCCTCAGCATCACTCATCAGCTGTCTTCCCATCTCAGGTGTCACTAGGCCATACCTCCCCATTTTGTTAGGACTTATCTATGAGCAATGCTGAGCTCCTGAAAACCTCTGATCAGATACCACTCCATCTCTCCTAAGAAAGCAGAAGCCCATAGAATGGAGCATAGATGTTCCTAGAGATCTGAGATTCTGCGTCCTTCTTCAACAGAGGACCACTGTCTAAACTATCAATGAGGATCACATACAGAAAATGCTTCTTTGAGTTTTCCAGGAAGGATCAGTAGAAAATACATCCATCCCCCATTAACAATGGATAACATGGAAAGAATAGAGATCACAATTAAATCAATGCAGAAAGTCACATAATTCATTCAATAATGAATACCTTCAACTTGCTTAGAAAGAGGAGAGTGAAAAATGGGTCCCAGACTCCCATTGTTCTTACCTCTCAGCATCAGTTTAGAGGCAGGAGGGATAAAGTGAGAGCTGGAAAAGGAAAGGTTCTACTATTCAACTCCCAGTGCCAAAAGGGTTAACATTCATCTCTCCTCTCCATGAGGTCCCAGGGCCAGTAGGGCCAAGGATATCAGTTCCTAGAGCAGAATCTCAGAAAGCAGAGGTCCTCAAGAAGAGGCATGTAACAAAGAAAGCCCCACCTGATGCCCAGGTCCTGCCAGAGTTTCCATCAAAGAGCAAATTTTAAAATAGCAGTGGCATCTGCTACAGAAGCTTCATCCCTGGAAAAAAGAGAAGGGACAAGCAGATCTAAGGCTCAAAGCCTAAACAATGTCCACCTCTATGCAGAGCCCAAGGTCCATTAGATATTGATATTAGAGTTGCCTCTCTGGACAGAGGGAATATTGAAACTCACAAACAAGCCCATCACTGGCCAGATCCTAAGAAAGAAACAGGCTTGTGCATGGAGCTCACGTGAAGACAGGGAGTCTACTCGAGGAGGTACTCAAGGACCTGGAAGAGCCAATATACAAATTCCTTAGTGACAGCACTGCTTTCTCCCCTCAGTAGGGTTAGGGCTGAGGACCTCATCCCAGCCTTCAAGCAGGCTCTGCTTACCCTGAATACCCTAAGCATTAATATACGGGTCACAGAGAAACTCAGAAAACCCAAAACAACTGCACAATTCTAAATAAGCAGCTATGTTTGAATGGACCTCCTCTGTGCTCCCCAGGAGCTTATGCCCGCAGCTAGGCCTTGAAGCCCAGACCAGAGATGCCCCAGCCATCAGGCCATGATCCCCAGAGCCCCAGACTCTGTCACGGGAGGTGTGTTTCCTCTGATCAGCCAGAAAATTCTGCTCCACCCACTACCTCTAGCAAAATTTCTCTCCAAGGAATTCAATTAGGGAAAATAAATTAGTTCTCACATTACCACACCCTCTGAAGAGGGGCAGTCTCTGTTTCCCCTAACTCGCATTGGTTACTTTCATTCTATCGTTGTCTTCTTGTTTCTTCCATCTGTGGTATGTTTGGGGGAAGATTTAGGGAGTTCCAGGAGCTCAGGCCTAGAGAAAACAAGGTTCTGTTTCAGCTCCTACTGGGAGGCAGCTTTGGCTTCTCGAAGGCGACCAGAGCCAGGGAGGAAGTCTGACAGTGGCATCCACTCTGTTCCTTCATGTGTATCTCTGAAGATAATCCCGTTTTCAAAATTTGTGATTATAATACTGCTATTATAAAAAGATAAACACATGCACAAATATCCTACCTTATAAACATTCACAGTTTCAAGCAATGGGAAAATTCAATAAAGACCAGAGCCTAGGGGCACCTGGTTGGCTCAGTGGTTGAGTGTCTGCCTTCCGCTCAGGTCATGATCCCAGGGTCCTGGGATTGAGTCCTGTGTCAGGCTCCCCACAGGGAGCCTGCTTCTCCCTCTGCCTATGTCTCTGCCTCTCTCTCTCTCTGTATCTAAAATATTTAAAAACAAAACAAAACCAGACCCCAGGAGCTATATCATTCCTCTACTCCCTCAACATTCTGAATGTTACACATCTATGGGGTGGAGTAGGTGTGGTTATACACCCAGAGTTACCGACTCAGCCCCCAGAAAACCTCACATACCCTAAAAACTAAACTGGAAGTTTGGGATATGAAGGCCTGAGTTCAGAATAGCAAGAAGAAACCTCCAACAACCCTGAGCCTGTTGGTGGAGAGCTTCCACCTGCCCCCAAACCCTCTTCCATTCCTGGTTGAGGCTGGGGAAACAAGCACTGCTCCCCAATTCTCACTTTAGAATTAATGAAAAGGTAACGCTGACTGTCACCTCACCGTCCTTTCTCCATGTGACAGGTTTTAGAACAGCAGGGAAATGAAAAACTCCCCCCTCTGTTTGTGGTTTCACACCAGGGACAGGAGGAGGCCAAAGGAAAGGCAGAGCAAACGTGGAGTAGAAGGGGGCACATGCTGTTCACAGCATGGCAAGGAAGTTTCCACAGACCTTCGAGTAGCAGTTGGGCCACTCTTCAGACACCACAAGAGACAAGAACAGAAGAATGTCTTACGGCCGGGTCACCTTGCCCCTCCTCCCATCTGCCAGAAGACAGTCCCTATCTGAAATGATTATGAGAAAGAATTTTCCTGCCAACAGTACCTTTTTGCATGTTACAAAACCGAGCCACTTTCCAATGGATACCGAGCCGGGTGAGCTCCTGTGGGGAAGGGGTTTGAGGGATATTGTTGAGCAGGGCCCTGGGATGCACATGGCAAGGCGTGGGAACAGGGTCATGAAGCAAATTCTGAACTCAACCATGAATTCTCCCCACTGAGGAGGTACCTTGGAAAAGGGAATCCTGTCCAATGTGCACTGTCCCAAGTTAAAGTCCTGATTAGCCTTCAAGGAGGATTCTAGAAAATCCTTTGGCTCACAAAAGGTAATATCTATACCAATGGATAACACCTTGATAGTCAAAGCCCCTTGGTTCTTGTTGCTAAAATAAATTCAGTTGATGGCAAAAGGTGGCTGATAGACCCTCAGAGAAATGTTCAGAGTATTTGAAACCAAGTTGGACCTATTAGAACAAGCTAAAAGAAGGACTAAATAGTGGCCTTGAAAAGAACAGTAAAAAAGTAATCTTCCTCTACTCTAGTTTCTGAGGATTTCAGAAACCTACACAAGGTGAATTACAAAGGAGGAAAATGCAAAAATAGGAATCCCAGATTGATGTCTGACACCAATAATTAGAAACACAGAAGGAAGGAAACACTAAAAAAAAAAGAAAGAAAAAAGGAATGTTTTTTTCTTCCAAATCCACATACCAACAATGACAAATCTTCTGCAAAGTGGCAGAGAAGTTGATGCCAAATGTTGCAGAGAGGTGGGGGGGGAGGGAAACTCAAGAAACCATCCAAAAGGAGACCGCATCAGGTGCCGTGTCTTCCCCCCCACCGATTGCTAAGTGAACAAGCCACATGCTAACATCATAGCAGAAGCAATTCCTACGAAGGACTGACTACTAAATCAAAGAAAAAGAATGGGAAAAGCAGTGAAATGTAATTACCTGGGTTCCTCCCATTCTTGCTTCCACGGTTTCTTTTAGTTCAGGGAACGAAATAACAACAGATATTTTAATAAAGTTTGCCTGAGTTTCCTGCCCATTAGAGCTTTATGACCTTCACCAGAATGTTAAACTTCCTCCCAAAACATTTGGCCTTTGTAAGGGCTTCAGATGGATTATAAAGCAAACCATGTGTCGCATTTCATATTCAATCACAACTCACACGGGCCTTTTAACAAGCGCTAAATCACAGTTTCTTGGAAACCTCCAATTGGAAACAGTCACTCGGACATCTTGTCTGGGGCCAGGATACGGGTCCCCTGCCCTATGTAGCTAGCTACTTGCTCCGTTTCCTTTTCATTGCCTTCAGGGATGTGATATTTTTCTTCTCCACGTTGAGACACCGCCTGCCATCCTATTAGGACCCACTGCGAGGAGATGCTCTGTGAGGCTTGCCTTCTGCTCTGAATATTCTAATATTTCTCATTAGTGAGTAACTCTACCCAGCAGGAAAGAAGAAGGAAGCTGTGAATAATGCAGCTGGAGATTTCAGAAAGAACACAGAAACTGGGGGCAAAATACACTAGTGAATAAACGGGCTCCTTATTATCTAGGTGCTGACGTTCACCGCCTCCTGCCCCAGGACTGTCCATCTCACTCTGTTTAGCGCTGTTGTGTTCATGCCTATTTCTCTCCGCCCAAATGGGAGCACACGGAGTTCATAGTGAATACATGTCACGTGTGTACTGGTGTGCCCAGTGAAGAGAACTTAAATTCCTTTATCATGGCAAGGAAATGACTGTTTGGGTTTTGCTGGGTGATTCTGGTTTCCAGAGATGGAAAGGATAACTCATGTCAGTATAGAAAAGCCTTGTATGGGGGTCAAGCATCAGAATAGTCCGTTCGTTACCTAAACATTAAACAAAAGGATGCACGTTATTCTGGTTGGGGGGGGGGGGCGGGGATGTTAGCAGCTCCAGGCTCTGACTCTTCAGACAGACAGACTGTGATATCTTCCTCCGGTCACTGCTACCCCAGCCTTGCCTCAAGCTTCAGTGGGAAAACAGAAACCGACAGACAAGCCTCCAAACATGCTTTGACCACCAAATCCCCAGGCCGGCTGTGGCTGTGACTCCCCTTCATTAACTCCTCCCTGGTGAGAGAGTGTCAAAGGCAACTTCGCACTCTGGGCCAGGACTCTGTCCCCTCTGTCTCTCGCAGAAACTTCAGTCCTTCACTTGGCGGCTCCTCCTCTGGCAGAGTCCTCCACTTTCCCTTCCACAGGACCACTCCCAGGAGCATTGTAGAGGCTCTAGTATCATCTAGTTGAAAACACAGCCCTTGACGTCACAGCCCCCTACAGCTATCAGCTGTTCTCCTTCTCAGCTAAGACTCAGAAACGCTGCCTACAGACCTTTTCTGGGCATCAGCCCTCTCCACGACACCAAGTCACCAAAGCATCCCTCATTCTAGTCCACTCAACCATTATCTTAAGAAGGCCACCTTCTCCTTCATGAAATACTCTCCTTTCCCTCCTCGAACTCGCTTGTGTTTCTCTCCTGACTCTCTGGTTCTTGCTTAGTCCTCTTTGCTGGTCCCACCTGCTCATCCGAGTGGCTCGGTGCTCAGTCTATGCCTCTACTCTTCCTCCACTGCAGCCCATGCAGAGGTGATCCCACCCTGTCTCTTGACTTCAAAGAAATCTGCTGACAACTCCTACATTTCTACCTCTGGTCCTGATTCTCCACACCCCGGAGTCATCTACAACTGCCCACTTAACACGCCCACTGGCATGTCTGAGACATATCTCAAACTTGAGATCTACAAAACAGAACTCTTGGTTTTCCTCTTCTTCCCCCAGGACCCACACAACCAAGTCACTCCCCAGTCCTCAATAAATGTTTCCCCATCTTTCCAGTTTCTCAAGCCTGACACCTGAGTCATCCTTGACATCTTTCTTTCACAAATTCCCATAACAGAACATCATATCATATTGATTTTCAATATCCAAAATATATTTAAAACCTGTCAAATTCTTGGGGCACCTGAGTGGCTCAGTGTGTTAAGCATCCAACTCTTGGTTTCAGATCAGGTCATGATCTCATGGGTCATGAGATCGAGCCTCTCTGCCAGCTCGGTGCCCGGCGGAGAGTCGGCTTGGAGATTATCTCCCTCCGCCCCTCTCCCCACTAGCTCTCTCGCTCTCTCTCCCCCCCTCCTTCTCTCTTTCTCTCTCAAATAAATAAATCTTTGAAAAAAAATTGTCAAATTCTTTACATCTTATAGGCTATAAATGGTCTTCCTGCATCCACTCCTGTCTTCTCCAACCTCCTTCCCACACGTCAGCCATTTTATTTTCCTTTTTGATTTATTTATTCATGAGAGACACAGAGAGAGAGAGAGAGAGAGGCAGAAACACGGGCAGAGGGAGAAGCAGGCTCCATGCAGGGAGCCTGTTATGGGACTCCAACCCAGGACCCCAGGATCATGCCCTGAGCCAAAGGCAGACACTCAACCACTGAGCCACCCATGTGCTCCGGCCATTTTAATCTTCTTTTAAAAACATTGGACTGTGCTGGTGCCTTGTTTCCCATTGTATTCTAGATAGAATATAAATCCCTTAACATGGCCATATGGCCCTCTTGATGTGGTCCTGACTACATCTCTCCCCTCCCTGTCACTCCCTGCACTCCAGCCCCATTGAGTCAGTTGGAGTCTGGGGACCATCTACCCATGCCCATCTCATCTGCCTTGCATGACAGGAAAGCTAAGAACTACATTTTCCCCTTTTGCCCCCCTTGCAGCGAGAGACCAGCATATGGTTTCATCCTTTCAATCACAAGCGCTTGACTTTGGGCCTCAGTTGAGGAGGGGAGAGGCAGAGGATGAGGCATCAATTTGGCTGGTGCAGACTGGGCTAGAATCAGCACGGTTCTGAAGTCCCTGGCTTCCAGATTTGGTGGTTTCCTGTAGCCAATAGTGGTTTCCCAGTCATAGAAGAAACAACGTGTTTCTGGGAGCAGGACACTGTCTCTGGAAGCTCTGCCTGGACCATATGCCCAAGAGCCTCACTCTGGTTCCTTCCGCACTCTTTAAACCACTGACTACCTGATAAATCTCTTCTTCCTTAAACTAGCTAAGGAGGTTCCAGTTGTTGGCAACTGAAACTTCACAGATGGACTGACCAACTTTTAGTTATTTAGTTGAACCAAGATTGCAGTTTAGAATGTGAGTATTGAATCATCCTGGCTGAATTTGAAGCCCGGTTCCAGCACTTCCATGCTATATGACCTTAGTTTAATTATTTAATCTCCCTAGCCTCAGTGATCTCATTTATAGTTGAGGAATAAAAAAAGCATCTATTCCAGAGGGCATCTGAGGATAAAATGGGATAATACCGGTAAAATACTTAGTATAGTTGCTGGCACATAATAAGAGTTCACTAAATGTTAGCTTTTATAATTACTATAATTAAGTAATATTATTATTTCTTTGCTCTGGGCCTTAAATTTTGCTCTTTCTTATGCCTGGAGCATTCTGACTTCACCAAAACCAATTAACTGCCCCCTCATCTTCAGTTTACAAATTATTTCCTCAAAAGTTACTTCCTGGCCCATTTTAATTATGCCTGCCCTCTTGGTTTCCTCTTATAATAACATTTTCCCCTCTTAGAACATGCATCAAAATTTTCAATTATGTATTGTTTTGTTTGTTTATGTTTTTATGTTTTTAACCTAGTCTCCTCCAAGGAGCTTCCACGAAGGTGGCTGTCATGACTACATATGTCCTGTCATATAGGGAGGACCCAGCATTTTGTTGACACACAAATGAGCTCAAGAAATGTTTCTTAGGGATCCCTGGGTGGCGCAGCGGTTTGGCGCCTGCCTTTGGCCCAGGGCGCGATCCTGGAGACCTGGGATCGAATCCCACGTCGGGCTCCTGGTGCATGGAGCCTGCTTCTCCCTCTGCCTGTGTCTCTGCCTCTCTCTCTCTCTGTGACTATCATAAATAAATAAAAATTTATTTAAAAAAAAAAAAAAAAAAGAAATGTTTCTTAAATGAGTGACCCAGTCAAATGTGGTGGCAAATATAACAAAAGTTGTTGAACGTGTGGAGACCTGTGTGACCAGCCAGTTCTAATATAGAGAGGCCAGGCCTGCTTTGCCATAAAACAGCCCAAGATGAGTTTGGGTAATTACCCATAAGTTTTCTCTATCGTATTAAACATTAATAGAACTCCACAGTTTTCTATGCCTGTTTAAATCTATCGATTTTTTTTAATCCTTCTAGTAAACCCAATTATCTTTTTATCTCATCTTACAGAAGGAATGCAAGCTTCAAAATGTCTGCAACATGCACATCACACAGAGAAGAAGCAACACATTTCACGAATCACTGGTTGACATGAGTTCCAACACTGGCTTTGACACTTTCTTGCTGTGTGATGTTGGGTAAAACTCTCAATCTTTCTGAGATTTTCACCTGTGAAAAGGACTAATTGCGTCTGTGTTGCTGGGAAGATTACATGTATAATATCTGAGATGTGCACTGTGTAAAGACCAGATAGCCTACATGTCATCATCATCCACATTGTTAAGTACTCACTTACACTTAGCAACGTGGTGAATCAGGTTTTTCCATTAGAATCTTGGATTCTAGGCCATTGATACCTTAGGATTACATATGTTAATCAAAGCTGTGGCATGAATACCATCCTTCATTTTATTTTTATTTTTTACAGATTTTATTTATTCATTTGAGAGAGAGAGTGCAAGTGAGCACAAGTAGGGGGGATGGCAGAGGGACAAGCAGACTCACTGCTGAGCAGGGAGCCAGAGATAGGGCTCGATCCCGGGACCTTGAGATCAGGACCTGAACCAAAGATAGATGCCTAACCAACTGAGCCACCCTGGTGCCCCCCATCCTCTATTTCATTAACTGAGAGATTTAATGCCCCACATATCAGACACAGATGCACAAACCTAGCTTTCATATGAGCTCACTCCATCTCTGCAGTCAGACTGTAACTCCTTGATGACAGAAACTAGAGCTGCCTTTTTCCAAAGTGCTTTGCACAGAGGTTGTGATTATTTGTCAATGGATAAATGAGAGGGGGCGGGGGAAGCTATGGACAGGAAATCCAAAGCGCTTTAAGAAACCAGTATTTCAGAATGAATTCTGCAAGGTAGATGATCCAAATCAGAGCCAGGGGCCCCTGGCCTCACACTCAGAACGTCTTTAAACCTTAGGCCAGAAAAACCAGTCCTGCATCCTGTTTCTGAGAGGAAACTGACTCTGATGAGTGGACTGTTAGGCCAGGAGCCACAAACAACATTCATGGTTTTTGCTGTTGTGCAGGCTGACCGGGTTGGGCCATCGCGGAGCAAATAGACTGTCACTGGGAACTCAGTGGGAGAACAGATGGCAGTAATTAGGAGACAAGTGATGGGGTGAGTACTGAGGTTTATGTGTTCAGCATCCTCTAGATGGTATCTGCTATAACCACAAATAAACTGCATATAACCAGTTACAGGGGTTCCCAGTTCCTTCCTCAGGGCCATGACTTCAACATCTCGAGTATCCATGTTAATAAGGATCCCTGGTTTTAATCCTATGAGATTGACCACATCATTTCCTGTTTGTAACTTGGCTGAACACATGGCTGGGATTTCTCTCCAGCTCCCCCACCACAGCAAATCCCATGTCTTGACGGACCCTCTCTGAGGAACCTGGCTGCTGTGTTTCCACACTGACGAGAGAAAGCTCCTTCCTCTCCTGAGGGGAAAGGCTGCTCAGGTACAGTGAGGCCCGAAAAGCAATGAGTATGTGGCCACGCTGTAAATGACAAGAAACCAGGCTTATTATTAAATCGGTCTCTGTGGTGTTACTTCAGAAATTCACGTCTTAAGTGGGAAAACAGCTAATGTGTCTTGCAATAGTATAGCCCGTATTTGTTTAACACTTAGCCTTGCCAAGCACTGTGTTAGATTTGGGAGAAATCAACTCCTTAATCTTTATCACAGCCAGGTGAAGTAGGTCCCATAATTAACCCCATTTCATAAATGAAGGCTCAGAGAAGTCAAGTAGCTTTTCCGAGGTGACACAGCTAGTTAGCAACAGCAAGAACACTCAAACTCAGCTCAACCTGACCTGAAAGCCATCCCTAGTGTAGATCTACCTATACAAGGTCTCTCATCCCTGAGCTACCCAGCCCTAAAGTCAGCTCAAACGGGATCATATTCCTCTTCTTTCATCCCTCAGCTATCAACTTAGCAGTCCCCCTCCTCCAGAACCGCCCCCCCCGCCACTGTTCCCGACTTGACTTAGCCTCCTCCTGTACTGATACACAGCACTTGTAAATCTGATCTCTCCCACTAGACCGGGAGTTCAGAGGAGGCTGGGGCCAGGTCTGTCATGTGCATGGTGAGTAAGAGAGTGTCTTGCACCTCATAGGCACCATGGACATATTTGTGGGATTTATGGATTCATGACTAAAGATGACACTCCACAAAGGTTCTTTCTGTAACATGAGAACAGGAACTCACTGCTTCTCTCCAGAATTTCCTTTGTCCCAGAAATCAGAAAAGCAGGTGAAAGCTGGTGGTGTGCTTTCTGAAAATGCTGTAAATCCCCTAAGAGGTCAAATTTCTTTGTAGTATGTGAAAGCCTTAAGCCCAAATTTCTTTGTAGTATATAGTAAGCCTTAAGCCCACCACCTGTGCAACCAATTTTTAGCCTTCTTAGAGTGGCAACAGAGGGAAAGAAAGGCTGGTGTCCTAACACCTTCACAAAGGCAAAGGTTTAGAATATGAAGTGTCGTGTTATCCTCAGCAACAAAGATTGCATTAAAGGATGGTACTAAGGGAAGAGCATGGTCTGTCTGGCCTCTTTACAGCCAAACAGGAGCCAAGATGGGTTATGTGGGCCTCAGTGCAAAACAAAAATGAGGGGCCCGTGTTCAGGAATTATTAAGAATTTCCCGAGTGACAGCAGTGTATTAAATCAAGTATCGGCTCTTCGAAGCCTGAATCCCTGTGCAAAGGCCCAGGTCATACACACACAACCTCAGTCCTGAGACGGAAGCCTGCAGAGCTTGTATTAAGTCCTTTGATTATTTAATTTATTTCATTTCATTCTCATGGCAGCTGCATGAGGTCGATGTTTACACAGACAAGACATTTGAGCACCGGACAAAGAAAGATTTTGCTCTAATTGAATGGAGGAAAGAGGCCCATGGAATAACCAGCAAAGAAAGTGAGGTAGAAGATGAAGACAAGAAGTAGAGGCTGCTGTGCCACCCTGACCCATCCCAAATGAAAACTCAACTGGATCTTTCTTTTTCTGACCTTCAGTAAGGAGAGAAGTCTTGAGGTAGAGTAAATGGCCTCACAGAGTTTAACCCAAGGAAATTATTCTCTGCCCAGCAGATAATAAATACTAATAACCCCCTCCCTCTGTTTCTCAAGAACCAAGACCACTGCAGGTCCCAAATACTGTCCCTATGGTCTGACCAGCCTCCCTCACCAGCCTCTCACCATCTAGTAAATTCGACCCCAGCAGCACTTTGCAGCCACCACAGCAGTGGGACTGGTGTGCTTGAGAACTGGAGGAGTAGAAAGTGAAGAAGACAAAAGCCACTTCTCTCTGGCCACCACTGACTCCTGTTACAACTGCCTGGCTGCCCTCTGCTCCACCCAGAGGGTAAACAGTGGGTCTGAGCAGTGCCCCAGGAGATCATTCATCTTTTCCCGGCACAGCACTTTTAATTAAAAGCTCTAGGTTTGGCAGGAAAAGCCTTTAAGTACTTGAAAACACAAGGAATATTTCAAAACAAGTCTCAGTCTCACTCAGGGTGCGATCTACATGGACCTCTAAGGTTTAACTCAAGAGCCATCATTGGGAAAACATACAGTATTACCCAAGGTCTCTGGATGTGACCACCAGCAAGACCAAGAATCCCAGATTCATAAGCCTGAGCAAGATCAACCATCAACTGATGTGTTGCTCATTCTTCCTACAAAATTATTTCAGTGAAAGAATATTGGGCTGCTTTTTAATTACAAAGGTTATTCTGAACCTTCAGTTAAATACCATTAGGAATGAGAGTCCCACAAACACCGAAATACTGGCTTTATGGCTTCTGTGCTTTATGACTCTGGGCTAGTGACTTCACCTCTTCAAGCCTTGGTTTTCTCAAATAAAGTAATAATAAAAATAGTATAACAATGGCAACCAGGAGTGTCATGGGGATTCAATAAGATAATTATGTTAAAACACTTAGCATGGTGGCTGGTACATCATGAACACTGAACAGTAGTTCTCTATTACTAGCATTACTATGACACTGAGGTTTCAAGTTGGCAATGCTTTTCTCACTGTTACCATAGTCTTGTTGCCTAGAAGCCAGGAAGGTGCCTGTCAGGAACAGACACTTAATAAATATTTGTTGAATAAATGATTCACTGAAAGTCAGTGTCTATTTACAACACTAGATTTCAAGTTTTATTGAGATTGGGACCATCCCTGCATTTTTTTCAAAAGATATTCATTGGACTTCTATTAGATTCCAGGAACTATGCTCTTGTGGTGTCTATTTCAGACAAAACAAGTGCTTAAAATTTTTTTTTCATTTTAAAGAAGAGCTCTTGGGGTCTCTGGGTGGCTGTCGATTAAGCATCTGCCTTTGGCTCAGGTCATGATCTTGGGGTCCTGAGATGGAGCCCCATATCAGGCTCCTGTAGTCTGCTTTTCCTTCTCCCTCCCCGCCGTCCTCCCACTTGTGCTCTCTCTTCTCTCTATCTCTCTCAAATAAATAAATAAAATCGTAAAAAGAAAAAAAGAGCTCTCAATCCTGGCCCTACAATTCAGTTGCAATACAATGGCTAGTCCAGTGGACCTTTAAAAAGTCCTGATGGGGGACACCTGAGTGGCTCAGCAGTTGAGCATCTGCCAAAGGCTCAGGGTGTGATCCTGGGGTTCCGGGATCGAGTCCCACATTAGGCTTCCTGTGAGGAGCCTGCTTCTCCGTCTATGTCTCTGCTTCTCTCTCTGTGTCTCTCATGAATAAATAAATAAAATTTTTTTTTTAAAAAAAAGTCCTGATGGTCTCTTTTACATAGCCCACAGTTTCCTGGGATCCTTCATTCCAAAGAAACCAAATCTGTAAAAAGCCCACAAAAAAGTTTTCCCAAGGAACATAGCCACTGGATTAGGTACTACTCTGTCAAAAGTGAACAAATGTTCACTAAAAGCAAGGATGTTGGGTTTGGTTTTTAGTTTTATCTTAAAAAAAATTGAGGGGTACCTGGGTGGCTCAGTGGTTGAGTGTCTGCCTTTGGCGCAGGGTGTGATCCCAGAGTCCAGGGACTGAGTCCTGCATGCAGCTCCCTGTAGGGAGCCTGCTTCTCCCTCTGCCTATGTCTCTCCCTCTCTCTGTGTGTCTCTCATGAATAAATAAAATCTTTTTTAAAAATTAAAAAAAATAAATTAATGAACACACACACACACACACACCCTAAGGGTTGTAAGTAACTAGGATCCCCTTTAGTTTATGACCATAATTCCAAACCCTCTCTGGGCTCTAAAAGTCTAAGAAAAGGGCTCTTACTCTACTGAATGAAGTAAATTTCAACAGCCACTGTTCTCAGGGGCTTTCGAGAAGGGAACTAGGTGTACATGTGCATACCCCAAGAACTATCCATTAAACAAAATACCACAAGACGGCTCAACTCCACATCTGCCATACCCACAACTCTGCCTCTGGTGACCTTCCATGAGATGCCATTGCATAGTGTATCAGAACCAGAAACTTGGCCCAGAGGAAGCTCCCAGGTACCCAAATGCTCTCTGGAACAGAGGAAGTATAAGGAAATTAATTTTGCAATGAGTACACTTTTCGAGAATAGGGCCAACAACTTGCCTTTGTAACCAGCGCACAGTACATACCTGATATTTACTGATTGACTGAATATGTGACTTGTCAAAATGGAGATTTTTCTGGTCTTCTGGGCAGTTGTCCAATACTTAGTGGCTCTTGAGTTATATCAAAGCCTGCAATCTCTTTCTTCATTTCTTTTTGTTGTTGTTGGGGTTTTTTTAGAAAACAAAAAACTACAGAATTTTGCAGTAATCACTTATATATTCTGGCAATCTGAATAAGAAGAGTTAGTATTAGAATGTCAAAATATATGCCTGGCTTAACCAGGCTTACCTCTGGGCTGGACATAATGAACTGCTAAGGGGTTACTGTCTGGGAGGCATTGGCAGGCTTTGGCTTGTCAGAATCTTGGAGATTTTCAGTGAAAAATCTCCCAGATAAGGTAAGTCCCTCCATTTAATTACAAGTGGAGGCAAGGCCACATAACAGTCTTTCCAGACTCTTTGAATAAAATATTTTTTAAAATAAACACATGAGGTATTTTTTATGTTGGATTTGCAAAGCTTATTATTTTTAAGAATTCCAGAAAGCAACATGTCACTGGAAAAACACAATAGACAATAAAATGTGGTTGTGTCGAATTCTCTGGTCTGCTTTAAGGTACTAGTGAAAAATCATCGAAATGAATCCAGGGATAAAACATTGCCTTCTTCATGTTGCCTTGATTTTGTTCATTCTCCAGGCCATATGGGTGTAAAACGGAAAGGCAAACACCAAATATATATTATTTTTTCCCTCAGTTTCAACTAGCAGCTTGTGCATCCCTTGAAAAAGAAAAGCAAAACTATTATTTTAAAACATCTGAGACCAGGTTTTCTGCCTGTAGAGCACACTCAGTGAGAAGCCAGCAAAGAAGAGAGTTCTAGAGGCAATGCCTTTCATGTCTAGTGCAATTATTTTAATTGCTCCCAGGATTGGCTTAACAAATGGCTTCATGGCCTCTGAACAGCTAAGAATGTTTGGGACACAGATGACACACAAAAAGAAGATAGGAAAGTTCCACAAAAGACCACATAATGTGCCGGAAGCAACACAGATTTCAAAATCAAAACTCTACGTTCAAATCCATAACCTGACACTTCCTGGCTATGTGGCCATGGGCACGTGTCCCATGCTCTTTGAATGTCCAATTCTGATGTAAAACACAAAATGTAGATCCTAGTATCCAGAATATAGGGCAGAAGTTTTCAAAATGCAAGCTGCTATACGTTAGCAGATCAAAACGTTATTTTGAGGTGCACTTGAAATTTTAACAAAATGAAAGAATATAGAATAAAACGCATTGAGGGTGCATTATATGTTTCATAAAGTAAGTATTGTTGCACGAAATTTTTCTTCCCCGTTCATATATGTCTAATTATGTTACATACATACATTACAAATACATGCATACATACACATAATTGAAATGTAGTTCTTGCTAAGGATCACAAGCAAAGTTTAAAAACAATTCTTGTACATATTTTATATAGATTAGAGAGATTATGAAAATATGTAGCACGTAGTAGATGCTCTGCTATTGGTGATTTTCCTTTCCAAGGAGAAACTACTATATTTGGACAAATTTGTTATGAAATCACCATTTGTTATGGGCTGAATGTTTGTGCCCCACCCCCAAATTCATTATTGAAATCCTAACCCCCAATGTGGCTGTACCAGGAGGGAGAGCCTTTGGGAGGTAACCAGGTCATGAAGGCAGAGCCTTCACGAATGGGATTCATGCGCTTAGGAAAGGTGCCTCAGAGAGCTCTTCCGCTGTTTCTATCATGTAAAGATACAACCAGAAAGGGCACCTGCATGGCTCAGTTGCTTAAGCATCTGCCTTCATGATCTCGGGGCCCTGGGATCGAGGCCCACATTGGGCTCCCTGCTCAGTGGGCAGTCTGCTTCTCCCTCTCCCTCCGCCCCTCCCCCTGCTTATGCACTCTCTCTCTCAAATAATAAATAAAATCTTAAAAAAAAAAAAAAAAAGGGTAGAACCAGAAAATGGAAGTCTGCCACAAAGGGGTCTCACCAATACCCAACGATGCTGGCACCCCGATCACAGATTCCGAGCTTCAAAACTGTGAGAAAATAATTTCTGCTGTCTCTAAACCATCCAGTTTATGGTGCCTTGTTATAGCAGTCTGAATCAAGACACCGTTTTTACATATATGCCCGTTGTTTCTCTTTTCCTTCTTTTCTAACACAAGCTGCAACTTGCATTTTGCTAAAACTAGCTTCAATGAGATATGAAGTGTCTCACCAAAATTTTTGGAGAGACTTTAAGGTTATTTAGGTGGGGAGTTCATAAAATGAAGCTCCCTGCTTCGAGAAAATAGTCACCTGACATTTACTGTGGGCAATTAGTAAGAGAAAAATCAGCTCTTGTGCATTATCTTTACTAATTTTCTGGATTTGACCCTTCATTTTTGCAAAGAAAAGCCACACCTATAGCAGAAAGGAGTTCACTGAACCCCTTCTAGGTACTAGGCTCTATAATTAGCCCTCTTTTATAACTCTGTGAGGTCTGTATTATTTTTGCTTCTGCACTCATGAAGAAATTAAAGCTCAGAGGAGGTGAGTTACTTGCCTCAAATCATTCAGCTAGTGTAAAGTGGAGCCTGGATTGAAATCCAAGTCTGATCCCCAAGACTATGCCTTTCTCATCTGAGAAGTAATAGCTGTGACCCCACATTTTTCAAAGCAATTCACTATTCCCTTTCACTCCCAGAGAAAGATGGCTTTTACCTCTGGTGAGACAAAAGGTGGCTTTTTCCACCAGTAGTGGTGTTCTTGATCAGAAAAAATAACCCACCGCCAAGTGCATGAAGAGCTGTCAGGACTTCATTTATTCCCAAACATGTGAAGACTACTTTTCTAGCCTCCTCACTCTTTCTGTGGATGGCCAGGTAATTCCCACACTTGTTCCCCAATGAAAGTATTAAAATGAAATTTAAAGAATGGAGAAACCGAAGACCTCATATAACTGCACATTTGTCTTACACGCACACACACACACACACACACAAACCCCATGCCCCCCCCCCCCACGAGTTCTTCTCCAAGTGGTACCTCCCAGGAGCATAAAGAAGTCCAGCCATTGTTATCTTACATTTGACAAGAGCTGGAATGGGCTGTCTATTCTTGACAAAAGCCAGACCAGGCAATGCACAGAATGGAAATGTCTATAAAAACCAGTGTCAGGAAAATAGAGTGTTCTTATCAATGAAATGTGAGGGGATGAATAAAAACTCCTGACTTAGCTCCAAATACCAGGATAGAGCACTGTCACACATAGATAAATGAATAAGGCTGGTCCCGCACTGTGCCTTAATCTAAAGGTGAAAACAAGGGTTTTACCAGTATGTATCTTCTGTATCTTCCATAAGAAGTGGTGAAGTTTATCCCCCCCAACCTCTCACTTGCACTCTTCTTTTTTTTTAAGATTTTATTTATTTATTCATGACAGAAAAGAAAGAGAAGCAGAGACACAGGCAGAGGGAGAAGCAGGCTCCCCGTGAGGAGGACTTGGACCCCAGGATCACGACCTGAGCCAAAGGCAGACATTCAACCACTGAGCCACCCAGGTGCCCTTGCACTCTTCTTGATCAGAGATAGTTTTGACTTCGAGGTTTCTTTTCCCCTCCTTTCATCAAAAACAACTCTCAAAAATAAGGATTCTTGCCTGTTTGTTCCCATTAAAGTGAAAATTAATGATGTGACTCGATACGCTACCTATTCCAGGGGCTCCCACCTCATATACAAGCAGGGACAGATACAGCAAACACTTCTAATTTCCTCCTAATTTTGTTCCTTAATGGAGAAACTAGTTTTTCTTCCTGATTCCTTTTTATCACAAAGGTTAAATAAGCCATGAGGCTGGGAAGGAAGAGGAAATGACAGAGACAGTCCAGCCAGTGAGGGAGGAGAGGCCCAGAAATGCCTGCCTTTCCTTGTTGAAGGACTAGAAGGGGAAACTAGGGTAAAGTGAAACAGTTAAGCTCCAGATACCTTTCCCTCTTCCACCAGCTAACCTCAAAGATGCGGTGAGTTCAGAAACATCCAGAACATTGGAGCTGGTGGCCCATCTTATTCAAGCATTATATTGGGGAAGTCTGGATTTAATGTACATCCAGAGGTAAACCTTCGGCTTCAACTATGCATAATATTCAACTTAGTGTAGGAAAAAGAGGGGCTGGGCTGGGGTCTCAGTGGGAGCTTACAAGCAGACCCAAGCATAAAGAGACTGTTTAAATGATCATACCTGGATGAATTTACTACTGGGTTGACCATGAGAAAGTATTGATATTCAACACATTTTGATCAACGAGCCAACAATTTGTATGGCTCGACCTGAAAACATGGAGCAGGGGTTCATAAGAAACATGAGATTAGTTAAACTACATTTCAGATCCTTGTACATGAGTATAGTAATATTAAATGATCAACCTTGCTACAGAAAGGACAAATGCATGGAGGAGATCGTTGGCCCCCAACTTCCAACCCACCTCCTTCCTTCTCCTCCTGTTCTGTAGCCTGCAAAGCTGACCTCTGTGGGCTTTATCCACAGGCTCCTTGGCCCTGTAGCTTGGGAGGGAACAGAGAAGGGAGGACCCTGAGTTGACAGTATTTATTTCCATGTCCCTCCCTGCAAGGTCACTTAGCTGTGTCCCTCCACCATGGGTCACTGGTCCTCCCATATTCTCCCCAAGACTCTCTGCTATGAAACCTCTCCCTCCCCTCATCCTATCTGGCCTAGAATCAGCTGCCTCTCCACTGTTACTGGCCCCAGACCACTCTGCTCTTTGTACTTCTCTTATGTGCTGCCCAGCTTTGTAAATTATCCTAATTTCAGTGTGTCAACTGCTTCTGCCAGGACCTAACCAATATGAAAGGAAACTAAAATTTTTTTTAAAGATTTTATTTATTTGAGAAAGAGAGAGAATCTGAAGCAGACTCCATGCTGAGTACAGATCCCAATGCAGGGTTCAATCCCAGAACCACGAGATCATGACCTGAGCTGAAACCAAGAGTCACACCCACAATCGACTAAACCACCCAAGTGGCCCAGGAACTAAAATATTGTAAGCAGTGCCTCTGTATCAAGCACTGAGCTAGGCATGTTACATATGTCATCTCATTCCATCTTCATAAGAGCCCAATGAAGCAGCTATTATTCTTCCCATTTTACATATGAGAAGATTGAGTCCCAGAGAGTGTAAGTCATTTGCCCAAGGAGGCAGAACTAGTGAGTAAGTCAGACTGGTTCTGAACCCCATGCTCTTGCCTTTGTTACAGAATAACCTTGCAAGGTAAAGGTTGGAGATGCCACCAATGTTTGAACTAAATCCTAAAGGATATACTTTTGTTGGGCAAGCAATTGTAGAAAGAGAAGAACATTCCACTATGAGAGAACACAAAGGCACGAGAAAGTGCCCTAAGCTGTATCCCGGCAAAATACTTGTGACTTGGATTCCATTGTGTCCTTGTCAAATAGTCAAATCTGAAAACAACCAACAAATGCCAAGGGTCTACTACAATTTGGTATCATCAGGCTTTTGGGTGTGTCTGGCAATGTGGTGAGATAATAATGGGCTGGATCTGATCCAGGAGATAAGGAGGGTTGATGCGAACATTGGGTCAGCTAGGGTTGTGACTGCCATCAACAGAAATCAGCTTGGCTAAGATAAACAGAGAAGGAATTTATTAGAAGGATATGGGCTAGCTCCAAGAGTGAAGAAGAGCTGAAGAACCAGCATAGAATGTCAGCCCCATGAAAGTAGCGACTTACCTATCTTACTTAGCCCCAGATCCACAGGACCTTAAATAATATACAATAAATATTTACTGATTAGATGATGAATGACTAAATGCATCAGGCTTCAGGAGAGATAGGAACATAAGCCACTCAGGATCTAGAACAGAAATTAAGGGACAGTATCTTCAGGGTAGGACCCACCCATGAAGGACCTCCATGCTTTTAAGTTTGGGGTCTTTCTTCTTAAATTTCCCAAGACAGACTGGCCTTCTGGCCTTACACCACATACCCCCTTTTTGGCTAACTGGCTACAGAGTTGGTGCCTTCACTGACTGTCCCACAGGAACATATGATAAGGGAGAGATAACTCTCCAAAGCAATTCAGGAACCTGTTACCAGGAGAAGGGAGAATGGATGCTGGGCTGCAATTGCAAAGACAGTCCTTATACCTGCCCATCCCAACTACCACCATCCCAACTATCACCATGCCAACTACCAAAAGAGGTTTTAAAGCTCTAGTAGTATAAGCAGGAAAGAGATTAATATCTTTCAGCAGATGGCTGCTGATTCTGTTGAGCCCCCCTTTTCACTTAGTGACATCTAGGACAGATTCCATACCTTCCTGGAATCTTTCAATTATCAGAACAACTCCTTTTCAAGATTAAAGGTTCAGTTCTATTCATCATACTCCTGTAACTAATCTCAAACCTACACCAGTTTTGACTGGATACAAAAAAACGTTATACGTGCTCCTGCTGTGACAAATGCCAAGGGCTAAGAGATGGCTAAGTCATGAGTATTATCTTCATGATCACTCAGGGTATCTCCAAAGCAGCAGACAGGGAAGAGTGAAAAACTCAGCCATGGAAGATATGTTCGAGATGCTGAGGTTGGGTAAGGGAAACAGAATGATCAAGCTCCTCAGAAGGGGGTCAGGAGTAAGAGGGGGCGTTCTGGAAGTAGTAACATCTCCAAAGCCCTGAGAAGTGAAGCTCAAGGGGGCACTTCGGCAGGGAAGTAGGTGAAGGCAACTGAAGCATACTGTTTTCAGGTAAGCTCAGTGGATTGGAGGAAAGACAAGGGGGACGTAGAAGCCTTGGGCTCTCTCCCTTTCACATGGGTCACTCATTTTAATTCTGCTTTCGGGAAGTGGCAAAACCATAATCAAAGAAAAATAAATAAAGGTGCTCTCTGGTGAACGCTAGAGAGACATTTGTTCAAGCTTGTTTCAAAATATAACAAGTATGAGGCCCATATAGCCCCATGATCCAAGCCAAGAGGGGAGATGGTTGCTTCAGTTCTCTTTCGAATCCATTCATTTTTCTGGAGGCTGAGATGCTCAAGGTGATGGGTGAAGAATGTTTCCCTCATGTGTCACGTGGGTAAGTGCTTAAGTAACTTGACAATTCTTTCCAGTCTGACCAGTGGATCATAGCTAAGATTATTTATGAGGAAGTGAATTTCCAGATGATGTATTTCCCTGTAACAATCCTTATTAATTAATATTGTATGGGCAATTCTCACATTCTGCTAGATATAATAACTAAGGATTTGGTTAGCCCTTAGACTAATAATGACTTAGGTTCATGTGACAATAAAGATTATAAGAACACCATTTTTCTGGTTTTGAATCATCATTTCTTGGATTTTCTCTAGGGTGGGTGCTCTCAGCTGCATTTGAATTCTTTATTGCCTATCTTTTCCCATTCAGATGGGGTCTGGGAAGCAGCATTCTTGTCTCCTTTCACTCAGAACAGTGCCTGGCCCATAGCAGAAGCTCCATAAACATCTGCAATTTAACCAACCAGACTGTAAGAGGTTGGGTTATGGATTTAGAAACCTGATCCAAATCCTAGTTTCACCATTACCTATTTGTGTAAGCTTGAGTGGGCAAGTCACCTAATATCTGGGAGAGTGTTTCCTTTATCTTTACTGTGGGAAAAAATCCTTACTTCACCAGAAAATTTATTGTTCTGTGAAAGAATGTACATGAAAAAACCTGGTGCCACTGTAGGGGATCAATAAATCCTAGTGGAACTGAAACTTTAAGCAATCTTAAAATTGTTATTATCTACATATAATTCTAGGATATCATAACCTCAGAGTTTAATATGGCTAAACCTTTAGTTAGTACCAAGTGATTACAAAAGACCTCAAACTTCTGTATGCTTTGGAATCTCATTAAGGTGCAGATCCCCGAGCTCCACCCATGAAGATACGCATTCATAGGACTGGTGTGGAACCTGAGACTCTACATTTCTTTTTTAAGAATTATCTATATCTTTGAGAGAGAGAGAATGAGAACAAGCAGAAGGGGCAGAGGGAGTGGGAGAGAGAATCTCAAGCAGACTCTGCACTGAGCACGGAGCCTGACTCGGGGCTCGATCTCACGACCCTGAGATCACGACCTGAGCTGAAACCAAGAGTCAGATGCTTAACCGATTGCACCACCCAGACACCCTTGGAACTCTGCACTTCTAACAAGCACCTTGGGTTGTTTTGATGCAGGTGGCCTATGTCCCAAACTTGGACAAAAATGAAACTAAGGACAACAGCATGATTTAATTGGCAAAAAAGAGGTTGATAGCCCATCGTCAACCTAAGTCCTAAAATACAGGGGGCTAGAGAGAGAAAGAGAGATGGAAAACAAACAGGAAGATGTTCACCAGCTCCCCAAACTCACAAGAGTCATAGGATTCTGGTTGAATGGCAGCATTGTTCAAAGAACGAGGACATCTGTACTGCTGGGGGAGACCGCCCTAAAAATATTTCTAAGTGTTTGGATATTACACAAAAGGCCAAAACTCCTTTTTCTCCCCCTCGCCCTGTGCTACCACTACCACAGACAAACCTTAAAGCCATGTTTATCTCAAAACAAATCTAATCCATACATTTGTCCTGTTTAGACTTGTGTCAAAAATGTTTTTAGTGTTAATTTATAAGCAAGAAAAACCTTTTACCATGAAAACAGCAAAGAGGAATTAATCTACCTTTGGTAAACATTTTCACAGTAGATATTCAGAATTAAAGACAGGGGGCTGAAAATAGGAAATGGAATGTTGCAACTCAAAAGCAGTCCAGAATGATTCTTCTAGAGCTGCTTAATCTTTCATTTGGTCCAAAGCAAACATTCTCAACTGCTTTGAACTCCTCATTTACTGCTCTTGTGCACACATCTTTTTACTGTGGGCATATAAAAAGGGCACATTTTAATTAAGAGTAAATTAGTTTTGATACTTCGTCATGATAGATTACTTTCAGCTACTTTGTAAGAGATAAATTTTTTTTCATGCAAGAGACTTGCCTTTAATCACAAAGCAGCTACAACAAGGTTATTTATGTTTATTTCTTGGGAATGAGCCAAGCACATCAGGGAAGTAGGACAGCTGTACTGTCCTGTAGGTCTAAACATAGTCGATGCTTGTGTATGGTTCTTTTCATAATCAAAGCTAACATCATAAGACCTTGATGGACCAAAGACAACCAAAGTATTTTTGTCACTAGGGACAGAATAGGTACTTACCCATGGCCCGAAGTCATACTCTACCCTCCATGAGGGGAGAAGCTGATGAGAGAGCAGAGATAATCTGCCAAATCCTAGAACAGAAAAACAAAAACAAAAACAAAAACAAAAATTCCGGCATCCTGATGTATTTTCCATGCTGCCTTCAGGAGCCAGGACAATGTATGGGGACAGGACCAGTGCACACCTGCTGTACTAGCCTGAAATTGTGACTCTCAGTTCCTTGCCCACAATGTCCTTGAGTGAGCCTGGAGTGTCCTTCTAGGCTCATCTATAATCCTTATAGGGTGAGGACACCTGGCTGGCTCAGTGTTGAGCATCTGCCTTTGGTTCAGGGTGTGATCGTGAGGTCCTGGGATCAAGTCCCGCATTGGGCTTTCCAAAGGGAACCTGCTTCTCCCTCTGCCTATGTCTCTGCCTCTCTCTGTGTGTCTCTCATGAATAAATAAAAATAAATAATAAATAAATAAAATCTTTTTTTAATAAATAAAATCTTTTTTAAAAATCCTTGTAGGATTATTCTAAGTGGTAAAAAAGATAATATATGAAAAGTTCAAAGCAGTGGCACATCAGGCTGGGTCCCGAGAGGCATTCACCCAGGTGCAGGCAAAAAGTTGGTACATTACCAGAGAGAATTTAAAAACAATAATAAGATCCACTAGAAGTTTACTTGTTTCTTGTTATTACAACCCACAGATGATTCTAAATGAACCCAGTTATTGAATACTTCTTCCGCCGGGGCGGGCAACTCTCACTGTGCCACTCCACCACCATGGTATGTAATTGGCTTAGTGGCTGGTGCGTGGTAGGTCCTCAGGAAATGTTAGTTCCCCCTTGGTGGAAAGAGGCCAAATCTGTGTGAAAATAGATCTAACATAAGAGAAGAGCCTTTGGACATGAATCTTACTTACTACGGCTCCAACTGAGCCCCAGTTAAGGACAGTAAAAATGACACTTATGGGGTTTTACAAAAATGATTTATGTAACCCAAGTGTTGACTGCCTTTACACGCTGTCTCTGTTTTCACCCTACACTTCACCTCCTGAACAATGAAAAGACTATGTAGCCCAGAGGTGTCAGTAAGCAATATGGATTTTATGATGTCTCGGGGGAGATGGAGATGTTTTCTATCGCACACAAAGTATTTCTCTTCAAAAATCCCCATTACACATCTCCATTTTCCCCAAATTCCTCTTGAACTACCATTCAAAGGGTCATCTCTCTATCCTTCCCCATGTAAACTTCAAGTCTCCTCAGGTTGCAGCACCTAACTGTGGATCTTTCCTCTGAGCCTCCCTGTATCTCTCTCCTGTTTTTACCAGATCAATTTCGATCCATTCCAGATCCTTCCTGCTGTCTTCAAGACTGAGAAAGACCAGCAAACATCAGATCCTTCAGTTACCATGTGTTGAACTGGGCTAATAGTATATAACCATATAACAACAACGATAGCAACAAAACCTTCCTTTTTTCTTGTTCACATGTGGCAATTTTTATATTTTGCCTCTGTGATCATTAATACCCAGAACAGGAAGGGACAGAAGGAAAACCACTCCATTAACTTTATGATAAATCACTCAATTGAGTTTTAGTTCATAAAATAAACTTTAAACACCCAAAAATAGTTCTGTGGCTGTTAAATATCATACTGATACTTAGTTCTCTGCTCTTTACACTTATCTTCTCAAAAGACAATCCCAAGAAAAACTAGAAACTTAAGCTTAATATAACACACTGCTTTTATTTCTTAAGAAAAATAAAAACTTCACTACAGCACATACACTGATGAAACAGAAGCAGCATAACAATCAAGTGGTAAAAAAATAAAATAAAATAAAAAAAGATGAGATTATCATGTAGAGATCTATACATTTTTAGCCTAACTCTCATTTTACAAAGTTAGAGCTCATGGTTGCAAACAGTAGGAACTACTTAAGCAGAAAAGTTATTTACTGGAAAGCTATCAGCTCATAGAATCAACATGAAGATTAAAAAATAAAACTGAAAAAATGGTCAGGAATCAAGAGAGTAGCCAAATGAGAGACATCAGAATCATTCCACAGGAATGGCTTTGGACTCTGCCATTCTTTTCCAGCTTTCCAGGATGAAACAAACAGAAAATAGTTACAGGAATTTGATTCACAGTGAAAGATTTTAAAGAAAATTGGAACACCATTCAGCCTTGAGAAAAGACAATGACAGTAAACTTCAAGGTTTCCCCTCAGGGTATGATCCATTTCTAAATACCCACAGAAGGCCACAAAAGGAAATTTTTTAAATGATAAGCCATTCATTCTCTTTTTTTATTCTATTTAAATTATAAAGCAGAGAAATGACCTAACAGGGGAAAAAAATGAAACAGACTCCTGAGGGAATGTAGCTAACTCACTCATCCTGTGAAGATATTTGAAAACCAGCCTGATTTAAGTATAGCCTAAAGGCAAGAATGGCTGGACCACCTCCAAGACCCCAAACAGTCTGGTATCAAACACATCAGCACTCTCATCAAATCTTTCATGTGCCTCAGAAGAATTCAGGAAGTTCACTGATTTTAGAGGTCAAAGTTAAGGAGTCCAAGAATTCTATCTATAGCATTGCCAAAAACCTCAGAGTTTATGAATGGTTTTTAAAGATGAACAACTTCATGAGAGACAGAGGAACAGAAAATGCATTGGTGAAGACTCACGTTCTTTCTAAACATTTCTACAAATAATGCTTAGAAAGAACATGAGTTTCTTTTAGGTCTGCAGTTTAATTTTAACCTTTAGGTCTGTGGTTTGATTTTAACCTTTAGGTCTGCGGTTTGATTTTAACCTAGCTACAAACTAATAAATCAGCTCGTTACTATTTCATGGATGCTGGCAGAAAGATCTCTGGGTTAGACTCAGAGGACTTTACTCATGGAAAAGCACACAGCATGAGCATTAGTATTTGGCATCAGTCACTTGCCCTCCAAACTCTTCAGAGGAACAGAGGACCCAGAGGGCTGCCTGCACACAGTGGTGGCATGATTGGCAAGGAAGGTGGAGCTTGGGGAACTCATCATTCCATTGGAAGCAAGCCTCCACTTTGTCCCAGAGGCAAATCTTACTTTGTCCCTCGAAGCTGCTCACTGCAAACCCAGCCCTGAAACATGGTCTGGGTGTCAAGCGATCTTGGCCTTGTTTTCTTGGGCTACTTAGCAAGACATGTAGGAACACAGGACACCAATGGAAGACTGTCTCTCCCATGATTTTCTGTCACTATCCCATTCTCTTCCCTGATTCCCCTTTCTCTCCTGAAATGTGAAGAAAAGGAAACTGCAGCGAATGGACTCAGACCCTTCCCACAGCCTTGCTCATCGAATCTTGAAGGTCTGCGGCCTGAAGAGAACCCCTCAAATTTAGTTTCTTACACCATTTCAGATTTTGAGAAATCAGTGTCATCCTCTTCTGCGATCCCTCAAGAGGCGAAGTGGCTGTTCTTCGTTCTCTTGGTTTCCTCAAAGACTAGCCGTCTGCAGTTTTAACCTGCACCCCTTCTGGTGTCTAACTTCCATCTCCTTATTGTCTCAACAGCACTAGAACTATCTTACACTACACCATATTTGGATCCCCTAAGGATCCATTTTCATACTCTGTCCATCATTGAGACCCTGTATCCATAGGCATTTCTGAGAAGAATGAATTTCAGTAAACAACACATCAACTTAATAAAGCATTATGGTTCTACTTCAAAATCATTACTGGCCGGGCACCTGGGTGGCTTAGTGGTTGAGTGTCTGCCTTCAGCTCAGGTCATGATCCTGGGGTCCTGGGATCGAGTTCCGCATCAGGTTCCCCACAGGGAGCTTGTTTCTCCCTCAGCCTGTGTTTCTGCCTTTCTCTCTCTCTCTGTCTCTCATGATAAATAAATAAAATCTTAAAAAAAAAAAAAAAAAAAGAACCATTACTGGCTCAACACATCCCATTTTCTGCCAGTTTTATCTTCACACAAACTCTTCACAAGAGCCATGACCAATAATGTCTACATCTCAGGTCAGGGAGGATTCCTACCCACCAGCCATCACCCCATTCTCCTTTTGTCACCTGGGAAAGCATAATAAAATCAGGTAAAAGTGATGTCATTGTAGAGACATTTTTTATTTCGTCTTCATTTATTTGGTTAGAAAGTAAATCGCTTGCAAGCTTGCCCACTTTAACGACTAATGATGTTACTATGAAGCAGTTCACACCCCAGCTCACAGTGGTAAATGCTGACCTGCGATTAAGACCTATTGAAAGCTTCAGAGTATTGCCAATATAAATGTCTGTGAACACATTGCCTGACTGGATTGGCTTGAGTCTCAGCATTTTAAGGTGAATTTGGAGAAAGTACTAAAAACCTGTAGCTGAGATTTTTCTTTTTTTTTAAGCTTTAGAAGTATTTCAAGTATTGCTAAGAGAAGGATTTGATTCTATTAGCTTCTAACAAACACACACCCCCACACACAAACACAGAAATGCAAGACATTGTCTCAAGTAAGTCTTACACCTGAAAGAGAGACAGCTTATCACATTTGCTTGGCTTTTCCACCAACCAGATACTTGTGCGATGCCTATGGGGGGGGGGGGGCGGGGAGGGAAAGCAACCCCCTGGGGTAGGCTTTCTTCCACAATGTTTTGGAAAGAAGTTAAATCAGCAAGTGATAGCTCCACTATTTCTCCTGTGTCTATATGGGGAAGCTCTCAAGTTTAGTCACATGGCTGCCAAAGAGGCACAAAGTGTGAAGGCTGATTGTCTGTCTCTATTTCTCCCTTTCTCTCAATATCTAATGCTCTTTGATCTCTGATTTTAATATTCCTAGAGCACACTCATTATTTATGGCTCATGGAGAGGTAGGAAGGAGAATCAGTAGCATTCCCATGGGAAGAACCTTCTACCCTGGTGGTTCCAGGAACTTACAGTGCCATTTACCAGGATCTCACCACATGAGGGCGCTGTGCTAAGTGTTTCGTCAGTTTAAATTCTTTTAATTAAAAAAATAAATAAATAAATAAATAAATAAATTCTTTTAATTATCACAACCATCCTCTGAATGCTCTCTAATAGTGGAGGAATCAGATGCTGAGAGGGTGCAAAGCCTTTCCCAGAGACCCAAGTGTCAGGCTCCAAAGCTCATGCTCTGTCCATGGACTATACTATAAAAGGTCCACTTTTGTATCTTGGATCTTTCGTTTATCTTTGTCTTTCGTTCATCTACAAAGATAACCCTAAGGGCCATTTTTTAGAACTTGAACCATTACCTCAGGGAGGACATTGCCCATTTGTTCTTTCCACTAAAACTAAAACGAAAGAATATGAGCGTACATTACACTGAAAAAAATTGGGGTAGACAAGTTGATAATGATCCACTGAAACAGGGAGCTGGGAAATGGGTGGTCACTTCATCTTTAAGAGCACCTGTAAGGGCAACAGCAACTGCCCATCTTCAGTTGTGTAGAGAAAACACAGGAAATCTTTTTTCTTTCAAGGTCAAGTGATCCAAAGAGAAAAACAGAATCAAGGGAACACTAATTGCAAAGTTCTAATGTACTGATATTTCTGTGCTCGACTTTATTCAAGTGCTTTAAATTAGGTAATAAAACTAAGATCAGAACAAGTGAGGAGGTGCTCGGGTGGCTCAGTCAGTTGAGCATCCAACTCTTGGTTTCAGCTCAGGTCATGGTATCAGGGTTGTGAGATCAAGCCCTGAGTCAGGTTGGGTGCTGAGCATGGAAACTGCTTGAGATTCTCTCTCTCTCTCCCTCTGCCTGGTCTACTACCCTGAAACCACACACACACACACACACACACACACACACACACACTTCTTGTGCACTCTCTCTAATAAACAAAAACAAAAAGTCAAGCACAATTTTTTCCTTGGAAAAAACAAAGGTTCTCCTCAAACTCTTTTAAAATTACAAATAATAAAACTCCGTTTCACTAATTCTTTAGCTCTGTGGGCAGTTAAAAAATTGGTGGAGGCGAGAGTGAAGAAAAGGAAAAGAATGAGAGGCACCTGGGTGGCTCAGGGCCTGATCCCGGGGTCCTGGGATCGAGTTCCACATCGGGCTCCTGCAGGGAGCTTGCTTCTCCCTCTGCCTGTGTCTCTGCCTCTCTTTGTGCTCTCTCATGAATAAATAAATAAAATCTTAAAAAAATAAAAAATAAATTTAAAAAAAGGAAGAGTAAGAGAAAGGCAAGGGGGCAGCAGTGGGGAGGAAGGAGTAAGGAGAATATGAAAATAAAGGAGAAAGATTTAAAGGGGAGAAAAGAAGAGAATCAGAAGGAAGAGCAGGAGAAAAACTGGGAAGCAAACAAATCAAAAGAGAAGCCTAAGGAAAGGAAATCCTGGAAGATCATTTTTACTCCACACTCTGCTATTCAGTTAGGTTGTAAGTGAACTTTAGGACAAAATATCAAGGGGTTATTTGCCTCTACGATGGTTTGTTAACTGCTTCACTATTGTTCACAAGTCTCTAATGTCTCTTATTAAGTTTTCAGAGTCTTGGCTCCAACTGATGTAACTACAGTGGCTATTTGGAAAAGCGATTGTTCAGGCCACTTGCAGGGAGCTGAGAACTATCACTTTCACACTGAACAAAATCAAAATGAAAGACAAATTGACCAAGTCTGAAGCCACTTTAAGGCTATCTGAGGAAGCAAACTGGACCACATGGCTTACACTTCATTTCAACGCCAAGAAATAAAATGAAGTGAAAGCGATCAGAAAACCTAATATAATTATGAAGTATTTGCCACCAAAAAGTACACCCTGAGCTGGATTCTAGATTTCCTCCCTTTCCTACATCTGTTCCTGAAGCCAGTCATGGACTATTTAACTTCCTTTTGCTCTAAGTTCTGTTGGCCAGTCTCATCACCTCCTTAAAGCAATTCTCCAAGGTGTTAACTACATCATAACAGTACAGGAAGTGGCTTTCCTGGCCTCACTCATCTTGGCTTCCCACTCATTGCTATGTTCCACCCCAGCTCAAGATATTGAGGAATAGTAGCACATATTTTTTAAGTTAAATTGAAAATTTTCCAACTTCCCTACTTCTCTGCAGTCAACTTTACAGATTTGTATAACACAAAATAGAATTCTGAAAGTAGTGTAGAGCTGCCTTGGAACAGTCAGAAAGTCACCAGATGTTACTGTTACAGAGAATATAAAACGCTTTCTTCTAAATGTGCATGTGATTAGATCTTGGGGGAGCTACTCTATCATTATAGTAATGGGGATTTTTTTTTTCTTACCAAGTTGCATTTTTCCTACTCAGAGTCTCTTTTGACTAAATGAATTTCATATGTGTAATCAAAGCATTATGCATGTCATTGTACTTGGAGTTAATTTGAGCAATTTTTGTTAAAATTTACCCACATGGCAAAACACTCTGAAAACAATCTCATGAAAGAGACTTTTTAAAGTTATTATTTTAAACATAACCATACATCTTTACTTTAGCTGCAATATTTTTTCTCTTCAACCAAAGGGGTATCCTTAGACACAACATGTTTTTATATCAGTGTAGGAATTACAGTTTGGTTCTTAAGCAATGACTAGAAGCTTGTTTATTGCTACACAAGAAAATTTTAAAATATCAAAACCTCCTAGAAGTAAATAATTTTTTAAAAATAGTATTATTAGTGAAAAATTGAAAGCAGCTTCAATAATATCCATTCATTCATTCAATGAATATTTGTCGAGCCCTTACCTTTTACTAGCACTGTTCTAATCACAGGAAAATCACAGGTCAGGACTTGGAATAGTTCCCATCGCATGAAGCTCCCATCCTAGAGGAAGATAAAATTGGTTATATAAATTATGCTCTATTCAAAGAGTAGAATATTCTAAGGTCCTATTAATGTGTGGCACAAGTATATTTATCAACTAAAATGATGTTCATAGTATAGTAAGTGAAGCAGATAACAAAGAGGATTGCAGTGTGATAATTTCTATTTAATATATACAATAATAGAAGAGTCATTATTTGTGAGAATACTTTGGCTTAAAGTTTTGGTTACAAAAAATTATCCAAGTTTTACTATAAGTAGCAGTGTTCTAAATGCTTCACATAGGGGCACCTGTGTGGCTCAGTCAATGAAGTGTATGCCTTGGGCTCAGGTCATGATCCCTGGGTTCTGGGGTTGAGCCCCACATTGGGCTCCCTGCTCAGCAGGAAGTCTGCTTCGCCCTCTCCTCTCCCCCTGCTCATGCTTTCTCTCTCTCTCTCAAATAAAGAAATAAAATCCTAAAAAAAAAATTAATACTTCACATAAATTATTTTCTCTTATCTTCATTCCAACTTTGTGCCAACTTTGGGGTTAATATCTTATTAACCCCATTTTTAAAATGAGAGAATGGGGATTGAGGAGAGATTAATTAGCTTGCCTTAAATCACACAGCTTGCTAGTGAAGGAACTGGGATTTAAACCCAGGAAGTTCAGCTCTGGAGAAGTGCACATTGATCAACATGTGGTTTTGACTCGCGAGTGCTTAGGCTCACATAGTGTGAGTTCAAATCCAGGATAAGCTACTTGTCAGTCATGTGATCTTGAGCAATTTCTCTAACCTCCCTAAGCCTCTGTGTCTTCCATTCTGAAATGCAGCCAACAGTAGTTGACCTAGCACATATTGTTAACATGTGGATTGAGTGAGAAAATCCAGATAATATCTGGCACACAGTAATACTCAATAAATGTCCTTCTTCTTCCTCCTCTCCTTCTTTTCTTCATCTCCTTCTCCTCCTCCTCCTCCTTCCATCTTCTTCCTTATCCTTCTTCCTTCTTCTTCAAATTCTAGGGGAATAGATGCCCAAATATTAACAATGGTAATCTCTAGAAAGCATAATTACAGACGACTCTCCTTTTCTTTTTCTTTTTTATTTAACAGCATTTTCTAGTTTACAATATATATGTATTGTGTGATTAACAAACTATTGAATATAAAATAAAATCCATACTTCTCAACTGTTGTATGCTACAAATATAACAACTTTTATAGAGATAGGCACGATGCTAACAATGCTAAACTTTTATCGAACATAATCCTTTTATCAGGCACCATTCAGGTTGAGGAAAACATAAAAATGAAAAGACAAAACAAGTTCTGACAGGACTTACATTATAATAGGTAAAAAAAAAAAAAAGTATAAAGGGAGAACTATCAAGGCAACCAAGGAATATTTTAAGAGAGACATGTACACAATGTCTTATAAGTCCACTAGAGACTGGGAACCTGCCCAGGAAGCAAGAGAAGAATTCACACTGAAAAGGATAGGAGTCTGAGTCACAGGGATCAAGAAACACTTCCCCATAATCTCTCCCAAGAAAAAATAGATTATAACTATAATATGACAGAAATGTAAAAAGTAACAAAATCAGCTGCATGTACTATGGGCTGTAAGTCACACTTCTTTTTATAAGATACATAAAACTTACTAGTACCATATCTGTGTGCTCCCCTGGCAATCAAATCACCTCTCATCACGCCTACATTTGAGCTTTTAGTTTAAGTCCTAAGGATGGTAAGAACTCACTAAAAGGAGAAGTCAGGCTGGGAGCAGAAAAGACTTTTCTGGACAAACTAACTAAAGGCATGGAAAATGACACAAAGTTCTTAAAGAAAAGATTCAGGGAGGCATGCCTGGGTGGCTCAGATGGTTAAGCATCCAACTCTTGGCTTCAGCTCAGGTCATGATCTCAGGTTTGTGAGATCGAGCCTCAAGTCAGGCTCCATGCTGAGAGTGGAGCCTGCTTATGATTCTCTCTCTCCCTCTCCCTCTGCCCCTTAAGCCCCCTCCCCCCCACACACACACATGTATGCTCACTCTCTCTCTCTCTCTCTCTCTAAAAAGAAAAAGGAAAAGATTCAGTGATAAAATGATAAAAAGAGGCCTGACTTACAAGGGGTGTCCATGCTATGAGAAAGACTGATGTGAAGCAAGATAACAGGTCTTATTTGAATTCCCAGAACACCGCAGGTGAGAGAAAGAGGGGCTTGGCAAGAGAGAAGAATGCTGTGTTGGATTTTGAGGGGGGACATCAGCTGGTAGATCATAGATTGCATGTTTCATTCTCATGTCCCACCACTCCCTGAGAGACCAGTATTGACCAGAAACTCTCTTCTGATCAAAAAGAGTAAAGTGCCTGAGCTAAATCCAAGGATAAAGTGTGATTACCAGTGGAGAAAGTCAATTTTGGATGTTACTTGGATGCTGTTGCTCATATTTGTTATTCTTTCAATTCTTGAAGAGTAGATGTTAATTTTTTTAAAGACAAACAAAACTCTCACATTCTCTTAACATATCAAACATAAAATCTCCAAGGTTGTCAACTGAGATTCTTAATATAAGGGCAAAAGTTGGAACTACATCAATGACTTGATAGAAATCACTAAGATAGATGAGAACACTCCCCAAAGTAAAACATGTAGAAGTCATGAACAGGTAATTTACAAACACAGAAAAAGCACAAATGTGTGATAAATGTAAGAAGATTAGGATTCACCTCAGTAATAGAAGAAATATAAATGAAAACAACAATGAACTACCATTATTTTCTATCAAATAGAAAAATACCTTAAAAATTCTAATAACCAATGGTAGTATTAGGGAAACTTCACAGAATAGTTTGATAATAGGCATCAAAATATGCATACACTTTGACTCAATATTTTAACTTCTAGGAATGTATTATAAGGAAATTAATAAGCATTATACAAAAATTCGTGACAAAAATATTCAATATAAAGTTATTTTTAAAAAGAAAATTTAGAAATAATCTAAATGGGGCATCTGGGTGGCTCAATCAGTTAAGCATCTGCCTTCAGCTCAGGTCATGATCCCAAGGTCCTGGGATCAAGTCCCATATCAGGCTCCTTGCTCAGTGAGGAGTCTGATCCTCCCTCTCCCTCTACCCCTTCCCTTGCTCATGTGCGCTCTCTCTCTCTTTCCAATAAATAAATAAAATCTTATTTTAAAAAATCTAAATGTCCAACAGTAGTGAGTAGTTTAATAAATTTAACTTTTTATTTTGAAATAATTTTAGACTTATCAAAAATTTGTTTAAGAGCACAAAGAGATATTTATAATAACTCTGAAACAAATTCAAACTAAACTTCTAGAACCTAGAAAACCTAGAAACCTAGAAATTGCGGTTAGAATTTTCCAAGTGGCCAAGGGGAACTTGTTTACCAATTCTGGAACTTTTTCGTGGGGTGGGTGTGGACAAAGTGTACTTAGGTGCATGCTCAGAAACTCAATGGTCATATTGATTTTGACCAGGCTAATTAGGGCTGTGAGCCCCCATACTGCTGACGACTTAGTTATAAAATAGTAATACTGACCCTCCATCCACTGTGGATGGTGCTGCCCATAGAGGAAAGTTGGATAAATATAAATGATCAAAAAGTATTCAGATAAAAATTCTGAATCATACAAACCAGTGAAATCAATAATCCCTGACCAGGAAAATTCTAGAATTGACTATTACTAAGAATTTAGAAAATTTTATTAAAGAAAATAGCATCACAGTGTTCCTGGATGACTCAGCCAGTTAAGCATCTGACTCTTGATTTCAGCTCAGGTCATGAGCTCAGGGTGGTGAGATCCAGATGTGTGAAACTCTGCACTCAGTGGGGAGTCTGCTTGAGATTCTCTCTCTCCCTCCCCCTCTGCTCCTCACCCCCCACTCACATTATCTCTGTCTCAAATAAATAAATAAAATCTTAAAAAAAAAAAAAGAAAAGAAAAGAGAAGAGAAGAGAAGAAAACAGCATCACATTGTGAATAGGTTCACAAAAATGAGTCAGGCCAGATTAACCTCTCTGACTTTTGTCAAAGGGCCTCAAAACTCATAGAACAGGAAACTATCATAGACACAGTAAATCTAGATCTCATCAAAGTACTTTGTCTTTTTTGAGTACTTTGTCTTTAACCAGCAGCAATTGATTATTTAAGTAGCAACTAGTTGATTAAAGCACTTATCATAATTTATTAAATGTAATTGTGTTGATGTATCCCACTCTCATTTTTCTATTCTTTGCATAATGTCTACATATAGCAGGTACTCAATAAATGCTTACTGAATTGGTGAGCAGAAATGATGCTACTTTTTAATTTTTGCTGGTGATTCTAGTAAACTCTTCAATGGAAGATTAGTTTTAGAGAAAAGGTCCTAAAAAAATGAATGTGAACAAAGGGCTCTGATTTCCTTTAGCACTGGAGGAGGAAATAGAGTTTTCCTTTCTAGTTCCTACATGAGAAAAAAAAAAAAAAACATATTTCACTGGGCCAGATGAGGGGAGGAATCTATTAGTGCTTATAAAACATACACTTTAGGGGGGAGCACCTGGGTGGCTCGGTCAGTTAAGCATCTGCCTTCAACTCAGGTTATGATCTCAGTGTCCTGGGATGGAGCCCCGCATCAGGCTCCCTGCTGAGTGAGGAGTCTGCTTATCCCTCTCCCTCTGCCTCTCCCCCACCCAGGCTCATGCTCTCGCTCTGTCTCTCTGTCATCAATCAATCAATCAATCAATCAATCTTTTTAAGAAAAAACACTTGGGGTTCCAGTATAGTCAATCAGTCCATAATCACTACACTCTGCACCCCTCTTCCCAATCCTTGTACCTGAATGGTGTCAGCCCAGCTCACTTTCTCTAACATCCTTGGAAGCCAATTTTTCAGGATAATAAATTTTACTATGATCTGAACTATAACAAAATAGTAAGGAAGCTGAACAGTTAATGAGAAAGAGGCACATGATATGATGAGCTTGGGTCTCATAAACCGCCTAAGAAATGTCCTGCCCTCATTTAGACAGATAGTTTGGTTAGCTTTGCCTCATTTGCTTACACTTTCCTAGATTGAAACTACACATATGTTTACCTTCTGAAATGCTACCATTTTAACAATTTGAACCAGAGAACAGAGGTCCTGATTTTCTAACCATCTTCCTGGTGGTTAAAAATTCATAGGAGTGTTGAGCTTCAGGAAGAAGAGAAGAGAAAGAGGAGAAGAGAAGAGAAGAGAAGAGAAGAGAAGAGAAGAGAAGAGAAGAGAATAAGAGAAGAAAATAGAAAGAAAAGAGAAGAAGAGAAAAGAGAAAACGAATTCAAGTCTTGAAATGAAGGGAAACAACTAATCTTAAACATTTAAGTTCGAACATAAATTACAGGTAACTCCCACCAGAAACACAGCTGCACCATCTCGCCTTGTGACACGGAACGCAAACAGTCTTCTGTCAGGATCTCCGGAAAAGCAGCAGAAGTCTGCCTTTGTGGGGAGCAAATTAAAACAGTCCTGTTGGCATCCCCAAAATGCAGTATGTTTGAAGATGTGGGCAAACAAACTCCTCCCTCCCATCCACTCTCTCTGGCTTTGAGATAAGTAGGAACATTTCCTTTAAACAGCTTCTACATGAAAGGCAAGGCTTTCCAGCTGGAATGGGAGCCTACGTGTCAATGACACACACATGCACTGAATGTCAACAACACAACAGTTTGAAACATTACAGGAAGCGCCTTGAATGGCTCTGTTCACTGTCGGCCTGACTGGTCATGCTATTGAGACATAATTATAAAGGACCCATAGGCAAAGCTCCAGAACTGGCCCCATGCAAGCAGAGGCTGGGCTGAGTGAGGACAAAGAGGCAACAAAGTAGCTCATTCTTGAACAACTCCCATAATTTCTGTGTCACTGAGCCAGTCAAGAAGTCCCTAAGGTAAATTTAGATTAAGATGAAACTGTTTTGTTTTGATTTTTCAATAGAACTATGGCCTTGACTTCTCTATGCTCAATTGTCAAAAATAGAGACAGGAAAGAGGAGGAGCCAGTCTTATCAAATCTTGGGTTACCATCACAGAACGTTAGATCTAAATGGAACATTAATGATATGACTCAGTGGTTCTCAAGCCTAGTTGTATCTCACACTTACCTGAAGAGATTAAGAAGAGTGAGATATGTAGATAGGCAGACCAACAGGCCCCTGTTCCCCACCCCAAAGAATCCAATGGGCTTGAACTAGAGTAGGGCTGGTGGAAGGTATAGTGGAAGCTCCAGAGCAGAGAATTCTCTACTAAATTTGAATCCTGCATGCACACAGGAGTGTGTTCTCTCTCTCTCTCTCTCTCTCTCTCAAATAAAGAATAAATAAAATCTTTAAAAAAAACTGTCCAGGTAGACAAGGCATATATAATATGCTAAGGAGTTTGGTGATTATCCAAAGACATTTGGGAGCTGTTGCAAGACGTTAAACATGGAATGTCATGTACATCTGTTGCGTTTGCCTGCCAAGGCTCCCTTCCCCTCATTAGCTAACAACAGCACCCATCCGTGAGGTTTGGGTGGGGCTGACTCCATCCTCCAAGCCACAGGGGATGATTGTATAACCCGGGTCAGCCCAAAGAAAGGCCTTCATGACTGGAGCATGAGCAATTGATTCACGGACCAGTCTATGATCTTCCTTGGGCCCATTCTGCCAAAACCACATGGGAAGATGTTCTGTTTCTTCTGGATTGTGCGGCTAGTAGAATCTGAGTCCTGGCCTGCCAGTGACCAATATACCCAGCAGTATCTTTGAAACTCTATGTCAAGCTGGGCCTATAATCAAATTCTCTTCTCTAGATTTCCCACTGACGTGGGCTAATACATTTCCTGATTTTCTTAGTATAGTTTGAGTTAAGTTTCACTCACCTGCAAACAAAAAACCCTAAAATAGGATGCATGACTGTAGGACAGAAAAGGCAAGCCGGCTGCAAGGTAGAAAATAGGACACCATCTCCGAGGCCATGTCAGTAATGCAGGTGAGAAATAATGAAGGCCAGACTGAGGCAGTGAGGACAGTGAGGAGGCGATAAGAGACAGACACCGGCCGGGGTGTGGGGGATGGGGGGAGGTGTCCGGGAGGAGATTAATGGAGAAAGAGAAAAGAATCGATAGATTTACGCAAATGTTCATGTAATGCTTACTGTACCTAAAACAGGGAAAATACTCAGGAGGAAGTTGTGAGACTCCAGTGAGTGGCGACACACAGAACACGCCTCCGCAGCCACCAGGGTGCAGGGTCAGTGTAAAAGAGAACTTGACTTATAACAGCTGTACTTTGGTGTCTTTGGTTCTGCAAGCAGTGCTCCAGCCATTTATTCTTCCAGTATTGCCTGATGCATTTTGAAGTATCCTGCAAAAAGAGCTACTAAAATGGAATTGATCTAATGAATATTTCAGGAAGAAACTTCTTTCCAAATCCGCCAACAAGATCATCTCATTATATCCAGCCGTGTGATATTAGTAATGACTTCATAATTTAGAAGGAAAGCATTCTATTGATGAATAGTTGTTTTAAAGATAGTTTCACTAAATTAAGCTACTGTAAGGTAATATCCAGGGATAAAAAGAATCAAGTTTAGTGGAAATAAATGAGATTCTCGTAGATCTCATTTCAAAAAGTTGGAAAGGAAAACCATTTGTGCCTGCCCTTAGATGGATTTGCGAACAGAAAATTAATGGACAGCAGTGTTGGAAATTCGTCAAAAGAAAAAGATGGTTTGATTTCAGAGAAACACAGCAATTACGCATGTTTGACATAATTAGAAAGTCTAATACAATGACTCAGAGAGACCCCAAACACACCAAGGAGATAACATCAGTAAGGGGACCCCTCAGATCAAATCTCCAGTTTTAAATAACAAGTTCCTACAAGTTCAGTAAGCTCACTGATTTGTTCAAGGTAAGTGAAGAAGGCACCCTGAGCCTGGTGGGACTCACGAACACTACAGCATGGTACATATTGACAGGAAATATTTCTTTTTTTTTTTTTATCTTTTTTTTTAAAAGATATTTATTTATTTATTTATTTATTTATTTATTTATTTATTTATTTTATTTGAGAGAAACAGAGACAGCAGAGCAAGAGAGAGAGCATGAGCTGGGGGGAGTGGCAGAGGGAGAGGAAGAAGCAGGCTCCCCACTGAGCAGAAAGCTGGAAGTGGGGCTCCTTCCCAGCACCCTGGGACCATGACCTGAGCCAAAGGCAGATGCTCAGGTGCCTCAGGAAACATTTCTTTAACATAAACCCAGACATCTGCACCTTGGTGCTTGATTGTCAGCATAGAGAATTCGATGTGACTTATATAGGAAAAAACCCCCAAAGCTCTTCTTCTCATCTGTTTTGCCCCATGCATCCTCTATTAATTCAGTAAGATATTGTCAACTACCTTCTGGGTGTGAAGAGCGATCCCTCATAAACTGAAGCTTTACTTCACAACGTATTGACATATTACAAAAAGCAAATGAACAGAAAAACTCTGTTGTGGCTGGATCCATCAGATTCGTGTCAGACAGACACAGACAGATTTTTCCACCTCGGGAAACTGGATATGATTTCTTGTTTGGCTTCATTATCTCTTTTCCATCATTGCATGGCATTTAAATGTTGTAGACCTTTTACATGCATGTTTTAGCTTCCACATGCAATAAACACGGATCAGAATCCTTCTCCAGGTTCAGAAAACCCCAGATGCAGACAACATAAGACAGCCTTGTCCAATCCTTCTTCTAGGGCAGAAATCCCTCCCACATCCCTCTCCAGTGATTTCTCTGCTTCTGCTTCTGACTTCTGAAGATGGGAAACAGTCCCATTTATGCTATAACTATACTCTATGCTTGCTTTCATATCTTCCTGTTTGTAGAACAACTTCTATCACTTTAGATACTACTTTCTGATGAATGTTTATTTTCTCCAATAAGCCACCAAGTAAAGAGGTGCTCTTTAAATCTCCCCTAGCATGAGGTCAGCGTGCACTCAATCACAGCTATAATTTTGGATACACTCAGACTGATATGCTTAGATTGTTGAAGCAGATCCCTCAAAATCCCCACTTCCCAAGGATCACAAGAACCAGAGTTCTCTGCAGCTTTCTCTACAAATCTCCTTCCCCATGAAGTGCAAAAAGCAGCCCATTTCTACAGCTGCTCCAACTTCTCCTAGACTGAATTTTTCTTTAAGATTTTATTTATTTATTTATTTATTTATTTATTTATTTATTTATTTATTTATGAGAGACTGAGAGAAAAGAGAGAACACAAGCAGGAAGAAGGTCAGAGGGAGAAGTAGACTCCTTTCTAAGCAGAGAGTGTGACTCAAGGCTCAATCCCAGGACCCTGAGATCATGACCTGAGCCAAAGGCAGACGCTTAAATGACTGAGCCACCCAGGCACCTTACTACTTACTTAGTCCTTCTACTTATCTACTTACTTAGTCCTTCTCTCTCGGAGCCAAAGCCAGTAAAGCTTTCTCTTCACTACAGATTCTACCCAGAAACACTGATGCTGAATAATTTCCATCTTAATTAGTATCATATTCACAGAGGCAACAGTCCTCAGCTAGAGTCAGAGATAATTCGATAATCACCTAATGCTTTGGTTCTTAAATTTCTGTGGAGCCCTTTGAGAAGCAGATGAAAATAATGGTCCCTCTTGTCATAAAAAACACATAGACCTTACATGTAAAATTTCAGAGTCAAAGGACACCAACTGGAGGAAATCTCATGGGTGAGAATGCTGACAGGCCAAGCTTTACCCTTAAGAGAGAAGGAAAAATAAGGAATATAAAAGACAAACACTTGTCCAAGATCTTAATGCTTAGTAGTGGCAAAACTTGCATTATACTTTGGGTCTCCTGATTTCTGGCTTGGGGCTCTTTCTACCTCCTCATGTTGCTGCTTATGTTGGAGGCTAAACTGTTATTAAAAATTGGGCAGATAATGGAACTGATTCAGTTGCAACAAAGGCCTCTGCCAATCCTGCAAGGAACTAAGGAACCAGGGTGGCCACTCAGAGTTGTCCTAACTTTAAGCAGGGATGGAGGGTGAGATGGATATCCTAGGCCCTTATCTTCCCACATCGACCAGTCAAGAGATGTGCACTGCCTAGAAGACATATGACCTTGGGCCAGGAGGGCCTCTGCAGGGCCTCAGCTGAAAGCTAACAGCCATCAATACTCCCAGCAGGACAGTGGAATCAGTACCTCTGTCCTCGAGAGCAGGGATCCTGGGCAGGGCACCATCACTCCTACTACAGTGGGCTTCGGAACACCTGCAACTAGCCTCCCCTTCCTTTTCAAATAACCCTCAAAGTGTTAAGGTACCAACGTATTCCTCTCTTCCTTTCTCCTTTCTCAAACAACTACCATCAGCCCATGGACCATCAAGAGAAGAAAAAAGGCAACTACAATAGCCCAAATATATCTGAACTATGCTGGGGACTCCTCTAAACATTGTAATGACAATTGACCTTGACAAAATCAGGGAAGTCCATTTCTAAAAAGAGTCTCTGGGGGATCCCAAAAGTAATAGGATGAAATTCATCGAGCAATGCACTGTTTCGCTTTATAGCCTTTCCATTTGTCATACAAATTATAATGAATACTTATTTCTTGATTTACATTTCGGCCTCCACACAATTTGCAGCCCCTGCCATGTTTTCATGCACCATCTGGAAGAACTAATGAGCCCAGGAGCACCAGAAATTATAACTTGCTTTGACTAAACCTAGAAGATTTTTGCTGGCAATAAAATGAGTTTGCTTTTTTTTTTTTCCTCCTTTCTGGATTTGCAAGGAGATTAAAACCTGAGTTTCACTGAGTGTAGGGCAGAAATCTGCAAAGCTAATTTTAATAGAATGAACCTGAAGGCATCTGGCATTCCTAATCAATTCCGAATAATTTAGGCATAATGGCAATCGTCTCACGATAGAAAGTCTCTTCTGACATTGGAATTCTTAAAAATGATTACCTAGCCCATACGCAAATGTCACCGTGGGTCTCAGTGGACATGAGAGGAAACACACAGGAATGCTGAACAGCAAAGAGTCTGAGGACTTGGAGTCTGGCCCCCCATGGGTCTGGGCCTGGCTCTGGCACTACTATTGATAGGACTCAGAACAAGTTACTTAGCCTCTTTAGATATCAAGTGCGTTGTACATGAAACAGGGATAATAATAGGAACTACATCATGGGCTTACTGTGAGAATTAAATGAAATAATTAAATGAAATAATTCAAGTGAATATAGTTGAACTATATTCATAAAGTTCACTGTATATATAACAAAGTTGCCCTGGGTGGAGAGTAATTAAGGATAACATGGATGAATTAAATAAATAATCTGTAATTTAGTCCAAGCACTCCTTTTTGTCACATGACAGAGTGTGACCTTCTTCTAGTTAGTCCTGATGTTGCCACCTAAGTCCAGTGGACTCCAGAAAACGTAAATAGGTATACAGATGGGGCCAACTGCTTAGCAGACATTTCACATTCTATTCTTCTTAAAAGCTAAATTTAGAAAGGGAAATAAGTGACTGTCCTAATCATTTCTCTTGCCATCTTCTCCAATGGCCAAGTGAAGGAAGGAGGACTAACCATGAAGTCCAAAAAGATGGAGTCATAGTCCTTGGAAGGCTCTTGTAAAATTAATATACTCAACTCAGCATGTCAACATTAATGTGATTTTGTAGTTTTTGTGAAATAGTATTTGTTATTTATGATTATAGAACAAAAAAAAACGCATATTGCATAAAATACATTAAACTTTAAAGGAAAATAACAGAAATCACCCAAATTCTATAACTGAAATCACCCAAATCCTTCAATTTGTGGTGATGAAACACCTAACATAACAATGGGTTTCTTTCTAGTTTTTTTCCCATGCGCAAAAAGAGTTTCTTTTGTTTTTGTTTCAGAATTGTGATCATACTGCCTATTTTGTATTTGATTATACTTTTTTTCATTTATATTATATGTAAACACCATTTTTTGAAAATGTGACTTTAGCAATATATGGTATCCCCTTACATAGATTTTATCTATGAATCATTAGTTGTTTTTAATTTTTTCCTGTAAAAAAATAAAGCTGCAATAAACATCCTTATGAATTAATTTTTATCCTAATCTCTGATTTTTTAACAGATGGATAACTAGAAACAATGCAGCAAAGAATGTATTTTTAAGCCAATTACTGTCCATTGATTGCTTTCCAAAAAAGACAATACCAGCTTATATTCCCATCAGCAATGTGTTAGTACCCATATTAGTACCCACCTTACCAAACCTCTTCTCACACCAAACTTGCAATTGAAAGAGTACCTCATACAAATAATCGATATCTTGGTAATAAGAGTATTTAATTACTGAAATTAAAGTTTTAATTACCTACACCAAAATGTGAAAGTGAATTCATGACGCTTAGATCAACATTAACTGTGTTTCCTACTTTGATTGGTCTCGTGATCAAATAGTGGCTTGAATCACCTACTGCACCATCACTAGTCTAAGAGTCTCTGGAGGGCAGCAGTTTTACATACCTCCCACACCTCCGAGCACAGTGTCTGTATGCAGCTCCTGCTCAACAATTATTTGTGGAATGCAGCCTATTATGCTATCCAGCCTTTATGGTGATATCAGCCCATCTTGTGAAAGAGGCAGATACAGATGACAAAACCCAGAAATGCCTACCTCCCCATCACCACAGTGTTATCTGGACCCGGGAAAAATGAAAACAAACCACAGGAAAAAAGCTCTGCAGTGATAACGTGGCACATCTTATGCTACAACAATAGCTTTCCAACTCTTTTTTGACCATGACCCACCATAAGAAAAACATTTACATCATGACTCATCACACACAAACGTATAAATACTGCACACTTCTCTTATTATGATGCACTCTGGTGTTTTCTATTTCAATTTTTAAAGAGTGTTCATCACAACTCACCAAATTATCTCACCATATAAGGTTTGGAAAAAAAGTCAGTAAAGCAGAATCAGAACAGGCCACCAGCTGCACGACAGCGTCAGAGGCCATCAGCTTCCGTATCTTTCAGGAACTGGGGAGACCTTCCTTGGCCTTCCACTACCCCTTCCCATGTAGGCAAGTCTGTGGAGTATGCTTCCACCCTCTGTGGTCTCACTGCTGTGCCCTGGTTTCCTTAGACCACAGATCCAGGCTTATTTGGTAACCTGTACTAGTGTCACAGTCTGGCTTGTGATTCTAGGCCATCCGATGAGAATAAATATTCAATCGTCAAAGGTAAAACTTAACGCAGTGAGAATGGATGGCAACTATAACCAACTGAAATGATGAAAGTCCTCAGGAAAGAGGCATGATTTCACATCAAGCTCGCAGATTCAGCTAATTAGTTTGCTTTAAAAATCAGAGCAACTCCAAAATAGGAGACTTCTAGCTTTACCATCTACCAAATGTCAGTGTCCATCACTGGCTGCTGAAGGCCACGATACCGCTCATAGGATTCCAGGAGCTGCCTTCTTCTTTATATGCTCTGGCATCCATTTCCTGACTCTGAAATTCACAACCAGTCTACTCTTTCCACTGTTTGGGATGCAGATTTGGCAGCAGGAGTTGGAGCAACTGTCTCGGACCACAGAACAGAAGCTAGTAGAACAACAAGAAACTAGATACCGTAAAGTTGTCTCATCAATCCTAAAGCATGTACTCTGTTATGTATAAGAGATAGAAGCTTCTATTGAAGCCACTTTGCTGCATCCTTTGCTACAACAGCTGAACGTGTATCGTAACTAATTCATTATCTGGGTCATACCATGAATAAATAACAGAGTCAGTCATTTGAATCCAAATCTGTATGGCTCTAAAGCCCAGTTTCTTACTGACTGTACAATGCTGCCTGCAGAAACCAAAAAGAGAAAGTATATCAGAAGGAGGGCAAGCTGGCACCCAGAGAGTGCTAAGTGCAAACTCATTTTCACCCAGTCAATGCCTAAAACAAGCTTGTGGCACATCACATTGAAAGCTTGCTCAGGCCCCCCCTGATCTTGGATGATAAACCGGTCCACAGCTAGAAGGTCAGAGAAGCATGCCATAAACCCCAACAACTCTGATAGTTACAGATAAGAGTTCAGGTTTGCTGTGGGAATCAAGCACTGTAAACACCCTGTAGAGGGAATAATACTGTGTCAGTGACACTTCCCCGCTGAAGTCCCAGGTGGCAGCGCCAAGCTACTCTGGCTGTGGCTCCCCCTCAGCCTGCTCACCAAAGGCATGGCTACCACCCAGCTCCCAGGGGCACCCTGGGGCCTGACACTGGAAAGTAGTCAGTCCAAAGTCTCCACTTTGACAGAACCAAGCTCGGCTGGTTTCAAGCACCCGAGCACTCCTGTCAGCAGGAAGGCCTCACTCTTCATCACAAAGGTGATTTGAGGGGATCCCTGGATGGCTCAGAGGTTTGGTGCCTGCCTTTGGCCCAGGGTGTGATCCTGGAGTCCCGGGATCGAGTCCCACGTCGGGCTCCCTGCATGGAGCCTGCTTCTCCCTCTGCCTGTGTCTCTGCCTCTCTCTCTCTCTCTCTCTCTCTCTCTCTCTCTCTAATGAATAAATAAATAAAATCTTTAAAAAGAAAAAAATTTCTTTCGAGGCATCCATTGGTGTGGCCGAAACAAACCAACAAACACTGAGTGACCTGCTCTTAGACCTGACAGACTTTCAAATCCGGCAAGGAGGCACTCTTCCCATGTCTTTATATGGGCGCCTCGCCCCCGAGCACCCTCACCCCTTCCCTGCCACCCCGTGACACTGAGACCCCGTGAGGGAAGGCTTTAATATAAACAGGGGGATCTTGAAGAAATTATAGACATTCCTTTTGTTTCTCAGGACCTGAGGGAATCAGGAAAATCGATTCTGACCCAAATGTCAGAACTAAGAACCGCATGTCACAGCCAAGCAACAAGGCTTCCAAACCAAATCAGCCCAGCTGTTTGTCCCTGTGGAAGGATGGAGGCCGAGAATGGTTTCCAGCCAGCCCACGGGCAGAAACAGAAACCCAACACCCCAGAGAAAGTCCCAATTCCCTGTAAACAAAGAAGGGAAGAACTGTTCATTACAGCCACTGAAATCTTTTAATATCAGGCTCCAAGTATGTCAAGCACACCAAACAAATTTAGCTTCACCACCTGTTCCGGAAAAGAAACACCCATGCCAAAATCCCCCTAAAAGCGCATAGATATTCTCAGTGTGGATTAGCTGGGAGTCTTTTCAAATATGTTCTATATTAGAGTTTGTAAACTGGGCACTGGATGTACACCACATGGCTGCCGTGGAAGACATGTGAAGTTTTTGTTCCGTGCCTTAAAAAAAAAAAAAAAAATCACACTCCTTTGCTTTACAATTTTTAGATGAAATTTGACAAAATGGTAAGAAGTCCTTAAAAAAAAAAAAAAGTGCCTCCTTTGAGTGTGACTCTGAGTTAGGGTCATGGGGAACCAAGGAGGGGGCCTATAGTCTTATCGCAGGGAAAAGACATATACTTGACAAATCCCATCATCCAAGAGAGGTGCCAAGAGAGACGGTGGTTAATTGCCAATGGAGAGGGCTAGACGGTAATGGATAAAACACAGATGTGTAAGTATGTTGGTGCCAAGAAGTATAAAATGCCATGTTATAAGCAGATGACAGAAAAAGCAATGCCTTATTTAAGCCATATAAAAGGGTTCAAAAGACAAAAGTTAGAGAAAATACCTAAACATAGTTCCACTCAACAACTTATTGTAAAGCACCTTCCAATCTATGGATTCTGATAGATTAAATGAGATAATGTCTGTAAAGGGTTTAGTAAAATCTCAGGCACGTACCAAATTTTCAATACATGCTTGTGACTATGGCTACTGTTGAAATGAAACTGTGCTCCTGGGTATCTCCTTTCCCACCCAGGAACTTTGAGCTCCTATCCTTCCACTAAGACCCAACCCAAAATGCCTCTTGCAAGCCTTTCTTCCCTGCCCCAGACAGTGCTAGAAGCTACTCAGCCAGCACTCCCCAAGCAGGGGGAGTTTTACATACCTAGACCCCTTCCTGTGAATTCAAGAATAATTAAAAAGCAGGATGCTTGGGTGGTTCAGTGGTTGAGCATCTGCCTTGGGCTCAGGTCGTGATCCCGGGGTCCTGGGATCGAGTCTGCATCGGGCTGCCTGCAGGGAGCCTGCTTCTCCCTCTGCCTGTGTCTCTGCCTCTTTCTCTCTCTGGGTCTCTCATGAATAAATAAATAAAATATTTTAAAAAGAAGAAAAATTTAAAAGGGAGGCATGTAGACTATTCATCTATGCATCTAACTCAGTGAATGAAGGAGCCCTAGGTGTTAGAAGGAAAGAAGTCGGGAAGGCGGGCCAGTGCACACGTGCTTGAATGTGCCCCAGCCTCGCCAGCCTCTGGCTGCATAGGAGACCTCACCAACCTTAATACCTGAGCCTATCCGGCCGCTCAGGCAGGAATCCAATCCTTTGCAAAGTTCCTCTGAATTATGTCTGCAGTTTTCGGGAGCGGCTCTCACCTGCGCTCAGGTCAGTGCTGACCACCACCTCTCTTTGTCCTTGCTAATCTAAGCCCCCTTCTGGTGTGATACCCCTGCCTCAGCAGCCCCCCCCACCCGGGTCCAGATCCCCCCGGGATTTGCCCAGCGCAAACTCTCGATTCGGGCCTAAGGTAAGCAGCCTGAGTCCCCAGAAAAGTGAGACTGGGGAAGCAGGCTCCCTTGGCCCCACATATGACACTAGGGAGTGGGTGGGGGCTGAGGATGGAGGTGGGCTAGAGGGTCAGAGAGCTGAAACAGGTTTTTCGGGGAACACACAAGGCAGCCACTTCTCCCCTTTCTCCCTGGGGTGCCCGTGAGAACTCAGAGAAGTGGAGCTGGGGTGGGGTGGGCACAAGCGCCAGCCCCAGAGTCCTCATGCCCACTGCTAGAGTCTGCACTGGATGACAGTCCCCTCCTCCTCCGCGGGAAACTCCCAGGGAGCCCTCCCTCCAGGGCTTTTAGGCGCTAGGCGCTAGAGACACAGTGCCCACGGCCTTCCGGCTGTTTGATCAATAGCCTCTGAAAATACTGAGTCTTATGCAGACAAAAAAAAAAGTATTTGTTCCAATTTTTTTTTAACTCCTGCAAAATTAACATGAAGAAATATTCAACTAAAATGTTTACCAAATGTAAAATTACATCAGCTCAAATGATATTTCCACATTAAGGAAGTTTATCCTAGAACATGGTGCATTTTCATGTGTTAGAATGATATGAGATGGGTTCTTCAAAGAGCTCTGAGAGCCTCTGAGGGTCAAAATTGGCCATTTCTCCCCACAGCCTGGTTCCTCAGACCATCTCCAGCTTCCTTGTCTGCCAGATTTGTCTGAAAAGACAGAAATGCAATTGTAGGTACACTTCGGTGCTTTAGGAATAAAAAAGTTCTGTTAGAAAATGTTTGAATATACCCAAAAGAACGCAGTAAGCAGGAGAACCTTCCTCACTCTGATAGAATAATTGGCGGTGATCTTTGATGGCACAAGCACCTCCATGGAGACTTCATCAACTCTCACATAATAAGCTTCACGAGTCTGCTCCTCTTGAGGAGAAAATATGTTTTTAAAGGGTTTCATTTTTGGGCACCTGGGTGGCTCAGTGATTGAGCATCTACCTTCGGCTCAGGTCGTGCTTCCCCGGGGTCCTGGGATCAAGTCCCACATCAGGCTCCCTGTAGGGAGCCTGCTTCTCCCTCTGCCTATGTCTCTACCTCTCTCTGTGTGTCTCTCATGAATAAGTAAACAAAAATCTTTTTAAGAAATAAATAAATAAATAACTGGGTTTCATTTCAAAGTGGGCTGGCAAGTCAACAGACAAAGGCAGGCACACATGGTACGGCGTCAACAGCAGTTTTTTTTCTTCTCATCCACATTATGCAAAACATTAACTTGAAGTTCTTACCAAAATGTTTTCCCTTCACAACGTTCTCATTGAGAAGGAAACATTTGTTTTCCTTCTTTCTGCTGAGAAAGACCTGGAAGCACTATGCAAGCAAACACAGACTTGTGCAACACTGAAATGTACTCATAGCCATTTCCATCATTCTTTGTTCTTCATGTATAGTCACATGGTGGTGGCTTCTTCCTCTCTGTGCGACAAAGCAGTCTCTTTGCCCTAGAACCCAGTCAATGCCCACCAGACCCAGCTGACCTCAACTGTTAGCATTCCCCAAGAAATACTCCTTTCATCTTCTTCTATCTCTCTTTCATCCATTCCCTTAACCCTAGCTTTGTCCAAATCCTGTCCTCTCCCGCGCACCACCTCTTGCTAGGAATGAAGCCTCATTTTCCTCCCACAGGCTTTCTGTCTGGCGAAACTACAACAGCCTTCCTTTCTCTCAAGTCCCAAAACATAGAGCTTTACTCCCACCTTTAAGTTTATGCTCTTGCATATCATCGAGAAATTATTTCTGCTTATGTCTTATTTTGCTAATAAGATTTCTCAAAATCCCTCAAGGGAAGAACTGTGACTCACACATCTTTTCTATCTAGCACAGTGCTAAGTACCTGGTAAACGTGCATCGCCTGTTACTGTAAGTTGGAATTTCAGATCTAATGTGGGAACTGGCACTTCAGCTACTTGTAGGCTCACCCAGTGGGATTTCATAACTACATAAATACATATGCAGAGATTTACATTATGATACGGCAACAGTGAAGTAGAGCAGCATCTTTCATTATAGTCAACTTGACATGTTTCCATTTAAAGTAAAAAAAACTACCATTGCCATTTTGACCAATTCATTTATTAGAACCAGAGAGGAGTATCCCAATATGGGCTCATATACAAATATCTATGTCAGTGTTCCCCAAGGAGAGTGCATTGAGCTTTCCTTTTAGTTCTCCATGTCAGTATTGACAAATATACTCCTGGCATTCTATTCAATGAACTCCAAAAAGAAAGAAGAGAAAGAAACAGTATTTTGTAATTTATCATTAGTTAAATTTGATGTAACAAGCAAGGTAGGGAAAAAATGCATCATTTTAGCAATTTTATCATACCCTCCTAGGATTGGAATAGTCTCTGAGAAACATTTTGATGAGCACTTGGAGTGTAAACTGAAACAGTAGGGATCTGGCTATCCAAGAAGAGCTTGAAATTGCTCTGAGGGAAACAAGGAAAGGAATTTGTTGTTTTAGAATGAGTGGGGGAGGCCGAGGAGAAAAAGAAGGGGAAAGAGTGGAGCAAGGACACTGCCTTGTGATAAAGTCCTTCTCCCTTTTCCCTTTGGAAAGAGACAAAAGATGACCCCAAAAGGATGTTGGGGAATTTGTTATGGACTTCTGTTTGTTTATTCTACTATGTGAAATATGACCCCTACTCCATAGGTCCCCCAAATCTGCCACCATGCCATTCAATTAAACCTCTGTATAACTCACTCTTAATAAAACTCAATCTCTAAAAAAACAAAAAACAAAACAAAACAAAAAAACTCAATCTGTATATAATTCAAACTTTTCTCCACTCAACCTCTACCCGAATCAAATTCTTCTCCCCTCAATCTCTACTCAGTAAAGACCCCTCTCAATTTGATACTGACAGATGCTTTGAGTGAGGGTGGTTTTTTGGAATTTGAAGAGGTCTGAATTCACATGCAGGCTGTAGCAGTGTAGCTCAAATTAAAACACACATGCAGTTGTCAGAGAAGACCATCCAAATGTGAGTTCCTTGTAAATTTTCAGAAATCTTACTGGGGATGGATTTCTACAGGCCACAGCTTCAAGGCACTAGAATAAAGTATTGGAAATTAAAGGAAGATCTCTAGTTGATATGACAGTTACACACATTGTTTAAAATTTGGAATAGGCCACATGAAGACTCCACGAAAGTAGGAAAAAATCCTTTAGTCCAAGGTGATGTTTAATGTTGTCTATGCTTCTAGAAAAATCATTTCTAGCTATGAAGATACTCTTGATACCAAAAGAAATAGAAATCCTCCTGGAACCTGTGTGACCACCATGCAATGCCATTAGTACAATGTGAGAAGAACTCGAACCCAGGATAGGGCCTGAAGGTGCCCAGCCCAGAAAGCAGAGGTTGAAGAGCAAGACTATGACAATCAGCAAGTAGAAAAATAAGTCATAATCAGGTAGTCAGCAACAGACATTTATTTTACAGAGCATCCTTGAAGGGGTAATAAACCTCCTTAGGAATAGCATTCCTGAAATCTTTATTATTTATTTATTACCTTAAAGGGTACATCTGACATAACAAGTGGAATGAAGAAAGGATATTATCTACTACCTTTTGAAATGCCACTAAAATAAATTACAGGAATTAAAAATGTACAAATGCACAAAGACAAAAATTGGGGAGGAGACCACTGCAAAGGAGTGAGATCAACAAATTTTCAACAATGGAAAGCAGACAGGGGAGTGTTAGCAGCTCTAACAAAGGGGAGAAATCCAGTATCTAAGACAGAGAACAATGATTTTAAAAAACAAAGTCAGATCACCCATGGTACTGCGAAAAAGCTCAGAGGTAGACGCACCAGGAACCAGGAAATGAAATGAGATCGAGGAAGAAAAATCTGTATACAAAGTAAGGAATGATCAACACCAAGGGCCCTTTTCCTTTCTTCAGTTCCCTGCAGCCTGGCCCTGGCCTTCTTCCCTTTGCTTAGGAGACTGGAAATTTCATGTCTGAAAAATATAGACCAGAAGGACTCAAAATTATCAGGTAGTGGAGAGTAGGGCTGAAGCACATAGCTTTGGAGATGAAGAAAGGCCTTCATAGTAAACATTGGGTCTGCATCCCCTTGCCCTGCTGCTGGGAGCCATGTAGCCTGTAGGAGACAGTAACATATACTGATAGAAACTGAACAGCACGAAAGGGGAGAAAACTCGACATTGATAATGGGATTCTCTCAGTGAAAAATGTTAGATCACAGCCCTAAGCCCATGTACTCTTCCTCTAGATTCCAATAAATAACAGTGATTCCAATTATCCAGTAGTGATTTTTGTTTTAATGAGAAGATAGACAAGGATCTTCTCACCCCCAAGCAAAGTTGGTAGCCTTTCACTAACGCATTTCAAGACCTAGGATAAGTTGCAGTAATGTTCACATAGGATAAACCTATAGAATAATGAAACAGAAATGGAGTCCTATAAATACTGTCCGTTGATTTTTGACAAACTCAATAAGGCTCAAACTTGATAAGTCTGAGAAAAGAATAAAAGAAGGATATCCATATAAACAAAATTAACTTCATTGTGTGCATAGAATTAACACATAAGAGCTAAAACCACAAAGCTTCAAGAATAAAACGTAGGAAAAATTTCTCACTATCACGGATTGGCAAAGATTTTTCATACACAAAATCATTTTTTAAAAAACTTAAACTGATAACATGTTTTAAGATGAAATTTTTAAAATTTTTTTGAAAGTCATGTTAAAAAAAAATGAAAAGGTCAGCCACACAATTTGGGTGAAAATATGCAAAAGATTTGTACCCAGAAAAGAACTCTTAGTTCTCAATAAGAAGACAAATAACCCATTGTTTTAAATTAGCAAAATACTTTGACAACTCACAAAGGAAGCTAAACAAATGACAAAGAGGCACAGGAAAATATTTTGAATGTCCTTAGTCATTAAGGAATTTCAAGTTAATCTCAATGAGATATTACTACATACTCACCAGAGTAGCTACAATTTTAAAAAGTAACAATACCAAGTGCTGACAAAGATGCAGAGCAACTAGAATGCTCATACATTACTGGCAGGATTGTAAAGTGGTACAACCACTTGCCAATTGACCGTATACTTTTTCTAATTAACCATAAAATGCCATACATAACCCAGCAACTGCTCTCCTAAATATTTCAAGATTAAGTAAAACATACAACTATACATAAACTTGTATATGAATTTTATTACAGTTCTGTTCACAATACCTCCAATCTAGAATGTCCCTATAACCCAAATGTCCATGGATAAAGGGATAATCAAAGGTGATATATCTATATACCACTCAGCAATAAAAAGTAACAGATGTAGATACAATATGGATGAATCTCAAAAACATTATGGTGAACAAAAGAAATTGGACTACATCATGGATGATTCCATTTATATGAAGCTCTAGAACAGGCAAAACAAATCTGTGACAAAGAAAATCAATGTTTGCCTGGAACAGGGGCAGATTGACTGCAAAGGAGTCTGCGGGAGTTTCAGAGATGATGGAAATGTTATAAATCTGGCTTGCAGTGCTGGTTACCCAGGTGTACAAAACTCATCAAACTATATATTTGTATATGGGAAATTATTTTATTATACAGAAATTATACCTTAATAAAGTTGATTTTTTAAAAAAAATCTCTGATACTATCTTTTCCTTCCACTACTCTGCTCCTTGACAGCCACACTCTCAGAAGGGCTATTGCTTCTGAGCCCACTGTGAAAGTCAACGTTCTTTCTTTTTTGGTTCTCTTCCTACTTCACTAGCTGTTACCCATTAGTCAACTTTACTGGTTCTTCCTCAGCTTTCCAACATCTACTTGGAACTTCCCCAGACTTAGAAATCCTCTATTTTTTCTCTACACTCATTTGCTAGGTGATCTCATTTAACCCCTGACTTTAAATATTACATGTAAGCTGACGGTTCCCAAGGCTGACATACCAGCTGCCACTTGACATTCTACTTGAATGTCTAAAAAGTGTCTCAGACTTAAAATGCCAGTAGGAGGCTGAATAATGGACCTGCATAGATATCCAGGTCCTAATTCTTGGCACCAGTAAATCTTAACCTTGTATGTTAAGGATCTTGATATGGGGAGATTATCCTGGATTATCCCAATTGGCTCTAAATATAATCACAAATGTCCTTATAAGAGAGAAATAGAAGGAGACTTGACTATAAAAGAAAGCAAAGATATATTGACTAATGATGGCTAAAGTGAGACACAAGATTGCTGGTTTTGAAGATGATAGAAAGGGCTGCAAGTCAAAGGATGGAAAGAATAAAGTTCTAGAAGCTGGAAAAGTCAAGGAAACAGATGCCCCTTTAGAGCCTCTATAGAAAGCACATGTAGCCTTGCCTACTCCTTGATTCAGTCTCAGTGAAACAGATTTTGGACTTGTAACCTCCAGAACCGTAAGAGAATAAATTTTTGTTTGTTTTAAGCCACTAAGTATTATGTGGTCATGTGTTATAGCAGCCACAGGAAACAAATACAGTTCCTAAACTAAACTCCTAATCTCTCTCTTCCAAGTACCCATGCCATTCTGATTCTCAGCAAATAGCTCAGGCCCCAAAAATCTTGGATAAACAATCTGTGAGAGCAGGGACCATGTTTCATGCACTACTCTATCTCTAGTATGAAATAATGCCAGACTCCTAGGAGGTATTCAAAACGCATTCTCTGATGGTAGAATACAGAACACAGAAGATCACTATCATACCATCCTTAATATCCTAAAAGTTAATGGCGGATCCTGCATCCATGAAACAAGAAAGAAAACAATGCAACATTAAAAACCAGAGCACCTCACTAGCTCAATCAGTGGAGTGTGCAACTCTTGAGCTCAAGGTTGTGAGTTCAAGCCTCACAACGGATGTAGAGATTATTTAAAAATAAAATCTTCAGGGCACTGAGTGGCTCAGTTAGTTGAGTATCCAACTCTTGATTTTGGTTTGGGTGGTGATCTTAGGGTCATGGGATCGAGCCCCACATTGGGCTCCAAGCTGGGCATGGAGCCTGCTTAAGATTCTCTCTTTGCCCAACTCTAAATAAATAAATAAATAAATAAATAAATAAATAAATAAAATCTTTTTAAAAAATCAAAAATAAAGAGCTCTTTGAAATTGAAAAATGTCTAGGCTAAAATTTTTTAAAACTCAATATGAGGGTTGGAAGAGTACAATGAAAAGCCAAGACTCATATAGAATAAAAGAAAATCAGGACTGACTCCTAATTCTAACTCAAAATTAGGCTTGACACCTATGATCCAATTAACAGAAGATCCAGGCAGAGACAGCAGAAAGGAGGAAAGAAATTGCTAAAGAAATAAAGTTAAAAATTTTTCTAAAAGCAAAGGGCATGGGTCTCCCTGATGAAAAAACCCATCACTTTAAGTATCTTGCAATTTTATCAGTTGTACCTCAATAAAGTTGGAGGGAGAAAAAAAATACCTAACTTATGAAACACAGTAAGCAAGGCCTTCAAAATCCTGGCAGATGTGAACAGAATTCCATACCAGGAAACACTATTTTTTTTTTTAAAGATTTTATTTATTTATTCATGAGAGACACACACAGAGAGAGAGACAGAGAGAGAGAGAGAAAGGCAGAGACACAGGCAGAGGGAGAAGCAGGCTCCACGCAGGGAGCCTGACATGGGACTTGATTCCAGGTCTCCAGGATCAGGCCCTGGGCTTAAGGTGGCGCTAAACCACTGAGCCACCTGGACCCAGGCAACACTATTAATTAATCAAGGTGTGGTGTACAATAAAGACATTTTCCAACTGCCCAAGAATTCAAAAACACACTTCTCAAGCAAGTTAATGCTTCAGAAAATCAATATATGGACAAGAAAGACAAGGAATCCAGAAAATAAGTGCTACAGGCCCAGAAAGAAAAGTCTCCAGGTTGAGTGAGGAGCCAGATGAAGATGGGGAAGATGGAAGTGAAGGAATCCACAGATTTTTTTTTCAATTGTTTACATGTTTAAAAAAAAGTATTGAAAGATGCTTGACAAATCTGTTCGGGCACCTGGAAAACAATCTATTAATGCATACATAGCAAACAAGGCAAATGAAAAAATAAAGCAATTATTAACATCGAGATTAAAAAGTTATACGAGAAAGGAAACACAATTTCCAAACATTACTTGCTTCTGCAGTGAACAACTTATATGGTCATAATAATGGAAATGCTGAGCAATGGTTTAACCAAAACTGTGGGTGCATCTAGAATATGAGGAAGGAGACCGGAACAGACTAAGCAATGAAGATGGGGGAGAGAGAAAGAGAGCCAAAGCCTCATCCACAATAAAAGAATAATGTCTAAAATTGGGAACAGATACAAACTATCAGCATAGGCATATCAGTTAGAAATACTATAAAAAATACTAAAAGAAACAACTAAAAGAGTTTAACGCCATCACTTTCAGGGAGGGCTGGGTTGGAGGGTGGGAGGAATGGGACGGGGGCTTTAGAAGTCCTTAGTCCTGTTCAATTATGTTTACGTATGTACAAGTATTACTTTGATACAAGACTTACTGATAAAGTCAAAACTAGTAAAACTAAATAAAGAGCTCAGAGCCAAGATAGATAAAAAGAAAGAGAATTTCCCCCCAAATATAGTAATAAGGGCTGTGATGCAAGGGAGTGACGTCCCTCAGTCACCTAGAGTAAGAAGAGCCAGAGAAAAGGTAATAAAGGCAAGACAGAACAGAGACCATTTTCTAGACACAACTGGCTCAGAGATTTTTATTGATCCTTTTGTGAGGAGACCAGAGAACCCTAAAACCAGATGTTGTTTTAGTGTCCTGCACATCTGCTTACTCCCATGTAAAAACATGTGTTTGGTTCTCTTCCCCCGTGTAGATGCAACCACACTCAACAAATGTGCTCCTCATCCTCAATAAGTCCTGAGGTCAAGAGCCTTTCGGGCATGTCATAGGTGGACACCTGCACTGGCCAGAACCAATGGACGAGTTCAAGGAGAGTTCCTCTGACAGAATGCTAATATGAATTGACTCTGTTTTAACCATACAAACACACACACACACACAGTGTATGTTCGTGTGTGTGTGTTCTTGGGAGGGATTTTTTTTTTTTAATTGTTGTCTTCTGACTCTTTTACTCAGTAGTTGCATGACTTCTTAATTGAACATTCACTTTTATCTTAAGTAGAATGATGAAGTGCAAATTGCGTTGCGTGAGCTGAGCAAAAACACAGAATGTCCTAGTCCATAGCGTGACTTGGAACAACAGATTATGATAATGCCATAACTGACCACAAAAGCAATTTAACCATTCCAGAAAATTGTTCTGATTTCAAAGGATGTGGATATATTGGAGACTTCTTACAGCTAAGACTCTATGTTATTGCTGTACAGCTACATCTTCATAAACATATATTCATTATTTAAAACAGCCCACCAAGCTTGAAGGTCTGCCATATATAGTTCATAAAATAAACTATGACTTTAAAAAAATAAAGCTTTGTTTAAAAATAATACAGTTGCTTTTTTTAAAAATCAAATTATGTTCAAAGAGTTGCTTGTGTAACCCAAAGGCAATACAGTTTTAAAAAAAATCTAATGGCAAACCCAGCATGTGGGCCCATACTAAGTCTCCAGCAAACCCTGGCTGGAAAGAAAACAGGCAGTAAGCTGGTAAACACAGAGGGAGGTATTTCTAAGTAAACTGGGGGACTTGTAAGCATTTTTAAAATCTAAAACCAAGGAGGCCTCTAAAATCCTTCCTTTCATAGTTACAAAAAAGACCATTTTGCAATAGTCATTACCAAGGCCTGTCCACCATGACGAATATTCCAGGTGACTTTGAAATTCCCGTGGCCCTGAGAAGCCATTTCAGTCACTTCTTGCCAGCAGACTGTGAAAGGCCAAGCATGAATAACTCTAGAACAACCCCAACAAAGCCTGTACCTCATGCGCAGTTGCTCCATGAATAGGCACATGCATGTTGACACATGGACAGGAAGTACTTAGCTATATCTGGCTAAATAGTGTGGAAGGAAAAATAAATAAATAAATAGTGTGGAAGGAGGGAGTTATCATGTGGATGGTTACATAGTGGGGGTTCAACTATTTAGTGTCAGGATGGCATGGTGATTCATGCCACGAACCCTGACACTCAATCTGGACTCAAATCCCAACCCAGCCACCTACTTGATGTCTCTGTGCTTCTGATCCCTCACCTATAAAATAAAATGATATCTCTTTCACAGGATTTTGTGAAAATTAAATGAATACATATATAGCACTTAGAATAGTGCCCTGCACAGAATAAAAACTACATGAGGATTGTCTCTCACTACTATTCTCAGCTTATATTTTTGTTACCGTAAAGTCTAAGCTAAAATATGGCAGATTAATGAAAGGGAACTGAATATGGTGCAGACAACCAAACTTTGAGGCCAAGATGGTCATGTCCACATTGGGGTGCCCAGGGGGGCTGGATCTCTGGGTCCAAATCCCACCTCCCCCAATTTTACCACTGGAATAAAATAGAAATTACTCTAGTAATACCCAACCTGAAAAATGTTGTGAGGATTAAATGACATTCCATCAGTGAAAGGAGCTGAAAGTGAAAGTAACACAGCAGGTGCTCCCTGAACAGTATTTTACTTTCAATTCCCTTACAAAAGTGGCAACCTACCAGACAGCAAGCTCCCCTGGGACTGAATTAGCTCAAGGGTCTTGTTTCCTGCTGTTGTCACCAATGCAGTAATAAATGGCTGCACTGAGTATATGCTCAGTCGATGGCAGCTGAGTGAATGAATACATGAATAAATGAACATACTAGCCGATTACTGATTAATAAATGAGTGAATATATTTGCAAACGGTATATTCCTATGAGCTTGTGCCATCCCTTACAAACTGATATTCAAACAAGAGATTTCACTGAACTGATCACCCCTAAGCAATTGATACAGATGAAATGTAATTAATATATGAGGTGCTGAGGGACGTCTGGGTGGCTCAGTTGGTTAAGCAGCCAACTGGATTTTGGCTCCAGTCATGATCTCGGGGTTGTGGGATCAAGACCCTTGATGGGCTCTGCATTCATTGGGGAATCTGTTTAAGGATTCTCTCTCTCTCTAAAGTAAATAAATAGGGATGCCTGGGTGGCTCGGCAGTTGAGCATCCACCTTTGGCCCAGGGCGTGATCCTGGAGTCCCGGGATCGAGTCCCACATCGGGCTCCCTGCATGGAGCCTGCTTCTCCCTCTGCCTGTGTCTCTGCCTCTCTCTCTCTCTCTCTGTGTCTCTCAAGAATAAATAAATAAAATCTTTAAAAATAAATAAATAAATAAATAAATAAATAAATAAATAAATAAATAAATCTTCAAAAAATATAAGAGGTGTTGGGAGTAACTACAATAACTAAAATAGGTTTGGGATATAGGAAATTATAAAAAGATTGAGATTAACCTAAATTCTGTATCATAATTCATATTTAGGCAAAACACTCTCTAAGAAAGCATGGCAAGACTTTATGAAGAATGAAAAAATTAAAACGGACAGAGTATAGGTATATATTTATGTATATTTTTCTGTAAATTAGAAAATATGTTTTCAATCCTAAAGATGTCTGACCTCGGAGATGTGGGAGTCCAACGGAAATTAAAGATCCACCCACAAGTGGTGTAGAGACCATTGAAGTTCCTCATTTCTCAGGTCAGACACCAAGACTCTAAGGAGTAAAGTCTTCTGTACCCAAATTGCAAATGAGAGAATGTTCGAAGCCGGTCCTGAGAGATTAGAGGAGATATTAGTGCATTTGTTACTCCTAGGGTGATACAAAGCTCAGGAGATAAATACCATCTGGAGAGCACAAGAATGCTAAGGGGTGTGCAGAATTAAGACCTAAGGATCCATGGAATGACCTCAGACCCGAGCTTATCCCACCACAACAGGCTCTGAAATAAAACCCAAAGAGAAGTTTTAAAATGTTTTAAGACACTGATTCATTGCTAAAATAAATACATGGCCCTTCCACATTATTTCTCTGAAGAGCACAACATATATGTAGAAGTACACATTTCCATTTGCTTGCTAAATTTCTATCTCAATTCCTATTTACTGTACTTGTTTTGCACACATAAATGAAGATAGTTCGAGGTAAAGTGATTCTAGGGGTTGGATGATCTGAGGGAAAACAACACAGGAAGTAAAATTTACAGTAGGGAACCAAAGCCCTGGAGGGATACTACAAGAAAAGGAAGTGCACCTATCGTCCAAGCAAGATGCCTCAGTGAGTAGCCACAGTCAAGGTATGAACTGAGAGAGGGAGTGATCTTTATCAAGTGCAATGCCTATGTCAAGTTTCCAGAAGGCTCCGGGTACCTAATGTGCCAGTGTCAGGTACCAAACTTCTCCATCTCATAAAGCAACCAATTCTCAAACATTCTTGTTAAAGACAGAACGAATCCTAAATGATATGCCCCGTTTTTTATGTTGTTGTCAATTAGCCGTCTACCGTTGTCTTTAAAAACATTCTCCCCTTCTTCTTGCTTTTAATGATAAAGATCCCTACATACAACTTTAATATCTTCATCATTTTGTGAAAAGAAAAACTGCATACCAAAATTGAAAAAAAAAAAAAAGGATCATGATTCCTCCCTCATTCTCTGGGAAAATAATTAATAATAATAATAATAATAATAATAATAATAATAATAATAATAATAAAAGAAGAGCTTTGTTTTGGTATCTTCTGATCTTCCAAACACATGAGAGCTGGAAATGGAATCACTTAAATGACAACTCAGACTGTTTCCCTTCACAAAACAGAATAATAGTGGGAACATTTCTGTGACTCCGAGGAAGCGAATGTTTCTAATTAGTGAACAAGATCAGCTGAGGTAGCTGCTCGGGGCATCTGCGCCTCTCATTAGGGACACTATCCTGTAGAGCAAAACCACCAAATGCCTGAATTCCGTTTGTGAAGGCTGCCACCTGCCGAAGGACGCGCGGTACTACAGCCGCTTCCAGGGCCGAGCGCGGCGGGACGGTCGGGGAGGGGGGCAAGGCAGGCGACCCTGCGACCCCATCCCACCCGGGGAGGCTCTGCGCCGAGAGAAGGCAGGACGGGGGGTGGGGGTGGCACTGGCTGGGCAGGTGCAGCTCTGGGTGCAGGAGGGTCAGCCCAAAGATACAGATGCTGTGAAACGCAAGGACACCTGCACCCCGAGGTTTCTAGCAGCAATGTCCACAGTAGCCAAACTGTGGAAGGAGCCTCGGTGTCCATCGAAAGATGAATGGATAAAGAAGACGTGGTCTAGGGATACAATGGAATATTACTCAGCCATTAGAAACGACAAATACCCACCATTTGCTTCAACGTGGATGGAATGGGAGGGTATTAGGCTGAGTGAAGTAAGTCAGTTGGAGAAGGACAAACATTATATGGTCTCATTCGTTTGGGCAATATAAAAAATAGTGGAAGGGAATAAAGGGGAAAGGAGAAAAAATGAGTGGGAAATATCAGAGAGGGTGACAGAACATGAGAGACTCCTAACTCTGGGAAACGAACGAGGGGTGGTGGAAAGGGAGGTGGGCGCGGGGTGGGGGTGATTGGGTGATGGGCACTGAGGGGGGCACTTGATGTCATGAGCACTGGGTGTTACGCTATATGTTAGCAAATTGAACTCCAATAAAAATAAATAAATAAAAAATAAAAACCTAAGTCAAAAAAAAAAAAAAAAAAAAGAGGGTCAGCCTTGAAAGGCTTTGTGCGGAGAAGGTAGATAGATACTGGGCCTTACGGGGCCACTAGGGTTTAGCAAAGGAGGAGAGCGTGAAGTGGAAGTAGTTTGAAGGCAGATAGAGGGAAGAGAGGCCACAATGAGGACAGAGTCCGGGGAGACTGGCCCTAGAGGAGCCTTTACACTGGACACTTGCAGGAAATGAGATGAGATGCTGAGGGCCTTGGGCTTAGTGCGTTAGGCTTCTTCCCCAAAGCAAAAAAGAAACCCCCAAATATTTACCAAGGCCTCTGCAGAGGAGCCTCAATTAAGAACACTGGGGTACTCATTTCAGAGTACATATGTGGACCAAGTCTTCAAGCTGTACACTTAAATTCACGTGATGCTATTTGTTGATGATACTTCAATAAAGCTGGGGGAAATGTAAAATTAATAAATAACCAAAAAATGTAAAGAACCAAAGGATTATGGAAACAGAGCTCTGTGAGAAATTACTGTGCAGATGGTAGACCTCTTGACTCTTTGGAAACTGTCTCAAAGGAAACTACTTGAAGATCAATGCAATGACCTGACAGAAGAGTGATCCTAATGCCATCCTAGGAGCTACACACCTGTGGCTGCCCCCCAGATCCGTCCATATGGGAGCCCCAACCTTGCCCCCAAGACACTGAGGCCCGTATTCTTCCCACAAATGCACCTCTCTCTCTGCTCCCATAAAAGCAGAGCTCCCACTCATCTGTTCTAAATATATGAACGGGGACCCAACAACGCTCCTGGTGGGGGAACAAAGGTGAAGACAGAGAGGGTCCTTTCCCCCACGGAGCTTACGTCTAGTGAAGCATGGAGACAGTAATTAAGTTATTGCACAGATGCTAGTATGAAAGTCATGAGTACTCTAAATTCAAGGCTGTGAGAGCCTAACGAGGGGCAACTGAGCTAGTCCGAGGGCGGAGGAAGGCATGTAAGGGGATTTTTACTACGGAAACATTTGGGCAACAGGCATTGGTTACCGCTACTTGGGGTGGGGGTGGGGGGTTGTGGACCAGGCCTTCAGGAGTACTGCTGCCACAAGGGGGCAGGCAAGAGCACAGGGTTCGGAGGCCTCAGACCTGGTTTCACATTTTAACAGCTGTATTTCTCTGGACAGGTCACTTGAATTCTTAGTCTCAGTTTGCTCATGTATGAAATGGGGAAAGTAATGGGAATTAAATAATAAAATATACAGAATATGCAATGACTAGAACATAATATACCTACAGTAAATATTAGCTGATGTTATTTTTGGTATTACTCTCTGCTTTCCTGTTGGAGTGTGGACAGTGAGGAAGAAGAGGAAAAGAGAAGATTTGCATTTAAAGACTAGCGTGGCTGTATGCTATTTATATGTGATATGTTACTGAACTTATAAATTCCAGATAGAACATAGGATCCATTATGACACAGAAGCAAATAAAAACCAATGATACTATTAGAACTCTCTGTTAGCCATCTAGCTGGAAATTGAACCATTATGTTTAACATTATTTATGTGGGAAAATGTTTCTTTTTTTTATTTTTTATTTTTTATTTTTTATTTTATTTTTAGATTTTATTTATTCATGAGAGACATACAGAGAGAGAGAGGCAGAGACCCAGGATCCATGCAGGGAGCCCGACATGGGACTCAATCCCCAGTCTCCAGGATCAGGCCCTGGGCGGAAGGCAGACGCTAAACCACTGAGCCACCTGGGCTGCCCAGAAAATGTGTTTCAATCCAAGCTGAATTAACCAAAAAATCCTTTTAAATACAATGCATTTGTATTTTGGTGACAGAAGAATTCTATAGGTGAGAGCAATGTTTTACATACAATGGAAAGTCCCTGAAACATGGCCTAATGCCTTTCCATGGCTGTTGGCTATTCCACCTGGAAAGGACCACAGTAATACCCTGTCCAGTCCCTCATCACACCTGGGAAATTGTCATGGAAGTTACATGACTTACCTAGGGACAGGTAAATGCACCTGAAGGCTAAAGTCTCTTCATCAGTTTCCTTCCTTACATCTTATTGAAGTGCTGCCCCTATCTAAAGGGGATGTTTTCTCTCTTCTAAGCCTATTGTTATGTTCACAGGACCAGTGTATGTCAGGAAGAAACAAAAACAAGCAATTTGGTGAGCTCTGATGACTCAGTACATTTGAATAATTGGATAATTCAGAGAGATGTCTGGCTAATTTCTTTGAGTAAACTTAAGTGAATATCCTACCTAAAATGAAGTCTAGGATGTTAAAATGTTTTAACTCTTTCAGAACGATTTACAAACATGTGAGAGAAACCTATACCATAAAGAAAAGATGGGGAAAAATGTATTAAAATGTATAAAAAGTGATTCATTTCCTGTGAAGATGACACAAAGAAATGGAAAGACATTCCATGCTCATGGCCTGCAAGAACAAATATTGTAAAAATGTCTATACCACCCAAAGTAATCTATACATTCAGCTCAATCCCTATCAAAATACCAACAGCATTTTTCACAGAGCTAGAACAAATAATCCTAAAATCTGAGTGGAACCACAGAAGACCCCACATAACTAAAGCAATCTTGAAAAAGAAAAGCAAAACCTGAAGGCATCACAATTCCGGACTTCAAATTGTACTACAAAGCTTTGTAATCAAAACGGTTTGGTCTTGGCACAAAAATAGACACATAGATCAATGGAACAGAATAGAAAACTCAGAAATTAACTCGCAATTATATGGTCAATTAATTTTTGACAAAGGAGGGGCACTTGGGTGGCTCAGTGGTTGAGGGTCTGCCTTCGGCTCAGGGCATGATCCCAGGGTCCTGGGATGGAGTCCTACATCGGGCTCCTTGCAAGAGCCTGCTTCTCCCTCAGCCTATGTCTCTGCCTCTCTGTCTCTCATGAATAAATAAATAAATAAAATCTTTTTAAAAAATGGTTTTTTGGGACACCTGGGAGGCTCAGCAGTTGAGCATCTGTCTTCAGCTCAGGGTGTGATCCTGGAGTTCTGGGATCGAGTCCCACATCAGGCTCCCTGCGTGGAGCCTGCTTTTCCCTCTGCCTATGTCTCTGCCTCTCTGTCTCTCATGAATAAATAAATAAAATCTTTTTAAAAATGTGTTTTTTTACAAAGGAGGAATGAATATCCCATGGGAAAAGGATAGTCTCTTTAACAAATGGCATGTGAAAACTGGATAACTACACACAAAGGAATGAAACTGGACCACTTTCTTATAGCATATATAAAAATAAATTCAAATGTAAATACCTAAATAAGAGGCCCTGAAGCCATAAGTATCCTGGAAGAGCACAGGAAGTAACTTTCTCTGACATTGGCTATAGCAACTTTTTTCTAGATATTTCTCACATAAAAAGATGCTCAACATCACCCATCATCATGGAAATGCAAATCAAAACTACAGCGTAGACCCTACCCACTCCTGGATTCAGGAGCTGCCTTCAGCCTTCTCCTCTGCGAATGAGTTCCACACCCTAATGGCCCGACCCCTTGCCCACCGTGATTGCCAGCAGAGGCCTGAGAGGGGTTGCCACCCAGGATTTCTACTAGCCTACAAACAACAGCATGGCAGACATCCCCTCCAGCAGCTAGCTCATGGCCACTCACGATTACTACCAGCACTACTTGGGTTCTACTTCCAGTAACAGTTCCTGGGGAAGCACCTGGAGAACCTGCCCCTCACCACCCCAGTCTCCCCATGGCCAATCAGGGTCACTGGTGGGCAAGCTTCTTCTTTAGAAATCCCCATTCATGGCTACAGTGCTGGAGTCCCCAGAATGCTCAAAGTCTTCTCAGGCCTCCAGCTGTACAATCATCTGTGACTTGGCTCTGGAAGCCATGAGGAAGCAATCCTATGGCCAGCTTGGCAAAGCCAACAGCAAGCCTCAATCCTGAGTGGGCCATCACCAGGCTTCAAGAGGCTCTAGGCTCATCAGAGTCCCCCTTCCCCTCCTATAGACTAAGATAGGCTGCAGCAAGCAGTAATGCTTGGGTTCTTTTATATCAAAACAGCAAAACACCAAGAAGGAAGTTGAGAGAACCCCACTCTGTACTATCCAAGCCACACGCAAACCTTCATGAAACCCTGTAACTGTGTACTTAATACCTAGTGGAAAATAAACTCCAAGCAGCCAATAAAAAAAAATACAAACAAAAACAAAACAACCTGGATGCAGTATCTCCTCACATCTGTCAGAATGGCTAAAAACAAAAACACAAGAAACACATGTTGGTGAAGATGTAAAGAAAAAGGAATCCTTTTATACCACTGGTGGGAATGCAAACTGGTGCAGCCACTGTAGAAAACCACAGTATGGATGGAGGTTCCTCAAAAAGTTAAAAATAGAACTACCCCATGATCCAGCAATTGCACTACTAAGTATTAATCCAAAGAATACAAAGACACTAATTCAAAGGGATACATGCCCCCACACACACCCTGTTACAGAAGCATTATATACAGTAGCCAAGCTATGGAAGGAGTCCAAGGGTCCATTATCTGATGAATGGATATATACATGTAATGGAATATTATTCAGCCATAAAAAAGAACAAAATAAGTTAATCAGAGAAAGAAAAAAATCATAGGATTTATGGAATATATGTGGAATTTAAGAAACAGAACAAAAGAGCATAGGGGGAAAAAGAGAGGGGCAAACCCAGAAATAGACTCTTAACCACAGAGAACAAACTAATGGTTACCAGAGGGGAGGTGGGCGAAGTATGAGTGATAGGTGATGGGAGATTAAGGAGTGCACTGGTTGTGATGAGCGCTGAGTAATGCATAGAATTGTTGAATCACTACATTGTACTCCTGAAACTAATATTACACTGTATGTTAACTAACTGGAATTAAAATTAAAACTTTAAAAATATGTGTTTTCTCTATTTTTCATATTTTCTCCAAGGGGTGTATCAATTTAACATAAAAAAGAAAGCCTTTTACTACATGAGACAGAAAAAAAAGCATAAAACAGACCCAAAACATGAGATTTCTCATAACTGAGGAAAAGGATACTCACTTTCCACAACTCTCAGTAATTTCTCTTTATACTCAGGCACCATGGAAATGCCAGAGGAACTGGGGTAAATATTTTTATTTTTTAATCATATCATCTGGAAGCAGTCCAATTCACTAAAAATCAATTCCCAGAAAACTATTTCAGTGAATCGTCAAATTAGAGCAAATTAGTTTTCAGGAAAAAATAAAAGGACCTAAAGCTGCATTATCCAATTGTTGGATAAAATATACGCGATTCATGTTATAAATAGCAGTGCTGACAGTGAGTGGACGCTCCGTGCTTCTCCTGAATTTAACTGCTTATCATTTACCAGGAAAGAGTTCAGTGATTTCTAAGACTGTTTCCGTAAAGTGTTGACACTCACAAGTGCTCCTGAGAAAGAAGCTCTTTTTCTTACTTAGATGTTAAAACAAGACAAAGGATTGGATACTCAGATCAGGCTCACCAGAATCAAGGATTTTTTTTGCCCTTAGGTGTTATAAACAGCAGGGAGAGGCCCAGGACCCCTGATTCAGCTTCCCAAGTCCTTTCTTATGTTGTTTGTCAATATCTAAGATATGCAATCATCACTTACACCAAAAAAGCTATCTCTGGCATCAAATATCTTTTTTATTCCTATAGTTACATAGCTGTGGCTGTCACACTGGCCCCAGCCCACGGGAGGCAGGGAGAGACTGGGGAGAGAGGCCGAGCACCCTAGATGGACGGCGGGCAGGTCTAATAATCAAGGAACTTAACTTACAAGGCTTGTCTTGGGTGGCCGTGAGACGAGTCCATCTCCACACCCGGCTGCCAGTCTTTACAGTTTATTCAGAGGTCTCAACTGGGTTTCAGTTACATATTCAGTCCAGATGATCTCAATAACACATTGCTCTCTCCAGGCTATGTCCTTAAAACAGCTCCAGCCACAGGAATGCTGGGCCGAACGTACACTCCCAGGACAGGAGAGGACAGAGGAGGACAGGGGAAGGGGTCACGAGCCTCGATCGCTGGAGTCCAGCTGGAGGGTCAACCAGCAGTGGTGTCCTCTCGATGATCTCCCCCAACCATAGCTTATGTGACTTTTTCCAGGAAGCCAGGCCCCATAAATCCATAGATCCTGGTCTGTTTACCATAATCAATTCTAGACAGACCAGGTACATTCTGCTATGCTAAAAATATTCCACAATTAAGACTCTCATCTTAGAAAGCCATTAGGGCGGCTGCCAAGAAGTCTGTCATTAATATGTTTATAAAGACATTTGACCAAGACATCTTTCTTGCCAGGGAGTCTCTCAGGAAGAGGGAGACTGGGTTGCATGCCTGTGCCACCTTCCCAGCCGTCAAGAGAAAAACAATCTGTATTTATTTGCTTCTTTTATTAAAAGCTTTTCTTTCTCATTTCAAAAAAAAAAAAAAATTGAGGCAAAAAAATACAGATAATAAAATAATTTTTAAATGTTTAAAGTACTTAAATCAACATAATTCCTCATCCTTCTGGATAACCATTAAGAGACTGTGAGATATTTTTTCCATCTTTTTAATAAATGTGTAGTATTAATGAAATGACATCAGGCTAATGGTCCTTGAGACACATATAAATTATAAACAAGACGGGGAGGGGGATAGATTTCTAGAAAAGCAGTGAAAAAAGCTCTGCAAACCTCCCTAATGAAACAACTATAACTAGTCAAAATTATTATTTTTTAAAGAATTTTATGCCTCTAGAAATTCTCCTAAGAGCATACAACACTTTAAGAGCCTTTAGAGAAATATTTACTCAAGAAAATCAACTAGATCTCAGTTAGAATAGCAAGAAGTGGTGGCATTTCCCTTCCCTCCAGCCCAACATGATGGAGACACTAACTCAGCTGGTGCAGCCTAGCATATGGGGTGTCCAAGTGCCCCAGCTCTCAGTGTGGGGCCCCAGTATCTCTGGGAGAACCAGGCCACCGGCATTTATCCCCCCCCAACTTGGTTTATGTTGTGGAAGTTCTATCCCAGGCAAGAATAGCTGAGAGGTCCAGGGCTACTTTCCATCACCCTCAAAGCATTTAGACAGAAGCTCCATCCCAGGCAGAGCAGGAGAGGCAAGCTGAGAAGACCACAGGCTACTCCCCCAAGCAGCACCCAGCTCAGCAAGCAGGGGCGTCCTTCAGAGGGACATAGACCATGTCCCTGCCCCAAGCTCTACAGCAGTTGAACATAGACCTTGCCCAGAGACAAGCTGTAAGAACAGAGAGCTTAGAATCTCTCCCCGAAGGAATGATTTTATTTGGAACATGGTATGGGGAAGTTTCAACCCCGGGACACTGTGGGAGCAGTGGAGATTTTCATGGTAAGCAGTTAAGAGAAGGCTGGTAACTTTATAAGAATAATAAGCTAAATGGTAGTGGAAGTTAAACAGAACGAAGGGAAAAGACAGCTAAAAATAACCCTCTTGGATCAAAACAAAACCTCAAATCCTGACCTCAAAGACATTTACTCCTGAGGAAGGACTCAAATTTAGTTAGATAAGACTGTAGACCAATTCAGATCCCAGCAGAGTGTTCCAAACAAGAGAGCATCCAGCTGGATATGAGTGAAGACTATTAGCTGGGTGTATAACCAGCAGAGGGGACAGGCTAACAGGAAGATGAGGGGAGAGATAGCCCAGGCCAGCCCTGCTAAAGCTACTGTCATCCCACAGGGACTATGGGCATGCCCAGGGCTATACAACATCAGACGCTTTACCCTGGAGCACGGAAACTTTTAGCCAAGTCACCAAACAACTAAAAAGGAAATGACACATGAAAGTAACTTAAATCCAAAGGGACAAAAGAAAAGAAGCAGAGAGTAAGTAAAGAGGGTTAAGGTAACAAATACTACCTGTAAAGGGTTAAAAGCCCTGATCTATGAAAACTGGCCCTTCAGTTGACATTCTAGCTCTATGTTCTGGAGACGTGATAAAGGTAAGGGGTCTGACTCCACAAGGCAAATACAACACCAGGTGGGAGGTGCCTCTTCTGGCCTCTTGCACTGAGTGAATAAAGGCTGGACTGTCACCCCAGCCTGGCTCCTGTCTTAAACTGACCACCAAAACACCTGATTCCTCAACAGGTGGAATGTGAATTATGACACTAAGCGTCCATCCATTTGGGCATCTGTAACAAAGATACCAAGGACTGGGTGGCTTATAAACAACAGAAACTTATTTCTCACAGTTCTGGAGGCTGGAAAGTCCAAGATCGAAGTACTGGCAGAGTCTGATGAGGGCTCACTTCCTAGACCACCTGCTGTAACCTCATAAGGCAGAGGAGCAAGGGAGCTTTGTCAGTCTTCTTTTATAAGGGAACTAATTCCATGCATGAGGGCTCTGCCTTCATAACCTAGTCACCTCCCCCATGGCATCATCCCCTAATCTTGGGGGCAGGGATTTCAACCTAAGAATTTGGGGGGAGGGACACAGCTATTCCGTGTATAGCGATAAGCGATGTTGTTTAGTGATTCAGATGAGCCTTGGCTGGTAAATTTCATCTGGGTTGGGGAAGGCTGTAAATGAGCTTTATATTTTTAATATTTTTAAAATTTATTCAGTTGAGAGAGTGAAAGAGCCAGGGAGAAAATGAGCAGGGGGTAAGGTTGGAGGGAGAGGGAGAAGCAGACATCCCCCACCATCAAAAGCCCCGCACTGAGCAGGGAGCCCAACAACACGGGGCTTGATCCTAGGACCCTGGGATCATAACCCAAGCTAAAGGCAGATACCCATGTGATTGAGCCACCCAGAGGCCTCTGTAAATGAGCTTTAAATCAGAAAGGGAGGTGTAGATTCCCTTGAGTATGGTGATTCTTGTTAGTGGAATGTCCTTTAGAGACCTAAAAGCTTATCGAGTTGTTATTTAAAAAAAAAAAAAAAATTAGCCACTGTCAGATATGAGACATCCAAGCAAATGGCAGCTCTGGCCTTGCCTGGTGTGGCTCTTCTGTCCTCCCCCAGAGCAGAGGAGCTGCAAGGTCTCCCACCAGAGAGGAATGCCTGATACTGCCTTGCAGATGAGCTGGGGCTCCTGACCAACACCCCCCAAGCAGCCTGGGCCAAGGGCATTCCTGGCTGTCTAGGCTTTCAATGTTTAGTTGGCTCTAACAAGACCCCCTGCTGGACCCTGAAGACACACAAACTTTTTTCTATTACTTTACATAAAGCAAATCATACCACAAAGGCTTGCTTTGCCTGTTTTTACCACTTAAAATATGATGGCCATCTCTCTGGTATTAAATATTCTATATTAATTGCAATAAACTACATAATATCCATGGGGTGAATATACCATAATTTACTAAACCTGGTGTTGGGCATAAAGGTTTTTTCCAGTTTTTCTACTATTTTGAACCACACCCTAAGAAACAAGTATGATACTAAACAGTTTAATATACACATGATTATTCCAAGGATATATTCCTAAAAATGAGAAAGCCATTTCTATCCTGCCTGGATTCAGGATAGTCCTGAAATTTCTACAGAAAACCTTCTATGACTATTTCTTTGAAATGAGTGCTTTTACTCAGCTCTTCAATTCACTAGGTAAAGGCCTCTAGCCATACCTATTTTTTTTCAATTATCTGGTACTGGATTTGTAAGATTAACTAAGTAGTAAATATCATTTTCCAGAAATTTTCCATAGAATAAATCCACTTGATCCAGGCAAACATACTGCTTAATAGCTTTATAAATCTAACAGCCATAGCTTTTTAGTTAGAGTTAAGGAATAAAATTAATTTTATAGCCCATACATTTCTTTTTTCTTGCCAGTAAAATTGAAAGAAGAAGAAGTTTCTTTGGTTCCTGGAGCATGTTTATAAACCTCTTCTAAAATTGGAAGTAATTTATGACTGAATGTTTTGTACAATACAGCTGTGTATCCATCTGGCCCTGGTACTTTATTACCTGATATGTCTTATAGGGCACTTTTAAAAAATTTCTTTTCATCCATAAGGCTTATTTAATTTCCCTTTGCGTCTGGCCTCAATAACTCCAAAACTCTATTTCATCCTCATGGCAAACACACAAAATAAATCCCATAATCCTGCAAGCAATCTTCCAGTGGTCATATTTATAAGGTCCATAAATAAAGGAGAAGCTTTGAAAAGAATTTTTCTTATATGTAGAATTTGTTCAATCCCATGCATGAGCTAAAAACTAACTGATATTGAAGTTGGCTTTTGTCCCAAGTGGGAATATTCCTTTTTAGAATCATAGATCTATCTGGAAAGAAATTGCCAACATCATACAGATGTTTCTTCTCCAAGAAAAGACTTTCTAAAAAGTTACTCACCATATTTTGAGGGGCAACACCAGCAGGTCAGTTAATTTAATAAGCGTTTATCAGGCTTTCTCTGACTTTTGAGCAAGTAGTAGGAAGAAAACAGTGATCGCCGTTGGTTCCAACAAGACTGACATGGAGGACTATCTTGTGAAAAGACCAGGAATCCTGAGCCATAGCTGCCAGGTATACGCTGTGATTAATTACCAGAGTGGGAAAAAAAATTTTTTTAAAAACTACCAGAGTGGACCAGTGTGGGAGGTTTGGTACAGGCCCCAGTCACTGTCTTTGAGGACCCTCACTCCCACACTCCTCTGCTTCTCGCCTTGAGAGCACAACCATGAGAGAAGCAAGAGGAGGAAGTCATTTTTAATGCCTAATGTAAGTACAAATGAAGGGAACCCCTATCCACTGTGAATGCAAAATGGCAGTATACTTGTGAAATGGCATATCCTGGATCTTGAACTCAAGCAAAACCTGAGAAAACACAGCTAATTACCTTGGAGACATGGTGAACCCAAGAGATAGAGGCTGTGATCTACTTGGGTCACTCCACCAACCCATCTCCCACAGTAAAATCAAACTACTACTTGGTCTCAATGTCAATGGGAACTATGGATCATAGTAATCCCCCCAAAAAGTAGGTGTATTGACTGAATTTGGAGAAGATGGAATTGGGCGTGTGAAGGGCTGCTTCCTACAGGTCTTCCCTACAGGGCATGTGAAGGACTGCTTCCTGTAACACAATGTTACACATTCTAAAGAGAACCTGACCCACAAGATCGAAAGCCACCTATTTGAGTTTTGTTTAGTGTTCCTAGGCAACAAGGAAAAGAAATTTTAAATTATGAATTATCCATAACATTCTCTTCAACTCAAAGCATCTAACTAAATAGCTAATCATACCTACCATTATTTACTTAAAGCTTGGATTATTCTAAGCACACGGGTAAGCATATCATGAGTGATATCTCATACACTAAGTATCAAAACCAGCAGAGTATGAGTCAAGTAGCATAAGACTATATAATTCTCCCTAGATTTCCTTTGGAGCAAGAACTAGGTCTTATTTGTCTCTGCGTCTGTGAGATGGTACCGGGCTTACAGTGAGCACTCAATAAATCTTAAACTAAATGATCTCAAGCTAGAATGAATTCAAGCAGTGAAAATTCCTCCAAAGAGAAGAAAGTCCTACAATTTTGGCAGTAATTCAGTATTTATTTTTAGCAGTGTAAATGACATCATAGAAAAGTTCTATCCCCTAGAGTATATTATTCTATTTGCTTTAAATATGCCATCTCAGAATACGAAAATCAAAGCCTGAGCCTATTCTAGGATCAGCATTCAATTTGACTTCCTTGCTAAGGGGGGACTTGTCAAGCTTTCCCGCAGCAAGAATAGTCCCCAAAGCACATCCTGCAGATTACCTGTTCCAAGGGACCCTCCTAGGTGGTGTGCACAATCAGCAATGCCCTTGAATGGGTTCTGTGGCAGATGAGAGTGGCTGAGAACATTTCAACCAGTTTCTTTGCTGGGATACATATTGGAATCTTTACACTGCCCTAGGTACACTGTAAGCCTCCCCCAGAGAGGATCCGGGCTGTGGCATTTCTCAGATTCCTTGGGCAGGGAGTTGCTTTTTCATGATACATCTCGAGAACCGATGTTTTCCTGAACCCACTTTGGGAAGCACTGGCCAAGGTGAGCCGTGCCTCTCCACCTACACCTCCAGTGGCAGTCTTTAGGTTCTGTTTTCCTAATTGGCCATCCATTTGTAGTAGCTGGGACTCTTCTGCTTGTGGTCTAGAATATAAAGAGAAGAGACAAGAAACTGAGTGTTCCAGAATTGTCACTTCTTGAGTACCAGTTTCTGTTGAGGTGGCTTAAGAAATGCCTTCGGAGGCATTGGGAACTATGGCAAAGATGAAAGGATAATTGAGACAAGAGAAACTGAGGACAACCCAGGAGAAGAAGAGAAAAAAGGAAAAGACAACATAATAAGAAGGAATATCTGGTGAGAAGGGAGGTGAAATCACAAACAATTAACACCCACTTTAAGGGCTCCCTGGGTGGCTCAATGGTTTAGCACTGCCTTCGGCCCAGGGAGTGATCCTGGAGTCCTGGTATCGAGTACCTGGGATCAAGTCCTGGGATGGAGTTCTGCATCGGGCTCCCTGCATGGAGCCTGCTTCTCCCTCTGCCTGTGTTTCTGTCTCTCTCTCTCTCTCTCTGGGTCTCTCATGAATAAATACATAAAATCTTTAAGAAAAACAAAACAAAACACCCACTTTCCACAGTAACATGGTGGTCCCAGAGTTGAGTTCAACTGAGGCCATTAAAAAGAGGGTGTCCCCGCAGGAGCAGCTGACCAATGGCCTGAAGGTAGCCTTTTCCCTAAGTCCTCAGCCTCTCAGCCTGAGCCTCCTGAGCAAGGGAAGTCATCTACATACGCAACAAACCTTTACCATCCCTGTGATGTCTTCTTAATGTCCCTCACTATCCATTTGGCTCTAGGCTCTCAGATTCATAGCTGTGCAGTGTTCAGGAGGACCTCAGAGGCCACTGTCTAGGCAAGTGACCCTCAGAAATGGGTGTGTGTGAACACTGTTCTTTATCTGAAGAGCATTAAAGGTAAACCACCAACTCACCTTTTCACTGAGGCTTCCTGGCAGGAGGGACAGTCTAGGTGATTTCTTGGCGCCTGTCCACTGTTACTAAAATATTCATATCGCCCTGTATCAGATGCTACCAAGGAATTTGAAATGTTGCCTGCAACAGTGACACCTGGTGGCTGCTATGTCCTACTGCATCCCCTTAAGGCAGGAAATAGGGCCTAGACTATAAGCAACTGATATTTGGTGACAATATAAATTTATTACATAGATTCTGGAAAAGAAATTCAGAAATGTTAAGATTTAACAACTTCCACTTAAAGCTTATGCTTATGCTACTCACTATATTAAAAATTATAACAAAAGAACTATTGTGATATAAGTCCTTGTCCCTACAGGGGACGTAGCCAGGGAAATATCCAATTATTTTGCAAGGGGTACAGTCTGTCTGCAAGTGATATTTTAAGTGAGATTTGTTTTCCATGATCTGCTCCAAAATACCCCTCACCCACACACCTGCTAAATGAGTGGCAGCCAGGTGACCCTGCCCATGCACCGAGACTTTAGAAATGAAATGGACAACATGCATTCTCTCCTGAGAACTGAGGAACTGGGATAATAAAAATAAAAAATAAATAAATAAATAAATAAATAAATAAATAAATAAATAAATAAATAAAACATCATTTATCTGGAGAGATGAAGATAGAGCATCCCACGAGGTAGGTAGGCAAAACGGGCGCAGTATGTGACAAGGTTTTGAGGAATCAGGGCCTAAGTAGATACAGACAAAGAATGTAAACAGCGTGCAAAGAGAATAATGAAGCAGTAAATCAATGGAGGGAGAGACAGACAGAAGCAGCTCCCCTTGGTTTCTGCCCTTCCCTGAGCCTCATTTTTAAAAAATTTCATTTATTTATTTATTTGAGAGAGAGAGTGTGTGCCCATGAGGGAGGGGAGGAGCAGAGGGAGAGGGAGAAGCAGACTGAGCTGAGTAGGAGCCCCACGTGAGGCTCGATCCCATGACCCCAAGATCATGACCTGAGCTAAAACCAAGAGTTAGATGAGTAACCGACTAAGCCACCCAGGTGCCCCGAGTCTAATTTTTCTTTAATTAGAGAAAGAAAAAAAAAAAGTCACAGAGGTAACTTGAGTGATTTCCAAGGCACAAAAGGAGGTCTGGATCTCTTAATTAAAATATCAAGTCTTTCTTACAAATCTGAATTGCTTTTCATCCTGCACTAATTCCTCAGTACTCTTGTTGCCTATTTTCCTTATTTATCTTCAGTGCTCACCAGGGCTGATAGAAAGGGCTTTTCAATTGAAACAAGATTGGACACTTTGCTTCCATGTAGTTGCATTAAAGACTCAGCCATCTGAGAAAAATACAACCTAAGGATTTCTCTGTAACTCAGAAAGGCCCAAATCAGTTCTGCTCCGGTGCTTGTTTAGAGTCAAACTGAACACATTCAAATCCACTCACCCATCTTCCCTGTCTTGCCCTCAAGACCCATTCTCCCCCATATTGCCAACTTCCTCCCCAGCACCCAAGCCAGAAAGCTAGGACTCATTCTAGATCCTCTCTCCTGCCCTACATCTGTTCTGGGGTTACCAAATGTGTTTAACTCAGAATTGCAAAACCATAAATCTTAGCCACTCCTCTAGACTGTTTGTGTCCCCCCCAAAATTAATATGTTGAAGCCTAATCTCCAATGTGTTTGTATTTGGAGATAGCGTCACTGGCAGGTTCTTAGGTCATGAGAGTGGAATCCTCAAGAACATGATTAGTGCCCTTATAAAAAGACGCCAAAGAGTTTGCTTGTCCCTCCCTATGAGGGCTGTCTATGAACCAGGAAGACCCTCACTACAATCGCAAACATCTGGATCTTTGACTTCCCAGCCTCCAGAACTATGGGAAATGAATTTCTGTTGTTTAGAAGCCACTCTGTCTAGAATATTCTGGTATAGCAGTCCCAATAGACTATGACAGCCACCAACTTGCTTTGTGTAGTCTTCTTACCTAATGCTTCATTCGCTTGACCTACAACAGGAATGCTTCTTAGATAGTTAACACAAAAACCTAATCAGTTCTACCACCATTGTTGACAGTCAAGACCAACGGGCATTTTTCCTATTGTAAACTGATATAGCTCTAAATCAAAATTGTTTTGGCCTTAAGTCAACGTTTATTTATCCAACATATAATGTGACTAAATAATACACATCAGGCACTCCGCTGGGTATACAGATAACAAATATGAATCAAACACCTTATTTTAAAGAGACATACTTTCAAATAAACTACAATTCGATGGTTGGCATGCTATAATAAATGTCTGGATGAAAAATACCAGGTAACACAGGAAGAAACAATGACTTCTACCTAAAGAACAGAGATGAGAAAAGAATATTAATGTTTAGAATTGAGAGGGTAACACAAAAAAGTGTTAGGAATATAATTTGGGCCTGTTGTAATTTGGGCCTTTCCTTCCCGAAGTAAGAAGGAAAAAAAAATGATCCTAATACATGATGTATGTGAAATAAATCCTAATACATGATTTATCTGATGTGTGACTGACTGCATATAAAATGTAAATAAACATTATTTCCCAGCTAGTCAGTACCCTCCCATAAAAACAGTCACAAAATAGGGGGGAAATGAGATTTGGCTTTCCCAATGGGAAGGTGGTAAGGCCAACAATTCTCTAAGTTCTCTCAATGAGAGGACCTGGAAGCAGAGTGGGTAGTCCATGTGCTGACCTGTCCTCAGGTGCTGTCCTCCACTGACCTGTGCCCCACCCTCAGTCAAAATGTCCTCGATGTTCATATGCTCATGATAATGGACAGAGTATCTGGAAGCCTTGTGTAGAGACAGAGGTGTGCAGGAACAATCTTGCCCACTGACCAAGATAGAACAGAACAAATCAGTGAATCACTGAAGAATTTTTCCGTGGATCAGAGCTGTAGGAAGCAAATAAGCACTGTCACACTGTATTTTCCTTGTTGGTCAGGGTTGTCAAAATGGATACCATGGCAAAAGGAGACAAACAACACAGCATTTTCACACCAAGACCATTTTCTGAGAGGAACAGACAATATACTATGCCCCATGTTTTCTCGTCAGGTCAAGGCCATCGTAGGAGGATGTTGGCCGTACTGATACCTAAGTCATTGTAGACTCTTCCCAGAACTTGCTAGCAGTACAGTTTCTTTACTCTTGCAAACATCACAGTTCCCAGGACATCAAAGACAGTGACTTAGAATCATTCGAAAATAATCCAGAAGAGAAGGAGGGAGAGGCAGTGTCAAAAGTCTTTATTTGAGATGCTACATTGAGTCTGAGGTAAACTAAATCAAGTGACTTTTGGCCTCACCTCTGGAGACGCTATGTCCGCCAGGTAAGGAAGCCATCTTCCTCCCCTGGGGTGAGCATACGACAATTAACAAAGTGATATGGAATTTGAATACAAAATAAATTGTGCTGAATCTCACATATGGTGCCCTAAAAATGTCCAAAATGATGTCATCCAAGGGGGGGGGCAGCGCCTGCAATTAGATGGATGAGGAAGAGGCATTTGAGAAAACAGATTAATGATGCCTTTGACACAATCAGCCTGAGAGGAATACTGGTTTCCATGACAACCAAACCACTTAACCTAAATTAACAAAGCTGTTAAAAAAGAAAAACTTAAAAGATGGGGAGGGGAAACCCAGTGCATCCTCTTTGGGGAAATTAAGCAGCCTGTCCCATCAGCGCCTGTGAGAGGTGTGTGTGTGTTAACTACATATCCGCAGGGTGTGTATTCTCTTACACTCCCTGGTTCCCAGTAATTAGTTTTCAGAAGCAGTCCAAAGATGTTGAGAAATTGCAACTAATTAGTGCAGTTTTCTGATAGAACGGCCCTATTATCCTGATGCAGCCTCAGCCAGGCAGCAAGGATAGGGAACAGACAAAAGGCCGCTCTTGCTTTTCCCCAACTTTGTGTTGATGTTCACAACATCTTCCCAGAACCACTTTCTCTAAATCAGGCAGGTCAGGCTGAACTCTGGAATTTCATTTGTGGCAGGGAATCCCTGCTTTTACAGAGAAACGCACAGGCCATTCACGAGACAGTGTTCAAATCAAATAATAGAACATGTATGCATTATTGAATGTCTCCTGTGTCGTGAAAGAAATTGTATTTTCCTGGGCTGCTTTTAAGACAGTGTAGAATTATCCCCCAATTTTTCTGGGTCTGAAACGAACTTGTCTGAGGAGGGGTGGACACAACTGGAGGTGAATCTATCAGAGGGAGGCAAGCAGGGAGAAAGCAGGGCAGTACATCTCTCTTAGCTTGAAATTCTGCATTACTAATTCCAACCCTGGCCCCCCACTCCGACTGAGCCTGAAGATGACTGAAAACGGGGACTTTGCCTCTTTGTTGTCTCTGTTAAAAATATGTCTGTATGGATAGTCGACTGCTGACGTACGCAAAAAAGAAAAAAATAGAAGCCCTAAAATATTGAGGCAACTGTCAAGTTTTTGCATTTCTGATAAGTGATTCTCTGATTTTATGAGAAAATAATACGTAAGTATTATAATCAATTAAGTTACAATAAAGTCTTGTTAACACAAGAGTCCTTCCAGTGGATGCCTGAAACCATGGAGTACCAAACCCCACACACGTGATGTGTTTTCCTACATGTACATACCGATGATAAAATTTTATCCATAAAATTAGACACAGCAAGAGATAGATCAACAATAATGACTAATATTAAAGGAGAACGATAATAATATACTGTAATGAAATTTATATGAATGTGATCTCTCTCTCTTAAGATATCTTACTGCACTGTACTCTGCCTTCTTGTGAGATGACGCAGTGAGATGACAAGATGCCCAAGGGATGAGATGAGGTGAGGGCAAGGACATGGGCACCAGGACACAGCATCAGGCTACCACTGACCTTCTGACCATATGTGATATGTCGGGAGGAGGATCGTCTGCTTCCAGCCCAGGGTTGGCTGTGGGTAACGGAAACCGCAGAAAGTGAAACCATGCAAGAGGAGAATAAGTGTATTAAATTTTATGAAAAAAGGATAAGGTGTGAGGATTTTTAAAAATAAATCTCAAGTTTCTATCAAGTCAAATTTTAATAACTCAATCTAAAAGATAGGAAATACGCAGAGTGGATTTTTTTTTTTTTAACAAGGAGTATGTTGCACACCCACACAGCATCTATGCAGGTTTATCTCCTGTTTCACAACTTCGTTGTAAATTTGACTCACATTTTGCTTCCGATGCTGGGGATAAGAGAAACATCACTTTAGCTGAGAAAGAGAGGCACTGTTAATGTGGTAAAAGAAAAAAGTACCTCGTAGCTTAAGTTTTGCCTTGCACTTTTCACATGTCATTGATGACTTTTATTTCTTCCTCCGTATTGTCTGTGCATTTATTCTTCTGTGAGTGTCTCAGAATTTTTCTTAGAACTATTTACCATTTTTAAATTCACCATTTTAAAGTGTATAATTCAGTGGTTTTTAGTAGATTCACAAAGTTGTACAACTATCAACACCATCTACTTGCAAAATATCTTCAGCCCCAAAAAGACATCCTATCTTCCTTCAGAGACACTCCCCAATCCACCTTTCCTCCAGCCTCTGGAGACCAACCTACCTTCTGTGTATTCTGGACATTTCTTCAGAGTAGAATCATGTCGTATGTGGCTTTTGCGTTGGGCTTCTTTCACTTAGTATGATTTTTTTAAGATTTATCTATGTCTCAGTACTTCATTCCTTTTTTAAGTAATATTTCAATGTATCCACATTTAATCCATTCAGCACTGGAAGGACATTTGAGTTCTTCCTACTTTTTCACTATCTAATGCTGCTACGTACAGATTTATGCGTGGCCATATGCTTTTAATTCCCTTAGACATATACCTAGGAATAAAAGCACAATATTTTTGTTTCATGATGTCTTTCCCACAAATTTTTTATTTTTGTTCTTACATTTAAATTCCTATCTATATAAGGATCGGTTTCAGCATTAATCTTTTCCACTGTCCTGTCATTCCTTTTGTAAATACTACGCATTTTCCATTTTAATAGCCTTATGTGTTATTAGCTCATAGAGCAGGTCACTTTTAATTTTTCCTTTCTTAATTTCTCCACTATCATTGCCTTCTTACTCTTCCCTGCCCACTTTACCATCATTTGCCTTGCTACTTAATTGGGAATGGGGAGTCAATTTGGGAAAACTGATCGATATCCTTCACAATATCTCATTTTTCTACCCACCAAACATGGTATCTCTTTTCTTTTATTTTCTCTACCGTATCTCCAATTAAGATGTTGTGGCTTCCCTCACATAGGGCTCACCCATTTCCTATGAAGGAAATAACCCGGATAACTCTAATCTCTGAGTAAGTGTCAGTAGGACTTAGTTGATGAGAGGAAGTTAGCCAAGCATGGTGGACCTGAAGGAAGATCACTCTAGGCACAGCAAATGGTGAGGGCAAAGGCTCTGGGGAAACACAAGTTAGCACATGGGAAGAACGGAGAGAAGGTGAGGACAGCCAGGACAAAGTGAGCAAGAAAAAAAAGAAGAAAAGAAGTCAGACTTAGGCAGATCCCAGAGTAAATAAGGCCTCCGTGGTCATGTAAGGAATGTGGACTTGTGCCTCACACAAATAGGAAGTCATGAGAGATTTTAAACCATGCATTGAGGGCAGCCCAGGTGGCTCAGCGGTTTAGCGCCGCCTTCAGCCCAGGGCCTGATCCTGGAGACCCTGCATGGAGCCTGCTTGTCCCTCTGCCTGTGTCGCTGTCTCTCTCTCATGAATAAATAAATAAAATCTTTTTAAAAAACTAAAAAAAAATAAACCATGCATTGACATGATCTAGAATAAAGGCAGCTGGTGCCCTAGTCCAGTTCGGAAGCGACTCTCTCTATGTGGCCAGCGCCAAGACTGAAGAGCCACAGGAAATACCTGGGTGTGGGGAGAAGCTGGTCCATAAACACTCACCTTTTCTGAGTGGGCTTCTCAGGACCACTAACCCCTCTCACCACCCACAGGCCACCAAACTGCTCGTACACTTATGCTGGAGGCTGGTACTGAAGCCACCAGTACCACCAAAGGGAAGTTCAGATCCCAGGAGTACCCATCACCCCTCTGCCCACTCAAACATCTCTGAAAAAGCCCACATGAGGATAGTAGCCACCAACACTTCTGGAAAAAAGCTGTCAGCAAATACCGTTCCCCAACTACTTATTTATGCTTCTCCCTCAAAGCTGCTACCAGAGGGGATCCCTGGGTGGCTCAGCAGTTTAGCGCCTGCCTTTGGCCCAGGGCGTGATCCTGGAGTCCCGGGATCGAGTCCCACGTCGGGCTCCCGGCATGGAGCCTGCTTCTCCCTCCTCCTCTCTCTCTCTCTCTCGCTCTCTCTCTGTCTATCATGAATAAATAAATAAATCTTAAAAAAAAAAAAAAGCTGCTACCAGAAAGAGCATTGCAAGATGAGGGTTTCCATACATAGAAATGACCCAGAAGTCACTGAAATCACCCACAAGCCCTCAGGGGTTTGTCGTGGCCTCTTATCCAGCTGGAAGCTGCCATCTTCACAGCAGTTATAGCCTTGACCTCATTCCTTGCTGTTTCCCCAACTGTAAACCACAGCAGGCACACAAGCACAGGAAGTACCACCGCGCTCCCGTCCTCTCACCTGGCAAAGAAGCTGAAGCTGCTGCCAGGCTAAGCAGGCCTCTCCACAGTTTGATCTGTTTCAAATTCTAGAGAATTGTTATTCAGATGCATCCTAACCGCCTTCTAGTAGGCCTTCCTGAACTGAAGAAGCCCGAAAGCTAAAAACTACATTTCCCAGATATCCTTGCAGCTACAGATCCAGGCACGAATTCAGTTGGACACCCTAACAGGAACTTGAAGGCAGAAGTGAGGCAGACCCATCTTCCTGTAATTGGGGGCTGTTTCCCCTGGCAAGTGAGTCGTAGAGACAAGGATTTTTCTGCAGCAGGGTTGTGTGTACCATATCTAAAGGGCAGGTGACTTCCTGATACCAGGATTACAGCTACACAGCATGATTTTTAACTCAAGGTTAAATGTGGTAGCCTCTTAATTCTCCACCTTCCTGATTGTGTCCCCTGCTGAGTCGCTTCTTTTTGTCTTCTGGAGTCATTTCTGGATGCCCAGCCTGGAACCTACTTGTCCAACCATTCCAGTCATTTCATAAGCACCTGGTTTCCTGGACAATGTCTTATTCTTCTTAAAGTACCTAGAATGCTGGGACGCCTGAGTGGCTCAGCGGTTGAGCATCTGCCTTCGGCTCAAGGCTAGTGATCCCAGGGTCCTGGAATCAAGGCCTGCATCGAGCTCCTTGCAGGGAGCCTGTCTTTCCCTCTGCCTATGTCTCTGCCTCTCTCTCTCTCTCTCTCTCTGGGTCTCTCATGAATAAATAAGGGTTAAAAAAAAAAAAAAGTACCTAGAGTGCTGAGAGAGAGAAACCAAGAAATAGACTCATAATTATAGAGAACAAGCTGATGGTTACCAGAGGGGTGACAGGTGCAGTGGGGTAAAACAGGTGATGGGGATTAAGGAGTGCACTTGTCATGATGAGCATGGATGATGTATGGAATTGTTGGATCACTATTTGAATACCTGAAATTAATGTAACACTATATATTAACTAATGTGAGGTGAAATAGAAACTTTAAAAATAATTTAAAATTTTAAATAAAAACACTTCTATGTTAAATAAAAGTACCTAGAACGCTTTCTGTTGGACCCCATCTGATATTCAAAGAGCAACAAGCAACCATAAGAGAATCAGCAAGGGAGTTATCTCCTCGGCAATCCCACACCACCTATTCACTAGGCTAGTAGGTCTATTTTGCAAGGATTACTGTCCTAGAGAGGAAATTGCCTACCTCTCCTTGTCTACGCTCAGACTTAGTCATCTATCAAACCTGAAGGAGCCTCCAAGCTTCTCTTCTCTTCTCTGGCTCTTCTATGTATTCTACATATTAAATGCCCATGCTTTGCCAAGGCTGTTTGTAAGAGATTACAAAAGTTCTCAAAGTACCCCAAAGCAAATTCTTGGTATAACAGTAATCATGGCAGGGACCAGGAAGTAGCCATCCAATTGTCCCTACAGATCAAATCTATGTTAACTCTGAAAGAGGAAATGAGCACTTGAGTGTTTTGCTCCAAATGGAGTACAGCAGAAGTGGACTTGGGTGTCTGCCTGAACCTGCTGCCTCTCTCTGCAGCTCTAAAACCAAAAGAAGACTCTCAGCAGTGCAGCCTCCTCCCAAGAGATGAACATCATGCAGCCTAAGGCAGGTGGAAATGTGGGAAAGCCATAGGGCAGCCCATCTAATCTTGAAGTGAAATGTTTCTGCAGAAAGCACACACTCTACATGTGTGTGTCCATGTGTGTGTATACACGTATATGCATGTATACACACTTTATATTGGTAGGGTCCTTATGAGGGGAAAATAAGGGGGCACCTAGGAGGCTCTTTCAGTCAGGAGTCTGCCTTTGGCTCAGGTCATGATCTCAGGGTCCTGGGATCCAGCCCTACGTCGGCTCAGTTCAGCAGGGAGTCAGCTTCTCCCCCTCCATCTCTCCCTCTCCCTCTCTCTCAAGTAAATAAATAACACTTTTTAAAAAATAAAAGAGGGGAAAAATATCTCCTGGAGCCTTAGAATTCCAAGCAAATGCTACCTGGCAATGGAGACTTTTTCCTTTGGCTAACAGGCTGCCATCTGAATTGGTTTAAGTCTATCTATAGGTTTTAACATACAAAATAAATTATAGATACATATATGATATGATATGATATATGATATGATATGATATGATATGATATGATATAGATATAGATATAGATGAGATACCTCAAGTACATTAAAGTAGAGTGAGTTTAATTCTGTTAAATTAGGAATGAAACTTTTTTTCAAAAGATTTTTATTTATTTATTCATGAGAGACAAAGAGAGAGAGGCAGAGACACAGGAAGAGGTAGAGTCAGGCTTCCTGCACGGAGCCTGATGAGATACTCCATCCCAGGACCCCGGGATCACAGCCTGAACTAAAGGCAGACATTCAACTGCTGAGCCACCCAGCACCCCAAAACTGGGTTTTTGAGAGGACTGGTTGGGTGTATCCCTGTGGTCTGCCCTTCTGAAAATTCAGCCACTCTAAATAAGTGCCATGATGACCGCTAGTCTCTCTCACTCAGAAGGATACCATCAGCCTTCCCCTAGGGCATCCTGAGATAACAGACTCACTGTGGTCCAGGCTGCTATGTGACCTGCCCAAAGTTCCTCTGACAGGAGTCCTCATGGAGTCAAGGAGTAGAGGTTGATGATGGTAAAAATAGTTTCATTTAACGTATATCTGATGATCTGGGTTCTCGGAGTCAGGCTTACTCAGAAAGGAAGGCTTGGAACTAAGAAGCAAACAACTATGTCCAAGGGCAACTGCCAGGAAATGTTACATGATGGCCTTTCCCCAAAAGGATGGGATGTCCTAGATGTAGACGATCTACTCTATTCTCAACATTTCAATTTTGGTATCTGTGTTTTGTTTTGTAAATAGTCATTTTCACTCTTTTGATGCTGCATAATTGCCTATAGTTTTAAACGTTTCTTGCCTCAGTAGGTGTCAGCATTATCTGAATGATTTAGTATAACAAAACAAAATATATTGTAGAGAAGAAAGTGTACATTTGTTTAATGACACAATAACAGCCACCGCAACCATCAACCGTCTACATTAGACATGAGTTAGAGTCTAACTAAACCCAGGGACTTGAGGAAAGGACAAAAGGCCCTAGAAAGTTCCCAGCTTTTCGTCTATTCAGCAGCCTGTAAAGACTGGAAGCATGACTTACCTTCGTAAACATGAGTGCCAGAGCAAGGTCTAACAGAATCTCCTTCAGTCCTATGAAATTCTGTTTTCAGGGCTCTTACTAAATAAAAGTCTATGCTACAGTGCAAAACAAGGAAGCCCAGGAGACAACTTGGAAACCCAGTTGGAGTGCCATCACCAGCTCTACTCATGAACTATCTATGTCATCCTGTAGCTACATGTCCAACAAAGACAGGAAAGGAAGCAGCCTTAGCTTCATTTCCAGGTCCTCCCCCAGGAAGGACCACTGCCAGAAAAGCTAAGAGCAGCTGGAGAGTCAGCGATTGCTCACAAAATTCACGGGAGAGCCAACAAAAGGCAGCAATGAGAGGACAGATGCTAGAGGCCATCTGGAGAAAGAAATTGCTGGTCTTGGAATGGAAGACTTTTCCCTTTGAACTAAGCTTTACAAACCACGTTTCCTTCAGAGGGCAGAAGATTGCTCAAATAAATCAAGAAATCAACTTTATGGCGAAACAGGTGAAAAGGGAAAAGGTGAAATCAAATATCTCATGCATCCTAAGATTCTGGAAGACTTCCAGGGGAAATGAAAATTGAACATTTACTATTAATGGAAAAATCACTATAAGGAATATGGAAAAAGAGAGTTTATCTAGAAGGAAAGATGAGATAGTCATTGAACTTGTACTTTCCTATGGTTTGATGTTTATTAAGTATGAGCCACGAAGATGGCCTCTAAGCCTAGGAGATTTTGTTGACCTGATATTGACTTGTTGCTCAATAACCAACAGCAGGCATGGGGTTTTAACATCAATAACTAGTAATTTGTGCTCCCTTGGTCTGAAAATTCTGTATAATATCATCCACCAATGACATGGATTTTGTTAATCAAAATCTTAGACACTTACTGTTCTTTAATGCATGTGAGTAAAGTAAGGCTATGGACACAGAATTCATCTAAAAAGATGAGGAAGGGGGATCCCTGGGTGGTGCAGCGGTTTGGCGCCTGCCTTTGGCTCAGGGCGCGATCCTGGAGACCCAGGATCGAATCCCACGTCGGGCTCCCGGTGCATGGAGCCTGCTTCTCCCTCTGCCTATGTCTCTGCGCCTCTCTCTCTCTCTGTGTAACTATCATAAATAAAAAAAAAAAAAAAAAAAAAAGATGAGGAAGGCATCCTGGAGGCATAGAGAGATACATCAATCTGAAATACTGTCCCTCCCCACAAACCCCACCATCACACTTTCTACTTATTGGGTGCCTCCTCCCCACTCCACAACCAAAAATCTCAGAACCACTACACTCAACCATGCCATGGCCAGTACTCCGTACACAGATTAGCTGAGGGACAGCTTCTGGTCCTGAAAAATGAATGAAACCTGGTGGCCAAACTGTCCTTGTTCTCCAGGTGAGCTGAACCTCCTCAGATGGTTCCAACAGAAGATTCCTTTCCAACAGCCAGTTTCATTGACAGGGAATAGCATGCAGCTATATTAAAAAGCAGCATTTAAAAACAAAACAAAACAAAATAAATAAAATAAAATAAAATAAAATGAAGCATTCATTTTTCTGATGGACAATCACTAAGTTCCCTTGTAGTGTCAAACTTTGCCCAATTTGGCCTTAGGAAGATCACCTGATTGAGAAGCAGTGGAGGAGGAATGCGTCCTGCTCTTACTGGATAAAAATCCCCAATGGATATTAGGAAAAAAGATTCTCCCAAAGCACTGGAATGTCAAAACATACATATTTCCTACTAGATTAATGAGCACTATAAATATTTACATGATCCACAGATGGATCTAACTTGTAGGAGGAGTACAGGAACAGTGGAAGAAATGGACAGATACCAAGTAAAGGTAGATTTCTTAGTATTTGCAAAAAATGCTAAGTATATTATCATAAGTTTAATAAGTATATTGAGCATATTATATATTATAATAGATATATATTATATTTACATATACTAAGTGTATAACATATTATTATTAAAATAATTATGCTGCAATCATTTCTTTAAAAACTGCTTGTTTTAAAAGATTCCCTCTCTTATCAGAGAAGCTATCTTATGAACAAGAGACAGAGGGTTTAGTTCCATCCCTACATCCATTCCATTTTTGCCACTTTCATCTCCATGTTCACCCACAGTTCACCAAATAAACATTTGCCAAATGAAGATAATGGAGGGAAATAAGGAAAATACTTGGTGCCTCAGGCTTTAAAAGATCATACACTTTAAATATGGATTTTAAGAAGCTTTAGTGCTATAAATAACTTCAGCCCAAAAAAATGAAAAGAAAAAACATTTCCTCTTTTAATGAAGAAAAATATAAAGTCTGCAAAATATTAAAATAACTCTACTTTTAGTCTCAACATAGAAGTGTTTTGTTTAAAGCTATTAATAGTTTACTAACATGAACCATTAAGTGAAGAAAAGGAGAAAAATAAAATGGAAATTTTTAGGGCTAGAATGAGATCTTCTTAATTTCCATTTAATATTTGGGTAGGAACAATTCTTAGAAATGATCACAAACACAATAATTACTGGCTTAATCCTAAATAGATTTGCAGTCATTTCTTTTCATGTTATTTTTGGCATGCTGGCTGTGGTGGTGGCATGCCATAATGTTGATATAACTGGTTTCTCAGAAAACAAGATTTGTGACAATTTGCTCCATTCTGCTCCAGAGACAATCTGAGGCTTTCAAAAGGGGCTAAAAATGCACACAAATCTTCCCCCTCACAGCTGCTGCTTGTTTAACATTGTCAAATTTTCTTAATTAAAATTTCAGATTTTATGCTTGGTGTTTTTTCTCCCCTTTAGCTCAAATGCCATTCTGCCCCTTTAAAAGGCTGCAAAAAAAAAAAAAAAAAAAAAAAAAAAAAAGCCAGGTAAAGGCCTCATTTTACTGGAAGAGCTCATTTTTAAGTTTATCCTTAATATTATTCATCTGTATTAATTTTATTTGAGCCCCAATAGGCTCAATTAAGCTTTGAGAATGCATAGAGCATGTAATTCACCCCAAATCATAATTATTGATGAAATATCACAGTCACTCCCTGAATCCTCCTTATAAAAGTCTCCAGTCCTATGGCTTTCGACACCAGCTGTATGCAGAGAACTCTCAATTTATTACCTCAACCCAAGCCTCTCCTCCAAATTCCAGAGTCTCTTATCCAACTGCCCCCCTCAATATCAAGACATCTCAAGTTCATTCTGTCCAAGTCTGATTTCTGAGTATCCCCCCAAATCTGTTTCATCTGTCACTTACCCTATCTCAATTGAGGCAATTACATCCTTCCGGTCGACCAGGTCCAAACCCAAAACATCACACTCTGGTCTGAATCACCATTACCTCTTTTTTTTTTTTTAATTTAAATTCAATTTAGTCAACATATACAGTATTATTAGTTTCAGGGGTAGAATTCAGTGATTCATCAGTTATATATAACATCCTGTGCTCATATCAAGTGTCCTCCTTAATGCCCATCAACTAGTTACCTCATCTCCCACCTACCTCCCTTCCAGCAACCTTTTCTCTGTGTTTCTTATAGTTAAGAGTCTCTTATGGTTTGTCTCCTTCTGTGTTTTCACTTTATTTTCCCTTCCCCTATGTTCATCTGTTTTGTTTCTTAAATTCCACATATGAATGAAACCATATGGTATTTGTCTTTCTCTGACTTATTTCACTTAGCATAACCCTCTAGCTCCATTCACATCATTGCAAATGGCAAGATTTCTCCCTTTCTGATGGCAGAGTAATATTCCATAGTGTGTGTGTGTGTGTGTGTGTGTGTACCACATTTTCTTTATCCATTTATCTGTCAATGGACATCTGTGCTCTTTCCATAGTTTAGCTATTGTGAACATTACTGTTATAAACATTGGAGTGCAGATACCCCTTTGAATTACTATACTTGTATACTTTGATAAATACCTAGTAGTGGGGATGCCTCGGTGGCTCAGTGGTTGAATACCTGCCTTCAACTCAGGGTGTGATCTCAGAGTCCCGGGATCGAGTCCCACATCAAGCTCCCTGCATGGAGCCTACTTCTCCCTCCACCTTTGTCTCTGCCTCTCTCTCTCAGTGTCTCTCATGAATAAATAAATTAATTAATTAATTAATTAATTAAAAATAAATAAATAAATACCTAGTAGTGAAATTGCCAGGTCATAGGGCAGCTCTATTTTTAACTTTTTAAAAAAGATTATATTTATTTATTCATGAGACACACACACACAGAGAGAGAGAGAGAGAGGCAGAGACACAGGCAGAGGAAGAAGCGGGCTCCATGTAGGGAGCCTGAGGCAGGACTCGATCCCGGGACTCCAGGATCACGCCATGGGCCAAAGGCAGGCGCTAAACGGCTAAGCCACCCAGGCCTCCCTATTTTTAACCTTTTGAGGAGTCTCCATACTGCTTCCCAGAGTGACTGTTCCAGTTTGCCTTCCCACTAACAGTGTAAGAGGGTTCCCCTTTCTTCGCATCCCTGCCAAACATCTGTTGTTTCCTGCACTGTTAATTTCAGTCATTCTGACAGGGGTGACACGGTATCACATTGTGGTTTTGATTTCTATTTCCCTGAAAATGATGTTGAGCATTTTTCATGTGTCTATTGGGCATCTCTATGTCTTCTTTGGAAAAATGTCTGTTTATGTCTTTTGCCCATTTCTTGACTGGATTTTTTTGTTTTTTTGGTGTTGAGTTTGATAAGTTCTTTATAGACTTTGGATACTAGCCCTTTACCTGATATGTCATTTGTAAATATCTTCTCCCATTCCAGAGGTTGTCTTTTAGTTTTGTTGTTTCCTTTGGTATGCAAAAGCTTTTTATTCTGATGAAGTCCCAAAAGTTCATTTTTGCTTTTGTTTCCCTTGCCTTTGGAGATGTGTCTAGCAAGAAGTTGCCATAACTGAGCCACCATTATCTCTTGTCTGGATCACTACAATGGTCCCCCGTCTCTCTGTTTCTGCCCTTATCCACCTCACTCTATCCTCAAAATGGAACCCAGGGTAATCTTTTCAAATCATAAGTCAGCTCACATCACTCCTTTGCCGAAAACTCTGCAGTGGACCCTCTTTTCAGTCAGGGTAATAGCCAAAGTTCTTTAAATGGCCCCCTCACCTCATGAACATACCTTATAAACCTACCATTGGGAGACAATTCCCCACGGGTCTCTTGCTTTTCTGCACATCTTGCAAGAAGAAATACTTTGTTCCAGACAACCTTTTCAAAAATATTTGGATAGCAAGCAGCTTTGGAAAATAGAGCATCTCCTTCCAGAGCTGAGAGCAGTTTGCTTACTCTCCAGTGTGAAAAAGATCATGTCTCTCTCCATGCAAAGGGCAGGCAGGTTTCCTTATAGTCCATTATAAGAGACTCATGGTACCCTGCCTGTGGCACAAACCCATTGGGCATGTTGCATCCACCTGGCGCTTCACATCGCCTCCCTGAGACATGGAGGGCAAGGGGAACTGATGTAAATATGCTGCTGTCATGCTGCTTGTTGTGCCATGAATAATGATAAGTCTCATGCCTTCTGCCAGAATCCACAAAACAGTGCAGGCTAAACTTGTTATCTTGCAAATAGCAAAATTTCAGCCCCTACACAACCCTGAACACCTATCTGACCCATCTCCTACTATCATCCCCTCACTCACTTTGGCTCAGCCACACTTCTTTGATTACATTTGGCACATTCCTCTCTTAAGGCCTTTCTCCTGGCCTTTGTTGTCTGCCTGAAATACCCTTCCCCCAGATATCTAGTTAGTTCCTTCCTCTTTGCCAAGTCTCTGCTCTTATTTCACCTTCCCAATGGGGCCGACTCTAATTATCTCATTTAAAATTGCAACTGACCCTCCTTCCTTCCTCAACATTCCCAGTTCCCTTTATTGGCTCTAATTTTTCTTTTTCTTCACCACACATATCACTTTCTACATACTGGAGGGTCAGCAAATGTTTTCTTGAGGGCCAGATAATAAATATTTTAAATCTATGGGCCTAAAGGTCTCTCTCGCAACTACAGATGGTCCCAATTTAACAATAGTTCGATTTACAATTTTTTGAGTTTACAATGATGCAAAAACAATGAGCATGCGGTATAAACTGTACTTGGAATTTTGAATTTTGATCTCTTCCCAGGCAGATGCTGGAAAGTGACAGTGATCCGCAGTTGCCAGTCATGTGATCATGAGGGTAAACAACTGATAACTTACAACCATTCTGTACCCATATAGCCATTCTGTTTTCTGCTTTCAGTATGTATTACATGAGATGTTCAATACTTTATTATAAAATAGGCTTTGTGTTAATTCTGCCCAACTGTAGGCTAATCCAAGTGCTCCTAGCATGCTTAAGGTAGGTTAGGCTAAGTTATGATGTTGAGTAGGTTAGATTTTTTTTTTTAGTAAGTTAGATATATTAAATGTATTTTTAACTTGGGATATTTCCAATTTATAATGCATTTACTGGGTATAATCCCATTGTAAGTCAAGGAAGATCTTTACTCAAGTTTCCCACTGTGGTAGCAAAGCAGCCATAGGTAATACATACATGAACAGGCATGGTCATGTTCTAGTTATCACTTTATTTACAAAAATACACAGTTGGCCTGTAAGCTTTAAATTGCCAACCTCTGTATTATATAATTTAGTTATCACATTTACTGTTTGCCTTATCCCACTAAAATATAAGAAATTATCCAAGAAATTATCCACCAAAGAAAAGTACAATCAGAGAACACATACTTGTAGATCAATTTTCAAATAACCTAAACCAGAATTATATTTGAACTCACAGACAATATTTGAGATAGACAAAGTCAAGTAAATCTAACTTCATAATGATCCCTTCCCCTTAACTATCCATCCCACTTATGAGTCAATAGGGACAAACTTTCCAGCCCAGTTTGTTCCAAATGAGCCTGTTCCTTGGTCACAGTTATTTGACAGGAGGTTCAGAACCTCTCCCAAGCTATACTGATAATCCTCCTTCCCTTGGAACATATGCTGAGAAAGCCAGTCATCTCTGTAAGGCTGGAAATGGGACATGTAAGTTTAAAACTATAGACACATGTGATAGAAATGTACTTAGCTATCCCCTTGAAGCTGGGCATAACCACATGACTTGCTTAGAACAATGAAACATGAATGGAAATGATGCATGTAAAAGATCTGAATGAAAGCCCTAAAAGCCAGTGTGCTTTTTAACAAATGGTGATGGGATAATTGGACACTCACATGCAAAAGAATAAAGTTGAACTTCTACTTCACATAATACACAAAAATCAACTCAATATGGACCAAAGATCTAAATGTTAGAGCTACAATTATAAAACTCTAAGAAGAAAACATAGAAGTAAGTCTTTGTGACAAAGAATTAGGCAATGGTTTCTTAGATATGACATAAAAATCATAAGCAGCCAAAAAAAAAGTTAAACTGTACTTCATCTGTGTCAAAGGACACTATCAAAAAAATGAAAAGACATCTCCTAGAATGGGAGAAAATACTTGCAAATCATATTCAGGCAAACCTGTAGATCTTGCAGATTCAGTTCCAGACCACTGTACTAAGGCAAGTCAAATATTTTTTTGGTTCCCAGAGCATATACAAGTTATGTTAACACTGTACTGTAATCTATTAAGTGTGCAATAGCATTATGTCTAAAAAAGCAATGTACATACCTTAATTAAAAAATATTTTCTTGCTGAAAAATGCTAACCACCATCTGGGTTTCAGAGTCATAATCTTTTTTGCTGGTGGAGGGTCTTGCCCCGATGTTGATGGCTGCTAAATGATCAGGGTGATGGTTGCTGTGGAAATTTCTTCAAATAAGATGACAATGAAGTTTGCCTCTTTGATTGACCCTTCCTTTCATAAACAATTTCTCTGTAGTATTTAAGTCATAGTAGAACTTTTTTCAAAATTGGAGACAATCCTCTCAAACCTTACTGCTGCCTTATCAACTACGTTTATGTAATATTCTAAATTCTTTCTTGGAATTTTAACAATCTTCACAGCATCTTCACAGGAGTAGATTCCATCTCAAGAAACCACTTTATTTGCTCATCCATAGGAAGCAACTCCTCAACCATTAAAATTTTATAATGAGGGGCGCCTGGATGGCTCAGTTGGTTAAGCCTCTGACTCTTAATTGCAGCTTAGATCATGATCTCAGGGTTGTGAGATCAAGCCCTACATCATGCTCACATGCTAGGAGTGGAGCCTGCTTAAGATTCGCTCTCTCCCTCTCCCTCTGCCCTTCCACACCCCCTCACCTCTCTCCCTTAAAAAAAAAATTATCGGGATCCCTGGGTGGCACAGTGGTTTGGCGCCTGCCTTTGGCCCAGGGCGCGATCCTGGAGACCCGGGATCAAATCCCACGTCGGGCTCCTCGTGCATGGAGCCTGCTTCTCTCTCTGCCTCTCTCTCTCTGTGTGACTATCATAAATAAATAAAAATTTATTTTAAAAAAATTATCGTGAAATTGCATCAGTTCAGTCACATCTTCAGATATTCAGATATCTTCAGGCCCCACTTCTAATTATTTGAGTTCCCTTACTATTTCTACCATATCTGCAGTTACCTCCTCTTCTGAAATCTTGAGCTGGTCAAAGTCATCCATGAGAGTTGGAGTCCACTTCCAAACTCTTGTTCATGTTGATATTTTAATCTCTTTCCATGAACCATGAATACTCTTAATGGCATTTAGAATGGTGACTCTTTCCTAGGTTTTCAATTTACTTTCCCAGAGCCACCAGAGCAATCATTATCTATGGCACCTATTGCCTTTTTACAAAATGTATTTCTTAAATTGTAAGATTTGAAAGTCAAATGAATCCTTGATCTATAGGCTGCAGAGTGGATGCTGTATTAGCAGACATGAAAAAACATTAACCTCATTGTCCATTTCCATCAGAGCTCTTCAGTGACCCGGTGAATTGTTAATGAGCAGTAATATTTTGAAAGGAATCTTTTTTTTTCTGAGCAGCAGGTCTCAAAAGTGGGCTGACAATAGTAAATCATGTTGTGAACAGATGTGCTGCCAGCCAGACTTTGCTGTTCCACTTAGAGGGTAAAGACAGAGAAGAATTAGCATAATTCCTCAAGGCACTAGGCTTTTTGGTGTAGTAAATAGCTTCAATGTAGAGTCACCAGCTGCAGTAGCCTGTCCCTTGAAACTTTGAAGGCAGGCCGTGACTTTTCTCCAGCTATGAACTTCCTAGATGGCATCTTCTTCCAACAGAGGTCTGTTCAATCTACACCGAAAACGTATTGTGTAGTGGAGCCACCTTTCTTAATGATCTTAGCCAGATCTTCTGGATAATGTGCTGCAGCTTCTACATCTATAGCACTTGCTGCTTCACCTTGGTACTTATATGTCATAGAGATGGCTTCTTTCCTTCAACCTCATGAACCAGCCTCTTCTAGCTTCAAGTTTTTTTTTCTGCAGTTCCCTCACCTCTCTCAGCCTTCACAGAATTGAAGACAGTTAAGACCTTGCTCTGGATTAGGGTTTGGCATAAGGGAATGTCATGGCTGGCTTGATCTTCTCTCCAGACCACTGAAACCTTCTCTATCTCAGCAGTAGGGCTATTTCATTTTATCTTGCATGCGTTCACTTTGAGTATCACTTTTAATTTCTTTCAAGAACTTCTCCTTTGCATTCACAGCTTGGCTGTTTGGCATTAAGAGACCTAGCTTCCAGCATATCTCAGCTTTTGACATGCCTTCCTCACTAAGCTTGTTTCTAGTTTTTTATTTAAAGTGAGAGACATGTGATTCTCCCTTTCATTTGAACACTTAGAGGCCATTGTAGGGTTACTGATTGGCCTGATTTCAACATTGTTGTGTATCTCCTCACGGAGGCCTGAAGAGAGTGAAAGAGACAGGGAATGGCTGGCAGGTGGAGCAGTCAGAGCACACACAACATTTATCAAGTTTGTTATCTTATATAGGTGGGTTTGTGGCACCCCAAAACAGTCACAACAGTAACATTAAAGATTACTAATTATAGATCATCATGACAAATAATAATTGTGAACAAGTTTGAACCACTGAGTCACCAAAATGTGACACAGAGACACAGAGCAAATAGTGTTGGAAAAATGGTGCCAATAGACTTACCTGATGCCACAAACCTTCAATTAGTAAAAAACATCGTATCTGTGAAGGGCAGTAAAGCGAAGCACAACAAAGCATGCCTATGTCTGATAAAGGTCTACTATCCAGTTTAAATAAAGAACTTTTACAACTAAACAATAAAGAGACAATGACATTTAAAAATGAGTAAAGAAAAATGAATGAATGAATGAATGAATGAATGAATGAATAAATAAATAAATAAATAAGAGTAAAGAATTGGGGTGCCTGAGTGGCTCAGTCAGTGTAGCATCCAACTCTTACTTTCAGCTCAGATCATGATCTCCGGGTCATGAGACTGAACCCTGTGGAATCTGCTTCAGATTCTCTCTCCCTCTCCTTCTGCACCCCCCATTCACATGCACTCTCTCTTTCAAAAACAAATAAAATCTTTTTTTAAAAATGAGTAAGGAATTTAAATGAATGTTTCTCTCCAAAGAAGATGTATAAATGGCTAGGAAACATATGAAAGGATGCCCCAAAACAGTAGACATTAGAGAAATGCTAATCAAAGTTGTGATGCGCTACCACCAGGATAGCTATAATCAAAAATTAAAAAAGAACTTAGCGAAGATGTAAAGAAACTGGAACCCTCATATGTTGATTGTGGAAATGTAATGTAGTATGGATACTTTGGAAATAGTTTGGCAATTCCTCAAAAAGTTAAATGTATAGGGATGCCTGGGTGGCTCAGTTGGTTAAGTGTCTCTCTTCAGCTCAGGTCATAATCTCCAGATCCTGGGATCAAGCCATGAATCTGGCTCCCCATTCAGCAGAGAGTCTGCTTTTCTCTCTGTCCCTCCATCCCCTCTTGTGTTCTCTCTCAAATAAATAAAATATTAAAGAGAAGTTAAATGTACAATTACATATGACCCAGCAATTCCACTTCTAGGTACATATATAAGAAAATTGAAACCATATGTATGTGCAAAAACTCACACAGGAATGTTCCAGCAGCATTATTCATAATAGCCTAGTAGTGAAAATAGCATAATAGCCTAATAGTGGAAATATCCCAAATGTCCCTCAGCTAGTAAACAAAGAAAATGTGGAATAGAAGTTTAGAACAATAGAATGCTATTCAGCCATAAAAAGGAATAAAGTACTGATACATGCTACATCATGGATGGAACTTGAAAACATTATGCTAAATAAAAGAAGCCAGTCACCAAAGGCCATATATTTATATTATTATATTCATATGAAATATCTAGAATAGTCAAATCCACACAGACAGAAATTAGATTAGTGGTTGCTAGGGGATGGGAGGAAGAGGGAATCAGAATAGACTGCTAATGGGTACAGTATTCTTCTTCTTCTTCTTCTTCTTCTTCTTTTTAACAGGACTTCTTTTAGAGTGATGAAAATGTTCTGGACTTGTCAGTGGTGATGACTGTATGACATAGTGACTACACTAAAAAAATACACTGAATTGTATACATTTAATTTTGCACTTTACCATAGTGAATTTTATGTTATGTGAATTATATCTCAATTTTAAAACAACAACATACAAAAAACCCCAATGAGATACCACTTCACAATATAAGACAGTTAAAATAAAGATTAATGATACCAAGCATTGGAAGATATGGAAATGGGAGCCTGCCTACATTGCTCGTGGGAATGCAAAATGGTACTGCCCATTTGGAAGATAGGAAATTTTCTAAAAAGTTAAACATATACTTATTTATGACCCAGGAATTCCACTCCTTGTTATCTATCTACCCAATAGAAATGAAAACGTATGTCCACACAAAGACATGAATGTGAATGTTCATAATGGTGTCATTCATGAAAGCTCAAACCTAGAAAAATCCAAGTCCATCGGCTGGTGAATGGTAACCCAACATATGGTATGTTTCATACAATGGAATATAATTCAACAATAAAAATGAACTACAAATATATCCAACATGGATGTATGTCAAAAACATTAAGTGAAAGCCTAAAACCACAGACTATGTATTGTATAATTCCACTTATATAAATTTTGTATTAAAGGCAAGATTATAGAGACAAAATGTCATTGTTTGCCTGGGGCCAGGGAGTCCAGAGTGGAGATTGACATCAAATAGGGCAAGAGGCAACTTTCTAAGGTGAGTGCAGTGGTTCTGAAGCTCAACTGTGATTATGGTTGCACAAAACTATGCATTCCCTAAATGAAGACTTGTATATTTAAAAGGAGTAAACTTGATGGTATTTAAATTATACCTCAATAAGGCATTTAAAACAAACAAACAAACAATGTTAGGGAGCCAAATTCCTTTTCCTTTGCCATGGTGATGAATATCATTCCAGATGGTGGAGGTTCCAACGGCCTCCATAATGTGGAACAGGGTGTTCTCTTGACCTAACATGCATATATAACAAGAGCTAGAAGTATTGTTATTTTAAGCTACTGAGATATGGAGGCTGTTACTAAAGCATATCCTAGCCCATTTTGATTAATACAGAAAGTGATTCCAGAGGTTATATTGATGAGTCAATATTGTTTAGTCAATTAAGTCAAAGGAGGTTGGACATGGGAATTAAAGTGATGTCTCAGAAATACCGTGGTGTGGTTATATGATACAGAATTAAATAGACAAAAAATAGACTAAACTTTTTAGAGAACTGTACTGCCAAAGAACTACCTGCCCTGAAAGAGATGGGACTTTCCGTGACAGAATGATCATTTGGCCTCGTCATGAGGCAGGAAAAGTTCTGAGAAAGTTGCTCATTTCCTAAGGAGGGCAATTTTCCTGATAACCACTTGAGATGTGAACGAAGAAATCATGGAAAACAAAGCATCTTTCAGCAGGTGAAGCCAGATGCCACAGAGAACGATGAAAAAGAGCAACACTCCCACTGCTTTCTCCAGTTTTTTTTTTTTTAATATTTTATTTGTTTATTCATGAGAGGCACAGAGAGAGAGAGAGAGAGAGGCGGAGACACAGGCAGAGGGAGAAACAGACTCCATGCAGGAAGCCCGATGTGGGACTCCATCCCAGGTCTCCAGGATCACGCCCGGGGCTGAAGGCGGCGCTAAACCTCTGAGCCACTGGGGCTGCCCTCCAGTTTTTGTTTTTAAACTAGTTCAGGTTGATTTTACTACCACCCAAAGATTTATAACTAATGCAATCCCAAATTTATCAAGCCCCTTATGTCAAAGAACAAAAAAAAAGACAAATGTGAAAGCATAGGTCACACTGGGAGAATCACCGTGGATCCAGCCCAAATGGGAATGTAACAGAGACAAGCCAATTGTTGGCCACACCCATTTCCTCTTTTTTCCCTGAGCTCACAGACTACATTTCTCTGTCTCTTTTGTCATTAGGTGAAGCAAGATGACTGAGCTCTAGCCAATGAACTGTGAACAAATGATATGCACTGCCTCCCTCACACAACTCTCCATGCTTTTTCCCCTTTGGCAGCTTGATGCAAAAGGACAGTGTGACCTTACCAGCCAGGCACTGAAGACAGTAGAGCCACAAGACAAAGAACTTGGGTTGCTGCATCACAACAGGAGAAATCACCCATTGGCAGGAACACCTGCTTTATGGCAGATGTTAGCTTAACCTAACTCATCCAAGGGAGTGGAAGAAAGCATTTTATGCTAGATTACCCATTGGTGGGTCTTATATACCTCCTCTTTTGATCCTCCCTGCAGCTGATGAGGCACTGAAACTATCCCCACTCAACAGAGGACTTATGCAAAGTTCAGAGAAGTTGCTGGGGAAGAGGATTCCAGGGCACTACCTTGCCAAGACCAGCCTCAAATACAGACTTCCTGATTCCCCGAGGCCCATTTTTTCCCACTGTGTTATACTGAATGCTAAAGATTCCATGTTAAACTGAACATATTAGCAACTTATCTAAATCTCTAAACTACTAGGTTATAAAAAGATGAAAGGAAGGTGATCCTCCCTCAAGACAACTTTGTCATCCCATTTATCTCCATTCCTAGTGTTCAGTCAAGAACATGACACAAAGAGAGACCTTTCCATTTGCTGAAAAGGTTTTAAAGTCTTACCAAGAAACAAAAATTTAAGTACACATCACATTAGAGTTAGAGACCAGCAAAAGAGATGTTGGGTACATCTTTTAAGGGTAGACCAACCACAATAAGAGTAATTTCATCAAGTGGAATTTACTTAAATAACATTTTAACAATTCAATTGCACATTGTAGGTAAATGAGCTGTAGCAATATTAGAATTCAGAGTTCTAAGAATACCTGGCAACTTAAACAGGCATCTAATAATGTAATACTGAGGAATGAAAAATAAAGCATGTTGACTTTCAAGATGGGATGTTTTATTTGCACTTAAAAATACAACTTCTAAGATGGCATCTGTTTTCAAAAATGTCTTAAATGTTAAAAATATGCTACAGGAACTGTTGTCTTCATGTTGAAAATGTAGATGTCATATCAGCAATAGCTTACAAATCATAGGTGATAACATTAACACAAAATCAGCAAGCAAATACTCATGGGGAACACAGTTTTTATATTAAAAATATCAGAAGTTCACAGTTTTCTTCTTTCTTTCTGACTTACATTGATAAAATGCTTTTATAGATATAATCTATTTCACTTTCTGGTACCAGATCCAATGCCTATTTGATCAGCAGATGGATGCTACTAACACATTCATCTTACATAGAACTCTTACATCTTAAATTTCTAAAAATGTCTTGCTCTGTAAAACTGTGACCACTGGGAATGGAAAAAGATATGAAACTAACTTCAAGTGTAATGAGAAGAGAAAGAGGGAAGATAAAATGTTGGCAATTTTTACTAATAAAACATTGAATTATAAAGTACATTCCACAGGAAACCACACACTGATTTACAAAGTCTATGACCTCTATTTTTGTTTCATCCAAATGAAAGTGAAAAATATACATTTTTGAAGAATTTCAAAATTCACCTACCTGGCAAGGTAAAATTAAAGGTTTTTAGGTAAGCAGATCACAAGACAGGTTTATTTTGTTTGTGTTTTAAGGCAAAGCAAAATTTCCCAAGTGAAATACCTACAAAATAAATTTGCTTTAGAAATAAATTTCAGTAATAAAATAATACTTCTCCCTTATTAAATATATATTTTACCTTTACATCTGATTTAGCAACTTGCATCAAAAAATTCAAGAGTTCTATGAATATTTGCAAATAAATACTTAAAACACTAGCATATAAATGCCTCAGCTGGTATTCATTCAGGTGTTTGGATGTCAACAGTTAGCAATGGGGAAAAAATAATAAATAATAAGCTACTTAAAAATTTTCCCCTTAGACAACATGAGAATGTGACATACTGGTTAAGAATGAAGTAATTTTTCTGGATAGCACATATCAGTAGAACATGTGTGTTCTCCTTTTGCAAATCAAAATACCCAACCATACTGTTTTCTTCAGCCATTAAATCAATAGCCTAAGATTCAAAATGTTTATCGTAATCTCTCTTTTTGTGTAAACCATTTCTTTAAAAAAACAAATCACTGCATAGAAAGCAACTGTTTACTATGAAGAATAAAATCATTTCAGGTAAAAAGTAAAGTAATTAATGGAAATTGTTTAAATGCATTTACTAAACTGGAAACTTATTTCCAATAAAGATAAGAATGAATTAAAATGTCTGTATGATTTCCCAAGCAGGGAGTGTCATCCCTTCAAATTGAGGATGATCTTCCAGCATTTCAAAATAACATAATTTCTTTAAAACTGAAATGATAAGCAATATTCTTTAACATATTTATTGGATCCAATTTCTCTGGTTATCAGTTCTGTTACACTGAGACCAACTTTTTTTCCTAAATAATGTCAAACATACTACCAATAATTAAAACAAATTTACTAGAAAATGTTAAGTAGCAATAAAACAAAAGTGCCCACTGGGATATGCCAGCATCCCGTACATTCATCATTTAAATTGTATTTCTAAGAACTATTGGATTAACACACAAGGTGTATTGTATATTAATATACAAGATTTACTTTATAAAGCTTAGTATTATACTTCAAAGTACCTTGAGATTTCCTATTAAATACCTGATCTGTAGGCATCAGTATGCATTCTTTATTAAATACAGTGAGAGGGCTGTTTTGAATTTTCCATGCAAGGTCATGTTACAGCATTAATGTGCTGATACATTTATAAACTGGACAGAATGGGGGTTGGACTTCCACCAAAGCTGGATCCACCTACCCCTTTGGGATGGATCAGGCCAAGAACCTGCTCAGCCTCTGAATCCACTAAACAGTCTTGCATCATTTCTTTCTGCAATTTTCAAGTCATAAGCAGATTGGAATGGACTTCCACGCCATCAAAATCAGACAAGAATTGCTCCACAGAGAAGGTATTTTCCCCCATGATAAATTCTGATATGTCCTTCCTTACATTTCAATTTCAACAATCTGAAACAACTAAGTCTAATAGCAGATATAAAAAAGACAAAGCTATCAACAATGGGAAGCAGGAACAAGGTTTCAAACAAGCAATCTAATATGTAAAGAAAAATATATAAATAACTGGTCTGCAGGAAGGGAGACAATCTGGAGAAATATCTGCATTCTTTCTGAAAGAACAAAATAAAACATTGTCTACTTCATATTTATAAACTGTTTTTTATCTACCTGCCTATCTGGTCTAAAGATGTCTACAGAGAATAAAAATGTCAATTACATGAAGACATATCACTTAAGTATATCATACACATTAAAAATATTAGTAATAGGCAGCAAAAGGCTTAAAATATATAACTTTAAATAAACTATCTGCCAAATTATTCTATAAGTGGGTAACCAGTACCTAATATTCCTTAAATAGTCATACAGGCATAGCTGAGTCATGTCAATGGGTGAAATTTTCATGAGCTGAAACATTAATGCTTCAACACTGGATGCCAATTCTTCAGAATAATGTTAATCTTAGAAAATATTATTTTAGGGGCACCTGGGTGGCTCAATCAATTAAGCATCTGGCTCTTGATTTCAGCTCAGGTCTTGATCTCAGGTCATGAGTTCAAGCCCCATGTTGGGCATGGAAACTACATATATATATATATATATATATATATATATATATATATATATATATATTTTATATATATAATATATATGTTACACACACATATTATTTTAATCATAAAATCTACTAACATCTCAAGGTGAGTCACTCTACAACTCTAACAGTTTGTGTTGTTGCATCTGAAAAGCAAGGAATGTCTATAAAATAAGACTAAAAAATGTTAAAAATAAGGTCTCAGTCTAGTATTTAAGGAGCTCTGGGAGAGTGGAGAAGAATCAAAGATGACCTTGATCATCTGCAGAACAAAATGATGAAATGAAAGTTTATGAGCAGTTGAACAGAAAAAGCAATCCTCAAAGATACATATTTAAACCAGAATTGAAAATGCAACGATGGTGATTGAATGATCATAGTAGACAGCAAGTAAAAGCCAGAACTCCAGGAAACATGCTTTCAGGGGCCCTTACTTTAAATAGGACTGCAGCATGTATAAGTGAGCACTTCCTGACACTAGCAATGTTTCAAGTGCTCGATAGTCCCATGTGGCCAGTGGCCACCATACCAGACAGAGCAGGACAGAGGAAACACCATCCAGAGCCAAGATGGGTAGGGGAGGAGATAATTTCCCAAGATCCATTCCAGGCCCGATGAATCACATAATCTCAGGGCATCTAAACAATCACTAGAGTTTTCACTAACTCATTTTAACTAAATGCATTTGAATTTATGATTTATAAAGATAGAATAGGAGAAAAACAGAAATATGTAAAAAGGGAAATCAACAAAGAATTAGAGTAATGCCAGAAATTTTTCCAGTTAGTCACAAAGACCTTTTCAATTATTATTTTCAGTGTTAAAGGAAGAAAAACTTTAACCAGAAAATATCAATAGACAAAGAATCAATAGATTCATTTTAAAAGAAGGATGAGAAGTAGATTCATAATGGCCAAAGGGACTATTATTGCCTATCATAATGTAACTACATCTACAGTAGCTTCAAAAGAAGAAATACTCACTTGTCTTTGAAAGCGGGGAAACCTTCTTTATACACATCCAGTGAGTTGAACCCCTCTTCAGTGCTTGCTTCAGTAGTACAGATACTAAAATTGAAGCTCTTATCAAAGACCCATAGAGTGACCTCAAAGTTTAACTGTAAGTTCCCAGGCCAGGTAAGAATGACATCACATAGCTCTGCTAACCTGCTTACTTTGCCAAAGAGGAAGTTATGTTAGATTGCTTCAATGATTAAAAATCTTCCTTGTCGCAGATTAATTTGAAATTCACCTCCCTACAGCTTCTACCCACTTATAGATGAAACAGAATCAATGAGCTTCCTTTGTCTTGAGGCCTTCTTGCATCCAGGAGAGGCACAAAAACATTAAAATATACATCCATGTAAGAGTCAATGTAGTTATTCTTCCATTAATTATCAAGCAGAAATAGTGCCTTTCTTGTTACAGATCCTACAAAGCATAACCTCTACTTGAGTCTTAAATTTATACAGCACTAATCAGAACCCTGGCTCTCCATTTAAAAAAAAAAAAGAATGAAAGAAAAATTATACCAAAAACTACACAAATTGCACAAACTGTCAGACACACTGGCAGTCCAAACCTGTCACATATGCCCCTCAAAACATTAGATAAAATATTGTCACTTCAACACTCATTCTTCACAAAGCAGCCTGAATCCAAAGTAATTCCAAAAATGCAATATTAGCTGGTGCCATATGAAACTGGTGCAACCAGGGTATCATGAACAGGCCAGGAAACAGATACTTATTTGTAGCATTAATGATATTACAACAATTAAACAGTCAATGGATAGAGTATCCAAATTACCAGGTAACTATAAAAAGATTAGGAGGTAAAAATGAAAACAAAATAAGAAAAAAATAACAAAGGAAAAACATTATGATAGGAATTTCCTTTATATTTGTTTGGTAATGCAGATTTAAAACAATATAAAAATAACCACCATAGCTTATATTGTTTTCAAATTTCGCCAGAAAGATACGTTTTTACTGACTTTTGCTCTGCCCTGCAGCTTCTCACAAAAATATGGGAGTTTATACTTTAAAAAAATAACGCTACCAAAGCTCTTCTAAGGAATTCATAAACTATTTCTCAAATTGTATACAAAATAGTTCTGACACATATTTCACTGCTGATATTTTAATAACAGTTCATTTTATTTCCTCTTGTCTGGACCTAAAATAAAACTACATAATTCATATTAATAGCACATAGTGAGAGCTCCCACCATGCTGTCTGAAGGTCTAGTTCTCTAACTCAGGTTGTATTAATCATCTTCCTTTGGAAACATACCCTCAGTATTGGTCAAGAATTAGTACCTTAAAGAAAACAAGACCAAAATTCCTGCTGGGTACCGACTCATGTAGTAGGGAATGAACAGCAAGGAGCAAATTCATAATCTGGGTTATTGTCAGTGCCAAACACAAAAATAAATTTAAAAGTGTTTGAATTTCTGCACTTCTTTCATTTCACATCAGAGACCACACACTCAGCCAAAATTTTTGTGTTGATATTGTAATCAGTGCATAAAAACCCTAATTATTACAGCAACTCATATATTCACATAGCCTTTCGCAGTTTACAAAAAGCTATCTGTGCATTGTCTAACTGAGCCATCACAAGCACCAAGCAGTATGTCACCATCCCCACTGGGGAAACAGAGTCACAGAAAGAACGAATGACTTATTCCACATCAAGGAACTATTGACTACCAGAGTTGAGCTCCAGACTCCCAATCTGAGGCTATTCTGTTTAGCGGCAGAGGTTTCCATGATAGGTTACTCTTCAAAATAGAATAGAAATGGGACCAAACGCTGATTTATGGATCCATGAATGGTTTCTCTTCACCCTGGATGCAATCCTGTCATTAGCCCCAACAATGTACAAATGGGGGGAGTAGGAGTAGGCAGAGACAATTGTAAAATAACACACGCACTTTGTGGTGATAGTTTGCGTTAAACAGTTGGACACTGCTGAAAATACCTATTACACAGACTCACAGTTATAAAACTGAAAGAGACCTTGAAAAGTCATCTGTTCTTTTTTCCATTTCACAGATGATGAAAATATGCTGATGCAGAGAACGGGGATCTCCCTCAAGGTTACCCCGGCGGCTGCTAAGCAGTAACAGAACAAGGCTTGCTTCCACATTTGGCCCTGATTGTGTTTCCCCGGTAAAGGACTAAGCACAGCCCAGATATTTAGAAGGAACTATCACAGTGCTAGACAGATTAGAAAACTAGATCTCACCAGCATCATGAGTATAAAAATTATTGATATTTTACATTATCATTTAAAGCAGCAGGAACTTTGTTTCCTATAGAAAAAAATAATCAACATTTGCATTTTAGACTTTCATTGCTAAGGTTGAGGATAATTTCTAAAATATGACTTTTTCTTCCCTTTAGATACTTTTTTGAAGTTTGTTATTATAATAGACTTAAGTACATTCAAAAAAAGAATAGTCATTCAAAAATGTTACCATCTTTAAGTTACGTGAAGAATAAAAAAAAAAGAACCCAAAACCTAATAATATTTCATCATCTTTTCTGGATAAAGTTCCCTTCAACCCATTAAGGACATTATCCTGTCCCTATTCACACACACTACCTGTCTTATTCAGGAGACTTCAGGTTATTGTTAATCTATTTTGAATGTAGGTGATTTTTATTTTCCCTCTTAATTAAATTCAAATACTAGCCAAATCTAAAAATGGCCCAACTTATAAGCCATTTGCTACTTAAACATTGATTTCCACATTAAAAAAATAATAATCTAATCAGACTTTATTGTACCTGTGAGTCCTTTAAAATACTTCTTCATTCTCCAAATCTAATATGAAATTATTTTTGGAGAGGCAAAATATAAGAATTTTCTAGATAGTACTGAACATTGAACATCATTTCATATGAAAAAAAAAACCACATTTACGCAGACCAACAGTAAACCACACAGATAATAGAAAATATTGACAATAAAATTAATTTTTTGTCTCTCGTTCAAAAGATCATTTTCCACTTTAATACAAGGTCTAATCTATAGCAGATGCCATTGCTAACTGAGGCAAAACTCCATCCTTCACATTCTGATCAATCGGAGGAAGTTTTTTTCCAGAGGTGAAGAGCTGCCTGAATTCGGAAGTGTAGTCTGGACTCCATGGAGTAATCTTTGTAGTTGTTTCTAAAGATAATAACAATAAAATTGTAATGTCAAAATTGTTTTGTATCCAAGGGTAATACTACCACCTCCCCTTCTTCTCATCTTTATTCCTTATTTGCTTCCAAACGTGAATAAGCAGCAGATTTGTTAAAATGTAGATTCCGATCCTGTGACTGAAGGAGGGTGGCAATATTCTGTATTTCTAGAAGCTTCCTGGCAGTGATTTGAAAGTCATACTTTGAGTACCAACTTTCTATTTAATGACCAAACCACTCAAACAGAAAGAAGCTTATGAAGAGGGTTTAACAAATTCTGTAAACTATTCCTAAATAGTTGACCTCCTTTTCTAAACCAAGAATTTTAAGGCAGCCTCACATTAACATGATCAATTACCATTCCTCCTGCAAAGAAATCTTTCTGAAACTCTCATGCAACAACTACAACAAAGAAAAGGATTATGTGGTGACATCAAAGTTACTTACTCCAATTCTCACAGGCAAATTAGCAATGGTTTGGCCAATAATTATTGTGTGACAATGTCAGAAGAGGCCACAGAAATCCATGGATTAATTAAAAACTTTACTTGGATCATCCAAGTTCGCTTCTGTCTGCTAGAATTGTTAAGAATCAGCAGAACAGAATGGCTTTTGACTTTGGGCTCCTGCTTTCATACACTGCCTTGGCCCGTGGATGACCTGTAACCCCTTTCTTTGCAGTAGCAAAGCCTTCTTGTTATAGCTCTTCATTTTCTAAGAGCTGCTCACTGATAACCTGGATAAGGGTTATTATTCACAAGATGTAACTGAACACTTTCCTAAATGTCTGGCCACTAATTTTAGCAACTTTGTGAATCTCCAATTGCAAAAGGGAAAGTACAGACAATTGAAAGTTTTGAAATTACTGGGAAATCTGTTTAAGGTGGCTTCATTAGCACTGGCTTGAGTTAGTGGTGACTTGTGATCACTGATGGTCTTCCTTTCTAGTAGTTAATTGCCAGTCTTTTGTTTTCATCATTATAAATTTGTCTTACTGTGCACTGCTTAGGTAACACCAAGTAGGTCCAAATAATGAATACTTCCAACAACAGTAACAATTGTTCCTAATTTTCCAATAGCTGGATTTGAAGGTACATATAGGGCAGCCCGGGTGGCTCAGCGGTTTAGCGCCACCTTCAGCCCAGGGAGTGATCCTGGAGACCTGGGATCGAGTCCCACGTCGGGCTCCCTGCATGGAGCCTGCTTCTCCCTCTACCTGTGTGTCTCTGCCTCTTTCTCTCTCTGTGTGTCTCTCATGAATAAATTTTTAAAAAAATTTAAAAAAAAAATGAAGGTACATATATGTCAGTTGAAATATGAGTCATTCTCACTTTCAACAAATTAGCTTTAAAAGTGACTCACTCTGATATTACCCTTAAAAAAAAAATAAGCAGCAGCAGCAGCCACCTTTCTCGGCTCCATGAAGCAGCTTCAGGGAGCTTCCTTCCTGTTACTATGCTTTATTCACAGCAAAACATCCTGAAAAGTTACTTAAAGTAGCTGACTCCATCGCCTCCCCTCACTGGTCAAAGTCATTGATGATTGTCATGCTGTCAAGTTGAGCAGCCACTTCCCTGGGCTCACCTTGCCTGACCTCTCAGCAGTCATTGTCACAAATGACCACTCTCTTCTCTTTGAAACACTTTGTTCACTTGGCTTTCCTGGGTGTCTTCCTAACTCACTGGCCACTTCTTCTTAATCTTATGGTTTCATTTCTAAAATGGTGGGATATCCCAAGGCTCTGTACTGGACCTCTTTCTCTAGCTATATTATTTTCCCAGAATGATTTCATCAAGTATCATGGCTTTAAAATATCACTGTCTCTGTGCAGGTGACTTTGAAATGTCCACATTCAGCCTTGATGTTTCCACTGAACTCTGTGCTTGTATATTTGACTGCCAATCCATCATCTCCACATGGACAACTAATAAGCACCTCAAAATCCCATGGTGCTAAACATAAGTATTTTTTTCTCCTTTCCTGGAGCCTACTCTTCTAAGCATACCCCATTTTGATAAAGAGCATCATTTACCACCTAAAGGCTCAACCCCCCAGTTTAGAAGATTCACAGCTGTGGCTTCAGCCAGGAATGCTCCCCACCCAGTCTTCTGTGATTGATCTTCCCAAGACTGATTTTAAATATGCAAATCTCAACTACAAGATCATCTCCTCAAGAAATCTTTCCAGATTCAACCCATTTTAAGGTAATACCCAGGGACTCTTATCATATTATATAAATCTCAGGAAAGCGTATACCATTGCTGGTTTTCCTATTTGTTTGTTTATTTAACATCTCCCTTGAATTAAGCAAGGGGAAATGTTGCCTGTTTATATATAGATGTCTGTCTGGAGCCTTAATAGTGTCTGGCACATAATAAGTGCTCAATGCATACTCACTGAATTTGAATAAATGAACAAACCAATGAATCACTAGGCTTAAAGCCATTATGTCATTCTTTCTCCACTGTAAGAAGTACTCAAGGCAAATAGATCATGGCGTTTAAGTGAGCTGTGATCACAAGTCTGAGAGCCATTGCCTAGTAGAAATGAAAATGCTCTGAAATTACCACAGTGAACAGAAAGAAAAGAGAGCCAGGGAAAGATACAGAGGGCTTCTTCCAATCAGTGGCTCTTCAAGGCAATGAGAGATATAGTTGAATACACCAGGGGGTCAGCAAATTATGACCAAAATATTGGCCAAATCCAGATACACTCATTTATTAACATGTTTTCTATGGCTGCTTTCAACACAATTAGAAGTTGCAATGAGACCTTATACTGTAAAACCAAAAATACTTACTACCTGGCGCTTTACAGAAAACATTTGCTAATCCCAATACAGAAGAGAATAGGTTAGAAATCTGTCATAGAGATGCCTATAATCACAACATTTGTACACAGTCACAGGGTCAGGCATTAAAAAGCTTGGAAATAGCACAACTACAGCAAGAGTCATGAGCATAACATTATTCCTCATTTTTCAATAATGTTTTAACTTCTAAGTATATAATATTAATGCTGTGGTTATACTGGTATCAAAGTTCCTGACTTCATAGCAAGCAGGAAAAGCTGCCATTGTCACTCACCTTGCAGTTTCTAGGGTCTTTATGGCCTTATCAATTTCCCCTTGGCTTTTGTACAAAAAGGCCAATTCAAACAGGGTAAATGGTACCAGGTAGTGGTCATACTTCAGTAGCTTTTCACTGAAAGAGTGAATAAAAAGTGACTAAGTTTTAACAGAACAAGAAACAAATCATTCTTTTTCAACAATACACTTTCCTCATTCCTCAGGAAACAGGTACAGCACTAAGCCTATTATCAGAGAGAACTGTCATTATATAGTCAAGGAATCTAATAAGCTATGGCAATAAATAGCATGTTTTGAATAATTTATCTTCTATTTTATTCCTTAATCTAAACTCAGCACTGAGCATTGTTTACACCTCTTAGGAAGATGAATGCGTGCAGATCTTCAAAGATTAATCCTGGAAAGGACATGGTCATCCTCCTAAAAAAGGACTGTGTTCATGAAATGACTCCATTTAGAAATAAGAACACTATTACTTTATATTGTTAAGTCTCATAAGGCTAAAAAAAAAGGTCAATAAGGAAGTGATTAACACTTCTGTTTTCAGCAATATTATGAAGTCTAACCATAAAATATCAAGAAGCAAAGATATTTGTTTTTTGTTTAAATTAGATAATCTTTTTTTAAAGATTTTATTTATTTATTCATGTGAGAGAGGGGAGGGGGGGAGAGAGAGAGGGCCAGAGACACAGGCAGAGGAGAAGCAGGCTCCATCCAGGGAGCCCGATGTGGGACTTGATCCCAGGTCTCCAGGATCAGGCCCTTGGCTGAAGGTGGCGCTAAACCGCTGAGCCACCTGGGCTGCCCAATCAAAGATATTTGTAAAGTAATGCCTTCCAAATGCATAGCTCAGATCACAAGAACATAAGAAAAATTCTCAAACTGAAAATAAAACAAAGCCAGAACTCTAAGTATATGGATGATGTCAAAGCAGTCCTGGGATCTGCTTTGGCCTTAATCAACCAGGGCTTTATATTTCAATGTCCATGCTTATAAAGCCTTGAGTCCACATAAGAGCAGAGACTGAGACCTCTATATAAAGCTGGGGCCATTCTCCAACAGAGAAAGGGTGGATTGGCATAGGAGGACTACAAGGACAGTTGGCTCCTCAGCCTGCACTCCAGGTTAGAAGGGGGAAAATGTATTCCTTGGGAAATTAATAACCAATTGGCCTGTCCTCAAATGAATTGGCAGTTCATATTTATATGGCCCAAATGACCCAAAGACCTCTAAGCAATGACATTAATATGAAAGTAATCCTGGGCTGAAAAAGCTTTGGGGGCACATGGCAGAAATAAAAACAAAAATCACTTTAGAGAGTCTTCAGTCCTAGCCTCAAAAGTGTCTCAAGATAAAACCTATTGAAGGGGAGCTCACGATCCAAAATTACAGAAAAAAAAAAAAAACAAACAAACAAAATTACAGAACACATGAGCAAACAATTCACTGTAGATTCGATAAACATAACAGCATAGCACAAATGGGTCATACTTTTGATCCTTCTAGAAACACCAGTAAAACTGAACTCAATGTATACTTCTTTTACTAAAAAAGGGTGGTATTAATTTGGGAAATAGACATGGTTTCTTTCCTCTTATAAGGACACCTGTGTTTAGGGTGAAAATAGTGTTTAGGGATGCCTGGGTGGCTCAGTGGTTGAGCATCTGCTTTTGGCTCAGGTCATAATCTCAGGGTCCTGGGATCAAGTCCCGCATCAGGTTCCCCACAGGGAGCCTGCTTCTGCCTCTGCCTATGTCTCTGCCTCTCTCTGTGTCTCTTATAAATAAATAAATATCTAAAAAAAAAAAAAAAAAAAAGAAGGAAAACAGTGTTTAGTTTTCATGGAATTCAGTGTTCCCCTTAAACACTAAGTGCAAATGCATAAAGCCATGTTCTACCGAGGCTACAAATTTGCTCTCAAAGGACAAAGAGAGCATTACTGGATTCTCTTCCTGGTAATGTCAAACACTAGCAGCGAGAGAAAACACATGACTTTCTCACAGTAACTCCCTGGGAAGTTACTGCACTCAGCTGGGCTTTCTTGCTGGTCGGTACCTTTGGATGACGTGATTGAAGCAGAGTTCAGCTTGCAAGGGCCGCTGCAGGTTCTTCAGACAGCATCCCTTCAGCAGCTTCACCAAGCACTCATCATCCACAGAGTAGTCACTTATATCTTAAAACCAAACAAACAGAAAGCACACACAAAAGGAAAAACACTTTGAAAAATCCCAAGTTAGAGGGAGAACTAATAGCTATTTAGGTTTCAGAGGGATCACTGAAAAATAAGGAGAATATTTCTAGCATTTGTTAAGCCTTACTTAATAAAACACAATGAAAGTATTTTAAGTTAAAAGAAGAATGAGTTACCACATTTCTACACCATTTTATTAAAGAAGTTCAACTCTCTCCACTTAAAACTCTTCAGGTGCTCATTCTCGGAGTTACGTGACCTTAGATATAACAAGAGGAAATCTAAACTCTGAGGAAAGGAAGAGCTTTATTAATTCTATAAAAGGTAAAGCAGCAAGAAGCAAGAAGGCTGCCTCCTCCTCCTGTGGTTCTGGCATCTAACTGTGCTGGTTTCATGCAGGAGAGGATAACACTTCCATATGGAGAAGCAGATGGCTTCCTACCCATTAAAAATTCAGGAAGTAGGATACCCTTTCCAGATCATTCTGTTTACAACCTATCAATTTTCCCAGGTTATGTTCTTTTGGGGGTAAATTCTTTCATAAAATTAGACAAAATGGTTCTGAAGTACATGCAAGGTACCTAAAACCCTCACAAACTTGCAAGTGCTTGAGACCAATGTAAAGGTTTTTCTTTTACCATGTTTTCCCTTTCAAAAATGACTCTGCCTTCTCCAGCCCAAAGCTATAGAATATTAAACGAAAGGAACCGTATTATGTATGACATCAACCTGACAAAGGTAGCCATTTCACATCTATCACTCTTGAATTTGGGAGCTCGTGCAAGTTACTGCAACAAAGTCATTCCCAAGACAGACTGATAATTTAAACAATTCAGGCTGTGACAGTACAAGGGGTGCAGGGGAGTAAACCAAACCAATGAGGCCTGGGAGTCCTCATATTGAGATCCCCCTGGCTTTCAGTACAAACCTCAGAAATTACCATTAACACATGCTGGGGTTTTGGTTAGTACATTGCTTGCTTATGGGAGGTTAATGATGCTACCTAACCAACTGGAAGGGAATCACTTTATTTCTAGGTGAACACAGCTGATATTCACCTCTCTGGTCTGAGCTCTGATGGTTCATTCACCAAGAAAAATCACAGATATCAACATCTTATGTTTCCTATTACTTAAGGACCATTTTTCAATCCCGTGCCCCCCCACACACAAATATATCTATGCTTCTAATCATGGATACTCGCTGACATGTATGTATGTGTATACACACACACACACACACACACACACACACACAGACATATACACACAAGAAGCAGCATCTTTCCAGGCCTAGAATCAAACCCTGAGGGTCCATCCTGGATGCTGGTTTTAGTATCATTTGTGTGCATTCTAATGAGTTCTGTATTAGCATTTTATGAAGGTTAGTCTTACCATAAACTTCTGGTGCTCAGTGAATGATGGTTTTACTGAGGAACAGACACAGCATTATGGAAAATTAAAGTACCAGTAAAGCCGCACTTAGTGTTTATTTGGATCATGAGTTAAGGATGTGGAAAATTGGCCCCGAAGATACCACCTTCCTCCAAACCTTAGCAAAACCATTATTTCCTCTGACCGCAGAGTACTCTGTCAGATGATTATTTTCCCTTAAAATCTGAGTGCTTTATCATGATTCTCAACCTCATGGGTGAGTTCACAGATGCGCATTTCAACACACAATTTCCATTTTACATTCCAAGAAAATTATACAGTAATGCTGCCAAAGCACATTTTCATCATAAAAGATCAGCTTAACTTAATAAAACAGAGGGTAGGCTGATGAAAAAGAAAGTTTGAAGCCCAAACTACAAAAATACCCACAGTGAACTTTTTAGAAACTAGCCGAAATGTACCAAAGGAAAAATTCAAAAACAGGTTTAGAAAATGAAAAGCCATAAAGTAGCATTTTCCCTTTTATGTAACCCTGATTGTGTTTGCTATATTATTTCACAAAGCAAATTAACTGCAACAAAGAATCAGAGAAGAACTGCTGTACTGACTTTTGGCTACATGTTGAATTTAGTTAGATTTCAAACAGAACATTAATGGAATTAGTAGCAGACACTGACTCCAGGCATATTACACTAAGTGTTCTTTTCTTATTAAACTATCTTTCCCTTTGTATCCATAACCGGCCTTTCATAACCACATTGTCAGAGTAGAATACTGACTGGATCTTCTATCATCTTTTACTTTAGAGACATTTGCCAAGGGGAGAAGAAGCAAAAACTCAATTTCCCAAGACTGGGGAGAAAGGGGGTGAAGGTTGAAGTCACGTTGGGTTTACAACTTCATTTCACTTTTTCAGATTTTGGATTTTTTCCCCCGTTGCTCTGAAATAAGAGCTTAAATACTAAAAGGTCATTACTGAGAGGGATGGAGGGAGCAGAGAGGGAAATCTAGTAATTTTCCTGCATAACACAATGGACCTAGAAGATCCTTTATCATAAATTTCATGTACAAAATCTTCAGGAAGGAAAACTTGTTTTTTAAACCCAGAGGGAATGCATACAAAACTAGAAATGTACAAAGTACAGTGCATCTGCCTGTCTGAGCTTTCCCCAGTCCTCCTTGAATATCTCTAAGTCTATCATTTCAACAGATCATTAAAAGAGGAAGGAATTGGGCACCTGGGAGGCTCAATCAGTTAAGCGTCTGCTTTCAGCTCAGGTCATAGTCTCAGGGTCCTGGAATCGAGCCCCACATTGGGCGCCCTGCTCAGCAGAGAGTCTGCTTTTCCCTTTCCCTCTGCTCCTGTTTTCTCTCTTTCAGTCTCTCTTTCAAATAAATAAATAAATAAATAAATAAATAAATAAATAAATAAAATGTTTTAAGTAAAATAGGAAGGAAGGAATAGAGAGAGTACTCTGGTTTTCTAAACCTCTATTGCATTGTATATACTTAATCTAATACATATAATACTCCTTTACATTTTTCCCCCAACCAATAATGGGACAAAATAAACTTTGAGGTAAAGGCTGAAGAGCCTGCTCAAATAGAGAAAAACCCAGAGGTCCCTCAGGACTTCTTAATATACAAAGGCCCTACTCTCTGGTTATATTAGTCTATAGTACAAAGGATAGACATTCAAACTTCAGAATTTATTCAACTGAACCAAAGTCCTTACATTTGTAGGAAAACACAAGAAACAAGCTGGTCCACTTTTCTGGGGGGAAAAATACTCTACATATGTTTTTATTTAATAAAAAGAGTTTTTCCTTCACCTCCCAGTTTTTACATATCCATTTATTAAAAACATATCCATTTTCCCATTTGGTTTGTGGATACGTGGGTTTTAATTATAGATAATTCCGCTACTGGCAGGAAAAATGTTTTCTCAGTCTATCACAATTCTATATCTAGTATAGAAAATCTAAGAATGTTCAAATGAGCAAGTTAATAAAATGTAGCCAAATTAGTTGAACAAAAATGAATACTAAAATTTGTTTAAAAACCCAAATGGATCTTACAAGGTGCATTTTGTGAAATCTCATTTTTTCAGGTGAACTTTCATGGAGTTTCATTTCATCTAATTTCAAAATGATGTGACTTTATGTTGACTTTACATGCAAATCAAACTGAAATCTTTTTCCTTTTTGAAATTACTTCATGCTGAAAATAGTAAAGATCATCTCATATCCATTAAGATGACTACTACCAAAAAACAACAACAACAAAACCCCAGGATATTACAAATATTGGTGAGGATATAGAGAAATTAGAAGGTTGTGTGCTGCTGGAGAGAATGTAAACTGGTGCAGCCACTACAGAAAACACTGTGGTAATTCCTCAAAAAATTAAAAAAAGAAATGGTACATTATCCAGGAATTCTATTTCTGAGCATATAAGAACTGAAAGCAATTTCAAAAAATATTTACATACCCATGTTCATATTAGTATTATTTGCAATAGCCAAAAAGTAGAAGAAACTCAAATGTGCAACAGTGGATAAATGGAAAAACAAAGTTTTATATCAACAAAGTGATATATACATTCAATGGAATATTATGCTTAAAAAGGGGAAAATTCTCACACATGCTACAACATGGATATACCCCATGGCCATTATGCGAAGTGAATTAAGCCAGTCCCAAAAGGACAAATAATGTAGGATTCCACTCATATGAGCAACCTAAAGGAGTCAAATTCATAGTAACAAAAAGTAGAACTGTGATTGCCAGAGGCAGTGGGGAGAGGGAAATAGCTATTTTTAATGGGTATGGAAAAGTTCTGGAGACTGGTTGCACAACTATGGGAATATACTTAACATTACTGAACTGTACAGTCAAAACTGGGTCACAGGGTAAATGTTGTGTTATATATAGTTTTTACTACAATTAAAAATTAAAAAGAAGGGCACCAGGGTGGCTCAGTTGGTTAAGCGTCTGACTCTTGATCTCAGCTCAGTTCTTGATCTCAGGGTCGTGAGCTCAAGCCCCATACTGGGCTCCACGCTAGGCATGGAGCCTACTTAAAAAAATAAAAGTAGGGACATCTGGGTGGCTCAATGGTTAAGAGTCTACCTTCAGCTCAAGGCGTGATCCTAGATCCCAGGATGGAGTCCCACATTGGGCCTCCTGCATGGAGCCTGCTTCTCCCTCTGCCTATGTCTCTGCTTCTCTCATTCTGTGTCTCTCATGAACAAATAAATAAAATCTTTAAAAAAAATACAATACAAAAACTTTTAAAAATTAAAAAGATAAAATTGTAAAAAGAATATTAAAGAAGCTTAATACAACTCTATACATAGAAAAACTATGCAGACAATGTAACAATAACGGAACATCTAGGACATACAAAGAAAGTCTAAAATGTCCATATAGTGAGTCTGTAAGTCTGTACTTCTACATACACTCCAACGGTTCTCTGTTAAATAGTAAAAACTTTGGATTTCTCTTTTGGATTACAGTTTATTGAGCCTTTTCATCCACTCGTTTCCCTGGTGCCCAGAAAGCAGAGAGTCCATGAAGATAAATAACTCAATATCACTCTACCTAAGTTCCAACTCATAAAGGGCTGAAGTTTAAAACTTTTCTGTAAGCGGCAGGAATAAGGAGAGAAAGGGAACCATGGTTCTTTTATAAAAATGCTGCCTTTGACATGAGAGAGTGACATTAACTCACTCTCCATCAATCGATAATCTTTACAGGTACCTTTTTTTCAATAGTAAAATAGAATATCCCATTTACCTGATCTTCCTGTGATTACCAGTTTATATTTCTTCCTGTGATTATCAGTTTAACTTGCAGAATGATTATTTGGGAGAACTGGGGTAGGGGGTACCCGTCTGTGGCCTCAGAACATCATTGCTTTTTGTTCTATTGGCTTCTTCTGCTATCCTGCCTGAAACTTTGACCTTATTAGCAAATAAGGCAATTGATTTACTTTCATTCTTTTATATTTCTTTTCCTTATTGGGGGTGAATCTGAAGCTAGAATTATTTCAAATACGGAAAGCAGCCTAAATGCCCAACAATACTAAAAGAGTTGACTAAATTATGATACATTAGCTCCATGGAGTGCTATGAAGCTTTTGAAATTATTATAGGAGCCATTTAACAACAACTTAAAAGGCTATGATAAAAATAGAACTACCATATGATCTAGCAATTCTACTTCTGGGTATTTATCCAAAGGAAATGAAAACACCAACTTGAAAAGGTATCTGCACCCTCATGTTCATCACAACATTATTTACAATAGCCAAGATATGGAAGCCACAAATGGATGAATGGATAAAGATAATGTAATATAGACATACCACAGACTATTTATTCAGCCATAAAAAATAAAATCTTGCCATTTTGCAACAACATGGATTGACCTTGAGAGTATTATGCTAGTAGTGAAATAAGTCAGACTTACAAAGACAAATACCATATGATCTCACTTATATGTGGAATCTAAAACAAACAAAACCAAACAAAAAAAAAACCAAGCTCATGAATTGGTGGTTGCCAGGAGTAGGGCATGGGAGGTAGGAGAAATGGGTAAAGAGAGCCAAAAGTATAAACTTCCCATTATAAAATAAGTAAATCATGGGGATATAATGTAGTATGGTGGATACAGTTAATACTGTACTGCATATTTGAAAGTTGTAAGAAAGCAGATCTTAAAAGTTTTCAACACAATAAAAAAAATTTTTGTAATTATGTATGGTAACAAATGTTAACTAGACTTATTGTGGTGATTATTACAGAGTCCACAAATATCGAATCATTATGGTAACATGTGAAACTAATATGTTATATGACAATTACAGTTCAATTAAGTATAATGTTACATGTCACACTTCACTTTTAAAAAGTATGATATATTAAGTGAAAAAAAAGTAGGCTAGTATATGCCCAGGTATACTCTGATTATAACTATAAAAATAAAGCTATGATGGAACAAATAAAAATTCTGAATTAATTGTTATAATAGCAAAAATATGGGTAACTTTTTTCACCTACATCTATCAATCATAATTGTGTTTAATTTTTTAACAATAATTATAAAGAAAAATCTCATTTAGCATTTCAGCCTCATTTTATAGCTCCAAATACAAAAATGAAACAAATGAGGTCCTCATTCCTGGAGCTATGTTCAATATTTAATTTCCCATGTGGAGAATATATTGAATATGAGGCTAGCCACTCTGTCAGTGCTCATCATTTTCCAGTTAAGAAATATGAATTAACTTATAATTTTTCCAGCCTTTTCCTGAATTTCTATGCCTTTTGCCATGTTTGTTACCACAGAAGTTTTCATTTTACTACTGTGGTTAGAACATTCCAAAGGATAAATGGTTGGGGAGGTTGGTAAGGAATACTACAAAAGGCTATCATTTATGGCATCATTTCTCAAAAGATAAATCTTCTGTTTAAGATAGAGAATTAGACAATGTCAGAGAAAGAAATCTTTGGATATTATCTGTGTATCTTTGGATATCATCACCCCATTTTAAAAGAAACTCGAGGCCTAGAATGATAAGGTATATTTCCCAGAGTTTCATGCTAGAGCTGGGACGGTAAGCCCAGATGGCCTGATTTTCCTTCTACTATGCCAGATGCTTCCAGGAAATGGAGCTTCCAGGAAACTGGAGAGGGGCCTCCAGTACAACCAGCAGTAATTAGTAAAAAAAATTCAATTGTAATAAAATTTCAACTTGAAAACAATCTTCTGTGTCTGCAAAAACATAATAGTCATTATAGAGCAAAAGAAGGCATGGAAAGAGTCACAAACTAAAAACCAGAAATGCACCCTAGAACTCTGATTGTTCATTTTTTTCGGTAACATTTATTTGGGTATAATTCACATACCATACAATTCACCCATTTGAAGCACACAGTTTGCTGTTGTACAACCAATACTATGGTCTTAGGACATTTTCATCATTCCAAAAAGAAATGCCATGCCCTTTAAAAGGTGTCACACACATACCCCAGTTCTCTATCCCTAGGTAATCACTAGCCTACTCTCTTTATAGATGTACCTGTTCCAAATATTTCACATAAATGGAATCATACAATATGCTGTCATCTGCAACTGGCATCTTTCACTTAGCCTCATGGCCCCAAGACTAGTCCATATTGCCCCAAATGTCACTCCTCTGACTACAATCATCCAGACCCTTGAAGCCCAAGTGTTTTGTCCTTATGATGTGTACAAATGAACATGGGCAGATGTGCACAGGGAAAGGGCAGGAGAGTGGTAATAAAAAAGATTTCCAGGCTTTACTTTTCATACTTACTTTCATTTTGTAAAGCAGCCTCAGCCTTTTCAACAGTGACCAACAGATTTTCAGAAAGGTCTTTTCTCTTGCTCACTACTGGAAAACCATTCCAGACATACATCATTTCCTAATGAGGAAGAATGAAAAGTCATTCACAATTATATGAGGTTATCCAATATCCTTTACAACAACACAACTATTCTCTTGGTTGCTAGGGATCTCAAGACAACATTCAGAAATCACTTTCCTTAACTTTCCTCATTTGGAGTGCAGTGAAGAGAATTTCGCCTTTTCTCATTTTATTATATGCCTTTTGCCTTTTATACCATGAAGTGATTCAATATATATAGTATATTATCTTTTTACGGAAAAATTTACTCATTCACTTATACATATATTGGTATTCCATCCTTTTGGAAGATAGTAGATTACGAATATAGTAATAGAGTATTTTTAACTGATCCTGTGAACAATTGTATTTGATAAAAATTTTGTTGTTAATTTTAAGTAAGGGGAAACATTTAAAAATATCTGCCAATTGTTTACATAAAATGTTTCCAAGGACTTCACTGGAAATGAACATACAAAATATTTTAATGGTTCTTTTATCTCATTAAAAACATGTGACAGTCCAGCAGTGCAATCCAACATGCAGAAAATGCATTCACTTAAAGCCATATGGCTGAATGACAGTCCCTGAAAATGTAAACTAATGATTTCTCATTGCAAATTATATCTCATAGGCTAACAGATGAGAATTTTTTGGACCAAAAGCAAATATGCTTTTGCTTGAAAATATTTTTCTAACTTCCCTGGTAGTATAGTTCATATTTTTAAGGGTATGAAATAAGCAGGGTAATTAGTATCTTCTTGGAAATAAATGAATTTTAAAATATGATAAAGACATTGAACAGCTTCTTACAGGCAGGTAGTGGAAATGAGGAAAATACATACGGATGGCAAAGGGGAATAACTGAATAAACTCTGGAATACAAAAAAGAAAAAAAAGAAAAAAAGAAAGAAAAGGAAAAAGTCAGGAAACCCCAAAGGACGACAACAGATGTCAGCTTGTACTTCATGGTTTTCCTGTGCTGACTACCCATGCAAAATCAAACCCCAAAGAGCCAGAATAATTTGATATATTCCGTACTTTCAAAGAAGTCTTCATTAAAACAAATTAGGTGGAAATTATGCTTTTTTTCATGAAGTCTTGTCTAAACAGCCTAACAATTAAGAATGTGGTGCTCTGGGGGGCACGTGGATGGCACAAGGCACAAGGTGGGTAAGCCCCTGACTCTTGGTATCAGCTCAGGTAAGATCTCAGGGTCCTGAGATCAAGCCCCATGTCAGGCTCTACACTGAGTGCAGAGTCTGCTTAAGATTCTCTCTTCCTGAGATCCCTGGGTGGTGCAGCGGTTTGGCGCCTGCCTTTGGCCCAGGGCGCGATCCTGGAGACCTGGGATCGAATTCCACGTCGGACTCCCAATGCATGGAGCCTGCTTCTCCCTCTGCCTATGTCTCTGCCTCTCTCTCTCTCTCTCTCTCTCTCTCTCTCTCTATGTGTGACTATCATAAATAAATAAAAATTAAAAAAAAAAAATTTAAGATTCTCTCTTCCTCTCCCTCTGCCACTCCTGCTCATGGTCTCTCACTGAAAAAAGTATGAGCACCACATTGTTGAATGACCACCCACTTAGGGCACCTGAGTGTTGGAAATGTGGCTAGTCCAAACTGAGATCTGCTCTAAAAGTAAAATACACACTAGATTTCAAATGATTAGTACAATAGAAAGGAATGTGAAATACCTCGTTAAATTTTTACTGGTTACATGTTCAAACAAACATTTTACATATACTGGGTTAAACAAAATATATTCTTAAAATTATTTGAATATTTCCTTTACTTTTTACAGTATTTGACCTCTTAATTTTTAATCTGGCTACTAGAAAAGATAAAATCAAATAAATGGTTTGCATTAGAATTCAACTCAACTTTAATTAAGCCAACTCACATCCCTGCCTGAGTTTCCTTATCTGTAAAATGAGACCACAGAGAGAAAGTATCCTCAACAGAGTTACTGTAAGAACCAAATGATATGTTTTTTAAAATAACCTTTCAGGGGCACCTGGTGGCTCAGTGGTTGAGAGTCTGCCTTTGTCTCAGGTCCTGATCCCGAGGTCCTGGGATTGAGTCCCGCACTGAGCTCCCCGCAGGGAGCCTGCTTCTCCTTCTGACTGTCTCTGCCTCTCTCTCTCTCTGTCCCTCACGAATGAATAAATAAATATTTTTTTAAGTAACTTTTCAAAAATATTAAATGATATATATTTTAAAATATAATGCTTAGAACATACTAACTAGTCAAAAAATTAGCTATAATTTTTATGATTATTTAATTATTAATAATTTATAAATGTTCACCTTACAAACACTCTTACAATGGCTCTTAATTGAGCTAAACTTCACAGCAAACATAAACTTCACAGGTGTGCTTCCTGCTGCTGTGAATGGACGATTTCTTTTATTTGTTTATTTATTTTTAACAATTTCTTTATAGAACACAAACAGTAAATAAATAAAGGCAGATACCAGGGCAGGGACGATGAGCTTCACTGGTGCAGGCAACAAGGCAGAGTAACGTCGAGACTTCCTTACAGCAAACTTCTCAGTAGGGATAGATTTCCCTGCAATTCTCTGCTTCAAGCTATCCACCTGTCTGTGAAGAACCCAACCCCAGCCCCAGAAAAAGGTCATTAGAACACATATGTTACTGATACTTGCAGTTTTCACAATGCACTCCCCACACCAGCAACAGCAGCAGCATCTGGAAATGTGTCCTAAACACAAACTTTCAGACTCCACCCCAATGGTGGAATGACCTAATATTAGTAATTCTAGAGCTGGGCCCAGCAATCTGGAGTCTAGTGAGCCCTCCAGGTGATTCAGATGCGTGCTCAAATGTGAGAACCACTGAGTAACACATACTTCTCTCTAGTTAACTTAGCTAGTGTATTTTTTTTATCAAATACAATCAAGAAAATCTAGATATAAAATTGGCAATGCACCCTAATGGTTATCACAGCAGTGTCTACAATAGCCAAAATATGGAAAGAGCCCAAATGTCCATCAACAGATGAATGGATAACACACACACAATGGAACACTATTCAGTCATCAAAAGGAATAAAATCTTGGCATTTGCAATGACATGGATGGAACTAGAGGAAATTATGCTAAGTGAAATAAGTCAGTCAAAGAAAGACAAATACCATATGATTTCACTCATATGTGGAATTTAAGAAACAAAACAATTCGATGCTATCATAGAGCAGACCTCAAGCTTTCTCCTGAAAATAAGACTGGTTACATGTTTCATGGAAATTGTTTTGATATGAAGAAAACTTATTCTGAAGTGGAAGAAAACAAATGGAGATTTAAAAGATTTCAACATATCTGAATATCCCATTCCATTCCATCGGCTGTGTGTGTGAAACAAGGACATGCATTTCACCAGTAAGAGGTGGCATTAATCCTACCACAGCATCCACTGATGTTGATTCTATAGTTAGTACACATGGTCCTATTTTCAAAAAGAGCTTCTAAAAAGAAGATAAAAGGGATCCCTGGGTGGCGCAGCAGTTTGGCGCCTGCCTTTGGCCCAGGGCGTGATCCTGGAGACCCTGGATCGAATCCCACGTCGGGCTCCCTGCATGTAGCCTGCTTCTCCCTCTGCCTGTGTCTCTGCCTCTCTCTCTCTCTGTGTGACTATCATGAATGAATAAAAATTAAAAAAAAAAAACTTTAAAAAAAAGAAGATAAAAAAAAAAAAAGGCTTGGTATTACCTTCAAATTTGCCCTAACAAGTCTTGAGGCTATCATTTCTCCTAACATGGGCACAGAATACAGGATTCCATGTAAAAGGTCTCATCATTAATTAGGTTTGAAGAATGTAACACAGCTTCTCTGCCCCTTCACTTCCTCCTCTCCAGTGGTCATCTCCTCTCTGCTACCAGAGCCTCTCGCCCCTGCAGTCATATCTTAGAGCATTTTTCCATTGCCTGCAACTTTTCTACCTTGAAGCGCAAATTCAAGCACACCACTCTGAATACCATTCTCTTCATTCTAAATTGGCTATTCTAGTAAGACTGCTGGTCTACTTGCTCTTTGCCCTTCTCCTGATCCACATCTCTCTCTCTCTCCATGTTCCTGCTTAGATGGCTTTGTCCTTTGACTCCTGCACACACTGTCCTAAGTCCTAAATGCCCTTGTCCACTGGCTAATTGCAACACTCATCTGATAAAACTGCAATCCAGGGTGAGGCTCAGTGTCTGTGTGAAAGCAGACTGGCATCCCTGTAAACCTTAGCACTGACCTCAAATGGTCATTCCTCCTGTGGTGTTTCTTTCAAAACCCCACCGTCCCACTCTCTGTGACAATGATTTTGAACATTTTCCATCCTCCCACACTGGCAGCCCACTCCTCTCTCCCTCAGTAAATGACCCTACTTTGTAAAGAAAAACAAGCTAGCAGATGGAGAGCCCTCCTTCTCATGCCACAACACATAAGTTTGCCTGCCTCTGTACCCACTCTGGACTTCTTCCTGTGTGACACAACAGAGCACCTGGTCCTCCTCCTAGATAAAACCAACCATGCCATCAGTGTTTTCAATTCTAATTCCTCCTGCCCTAGGACACTTATAAATATCAGTCATCCCATTTTCTTGCTTCTATGTGTAACCTCTCTTCTACCAACTGGATCCTTCCTAATGGTATTTGAGAATACTCACAACTCTCCCACTAAAACATTCTCTGACATGACATCTCCCTCCAACTACCAATCTCTCTCTCCCCTCCCCTTCATAGTCAGAATTACCCGGGGATGCATTTATCATCAACTCTGCATTTCTTTTCTTCAGCCACCCCAGTCTGAATTCCACTTCCACTTGACTACCTTATCAGCCTCTGCTAGGGTTACCAATGATCCCTGTCAACTCTGTCTTATATTTAAATAGAATACTGTGTTCTGTGAGACATAGTTCGATGCCCCTTGACCTTTCTTTTCTTTTGACCTATATACAGCTGACCCTTGAACAATGAGGGTTAAAGACACCAATCCCCGCATAGTCAGAAACTCATATATAGCTTTTGACTCCCCCCAAATTTAACTGTTAACAGCCTATTGTTGACCAGAAGCCTTACTGATAACATAAAGTTAATTAACATATATATCGTATGTATTAAATACCATAGTCTTAAAATAAAGTAAGCCAAAGAAAAGAAAATGTTATTAAGAAAATCATAAGGAAGAAAAATAAATTTTCAATATCGTACTATAGTTATCAAAAGAAATCTACATGTAAGTGGACCTATGCAGTTCAAACTCATGTTGTTCATCAGCTGTACATAAAATATAACATGATGTCCTATCAAGTATCACCATTTAGTTCTTTAATGGGCAGTGCTCCTTCCTGCAATAGGCTCTTTGGTCTGAAACTGTACCAGCACAACTCCCTGCTGCCTCAGCAGCTCCAACTCCACCTTCAGATACCATCTCAACCATTACTGCCTCTACATTTGTATACATACTTCTCCCATTGGGGAATGCTGGTAGGAGGGGACAGTGAGTGGGTACTCTTGGTGATGCAAGTTATTATCAGCTTCTGGCCTGCTAATTGTGATCCCAATCACCAAGAGAGGAAAAAATATCAGGTTTGTTCAGGAAGACTGAGCATGGTGAGTTTAAAATGCTTTCAGAGCACCTGGGTGATATAATTGGTTAAGCATCCAAATCTTGGTTTCAGCTCATGATCTCATGGTCATGCGATCAAGCGCCAGGTCTACTTGGGACTCTCTCTCCCTCTCCCTCTGCCCCTCACCTATCTTCTCCAAAATAAATAAAATATTTTAAAAATAAATAAAATACTTTCATATATCCAAGTAAAGATGACAAATGGGAGCTGGCTTTGTGGGTCTGGAGCTCAGTCAGGTCTGAACTAGGAATTTAAACTTGGCCTGGCCGAGATTTCCTAAGGTTGAGGCTCTAACACACCAATATTTAAAAGCTGGATAAAATAGGATAAGCCTACAAAGATACTAAGAAGGAATGGCAAGAAAAGTAGTAAGAAAAAAATTAGTCATGTATTATGATTTTGCAATTGTTTATGTGATAATTTTACTGATATCTGGTTCTACTACAAGATTATAAATTCCACAAGGACAGGAACCATGCCTGTTTATTCAGCACTTAACACGGTACCCCTCACAGAGTAGGTGCGCAAAAACAACATTACAGATGATGGGTACATACTGATCTAGACAAAGTTAAACAGGTTAGTTCATAGAAGACCTTCTCTGAGTATGGTTTTTAAAGATTCCTGCATTGAATAGTAGAAATTAATGAAAATATGAAGGTAAAGCATGGGAGAACACTTAGGGGAAAAGAAAGATGTATTTAGGATCTTTGTTATAGCAATAGTACCTTGCTTACCTGAATAAAGTTACTACATCCTCCTTAGTTGCTACTACATCTTCCTCTGGAAGCATACTCAAAATTGCAGCTTTCAAGAACACATATGTTGCCTTGAGGAAAAGAAGAAAAGCAGTGAGTACAGAACATCTCTAGGTACATGACATTTCTATCTTGCATGTCAGGAATGACCCACAAACTGTCCAGAGGTAACATTTAAAAGGGACCTAAGAAAAAAAAGAAAATGAAGTCTTATACTGCTTGGTCCTATTGAGAATAACACTTTTCAGTTAATTTTGACCCCTTTCCTATTATATAACAATAGTGTTCACAGATAAGAGAGTATACAGAATGAACAAGAAATCGTTATCTCATTTCTCCCAACTTCTCACAAATAGGTGAGAATTAATTTTAATTATTATGAAACGCCTCATCATCAGGGCATCATAAAGTCTCCAGAAAAAATGTTAAGACTATTGATATTTATTTATTTATTTTAAAGATTTTATTTATTCATTCATAGAGACACAGAGAGAGAGACAGAGAGAGAGAGACACAGAGAGAGGGGCAGAGACACAGGCAGAGGGAGAAGCAGGCTCCATGCAGGGAGCCCGACGTGGGACTCGATCCAGGGTCTCCAGGATCACGCCCTGGGCTGCAGGCGGCGCTAAACTGCTATGCCACCGGGGCTGCCCGACTATTGATATTTAATAACTTTAAAATGTAAGTGCATTTCATCCTCAGAGATGAAACCTCTTTGTTGAAAAGGACTGTGTGGATGCTTTCAGAGCTGAGGGCAGTACTTATAAGCAGTAGGTATTTAATGCTTATTTCCTCCTTCAATGAATCCCTCAGTTGAGAAAGCAGTGTTGATGTCATACTTCTGAATAAACAGTCCTAAAAAAAAGTCATCCTGGACACTTATTAACAAATAGGTAACATTAATGAAAGCACAGCACTTTACCTTGGACCATTTACTTTCTTTGCAAAGCAGATCGGAATAATAATATGCCTTCATCCAGTTTTGTTGGAATACATAAATCCACATCAGCTCCCAGTAACAGAGATGGTGAAACTGTTTCCATTCTTCTTGAACTGAAATGCATTTTCGAAATATCTCTTGTGCCTATAAGTCAATTGCATAAAGCTGATCATCCAGATAATAGACAAGGAGATAATAACCTAATGGAAAAATACATAAATCACTTTGTACAAAAAGAACAAAAGCATCACTCATTAAACCATTCAGTGTGATGATATAATGATCCTTCCCCTCCATGCAATGATACAATTAAATTCTGCCTCTTGATTTAGCTTCTTGAGGGGGCTGTGGGACTTTATAATGTGAGAGAAGTGAAGTCCCTTCCCAAGTAAGATATAAAATGCAGAAGTCCTTTACAAAAAGACTGAAAATAAAAGCCAGAACTCCCGTAAGTTAAAATATACCTTAAACAAAGTTAAAGGCAGGCTGGGAGAAGGTATCATTACATCCACAAGTGGCCAAAATTAACCCTTATCATACAACAATTTTATAAAATCCTTAAAAAAAAGACAATGGGAAAATTGTCAAAGATATGAATTGGTACATCGGAGAAAAAGATATACAAGTGACAAACATACACATGAAGAAATCTATACGCTGAAAAATAAAAATTTAAAAATTAGATTCTCAGGGCACCTGGATGGCTTGGCATGTTGAGTGTCTGACTTTTGGTTTGGCTCAGGTCATGATCTCAGGCTCAGGTTCCTGAGATCAAGCCCCACGTCGGGTGCCATGCTCAGCAGAGAGTCTACTTGTCCCTCTCCCACCTCTTCTGCTCCTCCCCCCACTCTTGCGTGCACATCTTCTCTCCCTCTCTAAAATAAATAAATCTTTAAAAAAATAGATTATCATATTTTGGCCATGACATGGGCAAAAATAAAAGATAAATCCAGAGTTGCCAAACTATATTGGAAACAAGTATTCTCATTTCTTTATAGAAGTTTAAATGGGATAACCTTAGTTATTAACCTTAGTTAGGAGGGCAATTTGTCTAAATTTATCAAAATGCGAACACCTTTGACCTAGAAATCCTGATTATCGGAATCTTATATAAATACACATGTCCACAGAAATATACACGAGAGGTTTACAAAAGCATTATTTATAGTAGCCAAATGTCTATCAGTAGTGGGATGCTTTATTAAGCATCATACATCCATCTAATGGAATGAAATCAAGCCATCAAAAAGACTGAGGGAGATTTAGATATACTGACCTGGAAAGAAATCCAAGATGTATTGTAAGTAGAAGAAGAAAAAAAACAAATCAAAGAAAAATACATAGGTTTGATCTCATTTGTGTAGAAGAAAATTATTGGTTAGTATACTTATATGAAAAACTCCATAGCCGTCTTCTTCAAGAGAATTAATGAATCATTTCCCTTGATAAGGAGTATGTGCAAAACAGTGAAGTTGTATCTTATGCAGAGGCTAGATTTCAAAGTCAATATATAATACAGAAACTCATAAAGTTTTTTGAAGAATTCCCTTAAAGGCGATTACCTATATTTTTGTAATATTCTACCCCAAGCTGCCTCACAGACTTACGTGTAAGTACAAACCATATTCAGAAATCTACTATAGAATACACACACAAAATTAAATTGGAGCATTTAAATAATATATTTTGTCTTTATTTCTGTCTAGCATATAAGCTAAACTTACTTATGTTGAATGAATATGACACAGCCCCACCTTACAGACAACTCCCCAATTACTCCCCCCCCCCCCCCGCCAAATAAATTACCTCTTCCACATTCCCTTTCAGCAGCTCTATCCGGGCATGATAAAACAACATGAGGGAGCCCTGTGGAGAAAGGAAGAAAACAGATCAGCGCCAGCCCTGCTTGATTGGTTATGATTGAAACACACACTTGAAATTCTAAGCATACATTTGGAAACTGCCGGAGGAAGGGTGCAAGGAGGTTCTCCGCTTCCACAACATTCACTTCTCCTGTACCTAGAAATTCAACAGGAAAAACCTTAGTCTTCACAAAACAGGGTGATACTTATAAGTAGTTCTCCACATTTCATTAAAATATAGCAAACACCTATTCATGGAAAAGATAAAAACTGTTAATTTGGCATTTCTGCATTTGAGAAATAAAGTAAGACAAGTCCCATCTATGACTGTAGTCTAAGAAACCTCTAGGACAGACTAATGCATAAGCATAGAAGCAGTTATCTTTGAATCCTAATTGGGCTTTCTGGTTTTAATAGCAATTATTAATTTATCTTAACCAAAAATTTAATTTTCTACTCAGAAAGAAATGCAATACAAATATGCTAAAATAGATCACCTTAAAGTTTACAGAATGTTTTTAGCTGAGAACAGATAAAAAATATTCTTTGAAAGAAACCCTCCAGTCCCTCTGCTAAATATTACTATGACAAATGTCACTATTTTTCATCTTTACTCAAAAAAGAAAAAAAGTAAACAAATATGGACTACTAGCTCTTGGTAATTTTTTTCCAATTGTTTTACTTGAAATATAATTAACATACAATGTTATATTGGTTTTCAGGGAACAATCTAAATTTTTTACTTACTCAGATGAAAGGTCAACTTTCAATGACATAAAATGTAATCCAGTCCTTACCAAGTATTAGGGAGATATAAGTATGAAAAGCTAGTATAGTTAAGCAGCACAGTGGAGACCTCATGCTTCTTCCTGATGCACCTTCCTGTAACTGCAGAAGGCCCAACTCCTATGGGAAGCAAATGCATTTCAGAAGGGGAAAACATGACTGAAAAATTACTCCAACACTACAGATGCCTGGTTCATGTATCTCCACCCTCCAAGAAGGTGAAGTTTATTTTTCAAGAGCTTAGAATAGGGGTAATCCCTAACCAGAAACAAACTTTATATTGTAAACTGGCATAAGATAATCTCACAATTTTTTTTTCACATTATGTGATTCTAGGGAGAGGAAAAGGGTAGTGCTCATTTCATAGAAATGTTCTATTTCTCTGATAAAAAATATTAGTTTATTAAGACATATTGAGGATCTAAGCACAAGACACTATGGTGGGTATGAACAAATAGAGTTTTGTCTTCGAAGATCTTTCCATCAAATAGGCAAGACACTACATGAACACAGGTGAGTGTCATAAGAAAAATAACTTAATGATTCTGAGTCAGGAATACTTGAATCTCACTGGGAGAAAATAAGGGAAAGTTGGAGGAATAGCTGACATTTATCTCAAATCTAATGATGGAGAGGCTCCCAAGAGAACATTATTTGGGAGGCTGCTGGCTAGAGAGGACATCTAAATTAGAGAGTAGCAGAAGCACAGAAATAGAAAGCACAGAACCTGTATGATAATCTGTTCCCCCAGATAATCTTGTTCTCATATAGTTCTCAAAACCTGCCCTCTTCACTAACATGGATAGCTTTTGCAATAAGGCAATCTAGGTAATAGCATACTGAATATTATGTTTAATAAATGTTATATGCTACAAAAACAACCACAAAGAAACATAACAAATGAAATTCATGGAAAACAAAATTTCCTTGCTTAGTTTTATCATGAAACTTGTAAAAGTGCAAGGAACCCCAAAACACTCTAACTATACTTGATCCATGTGAATCATAAAATGTGAGACATGGAAATCTAGCCTAATTCACTGGTTGTACAGAACACTCTGGGGTTGCATATTTTAACCACACAAGAGTACTAAAGTCCAGCAAGTTGCAATATTAGTAAATCATAATTTTAAGTAATGAAGAAAAAAATTTTAGCTTTCAAGAGAAGAACCATCTCAGCTCCTGAAAAGCATCATCAAGACCCCAATGACTCTTTACTGTTCTGCAAATAAATTGCCAATAATGGTCATGCTTGTTATGAGGATGTGTTGCATTGCTCTTGTATTCAATACTGTTTTATCTTTCCTGTCAAAATTAAGATAAAATTAAATTTGTACCCTGTTTCCTGAAAATCCTATAAATTCTAGTAGTCTGATGATCCGTGCTGGTAAAAGGGAGAGCATCTACAAGAAAAAAAAAAAAAAAAAAAAAAAAGTATATTTGTTAGTGTATTGAACTATAGGTAAACGTTAACCTCCAAACAACTTAAAGTTTTAATAATTCGGTAATATGAAATATTAAACCAAGTTTAAATTACTATACATATCTAGTCAGCACATACTGCACATACCATAATCATTACCTGTGAATTAATTTCATTTAGCTAAGACAATGAACCTAAAAATTAAAAAACAAAACAAAACCCTGGCCTTCTCAGGGTGCTCTAGAGATTACTTGATCCTTTTACGTGCAATGATGAAGTGATGAGAAGGCAATCCCTCAGTGCCTAATTCCAAACAAGATTCCTTTTAACATCCTTTTCCAGAAAGCAAGTCTGTTGAATTCTGCATAATATGCCGACACTATCCAAAAGTGAACAGCATGACACAACAGTTCCTTTTTAGGACATCCCTAGGGAATAGTGGGGAGGGGAGATGCAGCCAGTGCAAGACTTCAAGCTGTTTACTTGCTTGTTCACTTTGCTTGGAAGGAGAAATAACCATGTATGCAATTCTATACAGATCCACAGACTGGAATCAATGGTTTGCTGAATGGCCAGAGATTCGAAAGGAATATCATTGGAAAATTAATGACAAAGAGCTTTAAGAAAGGGTACAGGCCTCTCTGAGTGAACAAAAAACATGAAAATATTTGTGTTCCATGTGAATGTTCACCAAAGTCTGACCTCAGCAGAGGAGGATTTGAATAATCAAATTGTTATTATTCTACCTGTTCTACAGCCAGCCATCCTCTTTCCCCAGCCACCCCATCACTGACCAACTGGACTCATGAACAAAGAGGCCATGGTGAAGTACACAGTCAGGTGTATTATTTCATTTTCTCTTTAATCCCAGTCAAACTTTAATAAATTTTAAAATCTCTAAATAATATATTACAATTTGATAAATATCTACTCAAACTCTTGGTCTCCCTCACAGCATCAAAATCATGCCTCAAGCTATATCATTACTGTCTCATCTATTTTCAATTCCATAGCCACCAATATTTCAGATGTGGAAATGGAACCAGATTCCAAGTTCCTTATTACCAAAAATGTTGCTAGTCCATTCAGAGTACTGCATGCTTCCCCTCTTGTACAATCCAAAACTACTCTGAGTGTGTGCAGAACTTTACAACACATACTGACCAAAGTCACCATTGGATCACAACACAGAAAAACTGATCCCACTATAGCCACTTGTCAACCAAACCCAGGTAGAGGTTCACACACAGTAGAGAAGGCACTGGAAATCTTAGGTTCTTTTACTAAAGCCTCTGGCAGCTTTATAACTATTTACTCACCAAATTAAAGGCACCTATTCCAAGCTTGACACCCCCTTCAAACTCATAGAAGAACTGCTGTTCACCTTTGTTCTTCTGAATTACATGCAGAATAGAAAGACATTCTCTGGATCGAAGAAAAAAGTTACCGTGTAAGTATACCATGACTCTGAAAATTAACATTAAGTCAAATTTCACACTGACATACTATAAAATAAATGTCATTAGCCAAAACACTACACAGTTTTTCAATGGAGGCGGCTGTGCTGAGTCTAACCTTAAGTCTACTCTGGTCATAGTCATTAAGGAAAAACTGACATGCCCATTTCTGCACTGTTTTATCAGGACCAATCTTTCTAGGCTGGAAGCAAGACAGGGCTGGAGTATCAGCAGACATGACTCCAGAGCCACAGGACCGCAGGGCTGTGACCTCACAGCTTTCCAGCAATGTTTCATAGAGGACTTCCCAGGTATGCTCTGTCCCTCAGCTGCTGTGCACGCTTCAACAGCCCTACATTCCACGGAGTATCTGAGATGCTATTGCCAAAAAAATGTGAATTTCAGTGTGATCTCAAATAGATTGAATAAATTACAGCTTGCAAGTAGGAAAGACTGAAAAAGGACCGCAAATTCCATCAAACTGCACCCATTTGTTGTTTTTCTTTTCCTATTCCATCCAAGGAAATCTTTCTGATTTCTCATTTTCATTTCTTTTCTATTCATTTCCCCTCTTCCCTTCACATCTTTAAAAGGCAAATACTTGATCAGAGAAATGCAAATTCAAACAATGACAAAAATATAACGCTTGGTAATGAATAGGAAGTGCTTACTAAACTGACAAATATATATCTTAAAGGTAATAAGGAATAACCAGATATCATGTATCACCTTGTATAATATAATTACAAAACATACAACTTCATTTATGATGTATTCTAGCCAAATTTATTTAACCTGAATCCAGTAAGCCTAGAGATCTAATTTCCAGCTTATAGGGAATATAAGGGGTGAGAAGAATGCAATGGACTTAATTAATTATGCCCCTCTCCAAATTTGTAACTTGAAGCTCTAAGCTCCAGTGTGAGAGTATATGAAGATAGGGATTTTTAGGAGGTAATTAAGGGTGGGGCCCTAATCTGATAAGACTAGTGACCTTAGAAAAAGAGGAAGAGAGAGAGGTTATCTCTCTCTTGATCACGTAAAGGCTGAGTGAGAAGATAGCCATCTGTCTGCAATCCCGAAGGAGAGTTCTTCTCCAGAAGCTGATCATGCTGGCACCCTGATCTTAGACTTCCAATCTCCAGAACTGTAAGAACATAAAATTCTGTTCTTTAAGCCACCCAGTCTGTGATATTTTGTTATGGCAGCCTAAGCTAACTAAGAAAAAGAACAAGCTTAAATGAAAACTCAAGAAAGCCAACAAACAAATCCATGGGATATTCTGCAGGACGACGGACTTAGGCTTCTCAACAACCATCATGAATATAGAGACTGTTCTAGAATAAAAGATAACTAATGGACGTAAACATTAGATGCAGTAGACAGTTTTGTGTTGCATCCTGGTATAGACATACCAGCAGTAAAAGAAATCTGCGGCCAACCAGGAAAATGTGAAGAGAGATGGAGTATTACATGAAATGAAGACTTAATTGCCATAGAAAAGTAAAGATCATTAACTGAAAAAAAGCAGGTTATAAAAGAGTATGCACATTAAAAAATGCATGTATCTTTAGATTTGAATAGGAAATATTCTGAAAGAAAATATACTAAGGTTTAACAGCTATTATCACTGTGTGAAAAGAATATGAAGTTTGTATGTTAATATCTGCTCATCTACATTCTCCCATTTTCCTAAATATACATGCCACTTTTGTGATAATAAAGCATTAATTTAATTTTTTTAATGGAAAACCAGTGCTGGCAAAGGGAAGACTTTTCATCTATTTTGGTAAAAGGTGGTTATAGTATGGAGATTGGCTAACTATGGGAACGTAAATATGTCCATCCATTCATTTGTTGTCAATGGCTGTTTATACTCCTCAGTCATGGAGTTGAGTAGTTGCAATAGAGATCTTATGACCCACAGCACAAACATATTTACTATCTAGCCTTTTAAGAAAAGTTTGCCAACTCAATTATTTTTCAGAATAACTTTGCACTATATATCAAAAATCTTCAACACATGCATACCATTGACCCAATAAATCCAATTTTATTCTAAGGAAATTACATGGATAAACACAAAATTCTACCTATAAGAGATACCATATTAGTATTTTAATGAAAATGTATAAATAAACAGGTAACAGGAGGAAATTAATTAGGATAGTCACATGAGTATATCTATTTATACATACACACAGGTGGTATAACCACAGAATAGAATGCTATACAGCTATTAAAATCTGTGATGAACTAAAAATATTTAATGACCTAAAGTTTTGTGACATGAACTGAAAAAGGAAATTTCAAAATGACATGAAGTATATGATTTCGTTATATAAAAAGATAATTATATATGCTCATACACATGCATTAAAAACTCAAACAAATGGGGCACCTGGGTGGTTCAGTGGTTGAGCATCTGCCTTTGGCTCAGGTCATGATCCCAGAATCCTGGGATTGAGTCCCCACATCAGGACTGTGGGGAGACTGCTTCTCCCTCTTCCTATGTCTCTGCCTCTCTCTGTGTCTCTCATGAATAAACAAAATCTTTCTTAAAAATAAAAAAATAAAAACTCAAACATCAAAAATTCAATAGGATGGCAAAAGGTAGAAATGATTTTCAAAATTCTTTTCTTTCTAAATCAAAACATAAATGTTCTATTTTCTGATAATAGATGATTGTTACAGAATTTTCAAATAACATGGAGAAAGTGTGAGTGCCCCTGCATGACTATCCTGCAGAGGATGGTCACTGTTAACAGCCTGGCACATAGCCTTCTAGGTGGTTTTATGCTTTAGTAAGAATGCAATCTTTAAAAACCACAAATGGGATCATGTAGTATGTACTGTTCTATAGATTATATTGATGATTTTCTATGAAAATGCATGAGAGCTACCTTATTTTTTAACAAGTGCATATTATTCTATTCTGTGGAATAATTTGAATTCCTATTGTTAAATATTTATGTTGTTTCCATGTTTTCCATATTATAAACAATGCTGCTAAAAGTGTGCTTGTACATTCATCAAGTACTTTTCCTACATCAAATACTGAAACTATAATTAATCTATCACAACTATCCTTAGGATAAATTCCTAAAAAAGGGACTTCTGAGGTCAAAGGTGACATACTTTCTTAATTTCAATACATATTATCAAACATCCTTTGGGAAAACTCTACCAATTTAGATTTCCACCAACTTATGAACTCCTCACACTGTCATTTGCCCCAAATCATTTGTATCACATTTCCATTTGTATTTTTTACTACAGTTGGTATATATTTTTTTTCAGTTGGTATATTTTGCCATGATGAAACTGAAATGTTAATTGGTCAAGCCATCCATCTCTTATGATTCCTGATTTTATGTCACACTTAAAAAGGCTTCTAAAGGGGATCTCTGGGTGGCTCAGCGGTTTGGCGCCTGCCTTTGGCCCAGGGCGCAATCCTGGAGTCCCGGGATCAAGTCCCACATCAAGCTCCCGGCATGGAGCCTGCTTCTCCCTCCTCCTATGTCTCTGCCTCTCTCTCTCTCTCTCTCTCTCTCTGTCTATCATAAATAAATAAATAAATAAATCTTTAAAAAAAAAGGCTTCTAAAATTGATATCATGTATCTACTGATATGATGCACTACAAAAGACACAATATCACTTGAATGGTATTTTTGCCATAGATGCAAAATCCGGATGTAATCATGAAGAAACATTGGAAAGTCCCCACTGAGAGATATTCTACAAAATAACTGCCCAGTATCCTTCAAAAATGTCAAGGCCATAAAAATAAAGAAAGACGGATGAATTCTTTCAGATTAAAAAGGACTGAAGAAACGTAACAACTAAATGCAACATCCCCAATCTTGGATTCATTTCTGGACCAGAAAAAGAACATTAGTGGGACAATTAGAGAAATCAGAGTAAAATCAGTGAAGTAATTGATAATACTGTTAGTTATTGTTAATTAACTGTTATTACTGTTAGTAATTGATAATCATTGTTAGTTTCTTGGTTCTAATAATTATACTGTGATTCTGTAAGATGCTAACATTTGTGACTCTGGATGAAGAATATATAAAAATTCTTTGTAAAAATTCTGAAGTTAAAAAAATTATAAAGTTATTTCAAAGTACAAAATTTTAAATAAAAGTTTAAAGGCTTTTGTGCTTTAGGACTATAAAAAAATACTTTCCTACGTTTTCCTTTAAAAAATATTTTAATATTAGAGGCACCTGAGTAGTTCAGTCAGTTAAATGTCCGACTTTTGATTTTGGCTCAGGTCATGATCCCAGGGTCGTGAGATGGAACCCTGCATGGGGCTTCACTCAGCACAGAATCTGCTGTATATTCTCTCCCTCTCCTTCTGCCTCTCCTGTTCATGCTATCTCTTTCTAACTCTCAAATAAATAAATAAAATTTTTAAAAATTTTCATATTAAATCTACATGGAATTTATTTTAATACTGTCTTTTTCCAGAATGAAGAACGAATTTTCCCAAAACCATTTATTAAACTATCTAATTTTTCCCACTATTTTGAAAGAGACCTATGTATATATAGGAATTTCCTATATTTTTAATTCCCAAGTAAATATCTGTGTGAGTCTGTGTGTATGTATGTACAAAACTACATGTATCCACACACTGATACAGATGTTTGCGCCATTTTAAGACTACTTGAATTTATTCCATTTTTAAGTTCTGGTGACTAGAAAAGCAATTAGTTTTTTACCATCCTTTTACATCATCTCAAAAGTATTTCAAGAAGAAAACTAAAAACAGTATGTCAATTTCCCAAAACACCCCCTATCTCTACCATTTTAAATACAATATAATTTTATGAAATCACTTTGGGTAAAATTATCTCTTAAAATACTAAATCTTAAAAAAAAAAAAAATTAAATAAATAAATAAATAAATAAATAAATAATAAATAAATAAATAAAATAAAATACTAAATCTTGGTTCTGTTCTCACTAGTGGAAATCTGCTTCTAATAATGACACACACACTAGCTTATATTAGATTAACTCTCCCACAGTAATAATAATAAACTTCAGAATTTAAATATATACTTAAAATGTATTTTCAGGCACTGGAAAGTGAAAACAAAAAGCAGTAGGAAACTGGAGAAGAGCTGAACTTTGAAAGATGGGAAAAATTAATTCTCATACGGACTTTACATTTACGTGGCTCTTCAGCTGAAAGTACTCTCAAATCCACTCAATGTGGGGTAGATAGAACTAATATAGAAAGCCACAGTACTATTGTTGGGCCACCTGGATGGCTCAGTTGGCAAGTGTCTGACTCTTGGTTCCGGCTCAGGTAGTGATCTGATGGGTCATGAGACTGAGCCCCAAGTCCGGCTCTATGCTCACCGGGGAGTCTGAGTGAAGATTCTCTCCCTCTGCCCCTTTCTCTCCATGCTTGGGTGCACTGCACATGCTTGCTCGCTCTCTCTCTCTATCAAATAAATAAATCTTTACGGAAAACAGGTTGACAAAGCATTGTGGGGTTTATAATATATGTAGGTGTACTATCATAAAAATAGTACAAAAGACAAGTAGTAAATGAAACTATATATTCACAAAAATCTCATAATTTATGGGCAACAGTACAATACTAACTCTAAGTTGACTGTGATGAGTTCAGAAATATAATTACTTAGAGTGACCTTTAAAAAAAAATTAAAGAGAACTACAGCTAAGAAAACAATAGAGGGACTGATTACACTGAAATATATATTTTAAAAATTGTAATAAGGATATAAAAGGCTAAAAAGAAGTGAGAAAACCAAATGAGACAAGATAACAAGAAAAATGGTAGCCACAAGTGCAAACATATCATTTGTTTGTTATACTGAATTAAAAAGCAAGACCCAACTATACACATTTATAAGAAATGCAATTTAAATATAAAAAATATATATATAAACAAAGATAGGTTTAAAGTATAAGAATATATATCATGCAAACACTAATTATAAAAAAGCATGAGTAGCTATATTACTATCAGACAAAACAGACTTCAAGACAAGAAATATTATAAGGAAAAAAAAACAAAAACAAAAAAACAAAAACAAAACAAACAAACAAAAAGAAATATTATAAGGAGTTAAGTAGAGACATTTCATAATGATAAAAAGTTTAATTCATTAGGAAGATAAAATCATTAAGATATATGTAAACCTAGTAACAGGGATCCCTGGGTGACGCAGCGGTTTAGCGCCTGCCTTTGGCCCAGGGCGCGATTCTGGAGACCCAGGATCGAATCCCACGTCGGGCTCCCGGTGCATGGAGCCTGCTTCTCCCTCTGCCTGTGTCTCTGCCTCTCTCTCTCTCTCTCTCTCTCTCTCTGACTACCATAAATAAATAAAAATTAAAAAAAAATAAAATAAAATAAACCTAGTAACAGAGGCTCTAAATATACAACGCAAACACTGACAGAACTAAAGAGAGAAATGGGTGACCCCAGAATCAAAGTTGGAGATTTTTAACTCTATGAGCAAATGATAGAACAACTAAATAAAAATCAGTAAGCATATGGAAGATAGATACGGACAACACTATGATCCACCTTAACTGAGCGTTTGAATCACTGCAGAACATTCTATCAAGCAGTACTGCTCTAGCATCTGACCAAGACGTAACTGTAATTTTAAATACTGATTTTAGGAGAGAGAAACTAAGATTATGTAATTAGAAATTACATCAATAGTTTTATTCCAGCTGTTTTTCTCAAGACAGCATTTAAATTTAAATTCTGTTGTCCTATAACACTGAATACATACTCAGTAGGCCAAAAAATCAAGTGCATTTTTACCAACACCAAATAAAAAAACCTAGTTGTACTTGATAAGAATTTTGAAGTACAAAGTGGACAGAGTACAAGAGTCATCTAAAAACCACATCTTAATTTTTAACTTACTTATATATTTGGTAACTCATCCTAATTTTGAGTCCACCTTTGATGAAGTTGATCATATTTTCATCCTGAAAACAATTCAGTTAAATAATTAGATCACTTAGCAAAAGATCCTTATTCTGCCCTCACAGTTATGTATTTGTGTGATTAGAACAAAACACTATCTTTTGAGGACATAGTTTTTAAATTAAAACATTCTTCTTGCTTTACATTTGAAATGCTTTTCTGTAATTTTTCTTCCAAGTTAGATGGCAATAAAAAGTACACATTTAAAAATCTTTGCATTACTTCAAGCAAGTAATTAAGGAAGTAATCCTTATCACTTAGTGGCCAAATATGTTAGTCCAAATCTATTGCAATAAACATCATCTACTGCACAATTTTCTCCTGGGTTCAAAAGAATCCACAATGGGTAATTTAAGGATATGCTCTAAAGACAAACTATCCAGCCCATCACACTCCAATAAATGGGATAATGGTTCTTCTTCTGTAGGATCCTTCAGCATTCAGTCTATTTAACGTTGTAAATTTTACTCATCTACATTACTAGAACAAAAATTATTGTTCTGGATTCTAAATTCATTGTCACTAATAAGCAGTTTTGTTTTGGGGGAAAAAATCATTTCACTTCTCTTTGCCTGATGCTCATCAACCATAAAATTGAAGCAGAGGGTCTAAATGAATGTCATTCTCACAGGGTCACCATTCTAGGATTGTAAGAAACTCTCTCAATAAATTATATCAAAACCTGCTTAAAAGAAGTTAATCCAACAGATAGTGCTAATGGAGACATTCCCATATTTCACATTTCCAAGGAGGATATTTTTCTAGTCTATTGAAAATGGAAAGATGCTCTGGTGTTTACGTCTTGTGCACTTTAGCATCCTTCTGAAGCAAGAGAAAAACCTATTTTAGCTTACAAATTTCATTGATTATTAAATTTTTAACATTTAAATTAGTATAAGAATCAATAAACACGAAATTCGCTATGCAACTTAAATGTTTATCTTCTTATTTTAAGGAATCTTATGATTATACAAGTTCTAAGACTGGCCAGGAAAGAATTTCTTAAATCACATTAAAATCTGCTTCAAATAATAATATTTTGTTTCATGATTCACCAAACATGTACTGAATGCCTATTTTACACCAGGCATCTGAATGCAAAATCAGACAAAAGCAATACAAGGTGCTAAGAGCTGGAGTCATGCACATGGATGGAGATAATGAACAGGATGTCACAAGAGCACAGAGCAGGGGAGAGGAGGGAATGGAGAGGTCCACAGAAGCTTCCTGGAAGCACTGGGGCTTAAAGCACAAAAAATGATTAGGAAGTGGCCAGATGAAGAAAGGCAAAGCAGATGTGACCTTTGAAAGCCAAGGAAAACTCAAGGGGAAAAAAAGGCAAGGAAGCATACTAATCATGGCATGCTTGGCCATCTGTGCTTACACAACTCAGTGCTGCTGCAGAAGCTACTGCAAAGACGAAACTAAGGAGTAAGAAATCTACCTCTACCCGTGCCACTCAGGTACGCAACACACCTGCCAGTAGCATCTGAGCACATGGGTAAGAGGGAAGGAGGGAATTTGGGAGAAGATACCAGTTTAGTTCAAAAAAGCCTGCCTTCTTTCTGATATTCAGATACAGAACCACTGCCATAGTCAATGAGAGTTACTAAATACTGAAGTATAGCAATGACAAGGTGAGACTCATCCCTGAGAGGCTGCTCAGCTGCACAATGGACAATGAGCTGTAGGTAAGAGAAATTAGAGCCAGAGGGTCACTAGGTCGCTGTGCAGTCTAGAGAAGAGCTGATGAACACTCCCATTAGAACACTCATAGAAGGAAGAGGTAGAGATGGCATGGCTAAATCTTCAAAAGGTAAAAGAAGCATGACCATTAAACTGGATATGGAGGCATGAGGAAGAGAGATAAATCTTAGATATCTCCCAGATGTTTAATTGTAAGTCCCCACATATAAAATAAGACTTTAAATCCCAGATTTGATTGTCAAATCCTGATTTTGAAAACACATCAGAAAATTTGGGGGTCTCTGTGACCAGTATTATGTTTACTGAGGCAGTAAGAATGTGGTTCATAATACATAGGGTTTTAGGAAACGGGGTTATAGACCAGATTGATTCAACTTTACTAAACCAGAATCAAGCTAAGAAGTCAATCTTCGGGGGGAAAAAAAAACAAAGAAAGAAAAGCAACTCTCAATACAGTGTAAAACAATTGTGATTGAGGAAGATTTGCAGTTTCACAATTGCATTTCCGCCTCCTTACAATCTTGACCCTACCTCCATCCCTACTGTATCCATCATTGCCACCCATGGGGCCATGATGTTAAGGTCCATGTTTTTTAGAAGTGTCGGAAGATATAATGTTAAGCAAGGTACTTGTTCTAATAGTTCCTAGAGGTAAAATTAAAATGTCTCTTATAGGAAGGTATTCATTATTTGGTTTAGTGACTTTTAAAATCTGCTTTTCCAAAGGAAGAAATAAAAGCAAGAAAGGGGAATGAGAATAGAAAGAGGGGAAAAATAAAATCTGAAGTATATATGAAAAGCCTGGCACTCAATGCATGCATATCTGAGCTTTGCAGAAGCATCTGGTGTAAGAAGGCAATGGGGCCAAGGATAAAGATGCCTCTTTTGCCGGGGCCTGCAACCCTCTACCATTAGCAAATGCAAAGAGGGATAACTGCACACTTTTCATACAGAGAAGCATCCAGAAATTAGATGCAGTAGTTGCAAAACAGTTTCTTTACAAGGCAGTGGTTCCCAATAGACTGAAATTTGAAACAGACTCCAAGTGCATTTGAGTAGGAACAAAGCTCCCTGGGGTCTTTTCTTAGTCAAAGTTTATCCGAACAACAAGTATCTTCCATTACAACTCTAAGTCAGAAGAACTGAAGCACTGACATAGAATGGGCCATATTTTTTCAATGTAGTACTGGCAGGCTTCCCCGGCATTACTGATTCGAAGCCAAACATTTATTACCTGCACAAACGTGAGTGCTGCTTTCTGTAGGAGACACTCGGCATAACAGATTTCGGCATGCATTTCCTCTATTAAAAACAAATAAAATCACATTAAGGAAAATCCTATGTCCACAGTAATTGCTCTGAGATGTTCAGAAAAGACTCGTAGATCAATGAACCCAAGAGAGACACAAAAATCTATGTTGCTTTGGTACTTCCATAAAAGCAGAATGGGGACCTCAGTTCTCAGTCCCTTGGCAAGATTTTCCTAGAATGTATAAAATGATTTAAGGAAGTCATCTTTGGCCCCATTCAAATATAACTGCAAAGAGTCAGGTGCTTGGTGCCAGAGACCCAAACTCAGCTCACAAGAGAAAACCAAAATTTAAGAGCACTTAAAAAATAGTACTTTTTAACTTAACAGTAACACATAAGCTTAAACACAATTATAGAGACTGAAATAAACTATCTTAAATTTATGAATTCTAGCTTCTAAAATATGAAGGTATGATAATCATGGCAATGATTAGACACACTATTAACTTAAAGAGAAAGCAACAATTCTCCAGAGTTCTGTGGAAAAAGTAGGGACGAGCATGCCCCAGTCATGATTCCTCACACACAGAAGACATGATATAAAAAGAGTAAGCATCAGCACAATTTTAGTCTATGTTGATCATTGCGATATCTAGCACAGAACAAGGCACTCATAAAAGGGACAATGTAAAGCTTTGTATATCCCAGGGACAGATGGAGTGCCCCGAAACACATGGCCCATCTTCCTAAACAATACCTTATACTTGCAGAGATTGGGGTAGGAGGGAAATCTTTGCATAAACAAAATCAGCAGATTTCTGCTTTGTCCATGGGATGCAAATTGACATTTTATTTAAGTCAATGAAGCTTGGGGAATTTAACAGCCTGGGTTGGAAGAAATGCTCTGCCGTACTGGTATCCCACCTCTCTCTACTGGCTACCTCATTTGATAAGTCCAGCTAGTAACATCTCCACTTCACAACTAAAGACTCAAATGGGGTTGCTGCAAGCAGAGCTCACTATGGAGAGTAAGCACTCGATTTTTGCTAGCTATTTTCACTAAGATCACTGCCCTCAATCCATGCTGGGCTTTTTGGTAAAAGCTCAGAAAGCAGAAAATGTTTATGTGAAGTTAAGTCGCTGAACTGTGTCTGTGAGAATGCTGTTGGGTCAAAGTGGGTAAGAACTAGTGCTGTATTTCTCTCACTTACACACACAGACCCCATTCTCATCCCCGCCAGCCAGCACACAACAGACAAGTTCTCACAAATTGGTTCCAATCCCTACCATGCTCACATGCCAAAGGTGGAATTTACAAAGAAGCAACCAGGCAGCGAAGATCCTTCAACAGCCAGCCTATGGATGGGGCCAAACTTGAGGAATTAGGGCCTGTGCATGTCTGGCAGCCATCGCCAGTCAGGGTCCCAGGGCTTCAGGACACATCACCTCTAAGTGCACCTCTGAATTTTCTCAGCGTTCAGTGGGATAAAAAGTGGAGTCTTCAATTTTTACACAGTCCCCTGAGTTTCCTCTTCCTAGATATATTTGCCACGAAGTACAAATGGTTTGGAATTACTCTGAAAGCCTGCTCGGTAACACAGATTGCTTGCTGGCTTGGGTGTGTGCGGGGAAGGCCAGTGGAGCTCCAATGGTGAAGTGCAAGTTGTGTAAAGTGAGGAGTGTGAAATGAGTCTGAAAAGGTAAGTTGGGGCTGAATTATGGACAATCTTAAGTGTCTGGAACTGGGCTTGATTTCAATAGGTAACATTGAGTCCATGCAGAGGTCTGAGCAGAAGAATAGGATGCATCAGGGTTAAGTTACAGATGGACAACCCTAAGAGCAGCTAAAGGACATAACAAAAAGGCAGAGATTTAGGCAAGAAAATTTGAGCTCTATATGCCATATGTAAGTATCCTTCATGTTAAATGCCTTTCACATCCTAAGTACTGCATTTACATATCTATTTTTAAAGGAAATTTGAAAACCATTCAGGGCAATATGCCAGCCAGGAGAGAAGAATGGGTGTGTTCCATGTTAAACCCACGAAAAGTTTAATTAAATATACTGACTCCTGCCCACAACCAGCCACTCAAGGATGTAAATGAAAATTACCAAGGGGAGAAACAAATCACATACTAAAGCTACAATGTTTTGACATGCTCCCTTGAACACAAAGTCTGTTTGGGTTGCAGTGACAGCCAAAAGCATTAGGAATAAAATGCAACTTAATTTATAAAAGTTGTATTCCTTCACTCTGGTTGATTTCTATCAGGCAGTTTCCCAGTTCTCAAAATTAGCTATTGGCATTTATGAACAGCTATCTTACAAGAACATCTCTTAATTATAAATTCCTTAGTCTACTGAAGGAATAGCTTCACCCTGGACTAAAATGTTAGCTAAGCATGCCTTTGGATATAAAAGTCTAAATAATCTGTTTTTCAGAATATGTTATAGTAACAAGCTATTTGTGTTTATTATTTTCTAATTAAAACGTTATTTCTTAAAGAAGTTTTAGGTTCCCAGCAAAACTGAGGGGAAGGTACAGAAATTTCACATGTATCCCTTGCTCCATGTGTGTACAACCTCTTCCATCAACAACATCCCTGCCAGTGTGGTACAACTGATGAATGTGTCCGTTGACACATCATAATTACCCAAAGTCCATAGTTTACATTATGGCCCATTCTTGTGTTATACATTCCATGGGTTTGGACAAATGTATAAAGACATGTATCCATCATTATGATATCATACAAAGTTTTTCACTATCCTAAACGTCCTCAGTGCTCCACCCTAATCTATCCCTATACCCCATCCCTGGGCAACCACTGATCTTGTCACTGTCTCCACAGTTTTGCCTTTTCCAGAATGTCATATGCTGGGAATCACACAGCATGATGCCTTTTCAGCTTGGTGTCTTTCACTCAGTAATATGCATTTAAGGTTGCTCTGTATCTTTTCATGGCTTGATAGTTCATTTAGCGCTAAATAATATTCCATTTGTCTGGATGTACCACAGTTTATTTATCCATTCACCTATTGAATGACATCTTGGTTGCTCACAAGTTTTGGCAATTATAAATAAAGCTTCTGTAAACATCCACATGCAGATTTTTGTGTGGACATAAGCTTTCAAACAGCTGTACAATATTGCATTCCCACCAGCCATGAATAAGAGTTCCTTCGGCTCTACATTTTTGTCAACATTTGGTGTTACTGGTGTTTCAGATTATGCACATTCTAATAGGTGTGTAGTCATATATTATTGTTTTCTTTTTTAATAATTAGTAATTAGTAACTTTATACCTTATTTCAGATTTTCTAAAGTGCCATTTCCAAAGACATTATAAAAAGGTAGGAACACGGGGCACTTGGGTGGCTCAGTTGATTAAATGTCTACCTTCCGCTCAGGTCATGATCCCAGGGTCCTGTGATGAGCCCCACATTGAGTTCACTGCTCAGCAGGGATTCTGCCTCTCCCTCTCCCTCTGCCCCATCTCAAGCACTCTCACCCCCTCTCTCTCAAATAAATAAATAAAATATTTTTTTTAAAGTTAAGAATGCAGTACCATCTATTTTTAAGATGTCTAACACAGGAATAGTTCAGCATTTCCCTCATCCATACATGAATATTTTGTTCCCTTTTCTATAAGTCTATGAGAAAAAATGTGGGTGCAGTGGAAAGAGCTGTGACTTATAGAAAGGCAGATCAACTTTGAACTCTGCTCTGCTCTGCGGGTAATATTGGGCCATTAACCCAATTATTACCAATGGTTACTTCTTCAGGGTGAATATGATGAGAAAGAGAAAAAGATATTCCATTTACTTTATATTATGAATTTAAGTATTGAATCTTATGAGTATGACCATGTTTTAATGTTTCAAAGACAGAAAACATTTAATCCTTAAATGAGTCTTACCTTCAGTCAGCTGTTCCAATGATCCTCTAGAAAGAAGACTTGAGAAAGATTCTACAACTGTGCATTTTTTCCTGTATCTGTGGAGAGTAAGTAGAAAGGGAGTTGAGAAACAGAAAGAAAAATGACAATAAATCAGTCCAAGCTCATTTTCATTTGACATTCATTTTTGCCAGTCACACCAAAGAGTAACCAAAGAGAAATGCTAAACCCTAAAGTCGATAGTGCAGAGACCACCTTTTCAACACTGCACACCCAGCGCCCAGCACTGGACTGGCATCCTGTAGGCATTCAATCCATGCTTACGAGACACATGAATGGACAAACCCACACAAAACAATAAATACTAACCCTGCCAGCCAAGCACCTGTCCCGATCTGTATGGCTGAAATCAGTATTTCTGTGGTAAGAGGTACCAGCAGGTGAAGAATCACTTAGAGTGCAGTATTTGGAAACTCTCTTCATTTGCAGGTTTGCAATATAATTACATGAGGATATAGCTCCATGTTAAACTTCACCAATGCTAGTTAACAGCTTTTGCTGGGATCTTGCTATACACACAGAGCAAAGATTAAAATAAAACCGAAAATCTGTCTCATTTTCCAACCAGAAGTGTTCAAATATGTCCTTTTAGACAAATAAAGTTCTCCCTTCACCCACCCAAGGGAGACCCTTGAGAGATGTGTGCTCCTGATCCCACAGACATCTCCCTTAGTCCTTCCCTGTGGCCCAAGCTACCAAAGAAAGAAAGAAAGAAAAAGAGTAGAGGTATAGATGCCAAGTGTTTGGCCAAACAAGAATCTACCATAATTCCACCCCCCCCTTTTTTTTAAGATTTTATTTATCCACGAGAGACACACAGAGAGAGGCAGAGACACAGGCAGATGGAGAAGCAGGCTCCATGCAGGGAACCCGACGTGGGACTTGATCCCGGGTCTCCAGGATCATGCTCTGGGCTGAAGGCAGTGCTAAACCGCTGAGCCACCCAGGCTGCCCTCTACCATAATTCCTAATAGGAAATTTTAACTCTATTACATAAAACTACTGAGGCCAGGAAGCTTTGAAGAACCAGTCCCTTATTATAATTGGGGCAAACTTCAAACAGAGCTCTCCATTAGGCAAACCACACTCACTTCATCACACAGACATAAGGTTTGTAGTCATATCTCAAGTATTTAATTACTCAATTCATACTTTTGGCAGGTTTGTAATGCGTCCTTCATGGCAGAAATGCCATTTTGGATGTCCTGTTGCTCGAAGGTCATGACCGCCTGCAACACCACAATGGTACTGTAGCCCAAGGCATGATACATACTTTCCTTAGCCCTGGAGGCAAAACACAGGGAATTAATACCTTTCCATTCAACTTGAAAGCATTCAGCTCTTGTCTGATACTAATCAGGAGAAATCCTAGTAAATGTATACTGTGACTTTTATAGTGATAACTTTTATTCCTATATCATAATCACTGAAATAATATAGACTGTGAAAGACATGTCCTGAAAAACACAAATATCAAGCACTTTCCATATTAAGCCTACACGGGCAGCACAGAATGTTCCGTGTTGAGTCAGAAGACCACAATTGTTTTAAAAAAAAAAAAAGAAAAGAAGATCACAATTGTTTTTCCCCGTTTCAGCACACGGGGGCAGCCTGTGGATTCTTTTCCTTAAAAACGTTTCAAAGCAAACCAATTTTTCCCAGTTGAACACCAGGCAATATATCTACTATCTTTAACTCTGATATAAGTACTAAAAGAAATGCCATTGGAAATGCATTTGGTGACAGAGAAATTCTGATATGTTTTCAAATAAAGACTCTTTCTTTAAAACCAGCTCCTCTCCACTCTCAGTCAGAAGTCAAAGAAAAGCAAGATTTTTGCAATAAATTAGGTCAGCCACAATGGGCCTAGCCAAAAGTATATTTTAGACCTCATATCTAATATAATCCCATTATCTACAATTCCTGACTAAAGTTCTTAATAATTTCAATTACTAAATTATCAGTGAGAATTGCTTGGATTCTTAAGGGCATTAATTAGTCTTAATGTATGGCACATGCCAGGATTTCAGGCTGTGAAGACCTCACTCTTTCCCAAAACTTCTCATTATGTCAATTTTTTATTTATAAGAGTTAAAATATTAATGCACAATTTCGTTTTTGATTCAAATATAATGAACAACAGCCCACAGGTATGCAAAACAAATACAAGCCACATTATTCTTTTCCCCCACGGAAACAATCTAAACATCCTTTGGTAATTTGCAGTTTGTCCTGACTAGTGAGGTCACTGGCTGTTGAAAATACCACAAGGAGTTAAGAGCAGCCCAAAGTTAATCATTTATTGTGGTTAAACCTCCATTTTAAACAGAAAGCTCCAAGAGGGAAAAAACAAAAAGCTACTCAAGTGGGAAAAACATATGTTTAATCTCCATTTTAAACAGAAAGCTCCAAGAGGGAAAAAACAAAAAGCTACTCAAGTGGGAAAAACGTATGTTTAACAGTGAAACTTGCATAAAGAGCAGGGAATATAAAACGTGACCAAATAAAATACTCAATCACTTCTTTTCATTCCACATTATGACTAGCTGGGTATCTGAGACAGAGAAAAAAGGAGTCCTGTGTGAATAAAAAAAAAAAACGGAGACAGCCAGGCAGGCTGAGAGAGGAGAGACAGAAAGAAAAAGGTTGGCAGGCAAAAAGAGGAAGACCGAGAAGGAGAGACAGACAATGGAGAGAGAAAGAGGTCTGAGGGACTGGGAAGGACAGAGGGAAATGAGGCAGGAGATAGGGCAGACACACTGGACAATGTCCTTAGGCCGTGGGTTTTACCATCTATTTTATCATCTGTTCCTAACCTCTGAAATACTAATTGATCACAGCTCTTCTACATCTTAATAGAATTACCACAGCAGCTTCTCAGGAGGTAATTTAATCTTTTAATTTTAGTTTGTAGTTGACGTACAATGTTGTATTAGTTTCAGGTGTACAACATAGTGACCCAGTAATTCTACACATCATTCAATGCTCACCACTATAAACGAAAGTCTACGATCAGAGTGACATTACCCTACTGACCAAAGAAATGAGATTCCCACTATTGTGCCCAAGTAACCTTCTTTTTTCAAGATTTTTATTTATTTATTTGAGAGGGAGAGAGAGAGAGAGAACACAAGTGAGGGGATGGACAGGTGAAGAGGAAGAAAGCTGATTTCCCACTGAGCAGGGAGCCTGATGCCAGGCTTGATCCCAGGACCCTGAGACCATGACCTTAGCCAAAGACAGATGCTTAACTGACTGAGCCACCCAGACACCCCCTCAAGTAACCTTCTAAAAAATCATTATATAAAGTCTAAGCTTCATCCAAGTAAGTGACTGTGTTTGACGGCACAATGTAAGATTATTCCTGTCAAGTTCCAGTCACACTGTAGGGGGTTCTGGTAAAGAAGACACCTAGTATAAGGGCTGAGCCCAAGTTTTGCTGCCACATTTGAAAAAGGAACAGGTATTATTAAGTGAAATTATATTGCTTAACTTATTTATCACAAAAATAGGGAGTCCAATAACATTTTTTATTATCTTAAATTTCTTTTTAACATTTGAGGCTAACATAGTCTAATTCTTCCCATCCCATTTCAATGAAAACTTTTTTCAATGATATTTAAGCTTTAGAGGAATATTTATAAAAATATTTCACTGGGGATCCCTGGGTGGCTCAGCGGTTTAGCGCCTGCCTTTGGCCCAGGGCGCGATCCTGGAGTCCCAGGATCGAGTCCCACATCAGGCTCCCGGAATGGAGCCTGCTTCTCCCTCCTCCTGTGTCTCTGCCTCTCTCTCTCTCTCTCTCTCTCTATGTCTATCATAAATAAATAAATCTTTAAAAAAAAAATATTTCACTGAAGAAAGCAAAATGAAGCTCTACAAAACTACCTGACAATATTTGAACACACATAGAAATTAAAATATGACAAAGAATCAGAAACTTTCTACTGATTAAATTTGAAAAGACAGATTTCTTAGCTGGATATTAAAACTGACCGGCAGTAGGGGGTCTCAAATTAGCTTAGTAATATTCAGGTGGAAATGCAGATAAATTAATTGACAAGTATGACATCAAAGAAAGAATCCCCAGGAACATCTGAAAAAAAATATTTTACCCAAAAGAAATAAAGTTAATTACCATGGTCGAAGCAATTCTAAGGCATCTGTAAATTTGTTACTTAGAAATAAGTTCAATGCCACTGCACATTCTTCTAGGCCACACTTGAGATCCACCTTGTTTGATGTTGACCTAAAGACCAAGAAAAATACACAGAATTTCTATAGTTTTTAATATTATCACGTTGTTGCATAGGTGTGTTGCATGCACACTTGGGGACAGAAAGGCTGGAATTCTAACTCTACCACTTAGAACCTATAGCTTTAACCTTCTGAAGCCTGGCTTGCTCATATGTAAAATGGGACCATCACCACCACCTACTTCATGAAGCTGTTGTGAGGAAGGAATAAACTGACGAATAAGGCTCATAGGAGTCACAAAGCCCAGAAGCGTGGAAACCACCTTTACTCATAGAGGAGAAGTGTTTCAGTTTGATTACGTAGGGAGGGAAAATGTGCTTTAGTGGAAAATTATGCATTACTGTCTTACCTGTAGAAGAGACCCCTTCAGATTGCTTTTTAATTCTATGGGACCTGCCTTGCAACTCTGTAAATTGTACTTTCTTTTTTAATTGGAGCATAGTAGACACACAATTAGTTTCAGGTATACAACATGGCGGGTGACTCAACTTATCTAGTTTGGCTATACTCACCACAAATGTGGCTACCATCGCCATACAACACTATTATAACATCAGGAACTATATTCCCTATGCTGTGCCTTTTATTCCCATGACTTATTTATTGTGTAAGTGGAAGCCTGAATCTCCCTTCTTCATCCATTTTGCCCATCTACCCACCCCCTGCCCTCTAGCAACCATCAGTTTGTTTTCTATATTTAAAGGTCTGATTCTGCGTTTTGTTTATTCATTTGTTTTGTGTTTTAGATTCCACACATAAGTGAAATCACATGGTATTTGTCTCTCTTAGTCTAACTTATTTCACCTAACATAATACCCTCTAGATCCGTCTTTGCTGTTTGTTGCAAATGGCAAAATCTCATCCTTTTTTCATGGCTGAGTGATATTCCACATATACACCACATCTTCTTTATCCAGTTATCTGTGGATGGACACTTGGGTGTTGATATCTTCCATATCTTGGCTATCTTAAACAATGTGCAATAAACATGGGGTGCATGCATCTTTTTGAATTAGTGTTTTCATTTTCTTTGTGTAATTACCTAGTAGTGAAAATGGATCATAGGGCCTTCCTATGTCTACTTTTTCAGGAACTTCCACTGTTTTCCACAGGAGCTGTGCCAGTTTACATTTCCAACAATAAAGCACCAGGGTTCCATTTTCTCCACATCCTCAGAAACATTTGTTATGTCTTGTCTTTTTTTTTTTTTTTTAATTTTAGGCATTCTGACAGGTATAATTGATATCTCTGTGGTTTTGATTTGCATTTCTGATGATTAGTGATGTTGAGCATCTTTTCATGTATCTGTTGGCCATCTGTAAGTCTTTTTGGAAAAATGTCTATGCAGATCCTCCAACCATTTTTTAATCAGTTTGTTTTTTTAGTGTTAAATTGCAACTTTGTAAATTGTAACTGATAGCAATGCAAAACAATTGTTGTCTATAGACATGTAAATTTTATCTAGACTAGTAGAGGTTCAATTACCTCTTTTCCTTCACTATACAAGAAGCTAGTTTTGCTGACTTTGGACATTAATTTCAACATGCTTTTACTCCATATAAATTTGTGCTGTTTCAATTTCTCCTTTGAGTTTATTATAACATCTGCTTAGTTCATGAGTTAAGTAAAATCTTGAACATGTGTTTCATTTTTACATCTGTATAATCATTATGATTTTACCCTTAATTAAAAATTATGTTATTTATGATTGATGGAAATTTTGCTCTTTAAAATTAGGGCCCGGGCAGCCCCAGTGGCGCAGCGGTTTAGCGCCGCCTGCAGCCCGGGGTGTGATCCTGGAGACCCGGGATCGAGTCCCACGTTGGGCTCCTTGCATGGAGCCTGCTTCTCCCTCTGCCTGTGTCTCTGCCTCTCTCTCTCTCTCTGAATGAATAAATCTATTTTTAAAAAAATAAATAAATAAAATAAAATAAAATTAGGGCCCTCAGGATGCCTTGGTGACTCAGTTGGCAAAAGTCTGAGTCTTGATTTCAGCTCGGGTCATGATTTCAGAGTTGTGAGATGGAATCCTGTGTCAGGTTCATGCCCAGCGTGGAGCCTACTTAAGATTCTCTCTCCCGGGGGCACCTGGATGGCTCAGTGATTGAGGGTCTGCCTACAGCACAGGGCGTGATCCTGGGGTCCTGCGATCAAGTCCCACATCAGGCTCCTTGTAGGGAGCTTGCTTCTCCCTCTGCCTATGTCTCTGCCTCTCTCCATGTGTCTCTTGAATAAATAAATAAAATCTTAAAAAAAAAAAAAAGATTCTCTCTCCTTCTGCCTCTGCCCCCTCCCAAAAATAAACAAATAAATAATTTAAAAAAAATAAAATTAGAGCCTTCTCCAAAATGTTTTGGATAATTTTTTTTTTTTTTAAGTAGGCTCCACACCTAGCATGAAGCCCAACACAGGGCTTGAACTCAGGACCCTGAGATCAAGACCTGAGCTGAGATCAAATGTTCTATGCTTAATGGACTAAGCCCCCCAGGCATTCCTATATAACAACTTTTAATAGGAAAATATTTCAGTAAGTAAATGAGCAGTATAATGATTTTTAAAAACTTAACATCAAATTTCCATGCCACCAGCCTCTCCAAATTCATTCCTTCAAACATAAAAACAAAACCCCACTTCAGTTACTCCTCTACCAGAAATGGGTTCTGATGATTTTGCCCAACTGCAGGCTAATATAAGTGCTTTGAACACATTTAAGGTAGGCAAAGCTAAGCTCTGATGTTTGATAGGTTAGATGTATTAAATGCATTTTCAACTTATGATGGGCTCATTTAGGATGTAAGCCCACTGTAAACCAAGGAAGATCTATAAATGTTGATGCAGTAGTTACCTAGGAAACTATCAGATGAGTTAGAGGTCAGTCAACCCTGAGAGAGAGACTCATATTTCTAAAGAAAGCTCAGATTTCCATGAGCAGAGACATATGGTGTGTCATCGTAATGTGAAAAATAAATGCCTTAAAAACCTTAGGAGTTATTTTCAACTTCATCTTCATTCAATCCTCAAATAATTGCACCCCTTCCTTGTACTGTGAGAGCTGAGTCCTAAGACTTATTGCCAAGCCCATGAGTGTTATGAACACACTCACAAGTAGCTAAAATTTCAAATGCAAAATCTAAATGCTAAAGATCCGTATAACTTAAAGTTTAATAAACTTATAAGGATAGATAAAAAGCCCTTTCTCATGGTACTAAAACATAGCTTTACAGAGTTGCCTTTAATAACTATAAAGGAACAACCTACATGTTCAAAAATAAAACTCATAATATTAATTCTAGAATGGGCAGGAAAAGAACATTACTTAGCAACTGTGATATTATAAAAAAATATTAATGGAAAGGAAAAATACCATGATATATTGACTTTTAAAAAGCAGGTACAAAAAAAAGGATGGAGGGGCAGGGCAAAAAATAATAAAATTTTTAAAAAGCAGGTTACTAAATTGTATATTTAACATAATCCCATTTAAAAAAAAATTGGTTCTATATAGAGAGAGAGAAAAAGAAAGGATACAAACCCCCCCCCCAAAAAAAAAGGTGACAGTGATGGTAACATACATTTTTATCTCTCTTCTGTGCTTTTCTATTATTTCCTAAATTTTCTACCATCAATGTTTCGTAAAATGCTCTTTAAGCCAAAATTACAAGAAGAATGTAGGTAGAAAAATAATCTTACTACAACATTCAGTGAAAAACCCTATGGCTACATCCATATCAGATAGAAGCACATGCCCAGGAAAAAGACTAGAATGAATATAGTTTAAGAAGTCATATTTAGGGGTATTTGGGTGGCTCATCAGTTATGCATCTGTCTTCAGCTCGGGTTATGATCTTGGGGTCCCCAAAAGTTTGCTTCTCCCTCTGCCTCTCCCCCCTGCTCCTGCTCTCTCAAATAAATAAATAAAATCTTTAAAAAAAAAGTGGTCATATGTATGGTGGATGTTCCTCCTTTCTTCCACTGTCACTAATGCTTGGCAATGTGGTTATATTATCTTATAAACAAAATTAATGATTTAAAAAATTTTAAGATAAAAGACTCAAAAAGAGAGTTGTACCCCACATGTTGAATTTAGTTTTGTTTCTTTTTATGTAATTGCACCACCCATTCACAGAGACCCTTAGGAGCTCTTTGTCTCCTTCCCTAATTTGTAAAATGCACACTACACCTCCCTATTTCAGTAGTCAGTAACATCAATATTACAATTCACAAAGGGCTGGAGTGGCTCTCCCCTGATGTCCCTAAAACATCTGCACCTTCTTCCTGACCTGCTCACATTAGACGATCCGAGCCGTCCAGAGGCCAGTTTGGTATCAAATGATGCAAAGGGACGGCTGCTTGTTGCCATATCTGTGCGAGAAAACCTATTAATTAATTAAAAAAAAAAAACAGAATGAGATTTTTATTTCTTTGTCTTACAGGAAAAGTCCACATAAATTCAAGTATACAACATAAATCCTTCAATTATTTAGTACATCTCACCTCTATGTCTAATCAATTTTAAAAATCAAGTAACAAAAATCTATCTCCTTGTACATGGTGAACATTTCTGAAATACAGACCAATAAAATAAACTTATTTTTTTATTCTAGTATACAAAAAGAAATTAACTGAAATCACCTCAAAGTTCTCCACACAAAGACAACATTGTATCCTGTATATAAATATCCTTCCAGTTCTTTTCCCAAGTAAATTTATACATATATTTCTATATTTTGTTAACATGAAATAATATGAAGAAAAAAGTTTTCCCTGACCCTTTTAGAGTCCCTGGCTGGGTCTGAAAATAAAATGCACAAAGATTAACAGGAATAAAGCATCTGAATTTTATTGAATTCATCCTGTCCACAGGAGCCTTCACAAGAGAATGAAGACTCCCCAAGAATCAGGAAGCTTTTATATTTGTGAAGAATTGGCAAGACAAAGGGGTTGGGGCTCCAGGTAGTTAGCGATGAAGAAGTAACTAGGAAATTAAGGGTTAGCTTAAAAAGGTTTGCAGATTCTCTAAATTGGTACAAATGCCTTTCTCCAGTAAAAGGATAATTTATTTCCTGCCTTTAAGGTAAAAAAGCGAAAGCTTTTCCAGTGTTTACTGCTTCTTGATTGCCTTCAGCTCAAAATGATTTTTAGGTCAAATCACGGGGTGACATATTCTATTTTCCTTCATTATATGTTTAATTTTTCCTGAATCTTTTCTTCTTGACAAATAGAGTTTTTAATCATAGTTAGTATAACATAATTTGTTACCCGCCCCTTATTTTGGGACTTGTAAAATGCTCCCTATGTTTTGCAATTACAAACAATATTGTTACAAGTTCTTTACTCACTTGCCTGATTATTTCCTGAGGATAAATTCTTGAGATAAAGCGCATATATTTTGCAAGGTATATTCTTTTTAATACATTTGATACATAATATCATGGGAAGCTTCATTTCCCACGATATACACCACAGAGTGCTAAAGTAACAGAGGAGGTGGAGACTGATCCGGTTTGCAGACTCAGGCCTTTTTACTGACCGAGAGCTCCCTCCACTACATAAGGAGGCAGGTCCATGCAAGAAAAGAAAACTCACAAGGTAAGAATAAGCCCCGCCTTGTATTGTGATAGAATCACCAACCTCTTGCGTCCCTTCACCTTAACTGTACACAAGTCATGTAAAGAAAGGGTTATTGATTTTCCCTTTAGTGATGCTTTTTTTTAAATTCGAAGATATGCAATGCCCTCAATTAAGTGAAGTTTGATTATATACATACCTCTCAGATTTCCCAATACCCTATAATATTTCAGATTCAACATTCATCTTGTCTTGAATATATCAAGTTCCCTAACTTTTATGCATCAGGTTAGGAGGAAATCAAGGTTCTCTCACAAAGGTGGTAGGGTGTGGGGTGGTGAGAGAGAAGAAAACCCCATATATAGTACGAAATGTAGTTTATGGCAGGTTGTTTTCTGTCACAAGACCATTTTTACCAGGAGAATAGAGGAAACACCCAGCACTTACACAAACCAGGCTCTAGAGCAGCGATGGTAACCTCTGCTCAGGAGCAAAGAAGAAAAATATCTACTCACAAGGCCATCTACCCATTTGGACCATTCTGACCCACATATTCTATTACAGATTCAGTTATAAGTGCTAGAAAAACATGGTCTCTGAAATTACTGTAAAAATGACTCGTTTCTCATTTGCCTTCAGCTTTAGTTACAAAATTATCCCGATATTGAAATTTTTATGTAATCAAAACCAATCACTTTCCTTTAGCATTTCTGATTATGAGGTCATACTTGGAAAAACTTTTGCTCTACCAAGATTGTATAATACAAGTTTACCAATGCTGTTACTTTTTGACATTCAATTTGTTAATCTAGTTATAATTTGAATATATGATACAAGAGAGTGCTGCATATTTTTTCTTCCTCTTTTACTATTTTTCCCCAATATTTTTTTTTAAATTCTTAAGCGTTTATTATAAACTAGTTTCACAGCCTACAAGGAAGTAAAAGTAAAATGCACAGCCTGACGGGAAACAGGCAGGGAGATGAGGAGGGCCAAGATGAGTCTAGGGCCTTGGTGGGCCCATGGGGGGGGGGGGGGGGACGACATACTGCATCCCCAGGAGGGGCATGCCCATCAGAGTTCCTCATCCAGGAGGGATCCCCATCGGGGGTCCCCATGGGAAGCCTCATGCCAGGTGGTGGGCCCATCGTGCCTGGAGGGGGTGTCCCTTGGCCAGTAGGTGGGGAGGACCCCCACGGCCGGACGGGTACTGGGCCGGAGCCCCAGCAATGCTGGCAGTGGCAGCAGCTACAGCGACAGCCACAGTGCCTCCTCCCTGTGGGGTCATCACCTGCTGGAATGGCCCACCAACTCCTCAGACAGGCCCTGCAAGCCCAGCAGGAGTCTAGGGCATTGGAACACCAGCTGGAATTCCTCTACCAGCAGCCCTGCCGATCCCTGGGCTCCCGGCAGCTCCAGCAAGTGGCACTCAGGCAATGCCAGTATCTTTGGGAGGAGGTCCATCTACTGTCACTGAGACCAGGTTCTCCCCACAAAGCAGCACCAGACCGAGGACTCACTTCTCTTTTCTTTCTGCTTGTTTTGAGTTCTTTGGCTTGATCTTCCTGAACCCATCACAGTCACAGAGGACCAAATTTATATCATTGTCAAAAGCCTTGAAGGTGCCAATGAAGATCCGGCCGTCTTGTAGGATGCACCTCCATCCTGTAGTCGATTGTGCTGCAGCATCTTGCTGTTATTGCCCGTAGTCATGGTGGTGGTTCTGATGGCTCCGATTCCTGCCAGATTGCCCTCGTTAGAGGCCTAGACACCTGCCACTAGTCTGCTTCCTGCGGCCCTCCTCAAGATAACTTTTAAAAGATCACATATTTTCCCCAGTGATTTGACACACAAGAGATATAAAATGCTAAAATTCGGGACACCTAGGTGGCTCAGTGGTTGAGTGTCTGCCTTTGGCTCTTGTCGTGATCTTGAGGTCCCGGGATCGAGTCCTGCATCGGGCTTCCTGCAGGGAGCCTACTTCTCCCTCTGCCTATGTCCCTACCTCTCTCTGTGTGTCTCTTGTGAATAAATAAATAAAATCTTAAAAAAAAAAAAAAAAGGAATTTCTAAAACAATAAAATAAAATTTTTTAAATAAATAAAATGCTAAAAATTTATTAAATTCTGCTAAAACAAAGTCTGCTGTGCCAGGTAAATGTTGCATGTTTCAAAGCTACAATTATAGTACCTTTACCAGCCTTGAATTTAGCAGAATTTCAGAATTGTTAATAAAATGATGTTAGATTTTATTCACATTTTCAGAAACATAAAAGTTTAGATTAGATCCTTCTAGCCCTTTATGCTTTTATGTACCTGTCCATAAAGTCCCAGAAATTCTATAGTATTTTTTTTAATGTTTTATTTATTTATTCATTAGGGACAAAGAGAGAGAGAGGCAGAGACACAGGCAGAGGGAGAAGCAGGGTCCATGCAGGGAGCCTGACGTGGGACTCAATCCTGGGACTTGATCCTGGGACTCCAGGATCACGCCCTGGGCTGAAGGCAGCACTAAACTGCTGAGCCAATTCTATAGTATTTTAAAATGTATATTAATATCATAGTAAGTACATCAGTCTATGAACTGATTTTTTTATTCAACAGCATTTTTTGATATAGATGTAATTCACTCAGACTACATAATATTTCATCAAGAATCTATTTTCTTCTTTTTTTATGATACATGTTTCAAATACAAAGTGAAAATGACAGGTATATATCTGGAATCCATTTTTGTATACAGTGAGAGCTAAATGTAATTGTATGAATTGCACATGAATATGCAATTATCCCAACACCAGTGAATAATTCATCCTTCAGCTACTCCACAGATTGGAATTAACACAAAGAGAAGAGCCCATGTCCTTTCAATGCCATCTTGGAGCATTAATGGGCCCACCAAGGAATATTTCATTCCGTAAGGAATATACCTTTCTTTTTTTTTTTTAATTTTTATTTATTTATTTATGATAGTCACACAGTGAGAGAGAGAGAGGCAGAGACATAGGCAGAGGGAGAAGCAGGCTCCATGCACCGGGAGCCCGATGTGGGATTCGATCCCGGGTCTCTAGGATCGCGCCCCAGGGCAAAGGCAGGCGCCAAACCGCTGCGCCACCCAGGGATCCCGGAATATACCTTTCTTCGATTTACTATCTACTACTGATTAAGGTTCACATTATATAAAATAATATGTAACTTGTAGATTTCTTTTCGTCTGGTAATTATACAAATACTGCCTTATAGGAGATTAACAAGTTTTGCATATAAAAATCTTACTCCAACATTCTTCAGTTGCCCAAATGCTCCTAGAACCAGTCTTACCATCTTGCTAATTTCCTCATCGATAAATAAATCTCTGATGTTAAAAAGAAAACCACAAGCCTAAATGATGTCACTAAGGCTGAGTCCCAACCTGGGGCTTAATAACCAATCTAATTCTAGTTTCAACCTTCCCCCAAGGAAGATGAGGTCATCTGCATGATAAGACCTGCTGCTCTTCCTCCTAAGGGAAAGCTACCTCGCCTGAAAGGATCCTTTTCTTCTGCTAACAACTTCCTTGCCCCACCTTTCTTCTTATAAAAAGCTTCCATTTAGTACAACCCCTCAGAGCTCCCCTCTACTTGCTAGGTGGCATGCTGCCTAATTCATGAATTGTTTAATAAAGCCAATTAGATATTCAAATTTACAAGGCTGAATTTTGTTTTTTAACACTCTACTTACAATACTACATTTTCACGTTTATACACATTTATTCAGGTTTTATCTTATTTCCTTCAATAAACGTTCCTAATATATGGAACACTGCACTGAGGTTCAGATATCCTCCATGCTAAAAATGCTCCTCAGATTGCTTCACTTTTAGAATCTGTACCACCAAAGTAAGCACAATTATTAAAAATTTAACTGAATAGAATGACTTGATTGTTCTACTTCTGAGCTTATATAACCTAGATGTTAAATTCAGAAGTAAGAAGAAATGTATTTTCAGCTAGTGAAAAATACTGTTATTGAGTTGATGGAGGCTAAGAAAAACATACATCATATTTCAATTACAGGTATCAGTATGTTGAAAAATTGGTTCTTCTTTTGCCCCGATTTAATGATTTATTTTAAACATTTAAACAGTTTTATTGATAAATAATTTTATTTTAAGCTATATAATTCACTCATTTAAAGTATACAATCAAGGGCTGATTAGTATATTCTTAGAGGTACACAACTATCATCACAATCTAAGATTTTATTTATGTATTTATTTATTTATTTACATATTTGAGAGAAAGAGCTGAGGGGAAGGGCAGAGGGGGAAGAAGAGAGAATCTTAAGCAGACTCCATGCTGAGCGTGGAACCCCTACACAAGGTTCAATCTAACAACCTTGAGATCATGACCTGAGCATAAGTCGAAAGTCAGTTACCTAACCAACTGAGCCATCTAGGTGCCCCTATCACCACTATCTAATTTTACAACATTTTGTCACCTAAAAGAAACCCTATATCTGGGATGCCTAAGTGGTTCAGTGGTTGAGCATCTGCCTTTGGTTCAGGGTGTGATCCCAGGATCCGCAGATCGACTTCCACATCCAGCGCCCCACAGGGAGCCTGCTTCTCCCTCCGCCTAGCCTATGCCTAGCCTACGTCTCTGTGTCTCTCATGAATAGATAAATAAAATCTTTTAAAAAAGAGAGAGAGAGAGAGAGAGAGAAAGAAAGAAAAGAAAGGAAAGAAAGAGAAAGAAAGAAAGAAAGAAAGAAAGAAAGAAAGAAAGAAAGAAAGAAAGAAAGAGAGAGAAAGAAGAAAGAAAGAAGGAAGAAAGAAATCCTGTATCCATCCATTAACATTCACTCCATATTTCCCTGTCACCTCTAGTCCCACTAATCTGCTTTCAGTATCTACAGATTTTTCCTAGTCTGGACATTTCATATTAGTGTAATTATACAATACTTGATCTTTCATGACTTGCTTTTTCACTTAGCATGTCTTCAAAAAACAAGTTGATGATGATGTATCAGTATTCTACTTTCATTGCTAAATAATATTCCATTGTATGGATAAAACACATTTTGTTTACCATTTTGTTAGTTGATGAGTACATGTTATTTCCACTTTTTGAGTACTTTTTAAAAGATTCATTTACTTTAGAGAGAGTGAGAAAGAGAAAGAGAGATGGGGGGAGGGGCAAAAGGAGAGGGAGAGAATGAGACTCTCAAGCAGACTCCCTACTGAGCACAGAGACAGAAGAGGGGCTTGATCCCACAACCCTGAGATCATGACCTGAGTCAAAATCAAGAGTCAGATGCCAACCTTCTAAGCCACCCAGGTGCCCCCACTTTTTGGGTATTTTGAATAATGTTGCTATTAACCTTCATGTACAAGTTCTTATGTAAACATATATTTCATTTCTCTTGGGTATATACCTAGGTAATTGCTGAGTCATATGGTAAGTTTATATTTGACATTTCAAAAAGCTGACAATTTTTCCAAGTGGCTATGTGATTTTACATTCTTATCAGCAATGTAGGAGGGTTCCAATTTCTCAACATCTTGACCAGCACTTCTTCTTAGTGGGTGTGATGGTATCACACTGTGGTTCGGACTTCCATTTGCCTGATGAGTAAGGATGTTGAGCAACTGGTTCAGTACTTAATGGCCATTTTTATATCTTCTTCAGAGAAACGTTAACCCAAGTTCTTTGGCCATTTTTTAAATGGGCTATTCGTCTTTTTATTATTGAGTTTCATAATGCTGCAACTAGGTAAAATCACTAGGTAAAACTATTTTCAAATGAAAATCTTATAGCTACTTTTAATACTTTCTCCTCTCATTCAAATCATAATTAGTAAAATCAATTCAAATTTAATTTCCCGGGCAGCCCGGGTGGCTCAGAGGTTTAGCGACACCTTCAGCCCAGGGTGTGATCCTGGAGGCCCAGGATTGGGTCCCACATCGGGTTCCCTGCATGGAGCCTGCTTCTCCCTCTGCCTGTGTCTCTGCCTCTCTCTCTCTCTGTCCCTCATGAGTAAATAAATAAAATCTTAAAAAAAAAAACACACACACAAATTTAATTTCCCCAGTAAATCCAACACAACATTCTATGTTCCCTGAACAATGACATAAAAGCTAGACCATTTAAAAAAAAAGTAAATGAAATTTCAAAAATTAATAAAAAGACACTTAGTATCCTTTAAGCTTTTTCATCAAAGTTAAATCTCTCTTTTTGGGGAGAAAAGGCATGAAAGTAAACAGACCAACTGTCACACTCTGGGAGGTACCATTTATATAATCTATAGTCTGGATGGTGTCCACTGGAGTTATAAACACAAGACTCCAGTGGACACCACCACCAGGTTTCTAGGAAATCTACTGCTAAATATTGTTGACCATATGATCAGCTGTGTTTCTTACTAAAGAAAACTGTTCACCAAAACAAATTCTACCCAAAGGATGAAAATAGCCATTCTCACTTTGATCTCAGTGATCAAAGAAGAGGGAAGGTGTGGGCTGCTGCAGCTGCTATGGCTGCAGAGCAAAAACAGCCCAGAAATCAACAGGTACCCCCAAATACACTGCACTGCCAACCTCAACCCTAGGTCTATCACCAGTGCTATAGAATCAAAACAAAGGAATGTCACCACTTTTTCTTCACTCAAGTCCTGTTCCTTTAGACAGAGATCTACAAAGCTTTAAAAAAAAAAAAAAAAAAAAAAAAGGACAGCACCAACAAAATATATAATTATTCTATTAAGTCAGATACATGCTTAGACTTATGACAAAGCCTTCCTCAACCAAAACTATAAACTTTCTTTCCTATCATCTGTAGAGCTTGGGTGATTTTCTATTCTTTGTGCTTTTCTATGTTTTTTCAAATCTTAAAAAATGATCGTGCACTATTTTTAGTAATTAGGGAAAAATATATATTTTGAGCAACTGAAGTTCAAATTCATGAAGGGAGTATTCAAATATTAATTTAAGGAAACACCCTCTGATTACCCCCTCTTCCACCACACACACAGCTTACAATAGTTCCCTGGAATCGTGCAAGAACAGTGTATTATTTTTAGTCCTTTCCATGTGAGGAAGTTAGAATACATCACTACATAATGCGTTTCTAATGTAATTTTAGACCTTTTCGAACTCTTCCAAATTTTCACTACTTTGAAAAAGGCAATATTTAAATGCTGTAGTTGCTCTAATTTTATCTTTTCTGTTTCTTACACTGACAACAAACTTCAAAGCTATTTTAAGTTTTGAACTTAAAATACCTGTAATAATATAATCCTGAATTGTTTTCAAACTTGTTATCTTATATATACATTTATGATCACAACCTGATTTTTAATATATCTACTTATTTGCTGAAAATAGGTTTATTCCTTTATTGAAAGGAATTGGCTCCCACAGGTGGAAACCAGTAGACACTATCATGAGTTCTTGATACCAGCCCCATTTCCATCTTTGGGGGATCTGAAAAAGCAGTACACAGGGCCCTTGTGCATGTCCAGCAAGCTATATGCCAAGTATTTCCTTAGCTTTATATGAAAGATGGAAAGTGGGATGCCCAGGTGGCTCAGTGGTTGAGTATCTGTCTTTGGCTCAGGTCATGGTCCCAAGGTCCTGGGATCAAGTTCTATATTGGGCTGCCACGAGGAGCCTGCTTCTCCCTCTGCCTATGTCTCTGCCTCTCGTGAATAAAAATAAAATCTTTTAAAAAAAAAAGAAAGATGGAAAGTGAAGGTCCATTAAAATAAACGGATTCACTGGAAAGGTACTTCCTTTTACCCTAATTCTACATTGTAATTAGAAATTGGGATTAACGGGCACCTGGGTGGCTCAGTCAGTTAAGCGTTCTGCCTTGGGCTCACGTCATGATCCAGGAATCCCATGTGGGAGCCTGCTCGGTGGGGAACCTGCTTCTCCCTCTCCTCCCCGCTCATGCTCCCTCACTACCTCTCTCTCTCTCTCTCAAATAAATAAATAAAATCTTAAAAAACAAAAAGGAAAAAATTAGGATTAAAATTTAAAAAGGTAACCAACTCTGCAAAAGTAAATAAATAAAACTGGAAAAGGTAGCAAGGGATGGACTACAATCTAAAAAAGTAATCCACTAAATGAAAGGGTTAATTTAGTAAATTAAATTTTAATTTTCACTCACAAACATCTAGGAGCACCGTACTGTAGCCACTATTAGGAGTTAGACACATAAAGCCATACAATTTATGATCTCAAAGATGATATCTGAGACTAAATTATAGATTTTAAATAACTTACAACTGTTTACTACAATGTTGCTAAGTCACATCTTTTTTTTTTTTAAGATTTTATTTATTTATTCATGAGTGACACAAAGAGAGAGGCAGAGACATAGGCAGAGAGAAAAGCAGGCTTCCCTCAGGGAGCCCGATGTGGGACTCGATCCCAGGACCCCAGGATCACGACCTGAGCTGAAGGCAGATGCTCAACCACTGAGACACCCAGGTGCCCCACACATCTTTTTTTTTTTTTCTATTTATTTGTGAGAGCAAGCAAGAGACCACGAGTAGGGGTAGGAGGGGCTGTGGAAGAGGGAGAAGCAGACTTCCCTCTGAGCAGGGAGCCTGATGTGGGGCTCGATCCTAGGACTCTAGGATCATGACACGAGCCCAAGGCAGACTCTTAACTGACTGAAACACCCAGGTGCCACAAGTCACATCTTTTTTTTATCCTGCTTATAAGTTTGTAAATTTGGATCAAAAGTCCAACTGGGGCACCTGTGTGGCTCAGTTGGTTGAACATACAACTCTTGATTTCTGCTCAGGTCATGATCTCAGGGTCCTGGGATAGAGGCCCTGTAGAGCTCCATGCTCAATGTGGAGTCTGCTTGAGGATTCTCTCTCCCTCTGCCTCTGTCCCTGCTCTCCTTCATGTGCACATGTTCTCTTTCTCTAAAATCAATAAATAAATCTTAAAAAGTAAAAAAATCCAGCCAAAGCTTGCATGCCTGTTAGCAAGCAGTACACCAAGCATTCTCCAGGCAGACCTGCCATGCAAGCTGGAGACACTGACTGCCTGAATAAATAGGCAAAGGAACAAATGGAGGTCAGCAGTACTCCCATCTGCTCCCAACAACCACACCTGATCTGAGAACCACGCTGTTCTAAGAGCACCAACAACTCGATATGCAACTAGGAGCCAACAACAAGAGCCGAAAAGGACTCAAAGCCAGTTCAGCAGAAGGAAGTGTTCGAGACAGCAGAGAAACTAAGGAAAAAGGAGAGTTAGAGGAAAGTAGAGAAAAGGAAAGAACAAATATTCCCTCCCTTCCTCATTTGGGGAAGGTTCTAATGCCCTCTCCAGACCACTTTCTCTAGACAGCATCCTACTCCCAAATGACTCAAAAAAACATAAAATAATGTGTATACAGAGAAAGAATAAGAAAACAAATGTGACAAAATGTTAAAAATGGATTAGAGATATACAAAAGTTCTATTATTCTTATACCCTTTGGCTAAGTTTGAAATTATTGCAAAATAAGAATGTTTTTAAAAGACAACTTAGATGACCCTGGAGCAAAGGGCAAAGAGAGGTCAAATGAGAGCAGCCACAGACCTCAGGCACCCATTGACCAGCCAGTGCCAATGGAGAATGCCAAGCCCTTGGGGTCACGGGCACATCAACAGATCCAGCCATCGAAAGTGCTTTGGTGGCAGAGACAGTAGGACAGAAGTTAATGCAAAAACAAGTAGATGAGGCTGTCAACCAGAAGGCAATTCCCAGAGGAGGGCTCCATCTCCTTGGAACTTTTTCCAGCACCTACGTGCTGTTGGAAGGAGGGTTGGGGTGACCTTTGAGAAGGAAAATGTAGGCCTGATACAGAGTTTAAATTTTTACTTGACTGGGCACTTACCCTTCCCACGAAAACCTGCGTCACTCCAAGAGAGACTATTTGAAATGTAAACAGATGATATGATCATTTATTGACCACTTAATGTTTTCTTCTGTCATCTTTGGGGATGAGAGTTCCAGAGCAAAGTGAGAACAGTTGAAAAGAACAGAACCTCATTTTCACATAAAACATAAAGCATGACTCAAAACCTTCTCAGTAAGAAAATCAACAGCAGGACTTGCTGTATCTTCAGAAAAAAAAAAAAAAAAAGAAAGAAAGAAAAAAAAGAAACTACCCTAACAGATGCTATTTTTCTTGCCCACAGACACAGCAAATCAGACAGCGCTGGAAACTAAAACCAAAGCCTGTATCTTCTCAAATTCTTTCCTTAAGCAAAGCAAATTGTACTTCTTCACGTTATTTAAAACAAACAACAATGGAATGTCAGATGGGCAAGAGATAGAGGCAGCTCTTATTTCGTTTTGCCGGTTTTTAATCTAAAAAAAAAAAAAATCCTTTCCCTATTGAAGGGCTTTCCTATTTCCAACACAAAGCTTGTACCTGTTCTACTCATCACCCTTTCTCACTGCCCTATCTGTAGTATGATGTCGGAGAATGCATGGTGGCACACAAAGCAGAAGGCTGGGTTTCCATCCCAGGTGTGCCTGTCACTTGCAAGCAGTGACACATCAGACCATTCACTCACTGCTGGGGATCTCAGTGTCCCCATGCACACAAACAGAGAAGGGATACAAATCATAGAAAGCAGAAAGTTGGTTGCCAGGGGGTGGGGAGAGAGGGCAGTGGGGAGTTATTGCTGAATGAGTCCAGAGTTTCCACTTTCCCAGATGAAAGAGTTCTGGAGACAGACGGTGGTGATGGTTGCACAACAATGTGAATGTACTTAATGCTGCTAAAACGTATGCTGAAAAGTGGTGAAGGTGGTAACTTTCATGTTAGGTGTATTTTATCACAATAGAAAGAAACGGGGAGGAGGGAGAAAAAAAAAGCACACACACAGACAAAGAGCCAGAGGACAGGTAACCATACCTTCCCTGTCTACCTCACACGGAAGTTATGAGGAGGAAATGAGCTCCATTCTGTAAAATAACCTTTTTGGCTGAAGTACCACATAAATGTGGTGCTGATGTTGTTAAGAGTTAAGTGATAGGGCCCAAGGACTTCCCATTAGACAGACCACTGCATTCCTGCTATTTGGCAGCTGGGTATGGTTTCAGTTTGTCTCTCAAAATAGGAATGTAGATATTTTCAAGATGCAGAGTAAACACAGGTTTTCGGTGTCACACTACATGGGGTAGGGGCAGGGAGGGGTGATTATCATGTCTTCTAAAACATTACCAACTACAACAAAGAGTAGCCAAAAGAGGAATTTTTAAAAAGCAATGCTGAAAAAAAGTTTTCCTTACATTTGGCTCACCATCCATGAAGGAGAGAAAAAAAATAAAGGCTACCTGAAAGTCATTTTTTTTTTTTTAAGTTACATAATGTGTTTCTCCTATCGGTTCCCTAGTCAGAATTTAAAACTCATCATAGCATGATTATCGCTTTACTTTTAGTTGTGGTAAGTAGATATGAGCTTTTTAAGGTCAGGAATTCTGTGTCCTAGCACAGAGATGCTCAATGAGTTTTTGATGAATAAATGACATTGTATTTTTGCTTAAAGATTATCCACGAGAAAGAAAAAAAAAAAAGATTATCCACGAGAGACACAGAGAGAGAGAGAAAGGCAGAAACAAGCAGAGGGAGAAGCAGGCTCCATGCAGGAAGCCTGATATAGGACTCGATCCCGGGATTCTGGGATCCTGGGGTCATGACCTGAGCCAAAGGTAGATGCTCAACCACTGAGTCACCCAGGTGCCCTGACATTTGTATTAATTCTGCATTAGTATCCTTCTGCCAAATACATTCTCAACACCTTACCTTTTATATCTTGTATGTAGATGGAAAATACTCATGAGTATGTTATCATGGGAGTCCTTCATTTATAAACAAGTAGCCCTCAGTAAATATTAGGTAAGACAAACCAGAAGGGGATGCATATAAGTACTCAAGTAATTAAAGTTTAATTTTCTTTAGCTCCTCAACGTGTGGCTGTTTTCAGAGTGTGCTATGATAGCACAGTCTATGATAGCAAGCAGGCACACAGAGTGGTTTTGCTATACAAGGATGCTATTGCTTTAAAAACAAAGAAACAAAAACCCCTAAGCTAACATTAAGGAGGGGGTAATGGCACATAAATGCTATATATTCAGACTCGGTTTGCTGGAGCACAGAAAGGCTCAAATTCTGGCCCGTCCAGTGCTCAAGAAGACAATGGGTATATAATCCCAAAGCACAAAAGAAATTCGAGTCTTGTTCCCATACTTCCCTGTTTCCTAAAATACAGTCAGTCATCTATAAGGACTTGAAATAAGATATTCTATAATCCGCTGATAGAAAAACAATCACCAACAAAGAAATCCATTCATACTACTCACATGGTCACTAAAGACTTTCCACACCTGTGGACTGATGAAATATCAAAAGTAAAGTAAATCATGCAAGAAATTCGTACCAAACTCATATCCACATAATCTGCCCCTATATGCAGTCTGCCCTTTTAAAATGAGCCAGGGGTGCCTGGCTGTCTCAGTCAGAGGAGCGTGTGATTCTTAATCTTGGGGTTGTGAGTTCGAGCCCCACGCTGGATTACTTAAAAAATAAAATAATTAAGATGAGCCAAAGACATCAGCGTAAATGTGGTATAAAAAAGTGGAAAGCATGGGGTGCCTGGGTGGCTCAGTTGGTTGAGCGTCTGACTCTTGATTCCGGCTCAGGTCATGATCTCAGAGTCATAGAATCAAACCTGGTAGAGGGGAATTTCATGCTCTCACAGAGTCTGCTTGTCCCTCCCCTCACCCCTCTAGTAAATAAGTAAATAAAATTTTTTTTAAAAGTGGAAAGCAAGTACAAAAGTTTAGGAAGATCTCTGGGCATAAGCACCCCCCCCAAAAAAAAAATCATTTTTCATGACACATGTATCCAGGAGTACACTGTAGCTTTATTTAAAAAAAAAAAAAAAAAGATGACCAGAGGGCTGCCTATATCCCAAACAATCTATGGCCAATGGACATAATACAACAGCTTTTCAAGGGGTACTTCATCTTTTTCATCTATTATAAGAAAGACCAATTAGCACACTTTTCATTGAAAATGCAAAGACTGACCATGGGTACTGGGACTCAGACATTTTTAAAGAATCCTAGTTCATTTCTTCCCCACTAAGATATGAAAATCTTAGTGGATGACACAGCAAAAAGAGAAACCACAGAGCGTCAAAATCCCCTACTTCATGACAGGCTTCAAGCTTTCTACTAATCAAATGAGAAGTTTGACACACACAAAAAAGGGAGAGGGGACATTAAAAAGTATACATTTAGTGGGTTATTTCCTATAAGTTTGTTTATAAGTCACTGCATTGGGAATCAAACATATTTTCTTTACAAGTAATGACTAACATTTCTCTATTTCTGTGCATAAACATACATACATACATAGGTACGTATATATACACATATATTAAATTCTCAGCCTCAGCTATAAAAGCCTAGTAAGGGACAGCCCAGGTGGCTCAGCGGTTTAGCGCCACCTTCAGCCCAGGGCGTGATCTTGGAGACCCAGGATGGAGTCCCACGTGGCGCTCCCTGCATGGAGCCTGCTTCTCCCTCTGCCTGTCTCTCTCTCTCTCTCTACTCTCTGTGTCTCTCATGAATAAATAAATAATCTTAAAAAAAAAAAAAGCCTAGTAAGCCTTAAATTATCAACAACTTTGGGCAGAGTATTAGAACGAGGAGCAAGGTATCATATAGGATTGAGCACACTCTCCTTGACTTCCCACCCAAGTCTCTATCCTGTGTCAATGTCATCCTATTTATTTTTTATTTCTTAAAGAATTTATTTATTTATTCATGAGACACACAGAGAGAGAGGCAGAGACACACAGGCAGAGGGAGAAGCAGACTCCTCACAGGGAGCCCGATATCTGACACAATCCCAGGACAGGAATCACACCCTCAGCCAAAGGCAGATGCTCAACCACTGAGCCACCCAGGCGTTCCCCAGTCATCTTATTTAAACACAAGTCCACACAATCCTCACAATGAAAACACTTCAGGGATCCCTGGGTGGCGCAGCGGTTTGGCGCCTGCCTTTGGCCCAGGGCGCGATCCTGGAGACCCGGGATCGAATCCCTCGTCGGGCTCCCTGCATGGAGCCTGCTTCTCCCTCTGCCTGTGTCTCTGCCTCTCTCTGTGTGTGACTATCATGAATGAATAAAAAAAATTTTTTTTAAAAAAGAAAAGAAAACACTTCAGTGGTCTGTCACCGCCCTTGCCACAGCTCCTTGGCAAGACACCCTTGGCATCTTTCTTCCTCTGACCAGCCTCGCCTCACTACAACTGCAGGACTCTCAAGCTTCTTGATGAACCCTGAAGAGAACATGGTGAAGGGGATCGGAGTATGTCACCCCCAAAGATGTCACTTTGACATAAAGACTATTTTGAGCTGAAGTTGATTAGTTCTCACCCTCCTCATTCTTGTGTAAAAGGAATAAATTTCTCTTTGTAAAGGTGTTTCCCTTTCCCACACCAGGAAGAGAAGTACTTCAAGGATAAATATCATCACCTGAGAGGACTCTTCTTTTATCTGCATAACAAAACTTACTAAACAATCCTTACTTACCATACATTTCCTATGTTACCTTCCTACAATTTAACCTTCATCCAGAAGCCTAAAACCCCTTTTTTGGCCTAGCTGCTTCTCCACATTTTATCATTCCTCATTTAAGATAGTATGCAAACAAGCAGGGTGCCTGGGTGCCTCAGTTATCCTGCGACTCTTGATTTCAGCTCAGGTCATGATTTCAGGATCATTAGATGGAGCCTCGGGTCAGGCTCCATGCTGGGTATGGAGCCTGATTATCATTCTCCCTTTGGCCCTCCTCTCTCCCACTCTTAAAAAAAAAAAGTATATAAGCCCCAAATTCTTTTTTTTTTTTTTTTTTTTTTTTATTTATGATAGGCACACAGTGAGAGAGAGGCAGAGACACAGGCAGAGGGAGAGGCAGGCTCCATGCACTGGGAGCCTGACGTGGGATTCGATCCCGGGTCTCCAGGATCGCGCCCTGGGCCAAAGGCAGGCGCTAAACCTCTGCGCCACCCAGGGATCCCATAAGCCCCAAATTCTAACCACTTTCTTAAGATATGTTTTTTTGGGGGGGGAACTCCCATGTGTATATGCAATTAAACATTTTTTTCTTCCTGCTAATCTGTCTTTTATCCATTTAATTTGCAGAGCCTAGGAAATAAGTTTAAAAGGGTAGAGGAGAAAGTTTTGCCTCTCCCTACAATGGCCTCTCATACCTCAGGGCCTTTGTATTTAATAACCCTCCTGCTACACCCAATCGATCATGCCCAGTATCTAGCAGTCACTGCCTCAATTCAGACAGGGCCTCTTTCAGAAAGCCCTGGCAGGTCAGCCTCTGCCCAGACTCCTGCCCATCACCCCAGGTTAGGTCAGTCACCCCTTCATCTTTCCTTCTCTAAACCACAGCACTTATCCCACTACATCCCAATGACTGTTTGTTTTTGTTTTTTACTAACATCAGTTTATTATCTGTATCCCCCAATAAATTCTAAGTGCCTGAATGACTATTAGTAGGCCAAGAAGTTTTCTCTGTTAAAAGAAAAAAATCCACAGGGTGCCTGGTTGGCTCAGTTGGTTAAACATCTGCCTTCAGCTCAGATCATGATCCAGGGTCATGGGATAAAGCCCCACGTCGGGCTCCCTGCTCAGTGGGGAGTCTGCTTCTCCTTCTCCCTCTGCCCATCCTCCACCCCCACTCATGTTCACTCTCTCAAATAAATAAACTAAATCTTAGAAGAAAATATCCCAACTAGTTCACTTGCAAGCAATCATGAGGCAGCACAGAAAGACCTCTGAATCAGAGCTGCCAGGGGAGGCAGGTCAGGTAGGCCAGGGATTCTTCTTCAGAGCCAAGGCCAACCAAACACCTTTACAGGTTAAGGCTCTTGCTGTTATTTTTGCTTTGTTTTGTTTTATTTGGATGGTTGGTTTGGGTCTGCTCTTTGCTTTTAATTCTGCTTTTGGTTTCTTAGTGTCTTCTAATACACTATGATGAAATCAACGGCAGCTAGGAAATTGGATAACTGGCCCCATTTTAACTTGTGTAACCTCTGTCCTCCCTCTCTACCTGTCTGTAAACTGAGGAAGTAGTATAAGAATGGCTCTTAAACCTAGCTGCCCACAGTCACCCAGGAAGCCTGTAATAACACTGTTCTCCCTCTGGAACTCAGGTAACTGCTGAGCAGCCAGGTTTGGAGACGACCAGATGGGGCAGAGTTCTGGAATCAAGTCACACCTGGGATCCAGTTCTAATTCCTCCACATACTTCCCTTGTGACCTTCAGCAATTTAACCTCTCTCTGTACTTTGGTTTACATGCTTGTTACAGCAGAGATAGTTAAGCAGTTTCAATTCAAATGCACCAATTCAAATTTACAATTAATCGAAGGGAAGATTAAGGTACCCAAGGTATGCAGAATACCAACTAGCGGCTGGCCCACTATAGATGTTTACTAAGTGATAGGGAAGTCCTCAACCTCTGTCCCGTGTATTCCTCATGGCACACTAACATTTCTCCACTACGGCCCTTAAGAGTTTCCAGAGGGCAGGGCATCTCCACCATATTCTCCACCCCATCCCCGGTGCCAACAGGGTTCCCATAACATCAGAGCAGACACTCACTAAAATACACTAACATAACCAATTTCCCTTTCCCTCCCACTACACTTAACTGTGAGCTCCTCCAAAGCAGGGACCATTTCTTATTTACTGATCTGAAACCAGCACTTAATAAAGTGCCTATCACATGCTTGTTGAACTAATTATTTTCACAATCTCTTTCCAGTTCAAGTAAACCCAGGATCTGCACTTGAGAAGATCTGGGACAGAATTAGTTGCAAGTATTCCTATGCCGTTCATGTATCTGACCACAAACTATCTGTACTTCTATGGTTGAAAAATTACCATTGTTGTAATGAAATAATGAGGTAATTTTGGAATGCTCCCCTCAACTGCTAAAAATATCTGCTCCATGAGGGCACCTATAATGTCTTCTTCAACATCATAGCCCCAGAGCCTGGCAAGAGCTTTGCAACAAATATAAATATTTAGTGAATGAACGAATGCATGCATGCATGTAAGTCCCTTATAAGTCTGGATAAGGCCGATTATCCTATTTTTAGGAATCGCTCCTAATTAAATTCAAAGTTGCTACATTTAGATCTAACAAAATGTTTAAAAATAAAAACAGCAGATGTTTGATCTCTGGGTGGCAGAGTTTCTTTTTTCAAATCCTTGATTTATTTCACACTGCAGGAAATCGACCAAAATACTGATACCCACAAAGCTCATACGTCACCCTCAGTCAGATATATTCTACATCCACAAAGATGACTATTCTGGTTGTTATTTACAAGTATTTTGACTCTTGATCTCTGAACAAATCAACTTTTAGGAATTGTTTTAGCTAATGTGATTTTTACAATAAAGGGATGAGATCAGTAACCAAATGATATGAATCACTGAAATCCTAAGACTTTTCATTTAACAAAGGCAAATCAAGAACATACCCGGTTTTGATGGGAACCAAAACTTAAACCTCTACCTTTACAAAATGTTCAAAGTTGATTCAATGATAATTCAGTAAGGATGTTCTAGCCTTGAGTGAATTTCAAAGGGGGAAAGTGGGACACAGTGACTCAGGACAGATGTTTAGGCTAAAGAATCTACGTCATCAGACAAAAATGACACCAATTCAAATGCACAATTAGAAAAGGGGTGGTCATGCAAAGGTCACTTTTTTGGTAACTCCCACTCCCTGTAAGGGGCTACAAAGACACCGGGAGAGGCTAAACCAGGGCTTCACGGTGAGATGGAAAGTCCAGGACTATCAACCCACGCTATTCTGAGAGCCTGCCAGTGCACTTAATCTTTCTTTAAGGTTTTAATCACCCTAACAAAACAACACACTATAATGAAGCCAGCAAAGGCCATATAACACACACAGTGGATCCACAGTGAGCCGTCATCACCCTTCCATTGTTCTGCAGCCCCATGCACACCTTGCAGCATCAGTAAACCAGCCATGGCATCCCGAGAAGACCACAGCCTCTGCAGCAGCAAGATTCACTATTTTCTCGGCTTCCAGCACTCACCCTCAAGAAGCCTGAAAAAAGGGGGAATGGGGGAGAGCCCTGGCCAGCTTGACATGAAGCCTTTAATAAAGACAATGTCAACTAACAAACACGGCAGGTCTCCAATGAAATTTAACTCCTATTTTTAAAATTTTCATGGCTTTCCTTAAATTAAATCCTCACAGAGCTAAACAGAACATTGCAATCAGACCCTCAAGAACAGCTTTAAAAATGCAACATACTCACAGATTTAGAGCAGCTGTAACTTTGGAGGAATGAGTCTAGCCTCACTGCAGAGATGCCTTTCCCTCTCTTCCACCAGATTTTTTAAGGCAAACAAAAAGAAGACAGTCCTCAATTTAAAGGCCAACAAAAATCCTCAGCTTCTGCTTTGTTTCTTGGTCTCCAGTGAGACTCTCAATTAAAGGGGCATAAGAAGAGAAGTGGCGGAGGCTGCGGACAAGATCCCAGAGCTTCCCAGAGCAGAATTTAAGACATGTCAGTTAAAGTGGCAGCTACCCTCACTGCCGTGGCTGACGCTTCTGCGGGAAGGGATGCCGGGAGATTTTTTTTCCCCAGTCCCTGCTGCAGCCTAATTCTGATCCATCACTGTTTAATATCCTAGGGAAACAGGCAAGACAAACACAAATGGCCTGGATTTATCAATTCTCCAGGGTCTCTTAGCGATTTTTCACCTAATCCAAGGATTCATCTCCATCTAAAGAGGGCCAACTAAGGAATAAAATGACTTCTTTTTCATTTTAAGGGAAATGTAAGAGCAGGCAGATATTCCCAGGTTAGAGCTAACTTTTATATCACAGGGACTTCTTTAAAATACTAAAATAAGGGAAAATCAAGTTCTCTGAGGTTTTTAATCTAACAGGTTAAATGCACAAAAGTTAAATTAGCAAACTGAAATACACGTATGACATGACACACCAATATAGCTCTAAATGGCACTTTAAAATTAACATTAGAGGGGCATATGGGTGGCTCAGTGGTTGAGCGTCTGCCTTCGGCTCAAGTACCGACCCCGGGGTCCTGGGATGGAATTCCCCATCAGGCTCCCTGCAGGAAGTCTGCTTCTCCCTCTGCCTGTGTCTCCGCCTCTCTCCCTGTATCTCTCATGAATAAATAAGTAAAATCTTTAGAATTAAATTAACATTAGATAAAACAATATTTGAACCGATTCTGAAGAAACTAAAAGTAGGCTTAGAGATGATCAGTGACTCTGCAACTTTCTTATCTTGAGTACTCCTCCACATACTAGAGCTGAACCATTTTTATGATGGGGTTCACCATTTTACCTGATTATAAAAGTATAAGGTAATGTAGTCTGATTATTTCCTGGTTATAAAATAATAAACTTCTTGAAGAGAAACGAAAATAAGAAATATTCACAGCCATAATCTCATAACCAGAGAAAACCATTGTTAATATTTTGCGATATTTATTTCTAGTCTTTTTCATATACATATATATATACACATACACAGTTTTCTTTAATACTACTGTTTTACATGTTGTATACTACATTTTTCAAGTGGCTTTATGACTATTTACCCATACAAGTGACCCATTTCTAAAAGTGCTCAAAAGAAAAAAAATTTAAAAGATTAAAAAATAAAAGAATAAAATAAAAGTGCTCAAAAGAATTAGCATATGCAATGACAGTCAGTCAACATATGCCTGTGTGCCCACTATGTGCCAGGCACAGGTCACAAACTAGTGTCAAGAATATACATGGCCCCCACTTCTTAGAGCTCACAGTCCAGCCGAGAAGCCAGATATTCAGCAAATGATGGCATATGTGATACCTACTGTAGTTCAAAGGAGAACTACAGACCCTTTAGAAATATGTTAAGGACTTGGTCTTCTGAAGGTCAGGGTTTCTTAAGGAATGGCAAGCCCAAATACACAATTATTAGTACAGTATATTTCACACTTACACTTTCCCATCAACATGAATATCTTTTTACCTTCTTCTAAAAAATTGTTTCTAAAGATTTTATTTATCCATTTGACAGAGAGAGAAAGGAAGAAAGCATGAGCCAGGGGGAGCAGCAGAGGGAGAAGGAGAAGCAGACTCTGGGCTCAATCTAGGAACCCTGGGATCGTGACATGAGCCGAAGGCAGGAGCTTATTAACCAACTGAGCCACCCAGGTGCCCCAAAATTTATTTATTTATTTTGGGAGAGAGATGAGATGCCTGGGTGGCTCAGCGGTTGAGCATCTGCCTTTGGCTCAGGGCGTGATCCTGAAATCTTCAATGTAAAATTAACTTAGCCATGTTCAGAATCTCATAGAGGCTAAAAGACTCCTTTGAGAAATATGACAATTTAATATGAATCTGACATGACCATAGTGAATACATGTGAAGGAAAAAAACAAAACACCGCAGAGCCAAATAAGTTATATACATGTTCCAAGTGATCAAGATCAATACCAGTAGTGATAAATCATGTTGGTAGCCAGTACTCTTGAAATGATATGATAGTAATGGCACTCTATCTCTGTGGCCTTCCTCTCCAAAACCTACAACCCCAGTCTCACCATGAGAAAAGCATCAGACAAATTCCAATATGGGGCATCCTACAAAATATCTGACTAGTACTCCCCAAAGCTTCAAGGTTATCAAAAAGAAAGAAAAACCTGAGAACCATCATAGCTAATTAAGGAAAAACAATGTAAATCTGAATAAAGTATGCATTTTAGTTAGTGATAACATATTAACATTAGTTCATTGACTATAATAAATTATGTTACTAATATAAGATGTTAATAATGGAGGAAACTGGGTGTAGGGTATATGGAAACACTGTACTATCCTCTTGAACTTTCTGAAAATCTAAAACTGTTCAAAAAATAAAATCTATTTTTTTTAATTCTCTTTCCCAAATTGAAATTAACTTAATTTTTTTCTGATCATTAGTAAAATATATTCCATAAAAATTCTGACAATGCAAAAAGGTATAAGGGGCTTTTTTGAAATTATAAATACCCTATACTCCTACCATGTTCAGATAACAAATCCCAAACAAAATAATTGTGTATATGTGTGTATTTTTCTACCATACATGGTATTTTTAGCTGTGTTAAACTCAATAATGGTCCCCAAACATGTCCAGGTCCTAATCCCTAAAACCTGTGAATGCAACCTTATGTAAAAAAAGAGCCTCTACAGGTGTAATGAAATTATGGATCTTGAGATGGAGAGATTATCCTGGGTTATCTGAGTATGCTCTAAACGCAATCACAAGTGTCCTTCCTTATAAGAGGGAGGCAGAGAGATATCTGACACAGAAGCCAGAAGATGTTGTGACTTGGGCACCTTGGTTTCAGCTCAGGTCACAGACTCTCAGTTGTGAGATCAAGCCCCACATTGGGCTCCACTCTGAATGTGGAGCCTATTTGGGATTCTCTCTCCCCTCTCCCCCTACCCTCCCACCATCACCCCTGCCGTTCATGCTTGCTCTCTAAAAAAATTTAAAAATTAAAGTTAAAAATTAAAGCTGTTTTAGAAAAGAAGAAGATGTTATGACCGTGGAAGCAGAGCAGTTTGAAAATACTTTGCTGCTGGCTTTAAAGTTGACGGAAAGGGCCATGAGCCAAGGTATACAAGAAATGCAGCCATAGAGGCTGGAAATAGGCAATAAAATGGATTCTCCCCTAGAGTCTCTCAAGGGAGCATAGTCATGACCACACCTTGGTTTTGATTCAGTGAAACGTATTTCAGACTTCTGAACTCCAGAACTCTGAGAGAATAAATCTGTGTTATTCAAACTACCAAGTTTGTGGTAATTTGTTACAACAATCAAAGGAAACGAATACAGTAGCCTTAAAGACCTATGTTTCTTCTTTTTCAGTTACCTGCACATACCCCTAGGACAATTCTTTCCATCAGCATTCTCTTTCTGGATTTGCTTTTTGGGATTAACCCTCTTTCATATATGCTCAAAATATTCCCACTTAATTCTCTTTTAATCGGGTTTATTGATCAAAACCATCACTCTTTTTTTCCCTGTTGGTGTCAGGGTTAAAACGTAACTTTCCAACACAAAGAACAATTCTTTAACTTCACTTGCTTTTAATATTTAAAAAATAAAATCTCCAACTTTTTTTCTTTACTATTAAGAACCATTTAATGTTATACATCCGCATACCCACATCCCTCCACATTTCAGTCCCTGGACTACCATCAATACCAAAACTTGGACACAGAACAAATGTCAAGGAGGAAGACTGGAAACTTCCTATAGATCCCCACCCATACCCACATTCCCTATGTCAAGCCTATCCCCGCAAACTAGAGAGAATGTGTTTGGCAAACATTTGTCAAACTATAATAGCCAGGCATGCTCACCTTATCCACGGTCTGATGAAGCAGATCTCAGAAATGGGAAAATAGGGAAATAGCCAAGGATAACAGTTACTCTTATCTCTCATATATTTGTGATTTAACTAAGTGTCTTCTTTTTTACTTTTTAAAAAAATGTTTTTATATCTTGAGGTAGCCATTATGAGGCAGTATGAAAATAATTCTATCTATCTAGACAATAAAACTGTACTGAGACTTGAGAATGTTCTTTCAAAATATATATGCTTCAAACAGTTGATCATGGAATTAATTTCCTTGTAGTAAGTACACAGAATTATTTTAATCAAAGCAAACCAATATATTATTGATTAATTTCTTTTAGATTGTGGGCAAACTTTTTAAATGGCAAAGAATCTCCTAAATCAATGGAGATCTGATACACAGAACTTTACACACACACACACACACACAGAGACAGATTTTGGTTGTTTTTTTTTTTTTTAACTGCATAGAAGTAAGGTCAAGCTACCCCTGCAGAAAATTTTCTTACTGCCAAAATAGAAACAAAAAGCTCATAACTGTATTGACTACAATGGACACTAAAACTATGCCTATACCTCTAAAAATGTTAATTCATCAGAGTTACATGGAGCTGTAACACATTTGAGCTCTAGTTATAACATCCTGCTTACAGGTAATAAAAAATACTCCTTGCTAGCCTGAATACTTTCACTCTGTACAATAATAATTAAATAAATAACAGAAATTACTTTACACAATAAAAAAATCATACACAAATTCTCAAATACATCTTCAGGGATTTTTTTAAGATTTATTTATTTACATTAGAGAAAGGGAGCATGCAAGAGCACACAAGTGGGAGGGACAGAGGGAGAAAGAGAATCTCAAGTAAACTCCATGCTGAGTGTGGGGCTCAATCTCACAACCCTGAGGTCACGACCCTGAGATCACAACCTGAGCCAAAACCAAGAGTCTGAGGCTTAATCAATTGCACCAGCCAGGTGCCCCAAATGCTCTTTAATTTTAAGCTCTTTAATTTTAAGCAATATCAGAGTCCTTTAGATTTGTTAGTGGCTAAGTCTTCAGACTATTTATTAAATGTGTAGGATACATGATACTAAACTACACATTGTACACAAATGTACCCAATGCAAATATTACTCCCACTTTGAGGAGTTCTACTCATGATGTTCTACAAACACAATGACACTAAAGGGAGACAGTGGGAAGAAGTAGCCAGAGGGAGAACCATATAGAGTGATTAATTTTCAAAACATAAGCAATGGAGATGTTTGAAGCATTTCAAAAAGCAAAGTTCTCAAGTATCTGCTGTTGGGGGGTTTTATTAATCATTTTAGGTTGCTATTTTTATTGAGATGGATGAAAGTATCCAAACAAGGCAGATAAAGATGGTAGAAAGTTAACAAAAAGTAGGCTAGCTCACTATATCCTCAAGGATTCTGATAACTCATTTACATACTTCTCAGATGAAAAGAGTGTCAGCCCCTATTTGAGAAACATGGCAAAGAGATGCCAACAATCCTGGATAGTGTTTACCACGCCCAAACAATTGGACATTACCGAATTATGTATTTGCGTTGAGTAACCAAACAGCTGTAATTAATCATCATTAAAAAAATACACACCCCAAAAGCTCCCTTTATTCACTCTTCCTTCTGAACAGTCACAATTATCATTGTTCCCTGTGCTTGATAAGTTCTCAATAAATGATGCCTGGATTTTTTTAATGCACTGAAAATCCTTGCAGTCTTCTTTGAGTACTCATCTACATTTTCCGACTAGTACATTAATTCAACAAATTCATGAATCCGGGGCAGCCCAGGTGGCTCAGCGGTTTAGCGCCACCTTCAGCCCAGGGCATGATCCTGGAGACCCAGGATCAAATCCCACATCGGGCTTCCTGCATGGAGCCTGCTTCTTCCTCTGCCTGTGTCTCTGCCCCTCCCTCTCTCTCTCTCTCTCTCTCTCTCTGTACCTCTCATTAATAAATAAATAAAATCTTAAAAAAAAATTCATGAATCCGACAAATACGAATGGAGCATTTTTACCATATGCCAACCGCGGTGCTTGGGTGCAGGGCACACCATGATAAGCAGCACAGACCAGTCCCACCCTCATGGAATTTAGAGAACAAAGGAACAGATGGCCAAAAGCAAGCAACAACTAAGTACAAAATGACAAATCAAGTGAGAAAAACAAACAGGATGGCAAGCTAGGGAAGTGGGAGAGGAGTAACCTATTTAGGGGGGCATCATTAAGAAAGGCAGGAAGACATTCAAGCTGGTAGGTAAGGATGATCAGTTAGAAGCCCTGGGAGGAGTGGGAAGAAGTCACTCTAGTCTCAGACACTAGCTCAAATCTAGGGCAGCAAAGGGCTAATTCAGTCAAAACCCTGAAGTAGGTTTGTGGCTGGAGAGCAGTGAATGAGGGTGGGGGTTGCCCTAGACTAGGTTTTATACCTGCATGTGGGGGCCTGGCCACCTCAAGTCTTGTGGACCATGGTAGATTGGGGGCTTTATCCGCAGATACACATAAACTCATGGACAGATACTAGGTAAGGAAGTGACATCACACAATTTAATAATTTCTAAAAGGATCACTCTGTCCTAATTCAAATAAACACACTGTTAAAAAATAAATTATGAGACAACCGGGGAAATGTGAACACTGATAGTATCTTTGATGACTATTGTTAAATTTTTTTAGGTGTGGTAACAGTCTCATGATGCTTTTAAAAAGAGACCTAACTTTTACATTTGTGTACTAAATGATACCATAGAAGACATATAGATTAGATAATAGTTTTGTATCAATGCTAATTTCCTGATTTAATCACTTAAAGATAATTGTGTAAGAGAACATCTTTGTCTTTAGGAAGTACATACTGAGATATTTAAAGGTAGAAATAAATTGTAACATCTAGAATAGGATTCCAAATAACCTGGGGGTGGATTGTAAATGAAATAAAATTGGCCTTGGGTTCACAATTGTTGAAGGTGAGGTCAGTTTACTATCCTCTCCACTTTTTGTACATGTTTGAAAGTTTTCATATTCAGTTCTCTTAAAAATAAGATAACATTGGCTGCTGTGTAGAGACTGAGTGGGGTGCCAATGGGAAGGTGAAGGACGGAGAACAAAGGAAACAAGAAAACACACTAGGGGTGCCTGAGTGGCTCAGTGGTTGAGTGTCTGCCTTTGGGCTCAAGTACTGACCCCAGGGTCCTGGGATCGAGTCCCGCATCGGGCTCCCCGCAGGGAGCCTGCTTCTCCCTCAGCCTGTGTCTCTGCCTCTCTCTCTGTGTCTCTCATGAATAAATAAATTAAAAATCTGTTTAAAAAAGAAAAGAAGTCACTAGGCAGCTCTCAAAGAAATTCAGGCACACCTGAGACTGCTTTGAGCTAATGAAACAGAAAGGAGAGTAAAAAGTGAGCAGATGGGAAATAAATTCTGGAGGTAGACTTCATCACACGTGGTATCATGGAAGGTAGAGGAAAGAGAAAGAATCAAAGATGTCTCCCAGTTATCTGGCTTGAGTAAGTGAGTGAAGATGCGGAAACCCGGGAGAGGACAAGGTTCCAGACAAAGAAGGCAGATGAATATCATGAGTTCAAGTCTGTAACATGTACATGAAGGTGTCTGTGAAACATCCAAGTGAGTGATCACATAAGCAATGACTGGGCCAGTTTCTCAGTACAATTGTGGACATAGCCCCAGACAGAGCAGCACAGAGCAGCTGGCATGCCCAGAAGGGCACTGGTGGAGGAGGTAAGGAACTCAGCACTGGGCAGGGTCCTCTGGCTTTCAGACACAACCTGGACATTGCTAGCTGGGGTTGAGTGACAGAGAGGCTCCTGAGTCCACAGAAAGGGCAACCACAATGGTAAAGGCCATTCCCAGAGGGGTTCACCATTTTGCCACCAGTAACACCAGTCTTCTTCATCCATAGGACTTCTTGGTAACACGAGACAGTTGGACCACAGGGATGCTTAAGGAGCCTTACTTTAAGCCTGAAATCCTGTCAGTCCTCCTCAGAGTGAGCAAAAGAGAGCATTTATAGAATATATATACCTTGACTAAAAATGTACATACAAGGATGCCTGGATAGCTCAGTCATTGAGCATCTGCCTTCTGCTCAGGTCATAATCCCGGGGTCCTGGGATCGAGTCCCCCACATCAGGCTCCTTGAAGGGAGCCTGCTTCTCCCTCTGCCTAAGTCTCTGACTCTCTCTCCTTGTCTCTCATGAATAAATAAATAAAATCCTTTTAAAAAATCAAAATGTAGGGACGCCTGGGTGGCTCAGTGGTTGGGCTTTTGCCTTTGGCTCAGGGTGTGGTTCTAGAGTCCCAGGATCGAGTCCCACATCAGGCTCCCTGCATGGAGCCTGCTTCTCCCTCTGCCTGTGTCTTGCTTCTCTCTGTGTGTTTTTCATGAATAAATAAATAAAATATTTTTTAAAAATTAAAATGTAGATATAGAGATATACATATACATATACATATACATATACATATACATATACATATAGTGTCTCCCAATCACCTTATATAAAGAACTTCCCATTTTGGAAGCTCCCAATACAATAACAAATCATTACAGGACATCTAATAGTAGAAAAGGAAATGCAAAGAACAATTCAAGTAATGATAATATAGGTAGAAGGCACTAGGGATACTGCTCAGTCTGGGCTTTTTCAGGGAACTTTATTTCCATTTACTATATTCATTAACTCTGACCCAGGACTTTTCATCATATAATATCCCTGAAAACAGGATACATCTTAAAATTGACAGCAACTGGGGTGCCTGGGTGGCTCAGTAGGTTAATGCCTGCCTTTAGTTCAGGTCATGATCCTGGAGTCCGGGGATCAAGCCCACATCGCAGGGGGAGCAGAGTGAGGGAGGGTCCCTGCTTAGCAGGGAGTCTTCTTCTCCCTCTCCCTCTGCCCTTCCCTCTGCTCCTTCCCTCTTCTCTCTCTCTCTCTCTTACTCAAATAAATAAATAAATAATATCTTTTAAAAAATTGACAGCAACTTTGGCCTAGTTCAAAATTCTTAAGGAGAGGATCTACATTTGCTTCTGCCAACTACCTGAGGGCACCACCAATCTGACCCACTTAAAATTAAATTACCTGCTTGGAGTTATTTGCGCCACTCTGATAACTAATATTCAGACTGAAAACCAGTTTGTTATTCAAATTCTTAAGAGTGTTAAAAAGGTAAACATAGAACCCATCAATTGCGTTCCTAGGTACGTATGCCAGAAAATTGCAAACATATGTCCACAAAAGACTTGTACTCAGTTATTACTTAATGGAAACTGGAAACTGGAAACAATCTGAATGTCCATCAACTGGTGAATGGATAAAGAAAATGTGGTATGTCCATACATTTTAATAGTATTCAGCCATAAAAAAGAATGAAGTATTCATACATGGTACAAAATGGATGAATTTCAGAAGCCAAACACACAAGAACACATATTGTGTGATTCTATTTATATGAAATGTCTATAGAAACAAATCTAGAAACAGAAATTAGTGATTGCCTAGAGGTGGGGACAGGAATGGGGAGTGACAGTAAAGGGGCACAAGTTGTCTATTTCAGGTTATATAAAATGCTTAGAATTATAGTGATGGCTGTATAATTCTGTAAATATACTGCACTTAATTGAATTGTACACTTGAAATGGGAATTGTTTGGGATATAAGTCAGCATTGTAATAGGGCTGTTTAAAAAGAAATGATCAGGGCAGAGAATCTCATGAGAGATTTTTTCCCCCTCCCTACCTAGTACCAAGACTGAAATACACAAGTTTCCTCCCCATGTCCTGCATGACAGTTTTATTTTTCATTCCTTTATGCAAGGTCTCCTATGAAATTCTTGGTTTTTTTTCCTTAGTGGTCTATAAGATAATGATGTAAATGCCATCACAGGGGCACCTGGGTGGCTCAGTTAGTTAAGCGTCCGACTCTTGATTTCAGCTCAGGTCATGATCTCAGAGTGTTGTGATAGAGCCCTAAACGGGTCTCTGTACCGAGCACGGAGCCTGCTTAAAATTCTCTCTCCCTCTCCCTTTCTCCCCTCCCCCAGCTCATGATCTCTCTCTCTCAAAAAAAAAAAAAAATTGTTTAACTTAAAAAACATAAATGCCATGTTAGATCTAATAAAATAATTGTCAACCTGGTTGAGAAAAGGCAGGTAGGGTTGGGGAGGAGTTCCTCTCTAGATTTGGGCAATAATTGTATCACCTAGGAGGGGAGAGTTGGGACAAACAAAATCAGAGAAAAATGAAAGTAAATCCAAATCTGCCTGGAGTTACTATTTATAATTTAACCTCTATGAAGAGAAACATTAACTAGATGTTTTCCAACTAGCATTCACTGACTTTCACCCTAAATAACCTTAAAAGAGGGCAAACTAGTTGATTATAATTAGTTTGTCTACTAATAAGAAAAACAAAATGGCCTTAAAAACTTTATCTCATTGTAATCTACAATTTATAGTTCAAAAGAGAGGTGTAAAGAAGGAAAAAGCCCATAAGAAATGCTAGGCTACAAAATATTTTTATTTCCATCATAAGCTTCTTATCACTTGGTTTAAAATGTCTGCCCATTTCAATTTCTAGAAGCAAAGATAAATTCACAGTAGTTTTTGCACATAAACACATTCATCCCCCACTGCATTCATACTGCCTGGGACTCGACTCAACACATACACATTTCTAGGTAAGGATAAATTCAAAAACTTAATAAGATGCAATGGAATATAAGAGATCATTGCTGACAACATACTAAACCTGCATCTGTTCTAACAGTCTTTGAATAAAAAAGAAAATCCTAATTAACTAGTACCCAACCAGGGCCCTCTAGTTAATTAGATTTTTGTTCCATGGTTTTTACAGAAAGAGATTAATCAAAAACACTACCAAGCCACTGGGGTGCCTAGATGGCTCAGCCAGTTGAGCGTCCAGCTCTTGGTTTTGGCCCAGGTCATGATTGCATGGGTCCTGGGATTGAGCCCCAAGTCAGGCTCCACACTCAGTGAGGAGTGTGCTTGAAGATTCTCTCTCTCTGCCTCTCTCATGCTCGCTCTCTCTCTCTCTCCCAAATAAATAAATAAAATCTTAAAAAAAAAAAAAAAAGAAAGAAAGAAAGAAAGAAAGAAAGAAACGAAACAAAACTACTAAGTCACAATGATTCCAAGTGGTTAATCCAAGCTCTCCACTCAACAGAGGCCAGGGATCCTCTGTGACCTATCTTTACCGGCGTCCACAGATGTCTCAGGTCATTCCCATATACCTCAAACCCAAAGCCAGTGCCAGGCTCCTATCTCCTACCTCTTGTTTGGAACCCCTGAAACATTTCATTTATTCTTTGTGTGTCATATCACAGTGAATTTATAAACAGACTTTTTAAAAGATTATTTATTTATTTATTCATGAGAGACACCGAGAGAGAGGTAGAGACACAGGCAGAGGGAGAAGCAGGCTCCATGCAGGGACCCCGATGTGACTTGATCCCAGGAACCCAGAATCACACCCCGAGCCAAAAGAATATGCTTAACCGCTGAGCCACCCAGGCATCCCTTACAAACAGACTCTTTTTATACACACCACTATACTGTCAAAGATGGTAGTTGTGCAAAGAAGGATACTGGTCATCATAGAACCAAGAAGTCCATGCCAGCAAGGAACTGTTAAATCAGGAAGTAAGTCTCTAAGGCACCACTAGTCCTCTGTCAAATTTCTATAGATCATAGCATGGATCTAATTTACAGTCCCTCCCTAAGGTCATCTCCTCATACTGAGCAGGAAAGTTCTCAAACAATTTTAATTCTTTTTAAAGATTTTATTTATTTATTTATTCATTCATTCATTCATGAGACACAGAGAGAGGGGCAGAGACATAGGCAGAGGGAGAAGTGGGCCCCCTGAGGGGAGCCTGATGCGGGACTTGATCCCAGGACCCCATGATCACACCCTGAGCCAAAGATAGATGCTCAACCACTGAGCCACCCAGGTGCCCCAAAGATTTTAATTTTTAAAAAGGACCTGTTCAATGTGCCACTAACAGTTAAAGAAAAAGTATCTTGGGCAGCCCCGGTGGCACAGTGGTTTAGCGCCGCCTGCAGCCTGGGTTGTGATCCTGGAGTTCCAGGATCGGGTCCCACATCGGGCTCCTTGCATGGAGCCTGCTTCTCCCTCTGCCTGAGTCTCTGCCTCTCTCTCTCTCTCTTTCTCTCTCTCTCTCTGTCTCCCATGAATAAATAAATAAAATCTTAAAAAAAAAAAAAGAAAAAGTATCTTTTTTCCCCTTCAGTTCTAAATGGTAGAGATGTTCATATGATCTAGCAGTTTGCAAACCTAGCAACTTCCCAAAAATAGTCAGTTAAAATAACACAGTTGTTACCACAAAGATTCAGAAGTAGGAAATATGTCTGCAGTGGTAAATCCATTAAGCAGAAAAGGAGAATGGGAAATAGTTTTTTTGTGGAAACAATTCAGGGCCTCCCTCATCTGTTAGCTTTTCATCTTTTCATTAGAAATTCAGGCAGAAATATTCACAGCAATAAATTAATCATCAGGTTGGCATGGGGACCATCTCTTGCAGCAGAGAAGTTGAAATATCCCTACCGGCACTAGAAACATTAAACCAAAATGCGTGGTTCAATCAGCATGAGGAAAAAGAGCTCTACTGAGCTTAGCACTAACCGGTCATGAAAGGAATGTCACAGTATCACAGATTTAAGAGGAAACAAGAGAAAAATACTGACAAGCTGAAATAAGGATAAACTAAAAGTTCACACAGAAAAATAATTCAATAATTGTTTACAACTAAATGTATTTGTAATCACAGGGAAAACAATTTGTTAAAAGAAAAAGATTGAATAGTGGATTACCTCTGCAATATTTTTAATTTCAAAAAGAGTCAGTAAACATAGGAGACCAAAGTATAGAAACACCACTCTCTGTGTTGAAGAAATAAAAGGAACCATCCAAATGAGGTTTCCCAGTGAATGAAGTGTATCCTATTAACTTTCAAAATATCATCTTAAAACATTTCTGGTTATTCTAAAATTTCCTTAACATATGTGACACAAGTTTCTACTTTCTTAAATAGAATATATTAGATATCATTTAACCTTTTTCCAATGTCTCAGAGACAGAATTGTGAACATGATTTTCTCATGGGAGACTGAAGAGCAATCAAGGTTTGGGGGATGGGGGGAATAGGAAGGTAACCAATATTTACAGAGCACCTACTATGTGCTTTAGTCCCATTACCACATTTAAATTAAATTTCATTCTAACTTCCCAATAAATTTATGCAAGGATGAAGAAGCTGAGACTTGGAGAAATTAGTCCCAGGCCTCCTAGCCAGTAAATGGTGCAATGGGACTGAAGCTCAAGTTAGCCTGTCAAATCCATAGGCTGGTCTCTCCAGAAAGGAGCATCTAGATTGTGTACACCATGTGGCTGTGCTTTGGAATGCCATGACTGTATGTCACAATTACTTTCTTCCTTCACTGCCATTTTTGGACCTGACCTCTAAAGCTACCCCCTCACCATACCTTCCAGAACTCCAGCAAAATTAGGCCAAAAAAGCAAAGTTTATTAGAATCCGGTCAAAACTAATCGTAGACACACTCTGGATGGAGGCCACTACTGCAGGTAAAGGGCAAAAGTTTTAGAGCATGAACTCTGATATCTACTTTGGCCACCTATTCTGGCTTTGAACTCTATTTCAAAGAGGTGAGGTTCTTTCTTAGGTGATATATCACTATAATGTATCTGGTGATATATTTACTATAATGTGTTACGACATATAAGAACATATACCAGAGACACTTTGGCAACACTGAAAAGGAAACAAAAACTGTTTAAGAGATAGTCTTGAGGGACACAAGAAATAATGCACACCAGAAATCTAAAAGAGCAAGATAAATTTTAGAATGGGTAAACCTTTGGGTTTGCTAACCTGAGCAGGACAGGGAAATAAAAATTAAAAGAAGAAAATGCTGGCAGATACATACAGCTGAAGAGAGGCTGAAAGAGGCAATTAATGGAAAATAAAATGTTAGATATTTACCAAGTAAGGTAGTGTTAAAAAAATTATTGTTTTAAGAATGAGAAAAATTATAACATACTTGACAGTAGAATAAAAAAGGCCAAGACATCATTCCACATTTTTTTTTTCATTCCACATTTTAAAAGTACACAAAATGTGTCTGATAGGAGGGAATCTAAAGTATCACCATCATAGGAGTCACTGTTGGATACTGTTCTTCTAAGAACCAGTCATACTAACATTGAAACACCTAAAACAGTTGACCAAAGAATAATTTTTATGCAAACAGACATACAGATGAAAGGAACAAACAGAAAGCCCAAAAACAGAGCACCATTAACTTTAATGAATTTATTACTTGATAAAGGGGGCATTATAAATTTTCCTTACTTCACAGACAGCAAATGGTGTTGGAATAGCAGACTAGCAATTTCAGGGTTGGTAGGAGATAGGGATCTAAATTAAATCCAGCTGAGTTAAGTTCAGGGGTTTTATGTTTGGCTGGTTTTTATTTTGAGTTCAACTGTGCCCTTACTGATTTTCTGCCAACTGGATCTGTTCATTTCTGAGAAGTGCGTTGATGCCATCAAGTATGATAAGAGAGTCATCTATTAGTTTTTGCCTCGTACTCTGATGCACTCTTGTTAGACACATACACATTAAGAACTGCTATGTCGTCCTGGAGAATTGATCCTTCTATCGTTATTTAATGATAACTTTCCTTCTTTATCGCTGATAACTTTCCTCACTTTGAAGCCTGTTCTCCCTGAAATTAATATAGCTACTCCTGCTTTCTTTTGATTAGAGTTAGCATGGTATATTTTTCTCCATCCATTTACTTTTAATCTATATGTCTTTATATTTAATGTGAGTTTCTTATGGACAACATATGGTTAGGTCATGTTTTGTTTTGTTTTTTTGATCCATGCTGACAATCTCTGTCTTTTAATTGGTACATATAGACTGCTGATACTCAGTGATTATTAATATATAGTTGGATTAATATATACCATATTTATTACTGTTTTCTATTTGTTGCCTTTGTTCTTTGTTCCTATTTTTCTCTTCTACTCTCCTTCTGCCTTCTGTGATTTTAATTGAGTATTTTATATGATTTCATTTTCTCTCCTATTTTACATTATCAGTTATATTTTTCCCCTTTTTTTAGGGGTTGCCCTAGCATTTGCAATATCCATTTACAACTAATTCAAGTCCATTTCCAAATACTCTCTGCACTATCTTTGCAATAATCCTATAAATCTAAAACTTTTCCAAAATGAAGAGCTTATTTTTTTGTCCTAGTCACAATTAAGTTTTTTTTCTCTTTAAATTACAAAAACAAACATTCAACAATATAAACATTAAAACTTCTAGACAACACAAAAAAAGTATAACTAACATAAAGAAAAACAACAATTAGGGAAAATAGCTGAAGCAAACAAAAGATTACACTGTATAACTGTTTTAAAGTTTGTAAGTATGTAAGAGAAACAGTGAGTAGAAGTTAAGCATGTAAAAGAAGACTAGAATTTATATAAAAGGAACTGCAATGTGGTAAACAATGGTACTAAAGAAAAAATTTTTTAAATTAAGCAATTAGTTATTATTTGAGTAGCAAAACCATGTGGCAGGGGCACCTGGGTGGCTTAGTGGTAGGGGCACCTGGGTGGCTTGGCTCAGGTCATGATCCTGGGGCCTCAGGGTCCCGGGATTGAGTCCCAAATCGGGCTCCTTGTGGGAAGCCTGCTTCTCCCTCTGCCTATGATTCTGCCTCTCTCTCTGTGTCTCTCATGAATAAGTAAATTTAAAAACAAAAAAATAGTACCTAGTGATGCTATGCTTTATTTCACTTACATGCCACTTACTTACACGGGATTAGTAACCACATAAACTGATAAAACTCTTTTGAAAGTGCTACGGACTGAATTGTGTACCTGAGAATTCATGTGTGGTAGCCCTAACCTCCTCTGTGATGGTGCTTGGAAATGAGGCCCCTGGGCGATAATTAGGTTTAGATTAAGTCCTGAGAGTGGGAGTCCCATGACTGGATCTGGGCCTCTGTAAGAAGAGGCCCCATCTGTCTGTTGGTCTATCTGTCCGTCATGTGAAGACCTAAGAGAAGGCAGCCATCTATAAACCAGGAAGAGTGCTCTCACCAGAACCTGTCCATGCTGGCACCCTGATTTCAGACATCTAGCCTTTGGCTCTATGAGAAAATAAATTTCTATTGTTTAAGCTACTCAGTCTGTGGAACTTTGTTATGATCCAAGCTAATTCAGAAAGTGTAGAGGCTGCTTCAGATTCTCTTTCCCTCTCTCTCCGTCCCTCCCACTAATTCTCTCTCTCTCTTTTCTCTCTCAAATAAATAATCTTTTTTTAAAAGAGAAATATATCATATAAAGAGCAATAAAAATCTCCATCCTTTTTAATCCAGTAATCCTACATCTGTGAAATTAATCTTTGGAGATAATTAAAAAATATGACAAATCTATATACATGAAAATACTCATTACTTAGTTTCAAGGTAACTGGTTAACAGTAAACTGGTTAACAACCTAAATGTCTAATAAAGGAGAAATAGATAATTGTGGTGTTCCACTTGATCTAATAGGATAGCATGTAAAATCAGTACAAAAACTATGTAGAGGAGGAAACAACAAATGTTGGAAAGGATGTGGAGAAAGGGGAACCCTCTTGCACTGTTGGTGGGAATGTGAACTGGTACAGCCACTCTGGAAAACTGTGTGGAGGTTCCTCAAAGAGTTAAAAATAGATCTGCCCTACGACCCAGAAATTGCACTGCTGGGGATTTACCCCAAAGATACAGATGCAGTGAAATGCCGGGACACCTGCACCCCGATGTTTATAGCAGCAATGTCCACAATAGCCAAACTATGGAAGGAGCCTCGGTGTCCACTGAAAGATGAATGGATAAAGAAGATGTGGTCTATGTATACAATGGAATATTACTCAGCCATTAGAAACAACAAATACCCACCATTTGCTTCAACGTGGATGGAACTGGAGGGTATTATGCTGAGTGAAATAAGTCAATCGGAGAAAGACAAACATTATATGGTCTCATTCATTTGGGGAATATAAAAAATAGTGAAAGGGAATAAAGGGGAAAGGAGAAAACGTGAGTGGGAAATATCAGAAAGGGAGACAAAACATGAGAGACTCCTAACTCTGGGAAATGAACAAGGAGTGGTAGAAAGAGAGGTGGGCGGGGGTGGGGGTGATTGGGTGACGGGCACTGAGGGGGGCACTTGATGGGATGAGCACTGAGTGTTATGCTATATGTTGGCAAATTGAACACCAATAAAAAATTAAAAAAAACTATGTAGACTTACAGGAAATGCTTGTTAATAAAATTAAACAAAAGCAAAATTCTGCAATATGAGATTACTCATGTAAAAACACATAAACAAGATGTAATAGGTTAGGTATAAACAATATCAAATTTGTTGGAAAACATTTCTTCTTTTATTTTAGTTTAATTAAGGTTGTAAGAAATAATACTCAAAAATATATTTGCTAGTAACTTTAGATACATCCTTTGCTTAAGCATCATCACAGCCTAATTCTTGAATTATAGAAAAGTGATTTCTTTCTGGCAGTATTCACAACTCTCAGAAAGTAAGAATGAAATATTTACACATTTCATATAAGAGAATCATTTTTATTTACTATATACTTTTTATGTTACTACTTACATAGAGATGCTTTCCAATGCATCTTCAAAGATGTCCTAGAGGGAAACAAAAAATACAATGAGTTTCTCAAGAATTAAGAACTCCAGATGTAGAGAAAATGAGTGTGTATACATATGTGCGGGGGTAAGGGTTAGGGGACAGTCTGGGTGTAGTAGATTCACTAAACTCTTACTAATGGACTGCCTTCCTGAGAAATCAAGCAAATGAATTTTAGTGAAGTTTATTTTTTTTAATAATTAAGACTGATAAATCTAGCAATCACACTGGGCTAATTTGAAAAGTGTGATTCTTTAATGGAATTATCTTTCACTCCTCAGTCTCATTCATCCATATACAGAATAAAACAACTGGATTTGCCCAATTTAGTCTTCTCTTGCTCCCTGGCCAAGTTAGCATTCTCTGGGACTTCATTTCACATCCAGCTCCACTAACCTCCTAGCTAGTCTTCCTGCCACCAACTTTCCCCCAGTTAAATAGTCCCATATAAGTCAGGCCTTTCCTTCGTGCCACTGGTCTGCCCGTTTAAAAGAAATAACAGGAAAAAAACCCAAGTGTGTGCACACACACGCACTCATATGTGTGCACTCTACACAGGCACCTCACACTGATGCATACTAACACACACTCATAAACTCACAGTCATACACACACATTCACAAATACACATCCATGCCCAAACTTACATACACACAAAGCTCCCCCATAACTGCAAAACTCAAATCCATGCTCCTCATTCATATATTTCGGACTCATCGTAACTTAGTCCAATTTTCAAAGCATCTTTCTCTCTACATGTGCCACCACCACCATACCCAAGCACAAGGACCTCACTGGTTTCCCCCACTCCTACACTTGACACCCTCCATCTGAGTCTTCACACAACAGCTGTATTCTTTTCTTTCCCTTCTTTCCGTAAGTTTGTGCCATTCCACTGTCCTAGACCTCTTTACAAGCTTTCCATTGCACATACAATAAACCTGCGTTCCTTCCCATAATCTACAGAGCACTAACCAGCTGTACCACCCTCTGACCACCTCTCCATCCACCTGTACCCTAGCTCACTCCATTGGATGTGCATGTCTGTCTTTCTGTTCCTTGAACAAGCCAAACTCATCCCACACCTCTCTTCATCATTCCCTCCTTCCTAGAATGCTTTTTTGCTCAACTCTTCTAATGCATGGCTGACTTATTCTCATCCTTCCATTTCCAGCTCAGAAAGAGACTATCTCTAATAACCTCAATTAAAATTACTAAGAAGGGGGATCCCTGGGTGGCACAGCGGTTTAGCGCCTGCCTTTGGCCCAGGGCGCAATCCTGGAGACCCAGGATCGAATCCCACGTCGGGCTCCTGGTGCATGGAGCCTGCTTCTCCCTCTGCCTATGTCTCTGCCTCTCTCTCTCTCTCTCTCTCTCTGTGACTATCATAAATAAATAAAAATTTAAAAAAAATAATAAAATAAAATAAAATAAAAATAAAAAAATAAAATTACTAAGAAGGGAATCCCTGGATGGCTCAGCGGTTTAGCACCTGCCTTTGGCCCAGGGCATGATCCTGGAGTCCCGGTATCGAGTCCCACATCAGGCTCCCTGCATGGAGCCTGCTTCTCCCTCTGCCTGTGTCTCTGCCTCTCTCTGTGTGTGTCTCTCATGAATAAATAAATAAAATATTTAAATAAAAAAATAAAATAACATAAAATAAAATTACTAAGAATAGAAGTCTATAGTTTCTCATCATCTGATTTATTTCATTTATAAAATTTATAATCTATCTTGTTTACTTACTTGGTTACAGTCTGTCTCCATCAGGGCAGGTTCTTATTTATCATACCTACAGAAAAATCACTAAGGCTTGGCACAATAGTTGCTCAATAAATATGTGTTGCCTAATGAATGAGCAAATTGAGCTGAGGCTGTCAAGACACTGATTATATCGCATCATTTATAGCTATAATACAGAAATGAGGAAAGAGGGCTACAGAACTTTTCTTTCATATGACCATTGATACTGAACAATGTTTAGACTACGTCAAGCTCTGTATTTAGGCAGGAAAGGGGAGAAATGTATAAACTGTAAGAAGAAACAACACTATAAGAAGTGCTAGAAGTTCAAACTTTGGGATCTCTAACCCATTAACCTACTACATTGGGAGGCAGGTAGAGTCAAGGGCAATTCAACTTTTTTGTTTAAGATTTTATTTATTTATTCATGAGGGACACAAAGAGAGAGAAGCAGAGACACAGGCAGAGGGAGAAGCAGGCTCCATACAGGGACCCTGATGTGGGACTCAATCCCGGGACTCCAGGATCACACCCTGGGCTGAAGGCAGGCACTAAACCGCTGAGCCACCCAGGGATCCCCAAGGGCAATTAAATCTTAATTGCAGGGCAGCCCCAGTGGCTCAGCAGTTTAGCGCTGCCTTCAGCCCAGGGTGTGATCCTGAAGGCCCGAGATCAAGTCCCACGTTGGGCTCCCTGATGGAGCCTGCTTCACCCTCTGCCTATGTCTCTGCCTCTCTGTGTGTGTCTCTCATGAATAAATAAATAAAATCTTAAAAAATAATAATAATAAAATAAAATAAATCTTAATTGCACTCTCCTGCAGCAAAAGTATAAGTTCATAAACCAACTAGTAGAAGAGAAATGAGCTAGTCCTAAAGCAAAAGTACCTAGGCCAAAAGTAAAAAGATGCTTCTCTGGCCTCTATTAAAAATGAACAATTAGAGGTACCTGGATGGCTTCGTCAGTTAAGCATCTGACTCTTGGTTTCTGCTCAGGTCATGATCTTATGGTTATAAGATCAAGCCCTGTGTCGGGCTCCGTGATCAGCTTAAGACTCTCTCTCCCTCTCCCTCTGCCTCTGCCTCTGCCCCACCTCCATGCATGCTCACACATCCTCTCCCTCTCTCAAATAAATAAATTGATCTTTAAAAAAAAAAAATTACAAATAGACTTTTTTTCCAAATCAAAACTCTGTTGAGGCTGTTGGTATCACAGATTTTGTCATTTTTTGTTGTTGCTGTTATTTTTAAAGATTTTATTTATTTACTCATGAGAGACACAGAGAGGCAGAGACATGGGCAGAGGGAGAAGCAGGCTCCCTGCAGGAAGCCTGATGTGGGACTCGATACAGGGACTCTGGGATCATGCCCAGGGCCAAAGGCAGACGCTCAACTGCTGAGCCACCCAGGCATCCCAGATTTTGTCATTTTGAATCACAGCACAATGTCTCACATGCCAGCATGCAGGTTATCTTGAAAGAGGCTGTGGATAAGGGAGTAAAATCTGCTCTCCAGGAACCCCAATCTGGCTGTGATCATCCACTTCCTATACAAGACATCAACTCACAGTCCCCCTGGCGCCACCATTAACCCTACCTGGGCTGACCTTTACCAACTAAGGGGAATGTAAAGATCATACCCTAGGAAGGCTACTGGGCATCACTACCCTCCTTGCAAACCTCAAGTCAAAGCAAGGCACACCAGAGACACTGAAATACTTACTGAGTGCCCTTCAACAGGGATAACTTGGGAAGCCAGCTCTTAATTAAAAGGAGACAAGGCTTTTATTCTTTTTTTTAAGATTTTATTTATTTATTCATGAGAGACACAGAGAGAGGCAGAGACATAGGCAGAGAAAGAAGCAGGCTCCCTGCAAAGAACCTGATGCGGGTCTCGATCCCAGAACCCCAGGGATCTGAGCCAAAGGCAGATGCTCAACTGCTGAGCCACCAAGGCATCCCAAGGCTTTTATTCTTTTTTTTTTTTTAAGATTTTATTTATTTATTCATAGAGACAGAGAGAGAGAGAGGCAGAGGGAGAAGCAGGTTCCATGCAGGGAGCCTGATGTGGGACTCGATCCCGGGTCTCCAGGATCACACCCCAGGCTGCAGGCGGCGACAAACCGCTGCGCCCCCGGGGCTGCCCCCAAGGCTTTTATTCTTCAGCAAGAACTACTTCCTCAGAAAATAAAAAACTAAAGTATATCAAATAACCAAATAAGAAATCATCCTCACTTAGGTAATATCCTCCATTTTGTCATATGCAGAGAATTCTCTAAATAAGCATGCTGTACAACATGGTGACCATAGTTGACAATATTGCCTTGTATATCTGGAAGTTGCTGAGAGAGTAGATCTGAAAAGCTCTCACCACACACAGAGAAAAGTGTAACTATGTGAAGTGATGGATGTGTTAGCTAACCTTACTATGGGACTCATATTACAATATGTATGTATATCAAATCATTACATTGTACACATTAAACTGACACAATGCTAAATATTCATTACATCTCAAGATAGAGGCTAGGGAATTTTTTAATTAAAAAAAGAATATGAAAAGTCTTTTTTTTCCATTTAGGTGAAAATGAAAGTTGAATAGAATACCACCATTAGGAATGGAGAAAATGCACCAGAGTTCTAGGATATTATTCTAATAAACTAGAGATGAGAAAGAGAGGGATGGAAGGAGGGAGAGACAGAGAGAGAACTTCATCTCTGAAGGCCAGACAAAAGGTGAAATTTTTTTCATTTGAAAAGAGGAAAGGCAGGGTACCTGGTGGCTCAGTCAGTTGAGTGTCTGTCTCTTGGTTTCAGGTGCAATTGTGATCTCAGAGTCATGGGATCGAGCCTGGCCCCAGGCTCTGCATCCATTGAGGAGTCTGCTTGAAATTCTCCCCCCTCTCTCTCCCTCGGCCTCTGCCTCCTCCCCCGTTCACATGCTCTCTCGCTCTCTTTCTAAAATGAATAAATGAATAAAATCTTAGGGAAAAAAAAGGAAAGGTAAAGAGAAGAACTAAGATTGATTGAGTACCTCTCATGTGCCAGGCATTTTACAAAAGTTATCTCACTTGTTCCTCCCAATTCACAGCAAGTAAATCCAGGTAAATCATACGTAATTACCTGACCCACATTACACAGCTGGTAAGTGAAGGAACTGGAATTCAATTTCAGATCTTTAACTCCCAGGTATTTTTTTTTTAATGTCAAAATTATCCGCAACTTGGAACTCAGGCAGTTGGGTGGCATATCTTCTCAAGGTCATATAGCAGCATTGTTGAACAACTTCTCCCAGGGATTATCTCATTCTCTAGGAGAATATCCTTGTGTTTGACTTTACTATTTACTTTCTGATTAGAGTGCAGACACTGTGAGGTTATATGTTAACTTCTAGATTTCTGAATGGCAGGAAAACCTTAATCTGGTTTTATCACTCTGTAGGACATTACCCAGTTTTACATATAACCTAGCAATCTTAATCTAACATTGTTTTTTAAACCTGTAAATACCCGGTTCCTCAAATACTCTTTGAATCAGTTTACCATCTCACTGGTTTCCACCACTGATGGTCAAATAAAACTTTGACATGTTCATTTTCTATCTTTATGGGAATTATATTTGTAATTTGTGGAAATTACACTTTGACATTAACAGTAATGACACACTCTCACCCTAAGTCTCTGTAAATACAGCTTCCCAATCTGTGGGAAAACTGTTATGGATTCCACCCAGGGGTAAGAAACACCAGCAGTCAGAGCCGTCTGCTCAGACCTCCCACAGCACATACACAAGGGCCAATGGCTTCCTTTTCCTTCTGTTTGTCTAGGTTCCCACACCCAGCTCAAGATCTATCCTCTTCCCGCCGCTGCCCTCAGGAGCTCCATTCCTCTGTGGATTCCCATCAAGACCCCTAGGTCTGGCACTAGATCCACAGCAGACTGCTAGTCAACAGCCTCCCACCCAGCACTAAGTATTCCCACATATAATTTCCATGGAGCATAACCAGCTTTCTCTACCTATGGTCTCTTTGCCTTCCACTCACTAACTTCCCAGTGCTTCTCCAGTGCTGGTTTTTATTTCCCCAGTGATCACCACAAACTGTTTCCCTTAAACTTCCCAGGCCTGGGTCCACAGAGGATCAACATGTGGACTTCAGTTGAAACACATACAGTCAGAGAAGCATCCAGAGTCCTTCCAGTTTAGTGACAGTAAGAGAGGGGATGTCTGGGTGGCTCAGCAGCTGGGTGTCTGTCTTTGGCTCAGGGTGTGATCCTGGGTCTGGGGATCGAGTCTCATATCGGGCTCCCTGTGAGGAGCCTGCTTCTCTCTGTGTCTCTGCCTCTCTCTCATGAATAAATAAATAAATCTTTTTTAAAAAAATGACAGTAAGAGAGAAAATATCATGCTGCTGACAAATATGACATGCTCCTAGGAAAGTCCCTGTGTTTAGTTTCTTCCTGGAAGGCTGCTCCATTTGCCTCCACCACTCCCACGCTGATTTGAGCCACACTTGGCTCCTAATCATGCATTGCCTCAAAATGGCACCTGAGGGCAGCCCGGGTAGCTCAGTGGTTTAGCGCCACCTTTGGCCCAGGGTGTGATCCTGGAGACCCAGGATTGAGTCCCATGTCGGGCTCCCTGCATGGGGCCTGCTTCTCCCTCTGCCTCTCTCTCTCTCTCCTCTCTGTGTTTCTCATGGATAAATAAATAAAATATTTTTTAAAAAAATTTTTTTAAATGGCACCTTTTTCCAGAGCCTATCTTGACTGCTTGGCTGGAGTCAAGGGCCATCATACTCCTTTTGAATCCACTTTATAACCCAGCATAGTACTTGCACTTCATAGACTCAGCAAATAGTTATTAGCTGACTGGCTGGTTGAGTACCCTTGTCTTGAGAGGCAAGGTCCTTACCTTGAGCGGTTTCATTTTGCAATTTAGCAAATGGGCTAACCCTGTATGTGAAAGATTCCCCAGAGGACCTTCTGGATGCAAGGGGGCACTCCAGGGCCTGCTCCTGCTGGGTGGGGAGCCTGAAACCCTGCCCCCTGCCCCCAGATGGATGGAAAACCCTGGTCATGGAAACAGAGAAGTGAGGAAGGGGGATAGGGGTATTGCATCAACTACTAAGGCTTTGTAAGCAATTTTCATCTTAATTTGTTAAATTCATCATATTCTGTGTGGCACAAATGCATGCAAGTGCACTTAAGTGATGGCAAATTCTTAGCAAATGTCTGTTAAAGAATCTTAAACAATGAAGATACCAATGATGAAAATGTTTACATTCTGTTTATCTCTAGTGGAGCACAACAAAGAATAAAGATGAAAAATATGCTATTACTAGTAGTAATTTTAATACTCTGAATGGAGCACCTGGGTGACGCAATCAATTAAGTATCTGACTCTTGATCTGGTCATGATCTCAGGGTCATGAGATCGAGCCCCACCTGGGCTCTACTGAGCATGAAGCCTGCTTGGGATCTTCTCTTTTCCTCTTCCTCTGTCCCTCCCCCCACCACAGGTGCACGCACACACTCTGTCTTAAATAAGTAAGTAAATAAATAATCTGTATTAACTTCCAAAGAGACCCAATGGATTTACAACTTTTTTAAGCCTCTCCATCTGAATTTTACTTCATTTTGCAGTAGGAAAAGGAGTAGTGGCAAATGTCACTCCAAGAAAAAGCAGGAAGAAACATGATGAAAATTAAAGCTAGATACCACAAATCCAAAAGGCTGATTTGGTTCACTTCTCTTGGACTCTTCTTTTCTCCCTTTACCTCCTCTTCCTCTTCTTCTTCCACTTCCTCCTCTGCCTCCATTTTTCCCCCTCTCTCATATGGATGATTTCCTGGGTCTGCTAGCTGATGCTACCTTGTTCTCATTGAATTGTTGTTCTTTAGGAAGAGATGACAAGGTGTGATGGGGGTCCTCAGTGAGAGACCTCTACCCCCACCCCATAGCTCCAGACCCTCTTTGCTGGAGCTTTCACCCAACATTCTATTCTACTTACCAATGAAGCTGTGTGTTTGGTACCATGGACTCAAAGAACCCTAGAGCTGCCAAGAACTCTGACAAGTCAGATTCTATCCTGGCTCTGGGGCACATCTGGACCATTCCCAAGGACATGAGACATGAAGAGGATGCTGAAACCTCCCCCAAGACTAGGGCAGGGATTAATAGCCATAGATATTGGGGTCCTATGGACTGCAAACATTCCTCTGCATGACGTTCACCCCTGCTGAATCAAGATGCTCAAAACAGTTGTCAAACCACTATACTGCACATCTAATACAACACTGTATGTTAACTATGTTGGAATTAATATAAAATTTAATTAAAAAAAAAAAAAAAAAGATGTTCAGGGCAGTCCAGGTGGCTCAGCGATTTAGTGCCGCCTTCAGCCCAGGGCGTGATCCTAGAGACCCAGGATCGAGTCCCGCGTTGGGTTCCCTGCATGGAGCCTGCTTCTCCCTCTGCCTGAGTCTCTGCCTCTCTCTCTCTCTCTCTGTCTCTAATGAATAAATAAATAAAAATCTTTAAAAAGAAAAAAAGATGTTCAAAATGGGAAACCAGAATGACATCTGTTATAGTTTATCATTATCATAGTGACATACTAGGAGAGTTTTTCAGATAGTAGATGAAAATCTTTTCACACACAAAAAGAAAGAGCACGTTGCTAGTTAATCATATGAAAAATACATAAATTTAAGTGACATCATTCCCCACTATAATGTCAACAAAGTACTGATTTTTCTAAATCAAGGTTAACTCATTTAAAATACATCTTAAGGTCATTTGGGTGGCTCAGTGGTTGAGCGTCTGCCTTTGGCTCAAGTCATGATCCTGGGTCCTGGGATCAAGTCCCACATTGGGCTCTCTGCAGGGAGTCTGCTTCTCCCTCTGCCTATGTCTCTGCCTTTCTCTGTGTGTCTCTCAAGAATAAGTAAATAAAATCTTTAAAAACATAAAACAAAATACATCTTTATTGTGTGGCCATGAAGTAATTTTCAGAGCAATGAACTTTTTTAAAATTATGTGCAGGGGATCCCTGGGTGGCTTAGCGGTTTAGCACCTACCTTCAGGCCAGGGCGTGATCCTGGAGTCCTGGGATCAGGTCCCACGTCAGGCTCCTTGCAGGGGGCCTGCTTCTCCCTATGCCTGTCTCTCCCTCCCTCTGTGTGTGTGTGTGTGTCTTATGAATAAATAAATAAAATCTTAAAAAAAAAATTATGTGCACCCTGGGTGCCTGGGTGGCTCAGTTGCTTAAGGGTCTGCCTTCAACTCAGGTCATGATCCCAGGGTCTTGGGATCGAGCCCCGGGTCAGGCTCCCTGCTCAGCAGGGCAAGATCTCTTTCTCCCTATGCCCTTCCCTCTGCTCATGTCCACTCTCTCTTCCTCTCAAATAAATAAACAGAATCTTAAATAAATAAATGTTTTTTAAAAATAAAATAAAATATATGCTCATCTCTCAGGAATAATTTTTCATTCTGCCCACACCTGCCACCCATTTCTCTGTAATCTCTTTGTCAAGCTCAAAGAGAAGCCCACAGCCTTCTGGAGCTAATTTAAACTCCCCAACTGGATCCCAAGGGTTTCTACCAGCTGTGTCTTATATGCAATGATACTTTTTTTTTTTTTTAATTTCACATTGTATGGAGCAGCAAGGCCCTGAAACTCTCTGAAGCCAAACATAGAGCCCAGCTTCAGCATCCCAGCTCCTGGGTATGAAAGGTGCAAACACCACTCCCACTCCCATTAGAGGATTAACATCAAAGCAAGTTCTCTGTGAAAACTTAACTGACCCACTGGGCTCTTAATCAAAGAGAAGGAAAGCAACCAGGGCCCATACACTAGACACTAATATTCCGAGTTTCTATCTGGTCTTTGCAGTGAAAAAAATGTGACTTTCCCAAAATTTAGAAAGATCAGACTACGAGCATAATTCTCAAATATAGCAGATAAAAAAGAAAAAAAATGATAGAGTTCATCTTCTGAACCTGCCCAAGTTTGTAAAACCTGATTTGGGGGGATACACAAAGTAAAAAACTGGAGGTTTTCAAACATTATTCAAAAATAGTTTTTTAGAGGCACCTGGCTGGCTCAGTTGGAAGAGCATACAACTCTTGATCTCAAGGTCATGAGTTTGAGCCCTACACTGGGTATAGAGATTACTTAAATAAACTTTTTTTTTAATCGAGGGTTTTTTTATTGTAATAATACAAACAATAATCAGCTGCCAGAAGAAAAAAAATGTGCCCTAGAAGTTATTTTAAACACTCTTCACTTGAGATAGAAAATGTGAAAATTTCACATACTAAATATAGCATTAATATAGTTCTCTAGTTCCTCTCATGCCAGGAAAGTACTCCAATATTATCCCACAACTTCTGTCCTTTTTTTTTTTTAAGTTTTACATTACCAAAAATCACACATCTGATAGTGAAAATTGGGGATACACAGTAACAGTTCTATAGGAAGGATTACTTTGAACATAAAAATAAATTAAGCACATTTTTACTAAGCAACCATTACATGTTGGTGAGTGAGGTTTTATTAAATGATTAACTCAAGCATTACAGTGGTAATGTAGTACATTTTCACCACAGTAGAGTAGAAAACACAAGTTCAGGCCTGGAAGTTATATTTAGACCTGCCTGGGTCAGAAACTCAGCCCTTTTAATCCTCCACTTCCCCACCTATAGAATGGGGATTCCAATCACCTCCCCAGATTATTGCAAGGATGCTAGCCAGATAATGCAGGTCAATAAGTCCGACTCAAAACAGAATCAAACACAATGCCATAGGACACTAAATGCTCAGCTATGGGACAAATCAGTGGACTCATAGAGACAGACCCAGGATTCCTCACGATTTCCTCCATAACTCTTTCACACTACAGATTCTTCATCCTGTTTCAGAAGAGAGACAAAAAACTACAATGGGAATATTTATAACAAATAGGTGCTCAAAAATGTTAACTGCCTTTACTTCTACCATCTTCAAATGCCCTTCACCTTGTATTCTTTAATAACCAGACCTTCCTATTCGGTGCTTTACCCAGCATGATAAACATAACTTACAGGCACAGAGCTCAGGACCTCAGCTCACTGGGAAGCAGAGTGACCTTGGCCAACAGTGTGACTTGAGCCAATAAAGTCAACCTCTCAGGGTTCAAGCCTCCTCATGAGTAAAGCAAAGAGGATGGCACAGATAACCACCCCTTATTCAACATCCTAAATTCTCTGAATTAAACAAAAATCTCACATCAATAAGGCAGCTATTTGTCCATTATACATGTTACAATAAAATCCCTCAGGGAAGGCTGGCATTCAGAGGAACCCTATCTAAAAGGAATGCTGTACTTTTCAATGATTGAGCCAACTCAATGGCACTAACTTGATCCTCAAAAGCTAGTGAGTGTGTTAACTATCAAGCAAAGCAGCTTACACAATAATTCTCTGGAATTTCTGAGAACTTTAGCCAAGCACAGAGAAATCATGAGAATTAAGAAGAAACCACCAGATGTCACTCTCACAAAAAACAGCATTGCTTTAGTTTCTAACATAGATGAGTGTGATACAAAAAGAAGAGAGAAAGAAAGAAAGAAAGAAAGAAAGAAAGAAAGAAAGAAAAGAAAAGAAAGAAAAGAAAAGAAAGAAAAGAAAAGAAAAGAAAAGAAGAAAAGAAAAGAAAAGAAAAGAAAAGAAAAGAAAAGAAAAGAAAAAAGAAAAGAAAGAAAGAAGTTAACTTTACAAAGGGGGAGAAGAATTTCCCTTTTTGCATTTCACTATAAATATGGAACTGAGCTACAGCTCTGCTATGCTCAGGTGAGCACTTACAGATTTTATTTATTTATTTGAGAAAGAGAGGGGTAAGGAGAAGGAGAAAGAATCTGAAGTGACTACACACTGAGCACAGAGCTTGGGGCTGGGACTGGGAGATCATGCCCAGAACAGAAAGCAAAAGTAGGATGCTTAACCAACTGAGTCACCCAGGTGCTCCTAAAGTGAGCATTTAAAAGGAAAATTGTGTATAGTCAAAATTAACATTGAACAAATCCATAAATTACCATTATTTAATAGAGTACACATGGCTTTGGATATAATCTCATAGAGGAATGGTTAGGTGACAAATATAGTATGTGCATAGTGATATATGGTATGTAATTAAGAGTACATATGCAAAACATTTTTTACTATTGTGTGTTACTGAATTTAACACAAATGACTAAATTAGGGGTGCCTGGGTGCCTCAATTAAGCATCTGCCTTAAATTCAGGTCATGACCTCAAGGTCCTGGGATCCAGCCTGGGCATTGGGCTCCCTGCTCAGCAGAGTCTGCTTCTCCCTCTTCCTCTTCCCTTCCCTTTGCCCTTCCCCACCCCCACTCATGCATGTTCTCTCTCTCAAATAAATAAAATCTTTAAAAATAAATAAATGACAGAATTATTTTACTCACCTCAGCTACATAGTCCTCAGCTACTATTTTTCTAGTTGTAAAATGAACCTTGCTAATCACTTACCATCTCAAATACTCCAGTCCTCTGGTGCCAACCCCACCTAATCTATTATAAACAATAATATCTAGGACATACCATTTTTGCAAAGGAATAATTTTACACAAAATGAACAAACAGCAACAAACAGAACCAACAGGCTGAGTTCTAACATTTTAAACTACCCAATTTTGAAACCATCACAAGTAGAGGTATTTTAAAATTAAAAGGAACATAGTTTGTTGCCTTTTCTTATGAATAAACTATTGTAAAGGCTATTTAACAACATCCAGACACTATACTGGACTCTTGGATGCTTATTTCTAATTGATAGACAATTATAAAAAGTGAGATTCTCACCTCTGCTACTACTATGTTCTGATAATAATAGTGATGGTAACACCTCTGAGTCCCAATCCTTAGCATGTATTAACTCATTTAATTTTCATAATGACCCTATGAAATAAGACTATTATTATGTACAAATTAGAAACTAAGACTCAGAGATTTAATTAGCATATCTAGGATCCTATAGCTGAGCCTCAGTTTCTCCATCTGTACAATTGCTTTAATACTACTTAATTTATAGCATTGAGGGGTTTACCCAAGATAATGTATTTAATGCACCTAGCACAGTGTTGGCATAGTAGACACTAATAAACAATTTTTTCTGTTATCATTGAAGTGTTCCTATAGCCATTCCTATAGTGCAGCCTAGGGATGAGCAAAACAAAACCTCTTGCATCATCTTGCTGGACCCTCAAATTTTTCAACTATTACAGAAAAATGACAGAGTTAGCATTCCCTTTGGTCACTGTGTTACAAAGTAAATGACCTAAAAATAGACCACAGAATCTTGCTACTTAGTGCTCAGAAGAGGCAGTTCCTGTAGAGTACAGCTTCAAAGAAGACCCCAAACTGAGAAAACCCAAAAGTCAAGAGAGATGAAGAAGGAAGACTTGAGTTCAAGTGTGTTCAAATCCCAGTTTCACCACTCACTAGCTCTGTGATCTGCGGTGAACTACTGTTCTTCTCTGTTCTTGTTTCCCATCTCACTGGGTTGTCCATGGATTAAATGACACAGTGAAAAGCACGTAGAACAAATAATGAGTACAAAACATTAGCTTTTACCCTATTATTGTTGGGACTTATATCTCCTAAAGGCACTGGTGAGTGGTACTGTGTGCTACAGCCTGGACAGCTGGGGAGTGAACAAGGCACAACACTTGGCACTAAGTGGCCTGGTTCTGCCTCCCTCTGGCTGACATGTCCTGGTGTCCCCAAATAGATCAGTCCACCACAGCAAACCCATGCACCAAATCCAGCCTGCTGGCTGTTTTTGTAAATAAAGTTTTATTGGAACACTACCACACTCAATCATTTATTTACATATTGCCTATGGCTGTTTTCCTTATACAACCACATAGTGGAGTGGTTGCAAATGAGACCATATGATCTACAAAGCTGAAAATACTTACTCTCTGGCCTTTTACCAAAAAAGCTTGCCTATACTTACACAAATGGATAAATTTTCTTCCCTACTGCAATGGATGTTTTGAGGATAGAGTAAGAAATAGATGTGAAAAATCTATAAAATATAAGGATTATTTACCAAAAGCCCAGAGTCTTCAAGCTTTAAATTCAAGAGGGAAATAATGCTAAGAACATGGGCTGTAGAGTCCCACCATCATCTCTATCACTTATATATGTGGCCATGCGGAAGTTACTTAGAGTCTCTGATATTGGGCAGCTGGGTGGCTCAGTGGTTTAGCACGCCTTCAGCCCAGGGTGGGATCCTGGAGACCCGGGATCAAGTCCCACGTCGGGCTCCCTGCATGGAGCCTGCTTCTCCCTCTGCCTGTGTCTCTGCCTCTTTCTCTCTCTCTGTGTGTCTCTCATGAATAAATAAATAAAATCTTTAAAAAAAAAAAAAAGAGTCTCTGATAGTCATATTCATCATTGTAAAATGGGAATGGCAACAATATCAAACTTCTGGGGCTGAAAGAAGTACCCAAGATGTATGTAAGGTTTAGCTTGCTGTCTGGTCTATAAGTACTCAATAATGTCACCTCTTATTAAATTATTACTTTTGTTGTTAACACTGCAGGGAAAAGTTATGTGTCCAAATACTGGACCACCCGGATAGTACCTTCCCTCTCAGGGTATCTACTCTCATGAAAATTAAAGCTGCTAAGCAAAGATGTTGCAGACAGTAATCTGTTCTTTTGGGTTATTCTAAGGGAAAAAAGGCTAAGACTCCAACATACTCATTTCTCTCAAGACTAAATTCTCCTCAGGGGCGCCTGGTGGTTCAGTTGGTTAAGTGTCTGATTCCTGATTTTGGCTCAGGTCATGATTTCAGGGTCACAGGATGGACCTCCAGGCTGGGTGGAGCCTGCCTGGGATTCTCTCTCTCCTTCTCCCTCTGCCTCTCCCCTGCTCGCATTCTCTTGTGCTCTCTCTCTCTCTCAAAAAAAAAAAAAGAAGAAGAAGAAGAAATTCTCCTTCCCTCTCACCATTTCCCTCTCAACATCAAGAAATTTTCAGCAAGAAGCTGAATGCCTACCTACATATTCAATGCAGATAAATAAACTTTATACTGTAAGACAATAACTGTATCAATCCCATCACAAGTGAAATGCTGACATGTTGGTTTCTAATAAGAAGCAGTTAAATATGGAAACTTACTCAAAACTAGCAGAAAGAAGAGGCTGCCACAAGGGATTAGGATAGTAGATCATATAATTAGTATCTTGAATATGCACTATACATCAAAAAAAATTTAAGAATTTAACATTCAAAAAAAAAAAAAGAATTTAACATTACTTAGAGAATCCAGAAGTGGACCCTCAACTTTATGGCCAACTAATATTCGACAAAGGAGGAAAGACTATCCACTGGAAAAAAGACAGTCTCAAAAAAAAAAAAAAGTCTCTTCAATAAATGGTGCTGGGAAAATTGAACAGCTATGTGCAGAAGAATGAAACTGGACCATTCTCTTACACCATACACAAAGATAAACTCAAAATGGATGAAAGATCTAACTGTGAGACAAGATTCCATCAAAATTCTAGAAGATAACACAGGCAACACCCTTTTTGAACTTGGCCACAGTAACTTCTTGCAAGATACATCTATGAAGGCAGGAGAAACAAAAGCAAAAATGAACTATTGGGACTTCATCAAGATACGAAGCTTTTGCACAGCAAAAGAAACAGTCAACAAAACTAAAAGACAACCTACAGAATGGGAGAAGGTATTTGCAAATGACCTATCAGATAAAGGGCTAGTATCCAAGATCTATAAAGAACTGATTAAACTCAACAGCAAAGAAACAAACAATCCAATCATGAAATGGGCAAAAGACAAGAACAGAAATCTCAAAGAGGAAGACATAGACATGGCCAACAAGCACATAAGAAAATGCTCTGCATCACTTGCCATCAGGGAAATACAAATCAAAACCACCATGAGATAACTCACACCCGTGAGAATGGGGAAAATTAACAAGGCAGGAAACAACAGATGTTGGAGAAGATGTGGAGAAAGGGGAACCCTCTTGCACTGTTGGTGGGAATGGGATATGGTGCAGCCACTCTGGAAAACTGTGTGGAGGTTCCTCAAAGAGTTAAAAATAGATCTGCCCTACGACCCAGCAATTGCACTGCTGGGGATTTACCCCAAAGATACAGATGCAGTGAAACGCTGGGACACCTGCACCCCGATGTTTCTAGCAGCAATGTCCACAATAGCCAAACTGTGGAAGGAGCCTCATTGTCCATCAAAAGATGAATGGATAAAGAAGATATGGTCTATGTATACAATGGAATATTACTCAGCCATTAGAAACAACAAATACCCACCATTTGCTTCGACGTGGATGGAACTGGAGGGTATTATGCGGAGTGAAATAAGTCAGTCAGAGAAGGACAAACATTATATGGTCTCATTCATTTGGGGAATATAAAAAATAGTGAGAGAATAAAGGGGAAAGGAGAAAAAATGAGTGGGAAATATCAGAAAGGGAGACAGAACATGAGAGTCTCCTAACTCTGGGAAACGAACAAGGGGTGGTAGAAAGGGAGGTAGGCAGGAGGTGGGGGTGACTGTGTGACAGGCACTGAGGGGGGCACTTGATGGGATGAGCACTGCGTGTTATGCTATATGTTGGCAAATTGAACTCCAATTAAAAATAAATTTAAAAATAAATAAAAAATAAAAAATAAAATCTAGTTTATCTGAAAAAAAAAAGAATTTAACATTCTTTAAAAAAATTAAAATTCTAAACATGTAAAAGACAAATACTAAAAATCTGGTAAAACTAATGCATTAAAAAGAATTTGAGGGACGCCTGGGTGGCTCAGTGGTTGAGCATCTGCCTTTGGCTCAGATCGTGATCCCAGAGTCCTGGGATCCACTCCTGCATCAGGCTCCCCGCAAGGAGCTTGCTTCTACTTTTGCCTATGTCTCTGCCTCTGTCTCTCTCATGAATAAATAAATACATAAATAATCTTCAAAAAAGGAATTTGAAATAACTGCAAAGGAGTGCCAGGGAGCAGATGCATTTGAGGCTGATGTAAATCCTCAAGATCTCAATTATAGTGGTGGTTAAATGGGTATACACAATTAAGAAATTTAACCTGTACATTTAATATGGATGCATTTTAGTGCATGCGGATTATACCTCCATAGAGTATTTTTTTTTTAATTTGGGAAGGAGCACCTGGGTGTCTCAATGACTGAGTATCTGCCTTCAGCTCAGGTTTTAATCTCAGGGTCCTGGGTTCGAGTCCCACATCGGGCTCCTCGCAGGGAGCCTGCTTCTCCCTCTGCCTATGCCTCTGTCTCTCTGTGTATCTCTCATGAATAAATAAATAAAATATTTTAAAAAAGAATTTGGGAAAAAGCTAATATAAAAAAACTTCCATATGAAGAGTTAAAAATGTGGATGCCAATATCATAAGGATATCATCATAATAATGGTATCAGTTCCACAATACTTTTAACATGCCAGGCACCTTTGCATATGTTAACCCATTTGTTCTTCTTAGCAACCCTCTGAAATGGCTTAGTATTATCTCCACTTTACAAATGATGAAACTGGGACATAGAAGGTTTAAATAAGTCTCCCAAGGTCACAAAGCATCTAAGTGACAGAACTGGAATTTGAACCCACAAAGCTCAATTTCGGAATCTGTGACTTTTATTCACTGCCATTAAAGCCTTTAAAACTGCCTTTGACAAACAGATTTTGTAGATTCAACAAACTGAGCTATTTGACAAAATGACCCTCATCAAACGAGACCAAAGCTTTGGAGATACAACTTCTCCCACCAGACAGCTCACTTGCAAACTTAGGTACAGGGTATCTCAGCTCTGAGTTCCTTTCAGGCCTCAGCCACAGGTTCCCCAAGGCATTTCCATAGCACCAAAGGCAGCTGCACCAAAAACTACTACTTGAAAGAATAAAGAAACAAATGAGTGGATCCAGGAATGCACAAAGGCATTTGATTACACCTCAGGCATCTGTAGATACAAACTTTGTTCAACAGCTCTGCACAAGTGTGTACACATACACACTGGTTACTTAAGTCAATGAAAAGATTATTCTGATTAGTAAGCTATAAAACTGTTATCGAGGGGATCCCTGGGTGGCTCAGCGGTTAAGCGCCTGCCTTCAGCCAGGGCATGATCCTGGAGTCCCGGGATCAAGTCCCATGTCAGCATGGAGCCTGCTTCTCCTTCTGTGTCTCTGCATGGAGCCTGCTTCTCCCTCTGTGTCTCTGCCTCTCTCTCTCCGTGTCTCTCATGAATAAATAAATAAAATCTTAAAAAAAAAAAACTGTAATTGAACACATCAAATCTCTGTCACTACGAGAGTCTATAAAGTATTTGGCATGTTTATACACCTAGCATTATGCTTTGTCTTTTAATATATTGCCTCACATAAAACAGATAGCATTTCTCTAAGAGTGTAATTATCATCCTAGAGCAAATAAATGGTTTACACACAGGCCTATCTGACTCCATAGCCTGAGCTCCTATCCATCATGCCAAGAAACCTGATAAGTAGTTCTAAAGTTATCTGAAAGGAAAATGGGACTTTCCTTGCCAAATTAAAGCTGTAGAATTGGCACGGGAATGTATGTATGTATCAATAGAACACAATAAAGTATATAAATACAAATTCCTGTACATACAGGAATTTACTTTATGATTCAGTTAAATTTTTCAACTGGAAAACAAAGAATAAATTATTTAATAAATGATGCCAAGGAAATTGATTAATCTGTTGGGACAAAAATAAAATTAAACCCATACACAAATTTCCATATAGATTAAATATACGCACATGCACACACACAGAAGAGATGAGCGTATAGAGAATATTTTTTTAATAATCTTGAAATAGGAACAATCCTCCTAAGACAAAACCCAGAAATGATAAAGAAAAGAGTGAAAGATTTGCCTACATGAAATTTTTAAGCTTCCAGGGCAAGTATATGGCTAGGAGAAAATATTTAAGGCAACTTTACCAGACAAAAAATTACTTTCCATTTGAAATAAAGCACTCTTACAGGGCAATAAGAGACAGTCAAAAAGCTCAATAAAAGATGTGAAAATACAGTTCACTGAAGAAGAAACCCAATAGCCAAAAACTCAGAAATACGTTATCTAAAAATGGGTGCCTGGGTGACCCAGATACTTAAGTGTCTAACTTTTAACTTCAGCTCAGGTCTTGATTTCAGAGTCATGAGTTCAAGCCCTGTGCTAGGTGCCATGCTGGGTGTGGAGTTTACTTTAAAATTAAAAATGCACCTAAAAAAATAAATAAATAAATAAAAATAAAAATAAAAAAAATAAAAAAAATGCACCTAAAAAGTAGTATTATTTTGTCAACATGACTGACAAAAATGTACAAGATTGATAATATCCACACTTGGCAGAGACGCTGGAAAGTGAACATATAACTTTGCTATGGTCTGTTTAGAACATTGCTATGGGGTCTGCTATGGTCAGCCTTACAGGATCTATTTTTAAAATTAATGCATATACATTGACACAGCAATACTACTTCTAGGATTCTATGCTATTACAATATTCTTAAACCTGCACCAGGGTCCATCTGTTATGGAGCATATTACATTGGGAAAAAATTAGAAACTACCTAAATGATCTTCTACACAAAAAAAGTAAATAAATAATGGTACAGTAACATTACTCAATTTCCTCCAGTCATTATATAAAGAATAAAGCAAACAGTGGAAATATCGGTAAAATATATTAAAGGAAAAGCCTAACCCCAGTAAAGGTGTATAGTATATATTTATAAAAACTCTTAATGTTGATTTCTTCTGAGAAGGAAAAAGGAAGGAGTGGTAAAGGGAAAGATCATGTTTTGACCTCACCATCATTTAGATCTTTTATAACAAGAATGCTTTTATGTATTATTTGTATAATGTGAAAATGAACAATTGGAACAAAATAAAAAAAGGTTAAAATACTTCTTCAAGATAAGCAGATTAAACACACCTAGAAAAGACTCCTGAACAATAAAGTAACATATTTCAGCTGAATTTGTTTTATAACCCAGTTGCTTCCATGCCCAGGATAAGTAAACAGCACTTCCAGTGCCTAGATAACTTTTTTAAAAAACCTTTTTATTTAGAAATAATTTTAAACTTTTTTTTTTATAAATTTTTATTTATATATGATAGTCTCACAGAGAGAGAGAGAGGCAGAGAGAGAAGCAGGCTCCATGCACCGGGAGCCCGACGTGGGATTCGATCCCGGGTCTTCCAGGATCGCGCCCTGGGCCAAAGGCAGGCGCCAAAGCGCTGTGCCACCCAGGGATCCCGAATTTTAAACTTAAAAAAGCTACCAGAATAAGAATAGTAAAAAGAACACCTGTGTGCCATTTATACAGATTCGTCTATTATCAACACTTTGCCTGTTTGCTTTATAGTTTGCTCTCCCCTCCCACCTCCCTTCTCCTTCTTTTCTACTTACTACTATTTTTTCTGAACCATTTGAGAGTAAATTACAAATATCGTGGCCCCTTGCCTGTAAATACTTTCATATGTATTTCCTAAAAATAAGGTAGTCTCTTATGTAACCACCATACAGTTATCCACTTCAATAAATTTAACTACCTGAAACTACTGTCCAGATTCCAATTTTGTCAATTGACCCAACAATTTTCCTTTTTGGCACTTTTCCCTTACAATACAGGGTCTATCAAGCTGTCATGTTTTCTTTACCCCTTTTAATCTGGAATATTCTCACAGTCTTTATCTTTTATGACTTTACTATTTTTAGAGAGTACAGCACTCCTCTCTTTTTTTTGTAAACAGAACCTTCCTTATTTAAAGTTTCTCTGATGTTTCCCCATGATTAGGTCCAGGTTAGGCTACTTCAGAAGGGACACTGTGTCTTTGTCAGGTCATTTATATCCAGAGCCACAGATGTTCATCTGCCAGCACTGGTGATATTAATTTTGATCACCTGGCCAAGGTGTTGTCTGACTTCTCCATTGCACAGTTACTATTTTTGTCTTGTAAAATAAGGAGTTTGTGGTTGAGACAGTGTAAGATCATGTAAATAGGTTGAGCATCCGACTCTTGGTTTCAGCTCAGATCATGATCTCAGGGTCGTGAGATCGAGCCCCACATTAGGCTCCATGTTTGGCAGGGTGACTTCTTGAGATACGCTCTCTTCCCTCCCTCTGTCCTTCCCCTACTTATGCGCGCAAACTCTCTCTCTCTTAAATGAATAAATATTCTTTTAAAATGTAAACATTCTCCTCATCCAAATTTGCCCTTAGATTCAGCACCTATGGTGATTTTTATTTATTTACTCATGAGCGACACAGAGAAAGAGGCAGAGACACAGGCAGAGGGAGAAGCAGGCTCCATGCAAGGAGCCCAATGTGGGACTTGATCCAGCAACTCCAGGAGCATGCCCTGGGCCAAAGGCAGATGCTCAACCACTAAACCACCCAGGTGTCTCTTCAGTTATTTTTCTAATTCTCCTAATAAAGACTGAGGTATATAGCCGCTGACTTACACACCAACGTACATTACAAAATGGACTTTATTACAATGAGAATATTAAAGATCTACCTGGTTTGCTGCCACCTGAAGCTGATTACCAATTCTTAGCTGTTTACTCATTGCTCTAAATACCTGGAAGGGAACTTAAAGGATCGTTAGCATTTATATCAGATTAATAGACCTCGAAACTCTAAAACTAGGTCTCTTTAAATCACTTCTAGGGCAGCCCGGGTGGCTCAGCGGTTTAGCGCTGCCTTCAGCTCAGGGTGTGATCCTGGAGACCGGGGATCAAGTCCCACGTCGGGCTCCCTGCATGGAGCCTGCTTCTCCCTCTGCCTGTGTCTCTGCCTCTCTCTCTCTCTGTCTCTCATGAATAAATAAATAAAATTTAAAAAAAAAAATCACTTCTAACTAAGAGAGAGCTATTTATAGTAAAAGCTGCAAAAAGATGTGCAGCCAATCTGAAAACAAAGAACTGCCAAAATTAAGAGACTGAGAAGCAGCTAGAGACAACAGGAGAAATCAATCGTAATAAAGTTTTACTCAAGTCATAACAGACATTTGAGGAACTTCAGTACACTTCACAGACACAGAAGCTCCGGAGAGCCTTGCAGATTTGCAGCTGTAGAGGAAGTGAACTGACTCTGGGGAAAGATGAAGCTATTCCAACTAAGATACATCTGTACAAGAGCCAGAAGCCTGAAGGCCATTTTACTGCCCCTTTCTGGCCTTTTCTGCTGTCAAAATAAAAGCGAGGAAGCTGAGATAGTTTCATATGCTTTTTTTTTTCTTTCATTTTTTTTTTTGTTGTTGTTTTGTTTGTTTGTTTGTTTGTTTTTAGTATGCTCCACATTCAGCATGGAGCCCAATATGGGGCTTGAACTCATGACCCGAAGATCAACACTTGAGCTGAGATCAAGAATGGGATGCTCAACTGATTGAGCCAGCCAGGCATCCTGGAAGCTGAGGTACTTTCAAAAGCGCTGCTCCAGCGTCCATTTTCCAGCTTCCTGTGTCTAAAAAGGAGTGGCAATCGAAGTTCCTGGATTCTGGCTTCTTGATCCATGAATGACAGCTACAGTATTATGTAGCTATGAACATTTAGCTCTAGAACAGCCAGCCAAGGAGAATGAGCACCTCCCCTAGTGAGTCAGCTCCAGAGGAGACCGAAGGTCATTCTTGCAGGCTCAGCCTAGAGCTGCTCCTTCAGCGGCTCTGTGCAGTCTGTAAACACCTACTTCCCTTCTATTTCTTCAAGACCCCACAGCAGCTTCTGCTTCCTGCGCTGAAAACCTGACGGAGTGAGACAGATGACCCAGAAGAAAATAAACAAGATAATACAGACTATGATCATATCAAAGAAGAAATACACAGGATGCATAATAGAGTTAAGAGAAAGGCTGCTCTGAAGACAGAACCACAGGGAAGCCACACTTGGAACCTGATCTTTCCAGAGAGGGCGGAAAGTTAAGAAGGAGCAGGTCACGTGAAGGCCTGGCTGAAGCCTGCCAGGCTGGGGAAATGTGCAAGAACACCACAGCGGGAAAGAATGGGGTGTGTTCAGGAGATCTACTGGAAGCCAGGGTGTATAAAACAGCAGCAGCAGATGAGGAAGAGGAAGGCAAAGGCCTGATCATGGAGACCACAGGAGGGAGCATGCATTTTATTATAAACACTCTAGAAAGCCACTAAAGCTTTAAGCAGGGAAGTAACATGTAACAATGTTTATGAATGAGCATGTGGGCCGCAGAGTTAGAGTGGACTGCAGAAAGGCAGAGGCAGCAGGCAGACCAGTTAGGATGCTGTCCAAGAGGTGAGGGCATGAGAAGACACTGGTGTGTATGGAGAGAAGGGCCGGGCTGCAATAAGGAGCCATGCTCTGGAGCTAGAGTCCAGAGGACTAGCTGATGACACAAATGTAGAAGTAAAAGAAGGGGAGAGTGAGGGTAGCAGAGACAGGGAATCTGGAGGAGGCACAGGGAGGGCTGTTTGGATTGAACAATGCTGTTTTAAATTATTTCCCCAAAGCCTTGAATTTGCTCTTGAAATAATTATAGAAAGGACGATTGCCTCCAAATTGTCACAACTGAAATGGAATGCTTTGTGGTCTTAAATAAAGTGGCAGGAGTTGGGCACCTGGGTGGCTCTGTGGTTGAGTGTCTGCCTTCAGCTCAGGTCATGATCCTGGGGTCCTGGGATTCAGTCCCACATCAGGCTCCCCCTGAGGATCCCGCTTCTTCCTCTGCCTGTGTCTCTGCCTCTCTCTGTGTGTCTCTCACGAATAAAACCTTAAAAAAGAGAGAGAGAGAGAGGCAGGACTTCCTTTAAGCCTGTCACATGTCCCTGAGAGGAGCTTAATCTACTGTCTTGTGAAACCTGCTTTCCCAGGCAAGCAGACCCCAAATGCTGACTGGGACTGGGCTTGTGTAGATCAGAAAGCAGGACATTAAGTTCAAATGCAACCTCCTCCTCCGCAAACTACAAAGGGAGATGAAAAACAGGAAAGCCTTTAGAAGAAGAAAAGGATTTTTTCTAGGCCAGTAGCTTTACTTTTTAAATGCCAAATATAATTAGATACATTTTTTTTTAAGATTTTTATTTATTTATTCATGAGAGACACAGAGAGAGAAAGTGAGAGGCAGAGACACAGGCAGAGGGAGATGCAGGCTCCATGCAGGGAGCCCGACATGGGACTCGATCCTGGGTCTCCAGGATCACGCCCTGGGCCAAAAGCAGGAACTAAACCCCTGAGCCACCCAGGGATCCCCAATACATTTTGATTTATGGAGCCTCACATTTTAGTGAAGTCTTCTCAACTATTTATGAAATTGGAGTAGATGTGCTTTATGTGTGATGAAAAAGACTTCCATGAATCTCTTCCATGTCTTCTATTTGAAAAAACTGGGAGAAATACCATATATACGCATATGCTATTATTACTAAATAAGCAAATTGTCAGAAATGTGAACAGCTCAAGTTTCTAAAAACAATGTAAGAGTAAGTTCTGGTGTATGAATAAGTTATGTGTATGAATAAGTTTTGGTCATCCTACGTTTGTGAACACTCCCTACCCAGCCAGACTACAAGCGATATCTCGCTTATGCTCACTGTGGGAGCGGGGACACTATGGCTCCAAGTGCCTTGCCCTTGATTACCCAGCTTGAGCCAGTTCTCCAAAAGGATATTAACCACTGTTTGCATTTTATTTTTTTAAGATTTTTTATGTATTTATTCATGAGAGACACAGAGAGCGAGAAAGAGAGGCAGAGACACAGGCAGAGGGAGAAGCAGGCTCCATGTAGGGAGCCTGACGCGGGACTCGATCCCAGGTTTCCAGGATCACACCCTGGGCTGCAGCCAGCGCTAAACCGCTGTGCCACCGGGGCTGCCCCCACTGTTTGCATTTTAAAATAAAAACAAAACAAAACCTTCTCTCCAGAAACTGAACCTTCAAATTAATATCAGCAAGTGAATATTTAACATCAAGATGTTCAGTATAGCTAGTTGCTGTATTTGATACCATCTTACCATGATTCTCTCCTGCTCTATAAAATTCTAGCCATCCGAAAGTACTGATAAAAAATGAAATCCATACATAGTTGCTACTCAAATTAATGGCTGCAATTAAGTATTTATAGTATGGCCAGCACTCAGTATGGTGCCAGGACCACACATAGCACCTCTAGGAGGTGGGCATTAGAATCCCCATTTGATTCTCACAGAGAATCAGAATTCTCAGGTGGGCATTAGAATCCCACATTTGATTCTCACAGAGAATCAGATTATGTAACTCGCCCAAGTAACTACCAGCAAATGGCAGAACCTTGATGGGTGATGCCTGCAAGCCCACCCATGTTCTTTCCCTCTCTTTCATGTGCCTTCCTAAGAAGAGACACAACAAATCTGAAATTCAGGGACACCTAAAAAGAGGCTGACTTCGGGATCCCTGGGTGGCGCAGCGGTTTGGCGCCTGCCTTTGGCCCGGGGCACGATCCTGGAGACCCGGGATCGAATCCCACGTCGGGCTCCCGGTGCATGGAGCCTGCTTCTCCCTCTGCCTGTGTCTCTGCCTCTCTCTCTCTCTCTGTGACTATCATAAACAAATAAAAATTAAAAAAATTTAAAAAAAAAAAAAAAAAGAGGCTGACTTCATTTGACTCTGTCCCACTTGAGACTTCAACTCTGGAGACAGTCCCTTTTATTCAACTGCTAATGGCTTAGAAATGGAATTGCATGCTTATTTCTCTAGCAGGAGCTAAACATATTGAATAAATAGGATCTGCCTTGGGGAATGAACTAGGAAATCAGGAAAAACCCTTTATCCATGTACACTACACGTCTGCTTTCCTGCAAACGGGACAAATTCTTCATTTGGACAGGGGTAATTCATGCAACCCTCGAACCTCTCTTCTGGTGAAGTTACAGTGTAAGAGCCAAGTCAAGCACTGACCAAAATGCACCTTGTTGTCCAGTCCTGTTTTTTGATGCCTAACACTATTGTATTATCCCTATCATATATAATGGCATCTCATTTTTATATCTGCCTGAGAAATTTTATTTTCTTCTTGTGATTTTAAATTGTTCAATTATTTTAAGAGTTAAAAGTGTATTGAGGTGAGAGCAAATGGGTACAAGGAATCTCTATGGGGTGATGGAAATGTTCTTAAATTGGATTGTGGTGGGGAGAGAGAGGTGGGCAAAATGGATGAAGGGGGTCAAAAGGTACAAACTTCCAGTTAAAAAATAAAAAAGTCCTGAGGAGATGAGGTATAGCATGTTGACTAATAACAATACATTACACATTTGCAAATTGCAAGAGTAGATCTTAAAAGTTCTCTTACCATAAGAAAAAAAATGTAACTAATGTATGGTGACAAATGTTAACAATGCTCATTGTGGTGATCAGTCTACAATATGTATAAATATCAAATCATTATGTCATATACCTAAAACGAATATAAAGTATTATGTTAATCGTACCTCAATTTCAAAAAAAAACTGGATTGTGGTGATCTGTGCACAATTCTGTAAATTTACTAACAATCACTGAACTGTACACTTAAAAGGAATCAATTTTATGATATGTATTCACACGTCAATAAAGCTGTTTTGTTTTTCAAGTGTATTGAAATAAGGCCAACAGATTGCAAAGGCAAATTCTCCTTCCTGGTTGAGTAGATAAAAATATCACATTGTTAGAAACCCCTATAGGGGTTTAGGGAGTTCCTTTTCTGCTGTCTCCTGGAAAAAACCACCCTTTCCTTTTGGAACAACGGGAACCTCTGTCTTATCCCCACCAGGTGTGGTGGCATGTATGCCGAAAGAGAGATACTTCTCCTTCCTGCCAGCCAAGAATGCTACATAGTTATTGAGCACCTTCTGAAGGGGAGGAAGGGAGGGAATACATAGAAGGGCTGGAGGAGAAGTGCCCACAAGTCTTAACGTATGAAGAGGAACTGGCCAGGTGGGAGAACAGCATATTAAAAGCTGGGACTAAACTTTTGGGAGCTGGAAGGTGGAAGGGAAACTATAAGCACTTCAGCACTATTAGTCCCGTTAGGAATGAAAACTTCTGGGAGCCACCCTAGACCTACTGAGTCGGAATGGTTCTGTGGAAGGCCTAGGAATGTGCATCTTAACAAGTCATCCACTCCCCTAACCTGGTGATCTATGGACACCGAAGTATGAGAACCAGTGAGCTAAGTCCCAGGGAAGGCCTTATATGCCGTGCTAATGTGCACAATACCTCCAAGGCAATGAGAAGCTGTGAACAGATTTTAAACAGGACTTGAACTTTAGGAAGAGCAGTCTGGCATGGCGCATTGCTTTGGGGTTAATCAAGAACCCTAGAACCCCCTCCAGGTCCAAGAGTGCGCACACATACTGTCACTTCCTTTACCTTTTAATCTCTTACACTAAGTAACGAAACACAAACACAACTTTTACAGGTCACAGTCTCCTGTTAGCATCGAGGTGCTATGTAAAAAAGCTATAAAGAATGTTACAACATTTGCCAATGTTAAAGAGGAGATCATCTTGCACAGCAAAATGTTTGGAAAAACCAAAGGTTACATACCATTTATGTGTCAAGGGGGAATGTCATTTTCAAAATATAACTGCTACTGCCAAATGCCTTCCTGACAAATACTAACACGTTTCTGCACTGAGCCCCTGTTTACCACTCTCTTTCGCGGTAAGTGGTTTCCCCTCCGGTCCTCAGGGAAGGAAAGTGTGCGGACTGGAAGCTTGCATAATTCACCTGAATGGATTAATCTGAGAGCTAACTGCATCTATTCTAAAGGGGTCCTTCTGCTGAACAGGAGTTGCACTGGAGCCTGGAGTGGCCAACTTTCACACAGCCGGCTCCTCATCTGGTTGGGAAAATAATGTCAAGCATCCACATGTGCAGTCTCAACAATAAATAGAGCTAAGTGCAAACATTTGCACCCCATTAGCTAAGCATTTTACAGGGCTCTCATCCCCACAATAACCCACTGAAGGAGGTTCTATTCTCTTCACTTTACAGATGAAACTGAAGCTTAATTCATCCAAGGTTGTACATGGAAGAGTAAGAATTCCAACCCATGTCTAACTTCATTACTTGTAACATGCCATTTCATGGGATGCGTCAAACAGAGTTCTATTTTTTCCTGGGTTTTGATGCTTATATGAGTTTTAAGGTAATAGGCAAATTTAATTCATAAGGCTTGTAAGATATTATAAACAAATTTACACATATCCATGAAATTACTTAGTACAGGGGTCAGCAAATGTTTTCCATAAAGAATTGATAAATATTTAAGTCATGTGGGCCATTTAGTCCCTATCCCAACTATTCAATTCTGTGGTTGCAGTGTGAACATAATCACAGGCAACACCTAAACAATCAGGCATGGCTGTGTTCCAACAAAACTTTATTTTCGGGGCCCCTGGGTAGCTTAGTTGGTTAAGTGTCCAGTTGGTTAAGTCTCAGGGATGTGAGATCAGAGGGGAGTCTGCTTAAGGATTCTCTCTGCCTCTCCCCATTTTTTCTCTCCCCTCTCTGAATCTCTCTTTCTCCCTCTAAAACAAACAAACAAACAACCTTTGCTTACAAAAACAGGCAGGAAAAAGGCAGAGTGCATTTGTCCTTCTGACAAAGTCTGCCACCCTCTGACCTAATGGGAAGGGCACTAAATGTAAAGTTAGAGCACTTAGTTTCTAACGCCACATCTGTGCCTAATTAAGTTCAGGCCTGGGCCACTCACTTTCTGTTTCTCAGATGTGTGCTAACACAGAATCTCCTTCTCAGTTGGCTACAAAAATAAAGTAAAACTATAATTTGAACACACTAAAACATTTGCTGCAGATTCTTCAACAAACCCATAAAATAATAAACAGTAGCAGCAATATCTTAAGGTAAAAGTATATAGAAAAAGAGAACCACCATTTCTGGAGTAATCCTATATGCCAAATGCTTTGTTAAGTAGACTCTTATTTCATCCTCATCCACAACCTTATAGGGTAGGTATCATCATTCCCATTTTATAAATGAAGAGCATCAGGCAGGTTAAATAGCATGCCCAAGGTCGCAACTGGGAAGACAGGATCTGAGCTCAAGCTGGCCCTCTTCAGAAGCTCAATACTACTCTGCATAGGGAGTAGCTGCTCTTTGGCAATGAGCACTCCATCAATGATCCTGAACAGATGATGACACAGGAGTGCTTCTGGGAGAGGTTTTGGAGTCAGGCCCCATTCCCGTCTTCAGGAATCTCCCACTCTGTCATCTGTCTTGCTCACCACCTTTTGAAAAGAACACACTCCATTTGGCATGAAAAATGATGTGGCAATCTGAGGTTTGTTTCCTTTAGGTCTGAATGGAAGGACGGTGGCTCATGAGTTGAAAAAAGACCACAAACCCCAGAACTCTAGGACAAAGTTGTCTAAGGAAGCATGGGGGGAGAAAAGGACTAAGGGGACCCCCAGAGAAACCTGGACTGGCCCTGATGACCACACCAGAGTGTGGGTCATATGGTTCTGCATGTTGGAACTTAGTAAGAGGCTATGTGATGAAACATAAGCCTATGGAATTATTCAGGCATGTCTGACTTGTCTGCCTTCTTAATCACTGCAATGAAGTTGACAGTCATTAGCATAAAATTTCAGATACTAGTTGGGAAAGAAGAAAGGGAAACTAAAATAGAATCATAGATTCATCATTGCTTCCTTTATCGGAAGGAAGGGAGCGAGGGAGGGGGAGAGGGAGAGAGAGAGAACAAGAGAGAAAGAGGAAGGAAGGAAGGAAGACAGACCTTCCCCAAATACAGAAAAATAGATGTGTCTCCCCACTGTCAAAAAAATAAATTAGGAAAAAAACAAACCCAAGCTCCTTAGCTGAGCACTGAAGGTCTATCAGAATCTACTACAACACACAGTACAGCTCCGCTGCCTCAGCCCATAGCCCTCGCACACCCTCTGCCTCAGCACGATGGCCTCCGTAATGCTTCATCCATGCCTGAGCATGTTTCCTCTGCTGCTCCCTCTGCTTGAAGAAATGAAAGTGTGACCCATTCCACTGTTTCCTGCTAAAATGCACCCCTCACCATCCAAGTCAAATGCCACTGTCTACATCGCAGATGTCAAAGCTGAAAAGAACTTTAGAAATAGAGGGTCAAGGTCAATTCTTTCCCTGTTACCTATGAGGAAACCGAAGCCCAAAAGGGTTAAGGGTCTTCCTCTAAGTCACACAGCTGGGTAGTTCTAAGTCACACAAAGACATAGTCAGGAAACCAAATCAGCTGACTTATGGATGGGGGCATGTCATTGCTATGATGTCCTGATGGCTGCCCTGTGAAAAGTCCTCTCCTCTTCCTAAGGAGCACCAGAGTATTTACACTCTGTCTGGAATCTCCACTACTTTAGGTCAGAGCTGTGTGTTTGTGTCTATATTCCTAAGTACCCACTCTGTATCCTATCCATCATGTTATCCCAGTGCTCAGTTAACACTGCATACAGTCAGCCTTCAGTGGGCTGTAACAGTCATTGGACAAACAAAAGAAAACACCAGAAAAATCACCTGCTTCCCCACCTTGGATGCTGTATCCCTCCCATTAGCTTCCATGCAGTGCCAGAGAAAGCCGCCAACCACCTGCTGGTCTCTCCATACTTCTCTTCAGCTTGAACCCTTAAATGCATACAATAACATCCACAATTTGGCACGAAAGTCTTGGACAGCCCTTCTTACCCTTCCGGACTGGTTCCCTGCCACCCAGAGCACCACCAACTCTCCCTCACTTCTTTATTTTATGCCTGCTGTTCCCTCTCCCTGGGACACACTTCAAGAGTTCCCTTCATTCCCAATTCTCTCCTACACCGCTAACCCCAATTCACCCTGTAAGATCCAAATTTTCTAAGAAGTAGCCTCCTCCAAGTAACCATTCTTGATGACCCACCTCTTCCTTCAGATGAGGTGCCTCCCTCTCTGTTCCCAAAGCACCATGGCATCCCTCCTGTGGTTCTCAGCACAGAGTATTACGTCTGCTTGTCTATGCACCTGCTCCTGTTCCCCACTAGATCATAACTGAGAGCCAGAGCTGTGTTTGCCCCTACAGCACCTAATGCAATATTCAACACATTAAATTGGACTGAAAAATTCTTATTTACTAGGTGCAACTAGACCCAACAAATACATATATGTGGCATTATTTCATTAAAATATTTAAAAATATGTAGACCTTATGTACATGTCAGCATAATATCAGCAATACTAAGGGGACATGTCCAGAGATCTCGGCTTCTTTGCACTTACTATAAATCCAGTCTTTAAATAAAGAGCATAACATATTTAATGGCGTTATGAATGAACTGCCAGGCATTCAACAATTTGAGGAGTTCCTTTGGTATGGTGACCCAACCAATATAGCCAACCGGCCAGGGTGTATAATCAATATCCAGTAAGCACATGAGTGGAAGAAGAAAGTTCTGATACGGTTGGGGACAGAGCAGAAAGCTCTCCCCAGGAAGCCTCACAAGCACCAGGGCAGTCTCCATGGATTCATCTTCTAAAAAGTGCACACAAAGTGACTTCAGGAGACCCACTGGAGATGGCCACTGGGGCCCCCAAGACTTGGGGCTGGGCAGTTGTCAACAGATGGTTAGATAGAAACCCTGAGCCTCAGAGAATTCGCAGTATTAGATTCACACTGCAAAGAATTAGTGACAGCATCCTTGGGCAGGGAACTAAGATAAAGCCAACAGCTAACCCCAGGAAGATCTGACAGCTGCCTCAAGAGGACATGTCTGTGCTACTGGACTTGAAAAGAAGGAAGGGAGTATCCAAGTACAAAGGGAAGGTGAAGAGAAACTCCAAGTTTCCCTGAGAAGGTGGCATTCCAAGAAGAGATGACATTTCAAGAGACTCGAGATTGAACATTCCAGGAAAATTGCCTGTTGGTTAACCCGAGCAGGAGTTAGAGGCTGATGGTATAATCTGATGCTATTTTTTCCTCCCACTGACCTGCAGAACCAATTTACAAACATGCTTTCTTAACCTGGCCTAAATTCATGCCCTCATAAACAACCGGTTCATGCTCCCTTGGTAAGAGAAGTCACAGTGAGCCACAAAGATGAGTATATTCTATGTAAGATCCTCCCCATCCTCTACACCCACTCCTCCTGTGTTAAAAGCACACAAGGAACCCAGAAATATCACTGAACAGCTCCCCGCCTCTCCCCATTTACTGACCCTCAAACTGGGGAAAAGGCCCCCAAGCCAATTCCTCCTCCAGGCTCTTCCTCTCAAACAGCCTCTTCTCTCGTAGCCTGCAGCCTCTCCTCCCATTCAGGTCTCACCTCCTCCCACATTAAATGTTGCAAGAGCCACTCGCCCTTCCTGCTGCCACCTCCACAATCTGGCTGCATCAACTTGACCACATTTATCTTCCTAAAACAAATAACCTTATTACACTTGCCCAGCTAAAAAACCTTCTAGATTCCCATTTGTTAGAGGATTTGGCCCAAACTCCTTAGCATGATGTGATCATGCACCACATGATCCAAGCTGGACTTTCCTGTCTCAGCCCTCACCGGCTCTCCCTCCCTCACACTGAGTGCCCTGCTAAACCCATGTGTGCTCTCATTCTCGCCCCTCTCAACTTCTACCAGGCTTGGTAATTCACTTGCTCTGCACAGCACAAACCTGCTCACATTCATGACCCAGTTCAAATACTACCTCTTTCTTAAAGTCCCTGCCAACCCCTAAACCAGGGTGTTATTCCTGCATTGCACCTGTTGTCCTAGGGTAATTACTGAGAGCATGCATTTACTCTCATACTGCCTTGCTATGGATGATAAATTACATGGCCCTTCTATCTAAAACCTACCTTGAGCCAAAGATAGAACTAGTTACTCATGTAACTGTGTCTTTTGCTAGAGTGCCTATTCCTCAAGGACAATAATACTGTCTTATCTTAGTGGGCACTTAGTGTGTACTTCCAGTATCTACGGACTGTTAGGACCCGAGAGGTGCTCCACGAGCACTAGTGGAATGAAAGAATGAATCTGATTCTTAAAAAATATTGTAGCAATCAACTTTCTCTAAACTTCATCTAAAATTCCAATGGATAAATTTTCTAAATTAAAATTAAATCTGGAGCACCTAGGTGGCTCAGTCGGTTAAGGATCTGACTTTTGATTTCAGCTCAGGTCATGATCTCAGGGTCCTGGGATTGAGTCCAAGTCAGGTTCCACACTCAGCAGGGAGTCTGCTTGTCCCTCTTCCTCTCCCTCCAACCACCCCACTCCACTATGTGTGCTTGCACATGCTCACTCTCTCTCTCTCGCAAATAAATAAAATCTTAAAAAAAAAAATTAGATCTAAAAAGAATCCTGAGCCAAAAAAAACTTAAAATTAAATTTAAAATATTTAAATTAAAAAAATTTTAAAACCCTGGGCCAAAAGGCAGACCATGAAACCATCTGCCACATGAGCCCTTTCTTTCTCCAACTCAGTGTTTCTCAACTTTTTTTCATTATTTCCCTCTTAAGGAGCCATTAGATATTTTTTCCTAATCATACCCACCATGATTTTTTAACAGCACTGATATATGTATTATACATTAAAAGAGCAAGTATAGGGCAGCCCGGGTGGCTCAGCGGTTTAGCGCCACCTTCAGCCCAGAGCGTGATCCTAGAGACCCTGGATTGAGTCCCACGTCGGGCTCCCTGCATGGAGCCTGCTTCTCCCGCTGCCTGTGTCTCTGCCTCTCTCTCTCTCTCCTCTCTGTGTATTCACATGAATAAATAAATAAAATCTTAAAAAAAAGAGCAAGTATAAAGTTTATTCTGTTTATTCAATAATGAATTTGGAATAACTGAATAAATATTTTAAGTTAAATTAAAAATTCTAATGCTGGGATCCCTGGGTGGTGCAGCGGTTTGGCACCTGCCTTTGGCCCAGGGCGTGATCCTGGAGACCCGGGATCGAATCCCACATCGGGCTCCCAGTGCATGGAGCCTGCTTCTCCCTCTGCCTGTGTCTCTGCCTCTCTCTCTCTCTCTGTGTGACTATCATTAAAAAAAAAAAAAAAAAAAAAAAAATTCTAATGCTAACATTTAAATTTATGACTACATTTGCTAAGTAGCTTTTAATGTAATGTATCAAATTACACATGTGAATTTCCAATTTCTACATAATAGCAATGTAACCAAATTTTTTTTTATTTTTTATTTTTTGTAACCAAATTTTTTAAAAAGACATTCAATAGTGCTATTTCTCTAGCAAAAATAAAACAATTGAAAAATTATCTTCTCAAAAGTTATTTTTTAGGGACACCTGGGCAGCTCAGTTGGTTAAGTATCCCAACTCTTGACCTCAGCTCAGGTCTTGATCTCAGGGTCATGAGTTCAGGCCTTGTGTTGGGCTAAAAAAAAAAAAAAAAAAAAAAGTTTTAAGTTATTTTTTAGGATGCCTGACTGGCTCAGTCAGAAGAGCATGTGACTCTTGATCTCATGGTTGTGAGCTCAAGCCCCATCTGGTGTGTAGAAATTACTTAAATAAATAAAAATGAAAACTTTAAAAAGCTATTTTTAGTGAACTTAACTTTTTTTACATGAGAAAATAATTTTTAACTTAAGTAGCTGCTAGATATTCAGATACATTGAATATTTTCTCTTTTCATTACTTGACAACTATTGGTGGACTGAATAACTTTAGTAGGATTAAATAATAAAACATAAACTATTCCTATTTAATCCTCAAATACCAAGTCATGCACGAAAATACTCAAGGCCAAACATGAACAACATCCACAAGACAGCCAATGGGCAGTCTGCACACATGAGGAGGTCACCAAGAGAGAGATGACTTCAAAATCAAGTAAATGGTAGAAAGTCCTCCACTCCTAGCCATCTATTTGCCATAGGTTTATAGTATTGACCTTGCATACATTCTGTGTATCTCCCAAGAACCTGATGTCAACATAATACCCAAGAGAAATTTTAATGAAAATAAGATAGTGTTGCCCAAGCTCTGAAGGGCTACAAAACCACTCCAATATCTAAGATGTTTCTGCCTCCCTGCAGAAATAATTTTTGCCACCCTTGAGGTTGCAAGCCCTAACTTCTATGTTCCCCCATTTATCCTCCTAGCAACTAAACAGAAAAAAAACAAAACAACAAACACCAGTTCACCCAGGAAAGCACCCCATCTTCCAGCTACCATGATAGCTTCTCTATTACTATCATTTCCTTAGAAACTTTGAAAGAAAAGGAATTCCCATATTATTAGCTCTTCTCCCAAAAAGGAGCCTCCCTCCAAAAAAGCACAGACTTCTGTGGAAGAACACTTAGGACTCATCCAGCGCTGCTTCTTCAGATGAGGAAAAAGATGAGAGAATGAAAGACTTGCTCAAGACTAGTTACAGACAATGAGACCCGATCAGTCTGGCTCACTGCTCTATCTGCAGGCAGATGTTTCCACACACAGTGAATAAATGGCTACTGGACAGATTAGTGACAGAGAGCCTGGTTCCTCTAATCCCTAGCCTACTACTTTTCCAACTACACCACTTTGTCCCCTTCTACTACCCTAGAAGATAAAACAATGGCCACATAGACTATCAAACATATATTGTTTAAAAAGCTCCCCAACTGAAATAAACCACCTTAGTTTCACATGCCTAGTAAAACTGACCAAGAGGGTCTTGTTCACTTGTGGTACAGTGCTTCAGCCCCCTGAAAGATAGGGACTTTTTACAAATAAGTCAAGTGTACCCAGTCCACAACGCAATACTTCTTACTTGCTTACCCTGCCTGGAGCTCTATTCTAGAGTTCCTGCACACATGTCATATATCCATCCTTACCTAGCCAGAGAATCCTTGAGAGCTAAAACTGTCTTCTCTTTCTAAGGCACCTACCAAGTTTGAGAACAGAGCAAATGTTCAGTAAAACTCTGCAAAATCTCTACCAATAGAAATGATGTGTCGTGAGGGACAAAAGTGAATTTGGCATGAACAAAAAAAAATTGTTTGTACTCTGCTCATCTCCTAGGACCCATATAGTACCTTACATGTAACAAGAATCCAATAATTATTGAATTTTAAAAATGAAAGATACAGCAAACACTGAGAAATTATTAAGCAACATCATCTCTGCTCTTTTTCATTCATTCAACATATGTATATTTACCAAGAATCTGTGTGCCAAGCTGTCTGCTGTTCAACACCTAACTTATTCCACAGAACTAGAGTCCTCCTCCCTAGTCAATGCATTTCAACGCTTCAATTCATCTTGTAGAAAGTGGGTATGGCTAGGCTGGCTAAAGGTCTCTATATGCCCAGGACAGTCCCAGTTTACACCTATTGTCCAAGTATTAATTATTAATAATATCTCCTTTCTCTCTCAACAACACCCTGGTCTTGACAATTCTATTGCCCTAAGAGTACCAAATCTTTTTAGACAAAGCAGACTAGGGATTCAAAATTTTCAATCCACATTTACTGTGTACTGCCAGTCTTCTTTCCTCATTTATAATAGCAGCATAACACGGACAAAAGTAACTGGTTATACAGAGGGAAGTAGCTGGGGATCGGATGGAACATGAAATTGAGATCACACTGTAGAGGGCCTTGCGTGCCAGACTTATGAATATTTAATTTAACATACAATAGACAGCCATAAAAACTTTTAAGGGACTGTATGTATAGTCAAAGCACCATGAAAATTTAACTACCTCGATTATAGAAAAGAACTAAGACAGGAGGAAAGAAAAACAGAAGGCTCCAGGTCATACCAAAAGACAGTCTAAGGCTATAAATAAAGAAAGGTTGTCATGGATGGAAATAGCAACAAATACGCTATTTCATCATTTGCCTTTAGGTGTACTTTAAAAGTTCCGACAATAAAAAGATGCAACTTGGCAAGCTTCGGTACATTGGTCTGTGGTCTCGGGGGTCCTCGCTGCAAGGGACTGGCTGTAAGGAAGGTTTTTAACAGCCTGGCTTGCCCTATTGCCTGTCAACCGCGTAAAGGAGTTGTAGTTTGGTTTTTGTTTCGTTTTTATTTCAAGGACTACATTGAAAACACTGCACTCGTTGTCAGGAGTTTCCCGACATTCAAGAGATGCACAGGAACCTTAACCTGCCTCCTCCAGATCTTCCACTATTGCATCATTTGAAACCAAACCTCCGGCAGCGACTTGTAAAATTCAAGTCAGGTAAAATGGCAGCAGCAGCAGCAGCAGTAGCAGCAGTAGCCGCCGCCGCGGCAGCACCCACATCTTGTCCGGCCTCAACTTCCAGCGCGAGAGGGGGGCGCGTCCCCGAGGCCGCCAAGCGCTGCAAGTGCGCAAAAGCGCAGGTCCGGCGCGCGCCCCGGGGTGCGGAGACCCCCGCGCGCCCGCCCCCGGGGGAAGCGGCTAGTGACTCAGTGACTTGAGCGCAGTCGGGAAGTCGGGAGGCCGGAGTCGGTCCTCGAAGCCACAAGCTGCGGACCCGACGGGAAAGGCCTGTGCCCTGGGGACGGAGCAGACAGCACCGACTCCCGGGCAGCTGCTCGGGTCCCCCAGCGCTCCGGCCCCCGGCAGCCCCCGCCCTGTGCCCGCTCGTGCGGACGACCCCGGGGCGCCTTCTTCCCCCGGTGTCCTCTTCCTGTCACTGCCTGGAAGCCTTTCGGTCCCGCCGCCTGGAAACTTCCATAGAAGTGAGAGTCCCGCAAAACCCAGAGGGCGGGCGTCGGGACTTCAGGGTCAGAGCCCGCAGCGCCCAGGCGGCTCCGAACCGCGCAGGGCTGCGGGCCCCCGCGCCCCCGCGCCCCCGCGCCCCCGCGCCCCCACCCACCACGCGCGGACCCGACGCGCTGTCCGTCCCACGACCCCGCGGGGCCCGCGCCCAGGCCGGTGCCCCCCCCCCCGCAGCCCCCGCCCCCGCCCCCGCCTCCGGGCTGGAGGTTGCCGGTCCCGGACTGGGGACCAAGGGGGCGGGACCCTGCTGTCCCTCCGGCTCGCCCATCCCTCGCGGACTCCGGAGGCAGCGCCTGCAGCCCCACCAGCCGGTACCTCGTCCGCCTCGAGCTCGGCTCCGTTGCCCACCAACGCCATGTTCCTCCTCTGGCCGCCGCCACCCAAAAACCAAACAGGGAGCTGGGGGCCGACTCGGTTTCTGGGCTCCCGGCTCAGCCCAGCGCCGGCGAGGGAGGAAGGGGGCGGCCCCGCGCTCCGGCCGGTCCCGGGCGGGGCCAGCGCGCAGCGGAGCCGGCGCTTTCCCCGCCCCCGGCGCCCGCGGACCTGCGGAGCATCCATCCGCCCCGCGGGCGCCGAGCCGCCAGCCCGGCCTCGCCCCGCCCCCCGCGGCCTCGCCCCGCCCCCCCGCGGCCTCGCCCCGCCCCCCGCGGCCTCGCCCCGCCCCCCGCGGCCTCGCCCCGCCCCCCGCGGCCTCGCCCCGCCCCCCCCGCGGGCTCCACCTGAAGAGCCAACCACGTTCCCGCCAAGCGGCTCGGTCCGCGGGCCCCGGACCCCTCGGGGGGCGGGGTCGCCGGGGCGGGGCCCTCAGTGGGCGGGGCATCTCGCAGAAGGTGACTTCGGCCTTTGGCCCCTCTTCGCCCCGGGTACTGGAGCGGCCCAGCTTCCTGCGCTGGGCGGGGGGCTAGTGCCAGACTGCAGCCCAGAGGACGCCAGGCTGACGGGGTCGAGGCCAAGGCCGCTACCCTTGAGGCGGGTCGAAGTGTCTACCTGGCCCTTGGGCCAATGCCAGTCCGCCTCCCTCATCAAGTGGACACCCCGGCTCCCAGGCAGTGGGGACCAGAGGGACACGATCCCCCGTCACCCAGAAACTTCTGTCACACCGCGTTTCCAGACACTATGTCAGATAGAGGCACGCTGTGTTTGCTTCTGTGTATGTTTGAAAAATAAAATCCATGAGGCAGGTATTGATACAACTTGGAGCTCCTCTACCTCTCCTCCCGTTCCCCTACCATGTTATGTCCCCATAACATCCTACACTGATCCCTTTTGTAACCCCAAATACATGTATCTAATTCGTGCGTGAACTGTAAGCTCTATGAGGGTAGAGATGCTGTCCTCTTCCAGGCTGTGTCCCCAGAACCTAGAACAATGTCTTACACATAGCAGATACTCAACAAATACTTGTTGGCTGAATTTAGAAATTTATTCTTGGGGCATCTAGGTAGTTCTGTGGTTGAGCTGATACCTTTGGCTGAGGTCGTGATCCTGGGGTCCTGGAACCAAGTCCTGCATCAGGCTCCCCACAGGGAGCCTGCTTCTCACTCTCCCTATGTCTCTCTGCCTCTCTCTGTGTGTCTCATAAATAAATAAATGCAATCTTTAAAAAGAGAAAAGTTTATTCTTTTTTTATTTTTATTTTTTTTTGAGAGGGAGAAAGAAGGTAGGAGACAGAGAATCTTAAGCAAGCTCAACCCCCAGCAGGATGGGGGCAGGGCTCCATGTCATGACCCAAGCTCAAATCAAGAGCCTCCACTTACCTGACTGAGCCACTCAGGCACCCTTAGAAATTTATTCTTGCTTCTAACATGTAAAATAAACTATCCAACTAGAAAATTAAAAGCTGTATTTTTTACAGCTGAGGGCATATTTTGTCTGCTTTATTCTACACACGAAAAAATTCACCAAATTTAAGCATGTAATTCTATGACATGTTTACAAAACGCCATCCCAATCATAATATAGAGCACCTTAAAAAGTTCCCTGTGCTCCTTTGCTATCAATTTCCTACCCCCACTCCCTTGCCTCTGACAACCACTGATCTTCTACTTTCTATCCCCATTGTTTTGCCTTTTCTAGAATTTCACATAAATTGAATCAGAGAGCATGTGGTCTTTTGCATCTGGCTCATGAAAAGCTACTTAATCACCATTTAGTGATAATGATAAAAATAGCTAGTATTTATTGAGTACTTACTATGTATCAGGACTATGAGCACCACCTACATATTATCTCTCTCTCTCTCTCTCTTTTTTTTTTTTTTAATGATAGTCACACAGAGAGAAAGAGAGAGAGGCAGAGACATAGGCGGAGGGAGAAGCAGGCTCCATGCACCGGGAGCCCGACGTGGGATTCGATCCCGGGTCTCCAGGATAGCGCCCTGGGCCAAAGACAGGCACTAAACCCTGCGCCAGGGATCCCCATATTATCTCATTTATACTTCATAACCCCATTAAGTAGGTACTATTATCAGTAAGCTGAGGCTAAGAGAGTTCAAGTGACTTGTTCAGGTCAGACAGCTATGAATCAAATAAGGATGCCTAAATCTGAACTCCAGCAGTCTGACCATAATGGGTACCTGGTAACCACTGTTCTGTACTGCCTCCAGCCACTCTGCTTCTCTTATTTGTTTCTGTACACCAACTGCCTACAGATGTCTATTACACACATTTTCAAAGAGTCCCCTTTGCATCTTTGAAACTTCTCTAAGATTTTAACAATTCATTATGTAACTTTATAAAAGAAAAATAAAATGATTTCTATCCCGTATACAACATGAAAAAATATGATTGTGGTGGTGGTTGCAGAACTCTGAATTTTCTACAAATCATTGAATTGTATGCTTATGGGTGAATATTATGGTTATCTACAAAATATCTCAATAAGGACATTTTTTTCACTGGTTGACACATTTCTTTAGATGCTCTTAGGATCAAATGTACAGGGCTAAGAGGGGACTAAAGGTCTTTTAATTCCAATACTCCTGAAAATGTCCATTCCTCCTCCCCACTCCCTCCCTTTTCTGTTTATGCTTCACTTTCTGAGGCTAGATTTCCTGTCTCGATCCAGATTCTACTCTGTATTACTCACACATGATTCTGCTTTTTAAAGTTCATTGGTTCCTAAATTAATATCACATCTTTTTGATGTGAAACCATCTATCTCATTGGTGGCTTCTTCCTTTCCTGTATGCTTTGTTACTGTCTCACAAATTTCATCTCAAATTTTTTTTTTTTCATCTCAAATTTTGAAGAAATACAAAAGAAGTTGGCTCTAATTAGTGACATGATGATGTTGTAATGAGAAGTCTGATTTTTCAGGAATCTATTCTTATAAAGTTCAGGGTTTGTTTTTGTTTTTTTAATATCCGATATCAAATCTGAAGATCTGTATGTCTTAAATTCACGTCACTAGATAAAGCAACACTCTAGATCAGCAACACTCGTTATTTCTAAGAAAGCCAATTGTAAATATTGAATGAATACATTCTAGCCACTAGAACATCTAATCAAATTTGCTTTGCTCCTGGCAGATGCCAACTTTCTCTGCACACGTATGATTTTGCGGGGTCATGAATCACAAATATAATACAACCTTTTTCAAAAAAGTATTCGAATGGATTCATTTTTGCAACAGAATTCATTGCCAGTTTGCTGATAACATTGTACTCTTAACAGTCAAGTGAGATTACTCAAATATTTAATTTCCCAAAAGTAACTAACAGAGTGATGAAGCAAGAGTGAGCATCTTATTTGTTTTTTTACTTTGTTTTTTTTTGTTTTTGTTTTTGTTTTTTTAAATGTTTTTTTACTTTGAAAGCACACCTACTGGGATCTGTTTGGAATTCAAAATAATTCTAATATTGCTCACAATCTTATCTTTAGTATTCCAGAACCTGTTACCCTTAGTTGACCTAGGGTTTTCTGTGGATGCTTGATTTAAATAAAAGTTGCATCTTCATCATTTGTGTAGTGGGAAAGAGAGTGGTCGTCCATTTAGGAGAGAATAATTTTAGATGTTTGTATCCATGAAATAAGTGTTCATTGTAAATTATGCATTTGTCAATGGCTTTGTCTCACATTCCTCAAGGAGAATTTTCCTCTCCAACATAGCCTTTCCCTCCCAATTACAAGCTCCCATGCCCTCCTACTGCCTTCATAGCACTTTTTCCTACCTGAACCATCTTGTCCATTTGTTTACATGTTGATGGTCTACCTCCCTCGACAACACCCCCTCACACACCCTATAATGTAAACTCCATCAGGGAAGGCACCCTGTGTTTCATGTTTCTAACAGAGAACCCCAGTACCCAAAACTTATCAGATATTTAATAAATGGTTATTGAGTGAACAAATGAAAGTATCAAAAGTTCATAATACACAAAGAATTTTGTTTAGACCAAATGCCAATACTATAGCATAGTACATTTTTTAAAAGGAGATAACCAATAATAATGAGGGACATTAAAGATGGCAAATTGGGCACCTGGATGGCTCTGTGGTTGAGCATCTGCCTTTGGCTCAGGGCATGATCCCAGGGTCCTAGGATCAAGTCCCACATCAGGATCCCTGCAGGGAGCCTGCTTTTCCCTCTGCCTATGTCTCTGCCTCTCTCTCTCTGTATCTCTCATGAATTAATAAATAAAAGCTTTCAAAAAATAAAGATGGCAAATTACATGAAACCCAAAAAGTATATACTGTTTTTCTTAGGATAATGTGCAAGGTATAATAACTGTCCTTTTTTAAGATTTTATTTATTTATTCATGAGAAACACAGAGAGCGAGAGAGGCAGAGACACAGGCAGAGGGAGAAGCAGGTTCCATGCAGGGAGCCCGATGTGGGACTCGATCCTGGGACTCCAGAATCACGTCCTGGGTCGAAGGCTGGCGCTAAACCACTGAGCCACCCAGGGATCCCCTGATAACTGTCTTTAATGTCAACTCATTTTTTCAAAATTATACAAGAGCTAAGCACTTAGAGTTCTCTCAGTGACCTAAAAGGGATTAATTCATGTTTCTGAGAGAGGCTTAAATGCTAGGGGGGAAAAAACCGCATTATTTAGTGGAGGCTGAAATCCTCCCTTAAGAATATCCGTATTCTAGGCATCTGGAGCTGGGAAACATTCATTTTGCCCTATTTGTCAGTTCTTTGTTATAAATATATATTTGTATGTAAATATATGTTTATAAATTATGTATATATATATAATCTTTCCAGTCACCTTCCTATTTATTTTCCCTATATCTCTTTAAATTACATTAATCTCATTTATTCAGGTGAGGAAAGTGAGGTCCAGAGAAGAGAAAAGCAACACAAAGACTAACTGGCAAATGAGACCTCTGAGTAGTGTTGAAGATTTAAAACCAAGAATACATATAGAATCTGTGGCAGAGACTGCTCATTGCCACCTGCTGTTCAATCTCCCTTTGTTCCATCAGTAAGAGAACCTAATTTTTCTTAAAGAATTTATTTATTTATCTGACAGAGAGAGAGAGAGTACAAACAGGGTAGGGGCAGAAGGAGAGAAGCAGGTGCCCCACTGAGCAGGGGGACCCCTCCCTGACTTGGGGCTCTATCCCAGAACCCTGAAATCATGACCTGAGCCAAAGGCAGATGCTTAACCATTGACTGAACCACCCAGGTGCCCCAGAACCTGATTTTATATAAGGTAGCCTGGTACCCAGCTAAAAGACTACATTTTCAAGTACTTCTTTACAACTAGGAATGGCTCATATAATGAAATTCTGGCCAATGAAATATATTATATTTGACTTCCAGGAAAGTTATTTAAAGGGAAATATGACTCACCAAGACATGTGCCTTTTCCCCCTTCTGCCTCTTCTCCTTCCCACAGCCTAGAAAAGATGTCATAGTTGGAGCTCCTGCCATCCTACTGGACCATGAATTAATACCTTGACAATACAAGCCATGAGCTAGAATAGTGGATCAAAGAGACAAAAGGAATCTGGATTCCTGATAACAGTGGAGCTGCCTCACAAGTACTTGACTACCAATCCCATATTTATATTACATGAACAATAAATCAATTGTTACTTTGTTTAAGCCACCATTATACTGAGTTTTCTGTTAGATGCCAACAAACCTAAATCTAAATATACACGTATCTAATTCAAAGTGTTATTAGATGTCCTGGGTTTCCACGTACCTTCCCACTTACCCAGCGGAAGCTTCTGTAGAGCTTCCCATTAGTGTTGGACTAGCATAGGTGACTTGGAGCAGTCTGGCAGCCCATGTATACCTCTCCTGAGGGCATTTCCTGCAAGTCCTCCTTCCCTGGCAATGCTGGGCCTTTTTTTCTGGTATGTATCCCTTCACATTGCTAGAGGTTTTTCTTGTCTTACAAGTCCAAATATTTTCCACATTCCAAAGGATACTAGCATCTTTTTTTCAGTGATCTTGTCACTGTATTTCATGAATAGGTTTAGTAAACCAATAATTATCTCTGACCATCTTCAATTCTATTTTCACAGCCTCCTTTAGGTCCAGTATTTACAACACTATTGATTTGGCACCTTGGCTTAAACAGGCAATTACTGCACTCACCTAGAGGAGGAGTCATAGATACAAACCTTCTCGGTAAGACTTACAGGTAGTAACATCCATGTTCTGAAACCAGTTTTGACTTTTGACTTGTAAAAACTCGCTCTAAGTGTCTCAAAAGTGGTGATTCTCAAACTTGAGGATGCATCGGAATCATCTAGAAGGCTTGTTAAAACCCAGATTTCTGGCCCAACCCCCAGTTTCCCATTAGGTAGACATGAAGTGGGACCCACTTGTTACTATAGCTGTTGGCTGCTGCTGGAGCTGCTAATTCAAGAACCATGCCTTAACAACCACTGTTCTAAATTATGGCAAGCACCGTGAGTCCTTCCTACCTACAAGCAGCCTACCTGCCAGATGTAGCCCACCAAGAGCTCAGGATGAGAAACGAGATAAGTGCTTTTGTGTTGCTACTTAGTACACAAGGTTTCACATGAACATTCCATCTCAATGAAAGGCTGTGACAGTTTTCTCCTTGATATTCTTTCAACAACAGTAAAATCCAAGTGGTAAGAATATATCTTTATTTTTCCATATGACTCAATAAAACCACCTTCGTTTCATTTTCATACATTTTAATTTTTGTTTGGTTGATTGATGTGGAAAAAAAAAAGGTAGGTCTTCACTGCTCCAAGTGAGCCTGACTTCCAGGCAGACCACCAGGAGTAAAGTCTCACCTCCTGGCTCCTTGAAACCTGGATTTGTGACCTTTGAACAATGCACTTTAATTTTTTCACGTTTTGGGGGTGTGTCAAACATAGAATACAGGATTAAAGTACATAAATACTTGGATTCTAATTGTCGGGCTGATAAAAGCCCTCCTAGGGGCGCCTGGGTGGCTCAGTTGGTTAAGCATCCAACTCCTGATTTTAGCTCAAGTCATGATCTCAGCCTCATGAGATTGAGCCACATGTTGGGCTCAGCACTCAGCAGGGAGTCTTCTCTCTCTCTCTCTCTCCCTCTGTTCCTTCCCCAACTGCCACCTCACATGCATATGCTCACTCTCTCTAAAAGAATAAAATAAAAATTAAAAATAAAAGAAAGATACCCTCCTTCACTTACAGTTATGATGGCATTTGGGTGATGAGTGGAAATAGCCAAGTAGGTAATTTTTCATGTTCCCAAATTCTCAGATATCTCAAGTAATTTCCCCCAAAATGCCATATTAGCTAATGTGCTTAAGAGAAAAAAAAGACTTGTAAGGTAAAACCATTTTTGCTATTTGATATACTTTGTACTACCTCTATACCATCTCTTCTCTTTGATGCTTTCAACTGGCTTGGAATTCCCCATTGGTTTCCCAAAGGACAGCTTTATCTGGAAACATATATAAATATTGAAAATTAGACTCATATAGTCAATAATATTGTAATAACTTTGTGTGGTGATAGATGGTAACTAGATTTACAGTGGGGATCACTTCATTATATATAAAAAATACTGGGATCCCTGGGTGGCGCAGCGGTTTAGCGTCTGCCTTTGGCCCAGGGCGCGATCCTGGAGACCCGGAATTGAATCCCACGTCGGGCTCCCGGGGCATGGAGCCTGCTTCTCCCTCTGCCTATGTCTCTGCCTCTCTCTCTCCCTCTCTTTCTCTGTGTGACTATCATAAATAAATAAAAATTTTAAAAAAAATACTGAATCAAGGATCCCTGGGCGGCTCAGCAGTTTAGTGTCTGCCTTCGGCCCAGGGTGCAATCCTGGAGACCCAGGATCAAGTCCCACATCAGGCTCCCTGCATGGAGCCTGCTTCTTCCTCTGCTTATGCCTCTGCCTCTCCTTCTCTGTGTCTGTCATGAATAAATAAACAAAATCTTTAAAAAAAAAAAATACTGAATCACTACGAGGTACACTTGAAACTAGTAGGATATTATATGTCTGCTATACTTCAAATAGATAGAAGGAGAGGAAGAAAGGAAGAAGTAAGGAAGGAAAGAAAGAAAGAAATTATAAGAAAATAAAGTAGGCTCCAGGGTGACAGCCCTCAGGTGCAGCATGGGGGCCTCTGACTGGCTCAACAGTGCATCTGGGGTGAGGGTCAGCACAATATTATTTCTGCATGTCTGGACTGTTCTCTTGCCTCCTAAGCACTTCCACAACAACCCTGTGAGGGAGGCAGGGTCACATTACACATGAGAACACCAAGGCTCTCAGATGACTTGCCCAAAGTCACTACTGAGTACATCTCGTCAAGGCCCTTTACCAAAAGGTTTTTGTTTTTGTTTTAAGATTTTATTTATTTATTCATGAGAGACACAGAGAGAGAAGCAGAGACATAGACAGAAAAAGAGTCAGGTTCCCCACGGGGAGCCTGATGAGAGACTCGATCCCAGAACCCCAGGATCACGCCCTGAGCCAAAGGCAGATGCTCAACCACTGAGCCACCCAGACATCCCATCTAAGAGGCATTTTTAAGAGATATAACCATCACCTGGAGGCCATTTCTGGACAGATTGGAAAAGACCTAAATACCCCAAATCTGCACCAGTACCACAAATATATCCCAGAAATTTGTTAGCTCCTCTACACCTATCTGCCACCTCACTGGCTGTTAGTTTTGGCATTAGCAGGCAATTGCAGGCCTTGGAGGACATAGACCCTTGAGAGACTCAAAATGTGTTTTGATGGTGCTATTCATGCACAAGGGATCAATAAAAATCAGAGTTGTCAAACTATGAAGTATGTCAAAGTAAGTCCAAAGGAGTGCCTCCTGTAGCTAACAAGTCTTGACCCAAAAAATCTGTCCAAAGGCACCAAAGAGACCCAAAGAAAGTAGATTCTGAAAACAGTTGGGGGTCTCACAGCTGAGAGAGAATTTACTAACTCACTCTGTGACTTTCTTGTTTTTTATGATATTAGCCAGAGGACGTTCTGTGCAGTTAGGTTGATTCAAAGAATCTGAGGACAGAGTGCGGGGTAACCAGCACAGCTGGAAGTAGAGAAGAGATACCCAGGAAAGGGAAGAGGTAGAGGGGAAAGCTCGAACTTCTTGGGGCATATACTCTTGCCCAGATCTCTGACTAACCCCCAAGCCATGTATATGGGAGGCCGACTGGAAGCAGCCCAGCTAGGCTTAAAAGAACCGAAATAAAATTTCAACAGCCCCTCATCAAAGGGGAAAGAGTGTTTATGTTTCCATTCAACCAAGTTAACGGATTAAAAGAGAGTGACCATGGAGATCACTTCATAATGTATATAAATGTTGAATCACTATGTTGTACACCTGAAACAAGTATAATACTGCGTATCAACTATACTTCATTAAATAATAATAATAATTCAATCCTCTGAAGAGGATTTAAAAGAATCCAATTCAAACTCTGGCCTACTTGATTCCAAAAACTATCTTCCTGGCTGCTGCACTTTCTCTCCTTACACTCTGCTTAAGGGATCTCTTTTCAAGCATTGTAGGTACCAAATGGCAAAATTAGCACATCCTCCTTAAAAAGTTTGGCCACAAGGGTTAAGAGTTTAAAATTTTGCATAACTTTGGATTCAATAATTCTTCTCCAGGATCTTATCTTTTAGAAACAAGCAGGTAAGAGTGCAAAGATATATGAAAGAAAGATATATGGAAAAAAATTGTAATCGTAACACTGCTTTTAAATTTTAAAATCGCTTATTAACTATCAGATTGCCAAAGATCAAAAAGTTTGATAAAATGCCATGTTGAAAACGGTTATTATTGATAATGGGACTCTCATGTTACAACTCTGATAATTTGGCAATAACCTACAAAAACTACAAAATCTCAACAACCCCACATCTGGGAATTTATCTTACAGATACACTCACATATACCTAAAACTACCTATGTACTAGGTTACTCACTGCAACAATATTTGCAATAATGTAAGTTTGACACCTAACTACCCATCAACAGATTACCTAAATAATTCGTGATATTTCCAAATAATGAAGTGTTATTGAGCCTTAAAAAATAAAATACATAAGAATAAGGAAGTACTGTAAGTACTGACACAAAATCACCTCCAAGGTATATTATTCAGTGAAGTAAGAGAGGCACTAAACGGTGTTAATTGTTCCCCAATATTCTTTCACTCTTCTTCCAAAATTTTTAGCCAGATATTTAGTCATCTGGAATCCATTGTTTTTCCCAGTGTCCCTTGCAGCTGGGCATAGCCATGTGCTTGAGGTCTCCTCAATGAGTTATAAATAAGACAATTACTTCCCAGCTTTCAGGATCCTTCCGTAGGCACAGTGTTCTGTAGCTCTGCCCCTTTCTCTTCATCGGACACATCCTTCATTGGATGCACTCCATCCTGCTGCCTGGAACATGATTGTCTCACGCCAGTTCATAAATGTGCTGGAAAGAACCTGAATCCTTCTTGGAGCTTAAGCAAGTACCAGCTCTAGACCACATTCTCTTGGAATTTTACACAAGGGAGAAATAAGCTTACATCTTGTTTAAATCCTAGCCACTGTGGTTTGGATATTATGTGAAGCTGACTCTAATCCTAACTCCTCCGCAGGTATAAACATGCAAGGCTTCTGTTAGATATTGCTAAACTGCCCTCCAGAAAGGCTGTGCCAAGCTGTACTGCACTGAGTACTAGACGAACAGGTAGAGGGCTCTCTTTGCTGCACTGTGCTACCTCTCAAATACCACCTCCCAAATGCCAGGTGCCAGCTGTCTTCTGGATCCAGAGACAGATAGAAAGGACCCCCAAAAGTGACCTCAATACCAGAACAGTACCACCAGTATGAAGGGACTTCAAAGGTCCAGGCTTTCCTTACTGACACTGGTTTCACCTAACCCTTTCTCTTCCACTTTCTGCAGATGCCACAGCTCTTCGTCTCTTCCCTTCTTTTGTTGTTGTTGTTGTTATTCTTCTTTTTTTTTTAAGATTTTTATTTATTTATTTATTTATTTATTTATTTATTTATTTATTTATTCATGACAGACACAGAGGAGAGAGAGGCAGAGACATAGGTAGAGGGAGGAGCAGGGTCCCTGAGGAGAGCCCAATGAGGGACTCGATCCCAGGACCGTCAAAGGCAGAGACTCAACCACTGAACCACCCAGGTGCCCTGCTGTTGTTCTATTCTGAGTCTCCTGTGTCACCTGACATGGTCCCATTTCCCAGTGGGAAACTAAGAATTTGGATGTCTGCCCCTCAAATAGAGCAGGAAAGAGCAGCAATCCCGCCCTCTGTCTGCTTCCTGTCCACTAAGTGGAGGGTAGCACTGGCTAGGAGGGTGGGGCTCCCCATCAAGTCCTGACCCCGAACATCAAACTAGCAGGAAACAACAAGCAAGAAGCAATTTATTTCTTTCTCCAACTGCCCCTTCTTTCTGGTTATGTTATTTTCTGCTCCTGGGTGGAATTGGGCAGGTGCCATAGCTTGTTGCGTCACTCAGAGATATTCTAGAGTCCAACCGATAATCATAATACTCCAAATGTCATTCAATTTAAAACTTCCTTCCACCCTGTTTCAAGCTTTTGCAACAGAGAAAGAGTAAACAGCCTGTTTTTTCTCCTCTGTTTTATGCTTCCTCCCGACTTCTGTCACTAGCTACGGTTTTGGGACCCTCATAGGACAGCTGTTGGAGGGTGCACACTGGTAAGTCCTGGAAAGCTAATGCACAGGGTAGTGAATATAAACAACCTTATATTGCAGTCCTCAAATTTGCTGAGATTAGAACCTAATTATTCCAACCACTAAAAAAAAATGATAATTATATAACGTGAGTAAGGCACTAATTATCAACTGCTACAACAGCAATCATATTATAATGCATACATGTATCAAACTAATATGTTGTACACCTTCAATGTATATGATATTATATTTTAAATTCATTTCCATTAAAAATAAAAATAAGTAAAAACTTAAAATTGGGGTGGGGGAACCCTCCAGGGTTGGAATAACAGAAATAAAGAGCATAAAAGCTCTTACTTGGGCAGCCCAGGTGGCTCAGCGGTTTAGCACCGCCTTCGGCCCATGGCATGATCCTGGAGCCCCGGGATCAAGTCCCACGTCAGCCTCCCTACATGGAGCCTGCTTCTCCCTCTGCCTGTGTCTCTGCCTCTGTGTGTGTGTGTCTCTCATGAATAAATAAATAAAATCTTTTTAAAAATTTTTTTAAAAAAGCTCTTACTTGACTAGTGCTGGTGTACTCTTTGTGTGGTAGATTGCAAACGTCGATCCTTCCTCTCACAGAGGGCCTTTGCAGATTCTTTAGAAACTTCTGTGTGAAAAAAAAAAAAACAAAAACAAAAAACAGAAACTTCTGTGTGTATGGGTTTTAGTTTTCCCCATCCCCAGTGCTTCCTACAGAAGATGCTTCTTTTGGGGATGGAGCGGGTAAGGAGGCAGGACCCTTCACCTCTCCAGGTGATCTTGGAAAATGTCCAAGGGTCCCATTAATGACAACCTACAATCAGTCCATTGTGAAGGCCTTATCTAGTGGTATCTGAGAAATACACACTTGTCCCTAATGTCAGAAGACCTCCAGCTTGCCCTTCCTTCCTGCTCTGTCCTCAGCCAGCCTTCACCTAGAGCTCCCCCAGCATCGGCAGAGAACAATGCCTATGCTCCCAAGCTCCAGTGATGCCTATCACATTTTCTGAGTGGTCCTAACTGAAAACTGCTTTGCTAGAGTAGAAGAGAAGGAACCGTCCCCAGCTGCCTCTTCTCTTCTACCAGAGTTGGGCAGAGGGAGAACTTGCTTCCTTTGTGTGTGCCCCAGAGTTGGTCTAGTCTCTGCCTTGCCTGTAAGTGTGCCTTTGGCACACATTGTTTTATAGGCCTTTGGGGCTTCCCAAGCCTAAAGGCAACAAGTTTCACATTCAGCATCCTTTAGATACATATTACTTATATATGCAGACAATAATCTGGAAGGATACAGAAGAAACAGGTAACGTTGTTTACCTCCGGGGGGGGGGGGGGTGCTCCTGGCTGGCTCAGTTGGGTTAAGCATCTGTCTTTGGCTCAGGTCCTGATTCTGGCTGGGTCCTGAGATAGAGCCCAACTCAGGCTCCCTGCACAGCGTGGAGTCTGCTTCTCCCTCTGCGCTCCCCCTACTGTCCTTTTGTCCTTACCCTATGCTCTCTCTCCCTCAAATAAATAAATAAAATCCTAAACCAACAACACTATTTGCCTCTGGGCAGAGAAACTGTTAGGTCCACAGGGGCAGACCAAAGAATTTTCAGAATATGCTAGAGATACCCTGCCAAAATGTCTCCATTGCTTTTCTCGTAGACTATCTCTTAGTTTTAAATAACCAAACTTATTAGAACACACCTGTTTCTCAATACATTGACCAAACTTATCAGAACACACCTATTTCTCTGATAAGTTCAGTTATCAGGAAAAGTCTTGAGTTATATTCCGAATACAATGGGTAGACTATCAGGATCTCATTTAGAGGCTTTTGTAAAGTCCACTGAGTGTCAACAACAGGGTCCTTCCTCAAAGATGTTGCTGATGCAGAGACATTACCTGTTAAGCAATTATTGTTCACAGCTATACTGTTTAGTGAGATGGAGTCTTTTCCAGGCTAACAAAATTGTTTAACTGTGTTTTGATGACATTTTAAGAAACTTAGGACAGTTGGGGTCGATATTTAATGCATTATAATTTTTCTCACTTAATGTATTTACTAGAGTATTGTCCCTTAATACTGTCCCAAAGTAGGGGCACCTGGGTGGCTCAGTGGTTGAGCATCTGCCTTTGGCTCAGGGCGTGATCCCAGGGTCCTGCGATCCAGTCCCGCATTAGGCTCCCCACAGGGAGCCTGCTTCTCCCTCTGCCTGTGTCTCTGGCTCTCTCTGTGTCTCTCATGAATAAATAAATACAATCTTAAAAAATATATATGCCAAAGTAGGATTAAGCTCTCTGTATCTTTTATTTGACTAATTTGGCTTATTTTATTTGACTTTACTCAACTTATTTGAGTAATGATATGTCCCCAGACTCTGAAAAGTTAGATGTTGGCTTGTAAGTGTTTGATAAGTTCTGTTCAGAAAAAAAAGTTTTCCCCAAAGGCTAAAGTTTTACTGCCCTGTAGTACCTTAAGCAGTTTTTGCATTCCAGTTACCAACCTTATTTTATATTCTTTCTTTCAATGGCTATAGGAACATACATTTTTCTTATGTTCCTCTGAACCAGTGTTACTCTCCTACTGGTTCCCTTTTTAATGAATTAGATTCATTTTCTTAGCATATGCTCTCCAATGTTTATACAAGTCATGTTTTTAACTTTCTGAAAATTCTAAAATTATAATTTACAAGCTGAAGAAATTATATAATCACAATCATATCATTACATTTATATAAAATGATATATGCATATGAATATGTAAAAAGAAATATTTGAAATAATTTTATAGAAATAGTAACATTCATGGTTTTCTTTGAATGGTAGGATTCAGAGTTTTTTACTTTCTTTTTCATACATTCCTCTATTGTTTACATTATTTTACAATGAACTTGTATGACTTAAAATTAGAAAAAATCGTAATACAATTCATCCTCATTATTCATGGTAGTTGTGTTCTATAAAGTTGACAAACAACACATTAGCAAATACTGAACCATTGTTCCTTGGAGAAATATGGGGGTAGTTTCCTGCAAGCTCTGGCCACACATTTTTGCCAACTGATGAATATATAATCTTGTTTTATGTGTGTTTTCTGTCCAAAGACATGTATTTATTTGATATACATTGTTTACTAATTGTATTGATTCATGATCAATAGCACTATAACTTATGCTCAGACAAAGCTTATCCACACATGTATTTTCTCTGGAAGGTACATCACAGTCTTCTTGCACTTAGGAACTAAGCAGCACTTCAGCACTATGGTTTGGGGACCATTTTAAGCAGTAAATTCAGCAACAAAAAGTACAATACAATAAAACATGGCACTAAATGGACTACAAAAAGGATACGGTTTACAGCAGGAGAATGAAACAGGAGGCAGAGCATTGCCTTGTTTGACATCTTCTGGGAACGTGAGCATTGGATGACTCAAATGTTCCACTGCTTTGCACGTCATGATTTAGAACATATAACAATTCTAAAATTCTAATTTTAGAATGTCAGAAAGTTAAAAACCTGACTCTGATACAAACATATCATGAACACATGCTCAAAATCTACTAGTTCGTTAATAAGGGAAGCAACAGAATAGTACTGCTGATTCAAAAGAGCATAGGAGAGACTTTAAAAGCACCATGAGTGTTGATTTAAGGGTTAGAAATAAATTTTAGTGAGTAGGTCAATCAAAATAGCAAGTCCACAAATAATGCAGATTGACTATAGAGCTATTTTCACCATCTGAAACTACAATACAAAAAGTGTTTTGTATTCCCGTACATAAGTTTTGCATCAGGTACTGGACTCTGAGCTTTAGAAGATGGAGCCCATTCCTTATTCACCACTAAAGCCCCAACAGCTCCCGGAGTGCCTATAGCATGTGCTTAATAAATGTCCTTTTCTCACCATCACTCCTTCTCTGAATGATAAACTTAAAGACATACCAAGGTTTATCTTCAATCCTATAATGAAGTTCTGCTGTTTGGAGATCAGTGGGTGGAAGCATGAACCTCTAGAGGAGACATCTGTCATTGTTTTTAGCTACCCAACATGTAAAACTCTGACTGGGTTTCTGAGAACTCCGATCCATCAGGCGAAGCTTACCTCCTATTTTAAAAAGCTAAAATGCCAGTGGCTTGCATTCCCAGCCTCCTCTAGAGCTAGGATACCATCAATTACGAGTGTCCAAACTGGGCATTGAATTCAAAGCTTGTACATGAACCAGCAGCATCCTTCAGAATCTATCTTGAAGAGGGGCAGTGACTGTGGAAGCCACTACAAGCCATTTCCAGAATCAGCTGTAGCCACAGTCCTAGTGGAGGTGGTCGGTATCTATTCACTGCCACTAGCATTGGCAACACCAGGTGCAGCATCTGTGCATGGTGACACATGCACCGGAGCATGATAGAGTATTCTTTCTCATTGTGGACAAGCAGACTGCACGTGGAGCATGGATCCGGACATGGGGCTTGATCCCAGGACCCTGATATCATGACCTGAGATGAAACCAAGAGTCAGAGGCTTAACCGACTGAGCCACCCAGGCGCCCCATCCACAGCTTTGGCGGAGTACAAATTACAGTATATTAAATAGTATGGAAGGTTTACTACTTTCTGACAAAAGGTCAAGGTTGAAAGGTGGTCTGGCAAATGTGAGAGACACAGATCCTCAAGATCACTTAGGGGTCCAGGTGCCTTCCATTTTGTTCTTCCCTCTAGTCCACGGTTAAAGCCAGATTAGCACTATCAAACATATTTCAGCCTGCAGGATTGGAACAGAGGAAGTAGAAAGCAAACAGTAACCTTCTAAGTATATGAACCTACAATGTACACATCGGTTCTCACTTCTCATTAGCCGTAATTTAGTCACATACAAGACAAAATGAAAGATGTAGCCTCTAGCTGGGTAGCAGTATACACAGCAAAACTCAGAGGGTTGTATAACTAAAAGGGGGATCCCTGGGTGGCGCAGCGGTTTGGCGCCTGCCTTTGGCCCAGGGCGCGATCCTGGAGACCCAGGATAGAATCCCACGCCGGGCTCCCGGTGCATGGAGCCTGCTTCTCCTTCTGCCTATGTCTCTGCTTCTGTGTGTGTGTGTGTGACTATCATAGATAAATAAAAAAAAAATTAAAATAAAATATTAACTAAAAGGATGAAGTTGGGGATTAATACTAGGGGGCAATTTGCAGTTTTGATTATATATTTGTATTCCACAAACAACTGCTAACATTTGGTGAGCATGCCCAATGTGCCAGGCATTTCACTTACATTGTCTGACCGATTCTATGTGGGAGATTCTGTTTTGATTCCCACTTAATAGAAAAGGAAACTGAAGCTTAAAGATATAGGGTAAAGAATGTGGTTACCACCCCTATAGTCATTCTCCCCTTCCTCCATAGCAAGAGAAAATCCAGTTTTTAGCTGTCCATAAGTACTCAAAATAGAGATTTACATTTCTCAGACTCATCCCCTCCAACTATGACAATGTTAATATATATTCAATAATATGTAAACATTAGCATTTTCTGGGTATTTCTGAAGAACTACCTTTTAAGGAAGTTTACATCTTTCATTATACATTAGTATAAAACAGAACTAAAAGCATCTTAACTTTTGTCCTGCTGTCTTAAATAGAAAACTTGATGTGAGCTCCTATTGCATGAAATTCTTAAAGCAAAGCTCTCTGGCCTGATCTTGAATGAAGAATGTAAAATATACTAGAGAGCCTCGCTCTACAATAATCTCCTTTTATGAATTTTTACTGTAGCATTCTGAAGCCAGTGGAGGGAAGGTACATATGAATTATTTTTGAAGCTTATGCTATATCCAACAACTGAGATTTAAAAAAGAAAACAACACTGCCATGTATACTAAGCCTGACTTCCCCAGATGAAATTGAAAAGTCCTGAGAATTTTTCTTCTTCTGGTCTCTTCTTCCTCACCCCAGAGCTGTTCGCGCACTTCAACACCCTGTTATATTTCTTACGATTCATGACCACACTGCCTCTCCCAAACCCTGGGACTTTCTTAACTTGTGATTTATTCTGCTACATTTATTCATTCAACAAACATCTATTGTAGCTTACCTTGAACAAGGCACTGTACTGAACCTGCAGGTGTAAGAAAGAACTTAAATCAGGACAATTCACTCACTATTGACTAACAATAAAAATGATACATAAAGGGCAGATCTATGTTTTATGGACCTGAAATGTATAAAGATTTAACAAAAGGAGAATTGGAGGTACAAAACTAGAAACATGAAATTAGATATGAGTATTTAGAATGAGAAAGTAAATAAGTTTAAAGGGTAGAGGCATAGAGATTCAGATTCCTGTCTTATGACATCTCTTTGGGCAATTTATCAGAAATGCTTTCATAGAAATGCTTTCTGGTTGCAATGGCTCCCTGCCAGACACACACTTGAAAACACCCTACAACTCCCAGCAACGCCAAGCACTCACAGCAGCCTGAGCAAGTGAGGAGCCCAGAAGTTTAAATCTCATCAGCTTCATGGTACTAACAGTTAATCTGCCTCTGGGCACACACACCTTGTAAATTCTCCAAAAGTAAGTTCAAAGTACCAGAGGAGCTTCAGGAGAACTGGCTTTGCTAGAGCTGGGGAGGACTTCTTAGAGCAGTTCATGCTTAAGAAAACCAACAAAAAGAAGAGTAAAAAATGGAAGAGAAACTAGAATTTCAGCCTAGTTGAGAATTTTGGAATTTACAAAGCACCACCCCAATCTCATTTTGAAACTATCTTAATTGTCATCTTCCTCCCGGTTTTGTCTTCCCTATGATATTAAAGATGGCATATTCTCTTTCTTTTTTGTTCTAGATTCACTGCTTCCAAATGGTTTTTAATCTCTTCAGTTGAATGTCTGCTCTTAAAGTCCAAAGGATTAAAACTAAACACCAGAGCTCATTAATAATCCAGGCTGGGAAAAGGGGGAAAAAGTATGTGTAATAGTAAAATTCTAGTTAGGACATGCTCTAACCAACAGAGAAGAATATTCTCTTATAAAAGGGAGTTTGTTATTGATGAAGTCTGTGTTGTCATGGAGACAGAGATCTGAGACCTTCTGGTAGATGCACTCTGCTTCTTAGGCTTCCTTACTCCTCATTCTCTTTCTTTCCTGCGAACTATAGGCTTCCATACCTCCCCTGACCCCACTGCAAAAGTTGTCATGACACTTTTCTCATTCCATGCTGTCTTCTCTCTGGAGGACCTTAACCATTACACATGTAAACTGTCATCTAAATGTAGAATTCCCGTCAGCATCTCCAGCCGGACCTCCACCCCAGCTCCAAACCTGTACTTTGTCAGCCAACTTGACATCTCCTCCCACACTTCTCAAGGCATGTCAAACCCTTCCCAGTCAAACTGCTACAACATTCAAGAGTCAGTGTTGACTCATTACTGTCCCAAAATCCCACCTTTTTTTTTTTAAGAGGAGAGAGTAGGGCAGGGACAGGCAGCAGAGAGTGGGAATCTTAAGCAGGCTCCATGCCCAGCTCAGAGCCTAATGTGTAAATGATTAAGGTCCTCTAGAGAGAAGACAGCATGGAATGAGAAAAGTGTCATGACAACTCTTGCAGTGGGGTCAGGGGAGGTATGGAAGACTATAGTTCCCTGGAAAGAAAGAGAATGAGGAGTAAGGAAGCCTAAGAAGCAGAGTGCATCTTTTTTTTTTTTTTTAATTTTTATTTATTTATGATAGTCACACACAGAGAGAGAGAGAGGCAGAGACACAGGCAGAGGGAGAAGCAGGCTCCATGCACCTGGAGCCCGACGTGGGATTCGATCCAGGGTCTCCAGGATCGCGCCCTGGGCCAAAGGCAGGCGCCAAACCGCTGCGCCACCCAGGGATCCCAGCAGAGTGCATCTAATGCAGGGTTCAATCTCACAACCCTGAGATCATGACCTGAGCCGAAACCAAGAGTCAGATGCTTAACCAGCTGAGCCACCCAGGCACCCCCTGACAATCTCATATTTAATCAATCACCAAGTCCTGTCATTTCACCTTTGTAAGCCTCTTCTTTCCACCCACCTAGAATCTGGGTAGTAGCATCTGATCATTTCTATCTTGAATTTTTAGCTGATCTTGCTGGGTCCAATTCCTTAGCCCATCAATGGATCCTTCACATTGGAGGTAGCTTAGCACAGGGTAAGCAGCCAGATTCCAATGTGGGTTCAAAAAGAATCTCAGCTCCCCTGCTTTGTGACTTCTAGCAAGTCACTTAATACAACTAAACTTCAATTTCTTCATATAGAAAATGAAGGCAATTATAAACCATACAGATGTTCTAAGGAGTAAAAAATCATCTACATAAAGTATGTAGTACACAGATATATTTAATACATTTTAACCTATTATTATAATAACTTTTGTCAAAGTTGTGAACTAAAAATACTAACTTGGTCATGTGCTAGAATTACTAGTACAAATTACATCTAGGTCTTGTCTACTTTGGGGTACATGGGAGATTGCTTCCTGGTCACTTTCCAGTTAATGGGGCCATGTGACTAGCTCTAGCAAATGGGTCAAAATATAGAAAATTAGATATGAGATTTTTATGTGTCCATCTGAGTGACCATAGAGCAGAGCCCCGCACCACTTTGCAATGGACATATAATGTGAGCACCTCAGATCTGGGGGACTTGAGAGTTGTTAATATCCACCAACAGCCTAACCCACTACTGATTAATATAAAATATCACATTTCCACTGCTCAAACCTGATGGTGAGGGGCACCTGGGTGACTCAGTTAAGTGTCTTCTTCAGCTCAGGTCATAATCCCAGGGTCCTGGGATGGAGCCTGCATCCAGCTTCCTGCTCAACAGGAATTTGCTTTTCCCTCTCCTTCTGCCCCTCCTTCCATTTGTGTTCATTCTCTCTCTCTCTCTCTCTCTCTCAAATAAATAAGAACTAAGATCTTTTTTTTTTTTTTTTTTAATTTTTTTTAAATTTATTTATGATAGTCACAGAGAGAGAGAGAGAGGCAGAGACATAGGCAGAGGAAGAAGCAGGCTCCACGCACCGGGAGGCCGATGTGGGATTCGATCCCGGGTCTCCAGGATCGCGCCCTGGGCCAAAGGCAGGCGCCAAACCGCTGCGCCACCCAGGGATCCCTTTTTTTTTTTTAATCTTAAAAAAAAAACACCTTATGATAGACCAGCAGACACCAAAAGTTCTAGCTCTTTGGGAACAAAGGAATGACTATGATTTCAATTTATTTTTCTTTTTTTTTTTTTTTAAGATTTTATTTATTTATTCATGAGAGACACAGAGAGAGAGAGAGACAGAGACATAGACAGAGGGAGAAGCAGGTTCCCTGCAGGGATCCTGATGTGGGACTTGATCCCAGGACCCCAGGAATCAAGACCTGAGCTGAAGGCAGATACTCAACCGCTGAGCCACCCAGGCCTCCCTCAATTTATTTTTCAAAGTTATTTTCTCTGTATATATTTACTTGAAAATGATAAAAAAAAAATGAGGGTAGTTTAAACAAAATAGGAAATTTATTAACCTACATGAGTTAAAAGTCCAAGAATGGAGTAAACACTGTATGTGCTGGATACAGAGGCTCAAGCTAGTTTCGAGGACTTAGTCTTACTCTCTCTAGCTCAGATCTGTTTTTTTGTTTTGTTTTTGGCATGTGTGTGCCTGTATGTGTGTGTGTGTTAACAATGTTTTCTGGCACAGTCTCCTCTTTCTTTGGAAAAATCGCTGCCAGGAGTTCCAGTATTAGACTGTTCTCTCTTAGTAACTTCCCCATAAAGAATGATTCTCTCAATAGTTCTGTCAAGTCCTAGCATTCACTCTCATTGGACCAGATCGAGTCATATAACCGCCAATACCTGGAACCAGCAAAGGTAACCAGAGAAATACAATATTCCAATTGGCTGCTCTCCATGATGTACTGAGCCCTGATTCTGGCAGGGGACAGAGAGAGTAGGGAGGCACTTACGAACTAAGAGAAGTGGAGTTTCCCCAGAGAAATCTATGAAATGCTACTAAAAGAAGGGTGAATTGACACAGAAAAGAAAAAAAAATAACACGCTCACTATGTACATTAATATAATCCATATAGTGGGGTGCCTGGGTGGCTCACGGGGTTAAGCATCTGCCTTTGGCTAAGGTCATGACCCCAGGATCCTGGGATTGAGCCTCACATCTGGCTCACTGCTCAATAAGGGGTCTGCTTCTCCCTCCACCCCTCCCTCCACTCATGCTCACTCTCATTTTCTCTCGCTCTACCAAATAAAATCTTTTTTTTTTTTAAGATTTTATTTATTCATGAGAGACAGAAAGAGAGGCAGAGACACAGGCAGATGGAGAAGCAGGCTACCCACAAGGAGCCTGATACAGGACTCAGTCCCAGATCCCAGGATCACACCCTGAGCGGAAGACAGATGCTCAACCACTGAACCATCTAGGCATCCCTCAAACAAAATCTTTAAAAATATATAATCCATATGGCAATTTTGGAGAAATATGTAGCCAATGAAGGAATTTTATGAAGATGATACTGATGATGAGATAAAAACCTATATGCCCAGGGTACCTACGTGCTTCAGTTGGTTTGGTATCTGTCTCTTGATTTTGGCTCAGGTCATAATTTTGAGGTCATGCTCTCAGGGTTGTGAGATCCAGCCCTGCTTCCAGCTCCACACTCAACCAGGAGTCTACTTGAGGATTCTCTTTCTCCCTCTCCCTCTGCCCCTCTTCCTGCTCTAGAATAAATAAATAAATCATTAAAAAAAAAAGAAACTTATATGCCTTACCATGAAAGGACCAACTTTCTTCTGAGTGCATTATGAGTTTCAAAATAGTACATTCCAAAAGCTATATACCACTCCCATTACTCACCAGGCCCATGTGCAGTCGCTTCTTAATCAAAACTTTGCAACTTTAGATTACTTTTACATTATTCATGTTAGTAAATGCAAAATCTAAAAGGAAAAAGGAAGTGCAACACTGTATATGGTTTTCTTTCCTTTCTTGTCCTTGAGATGTGTGAGCCTGTGTGTGTACACATTCAGGTGCAGATAATTGTGCATGTTTACATTTTATTTTTTGTTTGTTTTGCTTCATGTATCAAAGCCTTGGAGACTTAAAAAAAAAAAAAAGCCTTGGAGACTTGCTAACTTGGAAGATGGGATGAAACTCCCACATCAACCATTTTACTTTTCACATGTTTTCTCCCAGGTGGGCTGCTCCTCTGGAGAGTTTCCAGCTTCAGCAACTTGAGTGAAACAGTAACAGACATAAAGTGGTATGTGGAGAGGATTAACCCTTCAATCTGCCTCTTACTGTGACTGGGGCTTCAGGAGAAATTGAAATGAGACACTGATCTTTGGCTCCTCCACAGCTTGAGGAAAGAAGATAAGGGGATTTATTGGTAAAACCATCTCCCTCACCAGGGTGTGAGTACTTCCAGAACTTGGAATACATTTTATGGATGTCTGACTGACTCAACAGCACCCAGCAGTGTGAAGGATTAAAGGATGATGAACTCTGCCCCCAGATTGTTCATAATCTAGTAGAAGCATAAAACTGGTATATGAATAACCAAAATACAGCACAGAGAGTGTAACCTACTAACAAAAGGGCACTGGGATTTCAAAGAAGGAAGCAAATCCATCCATCCAAATGGACAAGGAATCTAATAAGGAAGTAGCTTTAAGAGAAGTAGAAGAGACTGGAGCAGAGCTGGGGGCGGGAAATGCCAGACAGGAGAACAGCTACTTAAAGACAAAAAGGTGACATTCTTTTTTTTTTTTTAAGATTGTACTTATTTATGTGACAGAGAGAGAGAGGGAGGGAGGGAGAGAGCACAAGCAGGGGGAGCAGCAGACAGAGGGAGAGGGAGAAGCAGACTCCCTGCTGAGCAGGGAGCCAAATGCAAGGTTTGATCCTAGGACCCTGGGATCATGACCTAAGCTGAAGGCAGATGCTTAACCTACTGAGCCACCCAGGTGCCCCAAAAGGGTGACATTTTTATCTTAATCACTAGTACCAGAATAGGAGAAAACTCTGTTGGGAAAAATACTTTGGTAAGCTACTAGACTAAGGGTGAGAACTTGAAGCTGATGAATGACTACATGGCCCGAGCAAATATCATTATCCCTGCACTGTGCTGGCTAAGACTCTGACACATAGCCGGTTGGGCAACCAATGGCCTGAGCCATACACCCTCACATAGTATGCTGGAATGCTCTAAGCATTTTGGGAAATGGCAAGGAGTTCAGAGGGGCTGAGATATCAGGATTGCCTAAGTTTGCTATGGAAGACAGACAACCTAAAAATATAAATTGGGGTCATATACTAAAGTGCAAAATGCTGTCATATGAATTTTGGAATTTATTCTGATATATGCAGACCATTCTTATAGTCTCAGACCATGGCTCTTTGCAGTAATGCTCCTACTATCCAGTCATTTTTTTTCTCTTAAGAGAGATTCTATGTGCACTTTACTCAGTTTCCCTCAATGGTAACATTTTACACAACTAGAGTACAGAACCACATCCAGGATATTGGCATTGGTAGAATTCATTGACCTTATTCAGATGTTCCTAATTTCATTTGTCCTTGTGCGTGTCTGTATATTTTGTTCTCTACAGTGTTGTCACGTGTGTGGGTTTGCAGGTCCACCACCACAGTTGGCTGAGCAGTCAGTCCCAACACCACAGAGATACTTTTGGTACCTTCACCCAGTCCCTGCCATGCCCCATCACCCCCAACCTTCATCCCTAACCCTGGACAACCGATAATCTGTCTTCCATTTCTAAAATAGTGTCACTTCAAAAATGTTATATGAGTAGGATTATACAGTAGTTTTGGAGGGTTGGCTTTTTCATTCAGCATAATTTTCTCATGACACATCCACGTTCCTGCGTGTATCGGCTCAACTGTTCTATTGTTGCTAAGTAGTATTCCAAGGAATATGTCAACTACAGTTTTTTAAACCATTCATCTAGGGGTTTGGGGAGGTTTTGTTATTGTTGTTGTTAAGATTTTATTTATTTATTTGAGAGACAGCATGAGCAGAGGCAGAGGCAGACTGCCCCCTGAGCAGTGAGCATAAGTGGGGCTCAGTCTCAGCACCCTGAGATCATGACCTGAGCTGAAGGGAGACAATTAACTGACTGAGCCACCCAGGCACCCCAATCATTCCTCTGTTGAAGGACATCTAGTTTTGGCTATTACAAATAAAGCTGCAATAACCATTCATATATAGGTTTTTGTATGAAAATAAGTTATCATTTCTCTGGGTTGCAGCCCCTAAAAGTGCAACTGTTGGGTCATATGGTAATTGGATGTTTAGTTTTATAAGAGACAGCAGGTGTACCATTTTACATTACCATGGGTAATGTACGTGTGACCCAGTTTTTTCAAACCCTCACCAGTATTTGAGTGGTCACCATGTTTTATTTCAGCCATTCTGACAGGTTAAGTACCATTAAAAAGAAAACTACAGGCCCGAAATGTCACTTAGATTAAGGCCCCACCCAAGTGAATAAACCAAGACTTAACATCTACCCTAGGAATGTAACCTTTAACCAGTCAACATGGAAATTTCCTGGTTAGCACTAGGAAATTTACTAAGAGACCCTTAAAAGTGACCTTGCCTAAAACAATGGATTCTTTGCTAATAATTTCCTTTTCTCCACTCCAACTCTACATTTAAAAATCTGTCCTTTTCTGTAGCCTTTTGGAACTTCCTTTTATTTGCGAGATGAGATATTGCCTGATTCATAGATCAATTAATATAGCTAATTAGATCCTTAAAATGTATTTGGTTGAACTCTTGCTATTTAACACTAATCATAACTCACTGTACTGTTTACTTGCATTCTCCAAATGCTAGCGATGCTGAACATCTTTTCATTGCTCTATTTGCCCTCTATATACCTTATTTGGTGAAATGTTTGTTCATGGCTTTGCCCATTTCCTAATTGGGTTGTTTGTATCTTTACTCTTGAGTTCTAGGAGTATCCTGGATGCTGACTTTTGTTCGATATGCAGTTTGCAAATAGTTTTTCCCATTTTATAACCTGTCTTTTCACCCTCTTCACATGAGTGTTCACAGAACAGAATTTTTCATTTTGATAAGTTTAAATTGATCAGTTTTTCGTTTCACGAATCATCTAAGAAAACTTGTCTCGTCTTGGGTCATGAATTTTTTTCCTATTTTTTTACCAGAGTTTTGTGGTTTTACATTGAAGTTCGTGACCCTTTTTAAATTAATTTTTGTATTAGATCAACTTGTGTTTGGGTAGAGTTTCATTTTTTTACTCTGGATGTCCCATAGCTTCAAACCTGTTTGTTAAAAAGGCTATCCTTGCTCCATTGAATTGCTTTTGCAAATCATTTGTGTGGGTCTATATCTGTGTTCTGTGTTCTGTTGCATTGACTTGTATGTTTATCTCTACACCAAAACCACATTGTGTTGATTACTGCAAATACACAGTAAGCCTTAAGAAGAGTGATTCATCCTCCATAATCTTTTTGTCAAGAATGTTTTAGCTATATGCGGAGTTATACCTTTCCACAAATTTGGGGATAACCTCATCTCTATTGCCAAAAAGCTTGGTAGGACTTTGATAGAATTCCATTAACCCTATAGATCAATTTGAGAGGAATCGACACCTTTACCCTGTTGATACTTCCAACCTATAACACAGTATGTCTCTCCATTTTTTAAATGTTCTTTGATTTTCTTAATCAATATTTTGTAATTTTCAGCATACAGCTCTTATACATGTTTTGATAAGTATATACTTGAGTATTTAATTTTCCTTGGAGCAACTGTAAATGGTTTTGCATTTTTAATTTCAGTTTCTGCATTTTCATTCTTATACAGAATATAGAGTATACAGAAATGAGTATACAGGAATGCTCTGAGTGTTCTGTGTTGATCTTGTATCCTGTGACCTTGCTGAACTCATCTATTCTAGGAGCTTTTTTGTAGAATCCTTGGAATTTTCTATATAGATGATCATGTCATCTGCAAGTAGAAACAGGCTTATTTCTTCTTTTCTATCTTGTATGCCTTTCATTTGTTTTTCTTGCTTAATAGCAGTGCTAGAACTTCCAGTACTATGTGGAATAATAGTGGTGAGAGCTGATACATTGTTTTGTTCCCAATCTTACAGGGAAAGTATTCAGCCTTTCACCATGAAATATGACCTTAGCTGCGGGCTTTTTTGTAGATGTTCTTTATCAAGTTGAGGTAATTCTCCTTCATGATTAGCTAGCTAAGACTTCTCACCCTGAATAGATTTTCAGTGCTATCAAATGCTTTTCCTATGCCAACTGGTATGATCATATGATTTTTCTCTTTAGTTTGTTGATATGGTAGATTGCATTGAGTGATTTTGAATCCAGAACCAACTTTACAAGCCTGGAATAAATCTCATTTGGCTATGGTGTATAATTCTTATTATACCTTATTGGTCCACACACTTTTGAAATCCAAAAGCCAAGGTGTCATCCTTAGCACTTCCCTCTCCTTTTCACATATTGTCCCATTACCATGCCTTTTATCTTCATTTCTTTTTTTTTTTTAAGGTTTTATTTATGTATTTGAGAGAGAGGGAGAGAGAGAGAGAGAGCACAGAAGAAGAGGGAGAGGAAGAAGCAGTCTCCTTGCTGAGGAGAAAGCATGATGCAGGACTCAATCCCATGACCCAGAGACCATGACCTGAGCTGAAAGCAGATGCTTAACTTACTGAGCCACCCAGGTGCCCCTTACCTCCATTTCAATCCACTACCCTGATGCTCAAAGTCCCTGTTCTCTCTTGCTTGTTCTACTTCAACAGCCTCCTAAGTGGTACCCCTGCTTTAATTTTTGCTTCCTTCCCACCATTTTCTACAAAGCAGCCAAGGATATACTCATAACATAAATCTAATTTTTATGCCTCTTTCCTGAAAGTTCTTCAATGGCTTCACACAAGTTCTTTTTTTTTTTTTAAGATTTATTTATTTATTTGAAAGAGAGGGAGAAAGAGAGAGAGAGAGAGTGAAGGGGGGAGTAGGAGCAGAGGAAGAGGGAGAGAGAGTCCCAAGCAGACTCTGAGCTAAGCACAGAGCCCAACATCAGACTCATGACTTGAGATCATGACCTGAGCTGAAATCAAGAGTCAGGGGCTTAACTGACTGAGCCACCTAGGAGCCCCGCTTCACACCACTCCTTAGGTTAAAGCTCCACAACCTGATTGTGGCCTCTCTACTCCTGCCTCTATTTAATTTGAAAACCTATTCCAACCCACTCTCTGAGCCTTCTTAATTCCCCTAGAGTCATCTGCCTTCAGGCCTTTGTATATCTCATGCCCACAAACTCCTTCCCCCATTTTTTGTCACTATGAGTCTTAAACTGACAAATCACTTTTCCAGAAAAACCCTCTTGGCCTCTCTAGCTTAATCAAGTCCCTGTTATACTTTTTTCATGCCCTTTTTCCTTTGGAGCATCTGTCACAGTTTGTAGGTATACATTTATTTATATAATCACTCGATTAGTGTTAGTCACTCCTGAGACTATAAACGTTGCATGAGGGCAGAGACTATAATTGTTTTGTTCAACAAATATATTTTTTGAATTAATACATGAAATCAACTGTTCTACTTAATTCATTTATCAACATATGTTTACCAATGTACCTTATCAGAACAGCAATTCATTTAAGAGAACGAGGAGGAGAGAAAGAGACAGACAGAGACCAGAGAAAATGCTTATTAGGTACATATTGCATACAACCAAAATAATCCCTGTGTGCTGTGTCTTGTCATTTTCAGGGGTTAAGGATGTTTTCTGCTAACTTAATTAATAAAAGAATTATTAAATAGGGTGATCGAGTCATCTCTGCGTGATAGGATTCAAAATCATTTTATTTTCTTCTTTATAGTTTTTTGTTCTTTTTCAAAAATTGTAAAATGAGGGGATCCCTGGGTGGCGCGGCAGTTTGGCGCCTGCCTTTGGCCCGGGGAGCGATCCTGGGGACCCGGGATCGAGTCCCACATCGGGCTCCCGGTGCATGGAGCCTGCTTCTCCCTCTGCCTGTGTCTCTGCCTCTCTCTCTCATAAATAAATAAAAAATAAATAAAATTTTTTAAAAATTGTAAAATGAAGGGTGCCTGGCTGGCTCAGTCAGTAGAATATGTGACTCTTGATCTTGGAGTCATGTTGGATGTAAAAATTACTTTAAATTTTTTTAATTAAAAATTAAAATAAATAAATAAAAATTTAAAGAGGAAATTACTTAAAAATAAAATCTTTAAAAATTGTAAAATGAGCACCTGCTACTATTTTAATATATTTTAATATATTAATAAAGAGATCTTAGTTCATCAATGTATTAACCAATAGAGCATTCCTGGAAAATGCTCTAGCTTTATTCACCTTTTCTTAAAATATGTAATCAAAATAAATTGCAAAAGATAAAATTATATTTTAAATATATTAGTTCTTGGGATCCCTGGGTGGCACAGTGGTTTGGCGCCTGCCTTTGGCCCAGGGCGCGATCCTGGAGACCCAGGATCGAATCCCATGTAGGGCTCCCGGTGCATGGAGCCTGCTTCTCCCTCTGCCTGTGTCTCTGCCTCTCTCTCTCTGTGTGACTATCATAAATAAATAAAAATTTTAAAAAATATAAAAAAAATTAAAAAAAATAAATATATTAGTTCTTAAAGAAATGATAGACTATTAAAAATTTTAATTATATCTCTTATGATCATTTATATCAAAAATACTATACCATGCTTGAATTATATTTCAGAAAAACATAACATTCCCTTTCCATTTTCAAAGAAACAACTTTGTAGGAATATACCAAAAAACTGTTGGCTGTGATTTTTTCTGAGGTTTACAACGGAACTGAATGATAGAATTATGAGTCAGGAAAGAAATTTAACATGCACTTTATGTTGTCTGTGCTATACTTACATTATTTACTTGGGCATACAATAGTTTTCTATCTTAAAAAAAACACTTTTCAAAAATGCATTTGAAGATTTTTTAAAAAGAAACCAATGACCTTGATCCCGATGAACTACCCCATCACTTCCCTTTGTCACACATATTCATCAACAAACACAAAAATACACACACATTGCAGGTCCAACGGAGCAGTTCCATTATCTATGCCAACCTCAAAAAGAAAGTGACTTCTGCTTCTCAACAAGATAGGGTAACAAGGCTCAGATTTATCCATCTGCCTGAGTAAAAAATGTGTGCAACAATTGTGGGTGGAAACAATGTTTTTCAGATATTGAACTTTAGGCAGTGCAGGATAGCAGTCTCTGAGAGATAGGAAACAAATCAAATAAAGCCCTACCACTGCCCACACTTACTACCTGGAAAGAGTTTCCAGGCTGCAGCTTAGGGTGGCAGAAATTAGCTGAAACCCAATAGTCTCCCTGAATGGAAGAAACAAGTAAAAGTCCAGTGAGGCCAAAGTAGCAGGAGTTCACAAGGCAGAGTACTCAAGAGGGGAGAGTGGCAGAGAGAGAGAGAAATCTGGAAATCTGCAGAAGATCCCCCTTCAGTCCTCAGCTACTTAATCATCAGCGCATCAGTGACTAGAAATAATCCTGGGAGATCATACAGTGCCAATAATTGTTAATAGTCCAGACAGAGTAGAAAATATAATTCATGGGACATCAAGTGGAATATTCAGAAGGGAATTGCCTCAGTAAGTGGCCCAAAATTAGCCCTTGACCAAATGCTGCTGTGGTCCTCTTTAACTAAGATTAAAAGCAAGACCCAGAAGTAAACTAATGTCTCCAAGTAACTTAACTGTGTCCCAGAACAAAGCTCAATAGTATTTATAAAAATACTAAAATATACAACACTCGGCAAGATTAAAGTCACACTGTTTGACATTTGACTAAAGTGGCCAGGCAAAGTAGGAAAAATGACCCATATGAAGAGAAAAAAAAAATCAGTCAATAGAAACAGATCCAGAAATGACATATATAATGGAATTAATAGGCAAGGATATTAAAATAGTTATTAGGATATTCCATATATCCAAGAAAGTAGAGGAAAGATCAAGCATATTAAACAGACACATTAAAGATATAACAAAAGACTCAACTTGAACTTCTAAAGATGAAAAATGCAAGGTGCTTGGATGACTTAGTCAGTTAAGTGTCCAACTCTTGATTCTGGCATAAGTCATGATCTCAGAGCTAGGCTCCACACTCAGCAGAGAGTCTGCTCAAGGATTGTCTCCCTCTCCCATTGTCTCTCCCCCACTAGTACTCACTCGAATGCTTTCTCACTCTCTCTTTCTCTCTAAAATAAATAAAAGTTTAAAAAATATAAAGATGCAAAATGCACTGTTTGAGATGAAAACTACTCTAAATGGTAGTAGTAGCAGGTTAGATACTGCATAATATATTAACAAACTTGAAGATACAGCAATAGAAGTGATCCAGAATAAACACAAAAATAAAAAGATCAAAAAAGCTAATAATACATAGAGGATTAGAGAGCTGTGGGGCAACTTCAAGCACCTTAAAATATGTATAATTGGAGTCACTAAAGGAGAGGAAAGGAAGGGGAGAATAGAAAAAATACTTGAAGAAATGGCAAAATTTTTTCCAAATTTGGTGAAAATTATAAATTCACAGATCCAAGAAGTTAAGTCAACCCCCATTACAAAAATAAGAATTTTCTTTGGGCACCTGGGTGGCTCAGTGGTTGAGCATCTGCCTTCAGCTCAGGGCATGAGCCTGAGGTCCTGGGGTCAAGTCCCACATCCTGTTCCCTGCAGGGAGCCTGCTTGTCCCTCTCCCTGTCTCTACCTCTCTCTCTCTCTCTCTCTCTCTCTCTCTCTCTGTCTCTCATGAATAAATAAGTAAAACCTTTAAGGAAAACAAAACTTCTTACATGTAGCAAGACTGATGTTTAATTATGCGGACAACTCTACTATAGGCAGCTGCTACAGTCTGAATGTTTGCATCTCCTAAAAATGTATATGTTGAAATCCTAGCACCCAGTGCGATGGTATTATGAAGAGGTTGCCTTTGAGAGGTGGAGCCCTCATGAATGAGCTTTGTGCTTTTATAAAAGAGACCCTGCAGAGCTCCCTTGCCTCTTCCATCTGGTGAGGATATAACAAGAAGTCAACAACCTGAAGATAGCCCTCACCCAACCACGATGGCCCCCTGATATCAGACTTCCAGCCCCCAGAACTGTGAGAAATACATTTCTGTTGTTTATAAGCCACCACTCTGTGGTATTTTGTTGTAGCAGTCCAAAGAGACTAAGATGGAAGCCTTCAGTTGTCTTCAACTTTTTTTTTTTTTTTTAATTTATGATAGTCACACAGAGAGAGAGAGAGAGAGGCAGAGACACAGGCAGAGGGAGAAGCAGGCTCCATGCACCGGGAGCCCGACGTGGGACTCGATCCCGGGTCTCCAGGATCGCGCCCTGGGCCAAAGGCAGGCGCCAAACCGCTGCGCCACCCAGGGATCCCTGTCTTCAACTTTAATATACTTATACTGCTATATCATCTGCCTAGACGTAGTCTTGATTTCAAGTTCTCACATGATGACATCACCTGTAAGCTACTGTTACTGTAGCGCATCAGTCTTAGGCTAAGTGTCAGGGAAAGTTGTTTGCCTTCACTCATGCTGTCACCATGCAGGTTAGCATGGACACCCCTACTCCAGGTCTTAACGTGATCACACGGCTGTCCCTACCTTACCTAAAAGGATGACAGACTTCACAGTGCCTGCCATCCAGAGCCCTGGAGCTTACTCCTCCCCTTGCCCCCCACCCCACCATGCTCTGGGGAGTCCATCTGAGCATTTCTCGACTGAGCCCATCACCCCCTTTCACCTTCCCACTGCCCTTATCTTCACCCCATGCAAGGTGAATCCAGAACCTCTGTCTTGTGATCAGTTTCCTGCTTGCAAGGAAAGAAGTCCCTGCATAAACCTGACACATTTTAGGTCTCTGGGAATGGAATGCTCTTCATTGCATAGGAGTTTCTTACTTGACTTTCAGCTATTCAACCTACAAACACACTTCCAAGAGCATGTTATGTACAAAAGTAGAGACTCCCTGTACTAGAAATAACAAAAACTGACCAAGAGTAACATAATAAGGGACACTGTGTTTTCTTATCAAAAGGAACTCTTACTGAAGATATCAGAAACAAATCGACCAGGCTTTAGAAAAAAAAAATCCCTGAATATTATTTACACTATTTAATGCCCCTTCAATTTATATCTCTAATTAAGGCTTAGAACGAACATGGTACGGCTAGAAGAGTATTTTCAATTAAGTGTCTTGATCATCCTTCTGACCTACACACTCACAAAATACCACACAAACGCTTGGCCAAGGAACACGGAATGCTATACACATATCCATGCAACTTACACATACTTAAACACCCATTCATTCATTTTGCAGCCCATAGATTTTCATACAGCTTTGTGAGTGGAATTCAGAATGGTTGGGGAAGAGCATTGCTCTCAGCAATCTCTTATAAAGTAGAAAAAGCACAACCATCACCTTGCAGGATGAGGCATTTGGCTGCTAACTCGAATTTAATCTCCCTCTCTAAACAGAGTTGGGGGCAGCCCAGGTGGCTCAGGGGTTTAGCACTGCCTTCAGCCCGGGGTGTGATCCTGGGGCCCCTGGATCGAGTCCCACGTCAGGCTCCCTGCATGGAGCCTGCTTCTCCCTCTGCCTGTGTCTCTGCCTCTCTGTCTCGAATAAATAAATAAAATCTTTTAAAAAATAAAATAAAAACAGAGTTGGGGTGGTAGGGGAGGGGGCAGAGCTATCTGGCTCAATAAATAGAATGAGCCACTCTTGGTCTCAGGGTTGTGAGTTCAAGATCCACTTAAAATTACTTAAAATTTTAAAAAAAATTGAAGATTAAAAAAAAAAAGAGTTCCAGGCTTATTATAAATGGCAAGGTAGGGGCAGCCTGGATGGCTCAGCAGTTTAGTGCCACCTTCAACCCAGGGCATGATCCTGGAGACCCAGATCGAGTCCCACATCAGGCTCCCTGCATGGAGCCTGCTTCTCCCTCCTCCTGTGTCTCTGCCTCTCTCTCTCTCTCTCTCTGTCTCTCATGGATAAATAAATAAAATCTTTTTTAAAAATGGCAAGGTAGTATGTTTTGTCTCTGTTGAATAAAATCAGGCCCCCTGTGAGACTTCCAGGGGAAGCCATGATCCACCTTACATACACAGTCAGGGCCAGGTGTGGTAGCCAGTGTTATGGCAGGTGCAGTGGCAGGTGAAAGAAGAGAAAAGCTCAGTCCCTGACCTCAAGGCTCTTGAACACTAAAGAAAATACAAGAGGCAAAAAGCCCAGGAGCCCCTCCCCTAAATGTGCGCTTGGTATGGCTACAAACTATATAAATAATCTGAAATAGCTGTAGTTGGAGCAATGCAAACTACAACTAAAGGATGTCATTTTACAGGTAGAAAAAGGGTGCCTGGATGGCTCAGTCAGTTAAGTGGCTAACTCTTGATTTCACTCAGATCATGATCTCAGAGTTGTGAGATTGAGCCCACGTGCTAGAAGTAGAGCCTGCCTCAGGTTTCTCTCCCTCTCCCCCAAAAATAAATAAAATAAAATAAAGGTAAGGACAATCAGACCGATGTGGAAGTTTGTCCCAAGTTGCAATGGGTTCCCTGATGGAACACTGAAATTATTCCCAATAGTTGGCTTAAAATAACCTACAATCTCTCAATAGCTTTCGCCCGAGGGCAGGCACCTGTATCTGGTATCCAGTAGAGAATCATGAGCTCCCATGATCCTGGCGGCACTTGGAAGTAGGACATAGAGCTTGTCAACAACATGAACTCACAGAAGGAACGTCAAACTGACAATCTTCATCATGCTCTTTTGAGGTACACACTGTGTCAGAGGTGAACACTGTTCTGACCACTTTACTCTCTTTTCCCCAGAGGAAAACAAGCTTGGGCCTGCACATATGTCCTTAAATTTGCTTTGGAAGTACAAGATGTTCTCATGAATATGTGAGAGGTGTCCATAGCCTGGAAGTCAGCTCCCGAAGCATCAACACTTCCCTCTCCACCACCAGATTTACATTTCTCCACTCTGCTTTCAAGGGCCTCTGTGATCTGACCTTACTTCCTGACACCCCCATCTCTCAGATGAGGCTCCTCACTTACTCAGACACACCAAGTCCAACCTGGGAACTCCTGCTCAAATTGTCCCCTTCTCCTGGGAAGTCCTTCCCCCTCACTACTCCACACTCCCATCAGCTGCCCTCAATCAACAACACAGATACCTGTTTTCTAAAGAACACAGCAGTCACCTGTCCAATGTTTCTCCAAACCCATTTTAGAAACTGATGTTTGGGGAGAGCTCCAGTCGATCCATTCATCCCTTTATCCATTTATCCATTTAGCTGTAGTTCATTGAGCCTCACCTCAATCACACACTGTGTGAATTTTACCCCATCCCTGCATTATAAGCACAGTCCTTATTAAGAGACTCAAATAATTTGTAGAAAAAAGGAGAATAAAAAAATAATAATTTAAAATTAAACACAAGTCAAGGTGCCTGAGTCGCTCAGTTGGTTAAGCATCTGCCTTTGGCTCAGGTCATAGTCCCAGAGTCCTGGGATCGAGCCCCACGTTGGGCCTCCCACACAGGGGGGATTCTGCTTCTCTCTCTCCCTCTGCTGCCTCCCCACCACCACTCATGCTCACTCTTTCTCTCGAGAACTCTCTGTCTCTGTGTCTCCCTCTCTCTAAAATAAATAAAATCTTTTAAAAAATTAAACACAAGTCGTATTTTCTTCATGAGGTTAAAAATTACCAATCATTGGAACCATGAAGGAATCTCATAGATGAACTAGTTCATAGCTCTCAAAACCCATGTTCTGATTTATCAGTTCCTTCTTTATCAAGCTCCAGAGATGATTCTGAAACCCAGCCACGGTTGTGAAGCAGTAACCCATTCCAATTACCACATTTCTGAGCAACTGGAAGGAGACAGATGGTGCTAACATTTACTGAACTCCCACAACACTGTTACCTGCTTACCAGCTTATTTAAGAATGGTTAAACCGAAAGCAAGGATGTCAGGGAATTTGCTCAAAGTGACACAACAGGTCATAGCAGACCCCAACATTTGAACCTGTGTTTCTTAAGTCTGAGCCCCAAATTCTTTCCTCTACCTAACTAAAATAACTTAGAAGCCTATCATAGAGATGATCTCATTTCATTTTTGCAAAAAAAAAAAAAAACAAAAAAAACAAAAAACCATGAAATAGGTACTATTAGCATTACCACTTCATGCAAATGTAGAAATTGATATAACTAACCTTTAGGTTGCTAACACATGGTGAAGACAGGATTTTAATTCAGATTTTTTCTTCATTTTAGGGCTAAACTTTAATAGACTGTGAAAGTCTGAACTCATACTCTAAAAGAACAAAGCTTAAAAATTATCTGTAACTTGGCATGGTGTATTGAAGGTACCACTCCACTGGTTTTGAGTAAAGTGTACAAAGGTTTCACGGGGGATGGCACAAGGAATGAGAGGCTTGGACATTTACAACAGCAGACATTTCTCTTCCTCCTCTTAACAGAAGATGAGAGAGAACCACTGGAAGAGCTTTATCGAACATCATCTCGAGGTTCACTGTGTGAGAGCCAAGTACTCCAGGTACATTACAGATGTCATCAGCCTTGGCTAAACCTCAGGGATGAGAGGCAATCAACCTCTTCATATTCAGTTTCTCAATCATGTCTTTACCATCCCTGAGATCACATTTAGTTCCCACTAGGATGATGAAAGTCTTGAGACAATGGTGTCCCACTTTTGGACACCATTTTGCACAGATGTCTACCAAAGATGCAGAACTCACCAAAGAAAAGCAAATTAAGGGGCAACCGGGTAGCTCACTGGGCTAAGCATCTGCCTTCGGCTCAGGTCATGATCCCAGAGTCCTGGGATCAAGCTCTGAGTGGGGCTCCCTACTCCGTGGGGAGCCTGCTTCTCCCTCTCCCTCTGCCTGCTGCTCACCCTGCTTATGCTCTCCCTCTCTCTCTCTCTCACTCTGTCAAATAAATAAAATCTTTTTTAAAAAAATGAAAATTAAGAATACATCTGTTTGTGGAGAGGATGGGGGCATAATGTGTCATCTTCTTGTTTAGCTGAATCCACAAGCCCAGATTTGGCAATTTTCCACCTACCATAACATTGGCAAAATAGTAGTCAAAGATAGTGGGGGTGTATTCTGCAGAAAATCAATTGGTCATGTCACTGATCAAGGCAAGTCTTACCTACACCTCCCACCACCACATGCTGGATGGCCTGCACATAAGCATCATCATTGCTTCATGGGCTGCCAGGGTGCTGTCCCAGCTGCCTTGCCCTCCACAGACTGAAAGCAGAAGTCCAACAGCAGCTACCACACAAACACCCAGACTTTTTATTCCTACATCCCATGTCCCACACTCAATGGCTACCTTGGCTGAGCACCAATGCACAGATCTCGTGCTCTTTTCCCCTACCTGCCTTTGATACTTCATTATCTGCTGCGTCTACTACAACTCCATATTGCAGTATCATGGCATTATTCTTAAATCCCCACTCAGGCTAAAAGGCAGAGAGAAAAAGAAAAACACATGAGTTCTGGAATTAGATGGCTTTGGAATTTAATCGTATCTTTCTTGCCACTTGCTAGTTTTGCGAACTCAAGCAATAACAATAATTGCTCACTTTTTTGAGGGCTTAGTATGTTCCAGTATTATCTCATTTAATCTTTAGGAAAAGAAGTAAAAACAATTAATAATCCCATGTTGCAGAAGAGAGAATTAAGAGGATCGGTTTTCATATATGTAAAGTGATGACAGCCTCATCCAATTGGCCAGATCTTCATGAGGCTTACATGAGAGGACATGTAGGAAGTGCCTAGCATCATGCCTGGAACACAGGAGTATCTTTTTCACCTTTTGTCCACCCTCTTTCACCTCTCTCCCTAAAGCACCAAGACCACATCTCTACGTGTCTGATTTCCCTGGCATCTGAGGCAGTGGTGAGCAAGTAGGAGGCACATGGATTATCAGTCGTCAATTTGATAAACTGAAACTCTTCTCAGATTTGATCTTAACTCTTCTTTCATCAAAGATACTAAACATACAGATGCTAAACTTTGTCATTTTTTCTGACTGCCGCTATTCATGCAAAAAAAAAAAAAAATAGCCAGTGAAGCAGCTAGACTTTGCTGGGAATAAGAGCTAGTTGATATGTTCCACCATCACGTGCTGGATGCAATTAACTAAGAAAAAACTCACATCTGAGCTGCATAATGACAAGGTGTGAACAGAATGTAACTCAGTGCTTTGCCATCCTGGTCACAAAAAGAATCACCTGGGAAGCTTTCTAAAAATATTGATGCCTAAGGGGTGCTTGGATGGCTCAATTGGTTAAGTGTCCGACTCTTGGTTTCAGCTCAGGTGATGATTTCACGAGTCCTGCATTGGGCTCTCTTGTCAACTGGGAGTATGCTTGGTGGCACTCTCCTTCTGCCCCTTCCCACAGCCCTCTCTGTCTCTCTCACTCTCTCTCTCTCTCTCTTTCTCTATCTCTCTCCAAAATAAATTAATAAATCTTTAAATAAAGATTGATGCCTGGAAAAATATATATAAATATAAGTGTGTGTGTATATGTGTATGGCTGAATCTACTCCAGAGATTCTGATTATTTGGTCTGATGTGGAGCCCAGGCATTAAAAATGCTTAGTTCTACAGATGACTCTAATGTGTAGCCAGGGTTGAAATAACTGATTTACCTATACACATGAATGGGAGATCCATGTTAGCAAATTATTATGTAGAGTGGGAAATCTGTCTCCCTGCATGTGATCTCAGTTCGACTAGAACCAAATATAACATCATGAAATAACTACAGAGGGAAGTTGAAAAAAAAATAATATAGGGATCCCTGGGTGGCGCAGCGGTTTGGCGCCTGCCTTTGGCCCGGGGCGCGATCCTGGAGACCCGGGATCGAATCCCACGTCGGGCTCCCGGTGCATGGAGCCTGCTTCTCCCTCCGCCTGTGTCTCTGCCTCTCTGTCTCTCTCTGTGTGACTATCATGAATAAATAAATAAAATCTTTAAAAAATAATAATAATAATATAGAATGGGACCAGCTAATACCTGACTGCCCCTCACTGTATTTACTCAATAAACCAAGAGAGCATCTTGATTGTCACATGAGATAAAGCTTAGTCTTGCACTAAGTATACACATGCTTAAAAATCTATCCTAAGATGGATTTACTCAATAAAAGTTGATGAAGGGATCCCTGGGTGGCGCAGCAGTTTAGCGCCTGCCTTTGGCCCAGGGCTTGATCCTGGAGACCCGGGATCAAATCCCACGTCGGGCTCCCGGTGCATGGAGCCTGCTTCTCCCTCTGCCTGTGTCTCCGCCTCTCTCTCTCTCTCGCTCTCTCTGTGACTATCATAAATAAATAAAATTAAAAAAAAAAAAAGTTGATGAAGAACTTACCATGTGCCAGGAGTTGGGTTTACTACTAGCAATATGAAGTTGGGTAGTATGCGGTTCCTGGCCTCACGAACATAGACTATCAAAGAAGAGAGAATGTGGAAAGTGCTTCTGCAAAACAAGAACCCAGTGGTCTTGGAACAAGGAGAACAAGACAGAACAACTATCTGATGCCAGGGAGAATCAAGAAAGACAAGGAGAGCTGTCAACTGTGTTCGATCCTAAAGGATTGGGTATGATGAATTCACCAGGCCCTCTCCAATGGAAATGGCTTTCCACTGAGGGACTAGCATGTACCATATGACATATGACAGTGACAGTGACATATGAACAGCTGCTGTGGGTCAGGTCTGTAAGCAGTGCTACTAGTATGAGTCCTCCTGCAGTAAGCATTGACCAGCTGCAGGTCTTTGCGTGGCATTTTGGAGTTTGGACGTCAGCCAGCACTTTTTTATGTTTTTAAGATTTTATTCATTTATTTGAGAGAAAGCAAGAGACAGAGCATGAGCAGAGGGGGAGGGGCAGAAGGAGAGGGAGAGGTTTACTCCTCACTGAGCAGGGAGCCGGATGGGGAGCTTAATCCCAGGACCCTGGGATCATGACCTGAGCTGAAGACAGATTAACTGATTTAGCCACCCAGGTGCCCCCCAGTCAGCAAGAGAGTGTATGGGAATTCCAACGGCAGACTCAAATCCAAAGGGAAGGCCTTGGACCTACATTACAAGTTTGAGAAATTAACATTTTAACTTAAATATTTAAAGTGTGCTTGTCTTTTTTTTTTTTTTAAGATTTTATTTATTTATTCATGGAAGACACAGAGAGAGGCAGAGACACAGGCAGAGAAAAAAGCAGGCTCCATGCAGGGAGCCCCAGGCGGGACTCGATCCCAGGTCTCCAGGATCATGCCCTGAGCCAAAAACAGACACGCGACTGCTGAGCCCCCGAGGCATCCTCCCCCATCCCACCCCCTTTTTTTTTTAAATGATTCTCAATTCTGGCAACCTCATTGTGTTCATAGACCAATCACCAGTGCAGAGCTTCTTCTAAATACCACAGCTAAGGATGTGGGGATCCCATTTATGCAGCTGTACCTATCAGTAATGTGCTTTACCCTGACTTAAGAGGAGAGCCAAGAGCCACCAACCTCATTAAAAAATCTCTCTTCTGGGGATTCCTGGGTGGCTCAGTGGTTTAGCGCCACCTTCAGCCCAGGGCCTGATCATGAAGACTCTGGATCAAGTCCCAAGTCGGATTCCCTGCATAGAGCCTGCTTCTCCCTATGCCCGTGTCTCTGCCTCTCTCTCTCTCTCTCCCTCTCTCTCTCTCTGTGTGTCTCATAAATAAGTAAATAAAACCTTTTTTAAAAAACATCTCACTTCTGATCCACTTTTCTCCACCTGCTGTTCACTCCTCGACTCTGAGTTTTCAACCCCAGGCCACCCACCCTGATCCTAGGATCCTTGTTTGCAGTTGTCTTGGTTGCCTTGAGCTCCTGCCTCCCTGCTCAGTCCTGGTTTTCTCGCTGCAAACCAGACTTCTCTAGGCAGAATCTCTTTCTCCACCTGGCCCTGCGGTCCCGGGGGGACAGGCAGAGACCCGCTGCCCTCCCACAGGGCCACACTCAGTGGTGATCCCAGCCGGCTGGCTCCAGCTCCCGAAGGAGGGCAGGGAGGAGGAAGAAAGGGAACCCAGGGTGGTGCTGGGGCTCCCATCTCAGATCATTAAGTGGGTGGAGGTGGGAGAGATGATGGGTCCCCAGAGGGGAAACACAGGAGGCCAGATCTGGGGAGGAAGCTAATGGGTACAGTTTTAGGTGTGTTCATTTTGAAGCGTTTCCTATCACCCTCCTGAAATCTGTACAAAAATCAGGTACAAAACCCTGATGTACAGCGGCTGGATCTTCCTCTAGGAACCCTTCCCCGACATCCCTTCTTCCCCATTGACTATTCCCCCCATTGACTTCCAGTTTATGTCTGTCATCACACCTGCCAAACCTGTGTGAGCTGCTGGGGGTGGAGTTTGCCTGGGTCTTTGAACCTTACTGCCCACCAGAGAATGTAAGGCCTTAGTGTGTATTACACGGAGTGTGATGCATAGACGTGAAAATCCATTGAACTGGAGACCAGGAGTAGGGGCACCTGGGTGGCCCAGTGCTTAGCTTCTGCCTTTGGCTCAGGGCGTGATCCTGCGGTCCTGGGATCCAGTCCCGCATGGGGCTCCCTGCATGGAGCCTGCTTCTCCCTCTGCCTATGTCTCTGCCTCTCTATGTCTCTCATGAATAAATAAATAAAATCTTTTTTAAAAATAAAAAAAAGAGAGAGAGAGAGAGACCAGAAGTACAGGGATCAGGTTTGAACAAGCAGAAAAAAGGACACATTTTCTATAAAAGGAAGTAAGGAAAGGTAAATTGTAGAGTTGTTCTCTAGAAGCTGACACTGTTTCATTACCATTAACAAATGAAGTAAAGGGTTCCTGATTCGCTTTTACTAGGAAAAGTCATAAACTGGCTAGTCACACGTTTGGGAAACTGAGTCAGAATAAAATTCCTTCTGACCTGCTTTAAATTTATAAGCACAATGAACACGGTGCTTACTCCATTATTAGTACTCAACAGGCACCTAATCTTGCATTTAGGAAGCTCCCCGCTAAAAGTTGCTGAGTGAATGAAGAAAAAAACTTAGCTTGCCCTAGGAATATGGATACTAAAAGCAGAGTCAAAAGATAAACATGTTCCAGTTAAATAGATTTACTTTAACCAATTATTTTAACCAACATGCTTACTTCTCTCATTAATAGCCCTAAAAGCTGAGCGTGAACCAGTATTTTATTAACTTACTAAAAATGTTGAGAAGCATTTTAAATTTTAACAAGATAACTAACTCACTAGATGTTAGCAAATCACTTTTTACTTCCACAAACAAATGAAGAACAAGATGCAATAGGACAATCTCTTCTGGGAAATATCTGTGATAACATTTTGTATCTCCTTCTCACTTAGACAAATCTGGGTGTAGGATATATAATTATTTACAGAGATTTTTTTTAAACAAACTTTTCCATGTTTTTTGCTTTGATTATTTTGTTCCTTGGGTAGTCTTTATTTGGTTCAAATTCTGTCATTGGTCCCATACAGCCAAACAGTGCAAGAATTGAATTTACAAGATACTGGGTGCATATTCAACAGAAAAGTCAACCCACCTGTTCTCAGATGTCCTGGCTGCTACTATGGAAACAAGTAAAACCAAATAACAAACACCACAGTTCTCTGCTTGGTAATGAGTCTCCCTTCACAGCATCTTCACTGGCCACCAGGTTGTTTTTAAGCCTATAAACCACTGTCTGGTGAATCAAACATTGCTCTTCTCTCATTAGGCTTTTAAAATTTAAATGACTCTATTTCTTATTACAAAAGCAGTGTCTTGCATGACAGAAAAATCTGGAAGTTCAGATAAATAAAACGAAGAAAAGAAAAATACCCTTGAGGTAATTGGACTTCTCACTAATACGTCAATTGGTGAGACTGCTGACTGGCATCGACAAGAAATGTTTGTCAAAAAACACTGGGGATAGGGATCCCTGGGTGGCACAGCAGTTTGGCGCCTGCCTTTGGCCCAGGGCGTGATCCTGGAGACCCGGGATCGAATCCCACTTCAGGCTCCCGGTGCATGGAGCCTGCTTCTCCCTCTGCCTATGTCTCTGCCTCTCTCTCTCTCTCTGTGACTATCATAAAAAAAAAAAAAAAAAAAAAGCACTGGGGATAAAGATCCAGCAGTGAGTGTACCTGAAATGTGCTAGGAATCTAGGCCTGGCTCCCTGTCAGAGCAGCTACTAGTACCAAGACCAGTTTTGCCACATACTAGTGGTTAAGAGACATCCAAATGAGTGTCTGTCTCTTCTAGAACTTTGCAATATGTGACATACAGTAGACATCCTTAAATGATCAATGAATATTAGCCAAATGGTTTGTTTTAGGAGACAATTAACCATTTCTCATAATGTTATCACTGGTCCACATATACTTTTGATAATAATTCCTCTTCCAGGTAACTTCCTTCAGTTTTGTCTTTTATGTTATAGCCTCAGCATTATTCAGTTTGGATAAAGCCAAAAGTCACTCATAGCTGATTTTAGAAGATCCTGGAAGGGCCCAAAAAGTTTCAGAGAAGCCACAGTATGAACCCAGGACACCACTATCCTATCCGTTGTTTTTTGTTTTTTGTTTTTTGTTTTTTTTTTAACATTACTGGAAAAGGAATGATACATTGAATTACTCACACATGAAAAAAGCGGGTTGATTACACAACATGGTTTGGTCTGATTATTTGTGTTACCATGATGAATTCTCAATTGTCACAGAAGCTCTTCAACATGCATTCTGCCTATGATTTTGACCACTTGGGAGTTTGGAACACTGTTGTGCCACAGACTTCATCATGTTTTTTCCAGGTCATGGCAGAAAATTCAAGCTTACTGCTTCCTCTTTTAAAAAGCAAGAACAGGGTAGCCCTGGTGGCGCAGCGGTTTAGAGCCGCCTTCAGCCCAGGACGTGATCCTGGAGACCCTGGATTGAGTCCCACATCGAGCTCTCTGCATGGAGCCTACTTCTCCCTCTGCCTGTCTCTGCCTCTCTCTCTCTATGAATAAATAAATAAAATCTTTAAAAAATAAATAAATAAATAAATAAATAAATAAATAAATAAATAAAATAATATAAATAAAATAAAATAAATAAAAAGCAAGAACAAAAGTCCCCTTTTTTCCAACTTCCTTTAAAATAAGACAAGGCTATTCTTGGTTACTCTGTGTATCCCTCAACTCAGTGGCCAAATCTTCACAGAAATATTTTCCCAAAGTTTCTTTTTTCAAAAAAGAAAAAGTTTCTTGAAATTTAGCTCTTATGGCTTATTTTACAATACAGTTATTTAGTGTTCACTCTTGTAGTGAAGCAAAAAAAAAAAAAAAAAAAAACTTTTCTCCTACATTTTAGGTTCAGTAAATGGGGCCCTGCAAATCAGACGGAAAAAAAAAAAAAAATAGATTAACAGGAGAAAACGAGGGATCCCTGGGTGGCGCAGCGGTTTGGCGCCTGCCTTTGGCCCAGGGCGCGATCCTGGAGACCCGGGATCGAATCCCACATCGGGCTCCCGGTGCATGGAGCCTGCTTCTCCCTCTGCCTGTGTCTCTGCCTCTCTCTCTCTCTCTCTCTCTGTGACTATCATAAATAAATAAAAATTAAAAATAAAAAAAAAAATAAATTATAACAGGAGAAAACGATTTATTATGTATACATATGGGGAGGAGTCTTGCAGAATGGCATGAAAACTCCAAAAAGGTGGCCAGCCCTGGACACTTGGATACCATTTTAATAAAGGGCAATCAATACATTTTTGAAAAAGAGAAACTCAGGGTGGCTCAGTCAGTTAGGCTTCTGCCTTCAGCTCAGGTCATGATCCCAGGGTCCTGGGATGGAGGACAGTGTCAGGCTCTCTGCTCCATGGGAATCTGCTTCTCCTTCTCCCTCTGCCTGCCACTCCCCCTGCTTGCGCTCTCTCTGGCTCTCTCTCTCTCTCTCTCTGTCAAATACATAAATAAAATATTTTTTTAAAAAAGAGAGAGAAGGAAAAAAACTAATTGCTTCTAGGGGCAGTAAATTGTGGAAAGGTAAATACACAGGGAAACTAATGGAAGATAGGGTTATTTTAATAAGAATTATGTGTGCAAATCCATCCTGATGCCCACTTTCCATCTTCTAATAGCCATAAAACATCCCCAGGAGAGGGGATTTATGGCAATCCTCATTTATCAGAAGTTTATGCTCTTAAAGGAAGCTCTGAGGGATGCCTGGGTGGCTTAGTGGTTGAGCGTCTGCCTTCTGCTCAGGGCGTGATCCTGGGGTCCTGGGATCGAGTCTCGAGTCCCACATCAGGTTCCCTGCGTGGAGCCTGCTTCTTCCTCTGCCTGTGTCTCTGCCACTCTATGTGTCTCTCATGAATAAATAAATAAAATCTTAAAAAAAAAAAAAGGAAGCTCTGAGAAGGCTTCTTTCAGTATCTGTTGGTTCTCAACTGTCTTCAGCTCAAAATAAATATGCAAAGGTGGCATTCTTGGGGTGGCATACTCTGATTCCTTTCACTCTCATAATTAATCATCTATTTGAACAACTGAACCTTATAAAACAGCTTTCTACAATGCCATAGACATCTTTCCCATCACGCTTTTGAAAATAAATTCCCTATTTTCTTTCAACCATTTATCGTGGCTACAAACCTTTGCTTTTCCTCTCAGTTGACTTCTAAAGTGTCGTCTTGCAGTTAATTTCCCACAGAATTGTATGTTCCTCCATTCAAATATCAATTACTCATGGAACTCAATTACTCATATCAATTATGCATGTCCATTCACCATAGGACCTAGAACAACCCAGAGCAACCAGGGTGTGTCCTACTCCCACTGTGACCACACCTTCTTGGTTTGTATAAACCACATTGGAAGCTTATTTCTTCAGAGATATAACTTGAATTGGGAAATTTCACACTATGCAAACAATTCTCAATAGCCCTTTTTTTACTTTCAAAATATCTTCATTCAATTTCATTCCTACTACATAGTGTTATGGGATGAAAATAGCCGTGAAGGACAAAATTACAAGTCTAGCCTGGGTTGAATTTGCATCTAGCAAATCAGTTTTAAAGGGAATCGTAGTAAAGCAAAGCTCCTGATTAGAGTGATCATTTGTCCATAGACATTGTTAAAAACAAGAAATAACTTTGCAGCTGCTCTTTGTTTGGTAGCATTAATAAGTGTGCTTGGAGGATGACATGAAGAACAAGTCTCGTAAATCAAAAGGTTTATTTAAAAATCGAAGTTAACCACGCCTGGGTGGCTCAGCAGATGGGCCTCTGCCTTTGGCTCAGGGCATGATCCTGGGGTCCCGGGACGAGTCCCGCATCAGGCTCCCTGCAAGGAGTCTGCTTCTCCCTCTGCCTGTGTCTCTGCCTCTCTCTCTTTCTCTCTCTCTCTCTCTCTCTCTCACACACACACACACACACACGAATAAATAAATAAAACCAAAAAAATAAAAATAAAAATAATCTAAGTTAAAAAAAGAAATCAGAATAGTGGTTACCTCTGTAGGAATAGGACAGCCACATAATGAACTTCAGGTGAGTTATTAACTTTTATTTTTTTAAGCTCCATGAGGAAAAAGAGAAGAGGAAGAGAGGGGAGTTTGTTACGAGCCCAGAAAAATGGCCCGAACTGACTCCATCTCAGAGATTCTGATTCAATTGGTCTGGATTAGAACTAGATTTGGCTTTTTTTTGGTAACTATCCAAAGGCAGCCAGAGTTGAAACAGTTCACTTACAGAACAGAATAGCTGTTAACTTAATTAGGAAGGAAAAAAATTGGTCAGTGGTGCCACCATTTAAAAGTCATTTTATTTGTCATTTGCAATGACATAGATGGAACTAGAATGTATTATGCTAAGTGAAATAAGTCAGAAAGAGAAAGACAAATGCCATATGATTTCACTCATAAGTGGAATTCAGCAGATTAACATATGGGAGGGGGGAGAAAGAGAGAGGCAAACAAAACATAAGAGACTCCTAAAGATAGAAAACAACTCAGAAAAAAAAAAAAAAAAGAAAACAACTCAGGGTTGATGGAAGGAGGTGGGGGGGAGGGGGGCTAGGTGGGTAATGGGTATTGAGGACTTTTTTTTTTTTTAAGATTTTATTTACTTATTCATAGACACAGAGAGAGATGGGCAGAGACACAGACAGAGGGAGAAGCAGGCTCCACGCGGGGAGCCCGATGTGGGACTCGATCCCGGGTCTTCAGGATCACACCCCAGGCTGCAGGCGGCGCCAAACCATTGCGCCACCAGGGCTGCCCGAGGACGTTTGTTAAGATGAGCACTGGGTGTTGTATGTAAATGATGAATCACTGAATTCTACTCCTTTTTTAAAAAAAATATTTTATTTATTTATTCATGAAAGACACAGAGAGAGAAGCAGAGACTTAGAGGGAGAAGCAGGCTCGCTGCAGCAAACCTGACATGGGACTCCATCCCAGGGCCCAGGATCACCACCTGAGCCAAAGGCAGATGCTCAACCACTGAGCCACCGAGGCACCCCTGAATTCTACTCCTGATACCAACATTGCCCTGTATGTTAACTAACTAGAATTTATTTTTTTTTCTAACTAGAATTTAAATAAAAAATTAAAAATAAATGAATAAAGTCATTTTATTTTTTTTTAAGATTTATTTATTTATTCATGAGAGACACAGAGAGAGAGGCAGAGAGAGAAGCAGGCTCCCTGCAGGGAGACTGATGTGGGACTGGATCCCGGGTCTCCAGGATCAGGCCCTGGGCCAAAGGCAGGCACTAAACCACTGAGCCACCCAGGGATCCCCAAATAAAGTCATTTTAACCACCAGTCGTTTTTGCAAAACCAAAGGCAATCAATGTAATATTTGTTTTTCCAAGTGTTTTAAATAAACGGGCCCTAGTGGTCTGCATGGGGGGGTGGGGGGGAGGAACAGGTCTAAATGGGATGCTCTGTAGAGTCACTAAAGTGATTTAATACATTCAAAATGAACAGTGTATGAAACCCCTTGTACAAAAAAGACTTCAACTTATAATACATTAATCAACGGGAATAACTGCTATTCAAGCAGCTCTTATTTTCCCGAGGCTCCCAGTTGGGAAAAAAAGGAGGAACGATTATTTGTACGGACAGTGGGTTAGAAGGAAGACATTTTACAGTTTAAAAAATGTACTTACTGGGCATCTGGGTGGCTCAGTCAGTTAAGCATCTGCCTTCACCTCAGGTCAGAATCCCAGGGTCCTGGGATGGAGCCCTGCATGAGGCTTCCTGCTCAGTAGGGAGTCTGCTTCTCTCCCTCCCTCTACCCCTCCCCCTGCTCAGGTGTGCTCTCTCTCTCAAATAAATAAATAAATAAATAAATAAATAAATAAATATTTTTTTTATGTACTTACCTTTTATGAGGTTTCCAAACACAGAAAAAAATGTGGGGAATCGGGATCCCTGGGTGGTGCAGCGGTTTGGCGCCTGCCTTTGGCCTAGGGTGCGATCCTGGAGACCCGGGATCGAATCCCACGTCGGGCTCCCTCTGCCTGTGTCTCTGCCTCTCCCTCTCTCTATGTCTCTCATGAATAAATAATAAATAAAATCTTTAAAAAAAAAAGTGTGGGGAATAATGTAACATATCTGTGAATCTAACTCCCATATTTATCATACATTTACTTTATACCATATTTGCTTCGAATACTGTTAAGAAATGATACATTACAGGTATTTTTAAGGCCCCCTTGGTACTCCTACTAAAAATGTAAATGTTATCATAAATTTGATGTTTATACTTCTGATGCAGGTTCTTATTCTTTTACTGTTTACATTTACCCATAAACAATATTTGGTATTATTTCGTAACTTTTAAACTTTACATACCATGTGCCATATGTACATATTTTTCATAACACTGTTTTGAGATTTCTCCATGTTGGGCCTCCTGGGGGGCTCAGCGGGTTAAGTGTCTGACTCTTGATTTTGGTTCAGGTCATGATCTCAGGATTATGAGATCCAGCACCTTGTTGGGCCCAGTGCACAACAGGAAGTCTGCTGGAGATTCTATGTCCCCCTCTCCCTCTGCCTCTGCCCCTCCTCCCATTTAGATGTCCATGCAAGCACACACTTTCTCTTGAATAAATAAATCCAAAAAAAAATATTTATCCATGTTGATACATGTAGCTATAGGCCATTCGTTTTATCACTGTTCTGTATTCTCTTATATGAATGCATTGTGACTTATCCATTCTCCTGCTAATGAGTATACAGACAGATTGTGTCCAGGTTTTTGTGATTATATGTGATTATGTACATGTCTCCCTGGGCACAGAAAGGAGAGTTTATTCTGTGATACATACCTAGAAACACATTTGTGTGTGTGTGTGTGTGTGTGTGTGTTGCAGAATATGAACATTTTCAACTCCACTAGACATTGTCAAATTATCCTCCAGAATGGTCGTACAACTTTACATGTGCACAAGCACTGACAGTACTTGATATTCCAACACAAGTTGCCAACCTTTAAAAATTTTGTCTAATTTTGCCTCTTTAAAAATGCTGCCTATGAAACAGTATCAGTTTTTGTTTTTGTTTTTGTTTTTTAATTTGCACTTTTCTGTTCACAACTGAGGCTGGTCCTCTTTGTATGCATTGATTTGCTCCTCTTACTTCCTCTTTCAGGAAGCACCTATTTATAATGCTTTGCCCATTTTTATATAGGGTTTCTTTTCCTTTTCCTTTTTATTTTTTGGGGGAGGAGGGAATTTCTTTTCCTTTATAAATTGATTTGTAGAAGTTCAGTTCATATTCTGGATACTATCACTTTCTCAGTTGTGTGTGAGTCATGAAAATCTCTGTCCTATTTGTGACTTATCTTTTCATTCGTATTTTTTTGAGGTCTTTTTTTTTTTGTCAAAATGCCTTTAATATTCAAAATGCTCAAAACTGATGATTACCAGAGGAGAGGGCAGGGGGGTGATGGGTGTTGTATGGAAGTGTCGAATCACTGTATGTACAATGGAAACAAATACTATAACTGTATATTAACCATACAGTTATTTTTTAAATGCAATTTAGGATCATTTTCCAAACTAAAATATTTTGAACAAAATTAACTTACTGAAATGTTTGTTGGGCCTGAATTAAATTTAGAAATTACCTCGGAGAGAATTAAGATACTTATGGTGCCAAGTCTTCTTTTACATCTTTAAGAATTTTTTTTTAAAGATTTTATTTATTCATGAGAGACACAGAGAGAGAGAGAGAGGCAGAGACACAGGCAGAGGGAGAAGCAGGCTTCATGCAGGGAGCCCGATGTGGGACTTGATCCCAGGACATCAGGATCACGCCCTGGGCAGAAGGCAGGCGCCAAACCGCTGAGCCACCCAGGGATCCCTACATCCTTAAGACTTTTTTTTTTTTTTTTTTTTTTTTTATGATAGGCACACAGTGAGAGAGAGAGAGAGAGAGAGGCAGAGACACAGGCAGAGGGAGAAGCAGGCTCCATGCACCGGGAGCCCGACGTGGGATTCGATCCCGGGTCTCCAGGATCGCGCCCTGGGCCAAAGGCAGGCGCCAAACCGCTGCGCCACCCAGGGATCCCTATTCCTAGGTATTTTAATTTTGTTGTTGTTGTTATTCTAAGTGTGCTTTTCCTTCCTTTTGTCTATGATTGGTATATATATGTAAAACTACCTAGCTTGTATCTAATTTATTTTATTGGGTAGATTCCTGTTCAATTATCCTGGGTTTCCCAAGTTTACAATCATAACATCCACAAACAGTGATAGGTTTTACTTTTTCTTTTCCACTTTTTACAGCTCTAATGTCTTTCTCTTGTCTGACTACGTTAAGCTAGAGTCTCTGGCACCCTGTTACATAATAGTAGTGATAATGAACATTCTTATCTTGTTCCTGACTTTAATGGAAATGTTTCTAAGTTCCGCCATGAACCATGATGTTGGGTTTTTGGTTTTTTTTTAATTTTTATTTATTTATGATAGTCACAGAGAGAGAGAGAGAGAGAGAGAGAGAGGCAGAGACACAGGCAGAGGGAGAAGCAGGCCGGGAGCCCGACGTGGGATTCCATCCCGGGTCTCCAGGATCACGCCCTGGGCCAAAGGCAGGCGCCAAACCGCTGCATCACCCAGGGATCCCTGATGTTGGGTTTTGAGTCGAGATCAATCCATTTTGCCATGTTAAGGAAATATCTATTTACATCCATTTTATTCAGTATTTTTATCAAACATAGTTCTTTAATTTGGTCAGATGTATTTTCAGCATCTATGAAGATGATTATATCATTTTCTCCTCAAACTAACATAATAAAATATATTAAAATATTATAAATTTTGACATTTCTAGAATAAATTCTAGCCCATATTTCATTTTCTCCTGCTTTCTGGCCACGTCCCCCTTTTTTCTCCTCCATCTCCTTCATAAGTTCTTATATTTCTGCTTTGGGTCTTCTTTTAAAGAAGCGATTTCTTGTATTTTTTAAAAATCCATAGCAAAATGTTTGGTGGCCATTTTCATCATTATTTTTTGTTGTATCTTCTCTAGTTAGTTTTGCAGCTATTTCTCACCTTTTATATTTCAGTATCTTGGTTTTGGCGTCATGCCAGCTCCCTTTTTGTTACTCATTATGGAATGAGTTGTGTTTCCCTGGCCTAGCTATTTGCAGTACTTACTTTCAGAAAGTCTATTTTTGCTAGAATTTCCTAAGGTGAGCTGTCCCTGAACTATTGCATTATTTTCCACATATCTTTGTTGCACGCCATGAAAGCTTGCACCCCTCTCCAATTTCTTCTTTCATTGTCACACATTTCATAATTATAAAGGCTAAACTACCTGAATTAGTTATGTTAACATGAATGAACCTATTTTTTTTTTGCATGAACAGGATGCCCACATAATTATTTTCAGATTTTTAATGATTTGATGATGGGTAGAGAATAGTAGACAAGTTTTGTTTTCTTTTACAAAGTGGAAATAAATTTTTTTTCTAATTATAAAGTGAAATACTTTAATTTTTAAAATGCAGACGATATGGAAAGTTGCCTCTTATAATTCTACCATGAATAATTTAATACTGCTCACATTTTGTTGTTCTAGGCTTTAAAGCTCTTTTCTAAATATACTCACAAAGTAGGGCAGCCCCAGTGGCGCAGTGGTTTAGCGCTGCCTGCAGCCTAGGGCATGGTCCTGGAGAACTGGGATTGAGTCCCACCTTGGGCTCTCTGCATGGTGCCTGCTTCTCCCTCTGCCTGTGTCTCTATGAGTAAATAAATTTTTAAAAAATAAAATAAATAAATATACTCACAAAGTATACACTCTTGCATGCATATTTTTATGTTTTTAAAGATTTTATTTATTTATTTGAGAGAGAGAGAACATGAGCAGGAGGAAGGGTAGGGGGAGAAGCAGACTTCCTGAGGAGCTGGGAGCCTGACTCCGGACTGGGATCATGACCCAAGCTGAAGGTAGACACCAAACTAACAAGCCACTCGGGCACCCAGCATTTTTAAAAAATAAAGTCATAACATGTATTCTGTTTTGTAGCCTATTTATCATGGCCCTCTTTCTGTGTTAATAAATATAGACCTATAGCTTTTCAGTGGATACAACATCATTTATATTACCAATCTTCTATTGACAATTATTTAGGTGATCTCCTGTTTTTCACTACTACAAGTAATATTTCCATGAATGCCTTTTGCTCTTGTCTAATTGTTCTGTTTTCATTGAAGTATATTTGACATACAATATCCTATTCGTTTCAGGTGTATATCATAGTGAATCAATGTTTTTATACATTGCAAAATGACCCCGACAAAAGTCTATTCACCATTTATCAACATACAGAGTTATTACAATAGTATTGACTATATTCCCTATGCTGTACACTGCAACCCCATGACTTATTTCTGTAATGGCTGGAAGTTTGTACCTCTTAGTCCCCTCCATCTACCTTTTTTTTTAAGATTTTATTTATTTATTCATGATACACATAGAGAGAGAGGCAGAGACACAGGCAGAGGCAGAAGCAGGCTCCATGTAGGGAACCTGATGCGGGACTCAATCCCGGGACTACAGAATCATGCCCTGGGCCAAAGGCAGGTGCTGAACTGCTGAGCCACCCAGGGTTTCCCACCCCCCAACTATTTTGTCCACCCCTCTCTTCCCTCTGGTAATCAACAGTTCATTTCCTCTAACTATGAGTCTGTTTCAGGCTTTTTGTTTATTTATTCATTTGTTTTATTTTTTTAGATTCCACATATAAGGGAAATCATACAGTATTTGTCTTTCTTTGTCTGACATTTCATTGGTTGGTACCCTCTAGGCTCATCCATGTTGTGGCAAATGGCAAGATTTTACTTTTTTTATGACTGAGTAATATTTCATTGTAATATTTTGCACATCTTCTTTATCCATTCATCTACTGATGGCATTTAGGTTGCTTCCATATCTTGGCTATTATAAATAATGCTGCAATGAACATAGGTGTGCATATATCTCTTCCAATTGGTGTTTTTCTTTTCTTTGTATAAATACCCAGAAGTGAAATTGCTGGATCCTATGGTATTTCTATGTTTAATTTTTTGAGGAACCTCCATACTTTTTTCCATGGCAGCTGTACCAAATTTACATTCACACCAACAGTGTATGAGTGTTCCCTTTTCTCCACATCTTCACCAACACTTGTTATTTTTTATCTTTTTGATAATGGCCAATCTAGTTATTTTCTTAGAATACATAGAAAACCACAAAGTCAAAGGAAATAGCTATTTTAAAAGCAAATCACTGTTTATTAATGTAACTTCAATTAATTCAATTGAATAACTTAACATTTATATATTGATTTTTCCACTACAGTCAATAGTTATAAAATGTTCCTACTCTAAAATAATTTATAGGGATCCCTGGGTGGCGCAGCGGTTTGGCGCCTGCCTTTGGCCCAGGGCGCGATCCTGGAGACCGGGGATCGAATCCCACGTCGGGCTCCCGGTGCATGGAGCCTGCTTCTCCCTCTGCCTGTGTCTCTGTCTCTGTCTCTCTCTCTGTGACTATCATAAATAAATAAAAATTTTTAAAAAATTATAAAAAATATATATATATAAAAAATAAAAACAAAATAATTTATAAACAAATCTTAAATAATTGAGAATTCCTAGTTCACAGAAAGTCTTTGTCCTCCCCACTCAAATTTTTGTTTTATGTGGTAGTCTATCTAATACTTCTGTCTTCCTAGAAAAAGCAATGGTATGTTAGAATTAATTTCTTGACCAAAAGAAAGGATAAGAGTCCAAGAGTGACCATAAAAAGACTTTTTTAAGTCAGGTTCATCAAGATATAATCTGTGTACAGAAAATTCTCTATTGTATATGCAGATTTATGAGTTTTGACAAATGCATACAGTCATGTAACCACAATCAAGATATAGAGCAGTTCCATCAGCCCAATAACTTAACTCTTGCTTCCTTATTGGCTCTCCCACTCCCAGCTCCAGGCACTAGCAACCACTGATCTGTTTTCTATTCATACAGATTCATTCATTTGCCTTTTCCAGAATTTCAACTAAATAGATTCATACAGACTTTTGAAACTGACTCCTTTCACTCACTTTCAGCCACTTTTGAAACTGGCTTCTTTTACTCTATAGAAAGAGATAGAAGGGTCGATGTTACAGTCCAAAATCTTCAGGGTCATGCTGAGAGGCAAGAGACTCCAGGGGGTCTCCATGTTTCAGTCTTGAAGCAAAATTAGTTTCAGGAAACTTAGCCTTTGCTCTTAAGAACTTCATCCGAACAGATGATCAGACAAGGCCACCACATTAAGGAAAGTAATATGCTTTACTCAAAATCTAGTGATTATAAATATTATCACATCTTAAAAATATATTTGCAACAATATCTAGACCAGTATTTGACCAAACAACTGGGCATCATAACCTAGCCAAATAGACATATGAAATTAACCATCACATACAGTAAGTGTATGTTTCACTACCAAACTATTTTCCAAAGTGGCTGTACCTTTTTGTCTTCCCAGCAATGTATGAGTATCATATGAGTGATTTTTAAAAACTTTCGTTTATTCAATACTTATTACATACATTCTATAGGCCTACTCCCAGGGGGCACTCCCAGGGCCTGGCCCCACACTGCCTCAGTGCTTGTCCAAGAACTCTTGAGATTCCACCTATTTCTCTCTTCTCACCTTCATTCTCTGCTCGCCTGCTGGGGAACACTTCCACAGCATATCTGCCACCACCACCCCCCCCCCGCTGCCCTCTTCACTTGCCCCGTCACTGAGGGTGGGCACTGTAGTATCTGGACAGGGGACCTGCTCTTTCCCCATCATTCTGTTTTCACGTTCTATCATTTCCTCTTGTCTTCATCCTATTCCCTGCTACCACGCATTCTTTCATTATTCTTCCTCTTGCTTTCCCTTTGCTGCTCTTCTCTCCAGCCTAAGCCTGAGTACCCTCACAAAGGCAGACATGCTCCTCTCACCCCAACAGAGATGCTCTAGGCTTTGGTGGATGGCCACCCACCAGAGTCCGTGCCTTGTAACACAGGTCCCAATATAAAATCCTGGTAAGTAAATATCCATAGTGAAAAGATGTACCTTCTTCACAGACATAAGCCATCCTAGTCTGTGACTACAAATAAAGACACATTTACTTCAATATTCTTCTTTGGATAGATCCTTCATATGCTCACACCCCCTTCTTCTTCACCACCCACACCCATGTTTACTAAGTGCAGCCATGTGTCAAGCTATAGAAAACTACATTTCCCACCTCTTCACCAAGGATGACCAATGAGGTATGAGTGGTTGTTGATTGGAGCTTCAGGGAAAGCCCATTAAAGAGGGCTGATCAGCTGAGACCTGACAAACCCTTTTGCCTTCTCCCCTTTGCTATGGGTTGCATTGTGCCCCTCCTCCCCATTCATATGTCAAAGTCCTAATTCCTAAAATTGACTATATTTGAGCATAGGATCTTAAAGTGGTACTCAGGTTTAAATGAGGGTTATTAGGGCAGCCCCTAATCCAATATGACTGGTGTTTTGTAAAAAGAAGAGATTAGGACACACACAGGGATGAAGAGGGAAGACCATGTGAGGAAAGACGGAGAAGTCGGTCAATTATAAGCCAAGGAAAGAAGTTTCAGAAGAAATTAACCCTGCCCACACCATGATCTGTGACTTCTGGCCTCCAGATCTGTAATAAAATAAATTTCTGAGGGGAGCCTGGGTGGTAAAGTTGGTTAAGAATCTGATTCTTGGTTTCAGCTCAGGTGGTGATCTCAGGGTCCTGCGATTGCGCCCTGAGTCAGACTCTGTGCTCAGCATGGAGTCTGCTTAAGATCCTCTCTCTTTCCACCTCTACTCCTTGCCACCCCCCTCAAAAAATAAATAAATCTTAAAAATTAGAAAATAAAAAAAAAATAAACTTCTGTTGTTTAAGCCACCAAGTCTGTGGTGCTTTGTTAGGGCAGCCCTAGTAAACAAATACTCATTTCCTCCATCTTCCCACCTCAAAGTCCATGTGGAATCAGCTGCAAGACCCATCATAAAACTGTGAAAACCCTCGCACTCCCTGTTCATGATGTAGAAAAGGAAATGAGAACCGAGCCAGGACACAGAGGACATCATGTAGCAGTTGAACCTACACTGTTGCCTACAGTTCTTTGTTGCAGGTCTTTGTATCACCAGCCAAATGTCATTCCTAAAGATTATACCTGGTTACCGATTGTGTGCTTTTTTCTCAGCCAGATCTCTAATCCTTGCAAAATCCTCCTTCTACCTCCTCCCTGATATTCTAGGATTCCTCAAAAGAAAGTTTCACATGCAGCAATGTATTGCCTCCAGGTTCTTCCTCTCTTCTGTCTTCCCCTGCGCACAAGCTCTAGTGTTACATCACCCAGAGGACCTTCCCCACTGCCACCACCAGTGGCATCTTTGGAAGATCTCCAAAACTAACCCCGAATGTACTATATCCCAAAACTAACACCATCACCACCACCACCCCACCCCTGTGGCCTCCACCCCCACCGTGTGCCATCCTCTGCCATCAGGCCCTAAAGCACCAGGGACCTCGAGACCCTGGGGTCTCTAACAAATCAGCTCTTCCAAGTGGCTTAACTCACTGCAAGGAGCCAGGCACGCACACACACACTACACCTCCAAACACCTCTTCTTCAATTACAAAGTAAAGTCATCTTTTATTTCCTTTTTTCTATCCCAAAATGTTTGCACTAAGAGAAGCATTTACGGAAATCAGTTGCACTTAAATCAAAACTCTCTGAAATTCCAAATTCCAGGACCTGAACTACAGAATTCAGGAGAATGCCCAATTGTGAAAAAGATCACACAAAGTTGACATTGGCCCAGTATTACTAGTTAATGTAGTAACTCTAGTGGAAAGGTTATATCTGTGAGAGCCCAAAAGCATTTTGGAGCAATCTCAAAGTCCACATTGTCCTCTGTTACCAAGAAATGATTATATCAGAGCAAGTGTAGAAAACATTAAAAAAAAATTTCCCAGCCTGTCTGTTCATCTTTCTCCCTTGAGTTCTGGGCAATCACTTCATGATCTAATTATTTTGCAGCTGGATTTTTTTATACCTGAAGAAAACCTCTTTTCCAGGCTAAAGGGGAGCATATGCTAAGGTTCACAGTGGCTCTCTCATGGAGGAAGCATTATGAATTGTTAGTTCTTCCTTATACTTTCCTGTAATTTCCCAGAGTTTCCGTGATGAAATTACATGTGTGCTATAAAAAGAAAAAGATGTGTTTGTTTGTTTTTTAAAGAGAGGCAGATCTGTCTTCCTTTCAGATGTATCTTATAACAACCCAATTCAAACTATTAAACATTTCTCTTGGGATCCCTGGGTGGCGCAGCGGTTTGGCGCCTGCCTTTGGCCCAGGGCGCGATCCTGGAGACCCGGGATCGAATCCCACATCGGGCTCCCGGTGCATGGAGCCTGCTTCTCCCTCTGCCTGTGTCTCTGCCTCTCTCTCTCTCACTGTGTGCCTATCATAAATTAAAAAAAAAAAAAAAAAAAAATAAACATTTCTCTTATTTCCTTCCTGGATGGCAAAATGGATTTGCCGGCCACTAGCATTTATCAATACCGCTAACATGATCATTTGATTCTAACCTCCTTAGTGCCAAAGAATTGCTTTCCCCCATTTTGCACCCTTGTTAAAATGAATGTTCTAGGCAATGTGAATGTAATCTAAATAATCTAAGTCAGACAATTAAAAAGTCAGACTGGAAGAAACAGCTGACAACTACAGTATGAAAGTCAGTCTGAGAAGTAGCTCTTAGACGGTATCCTGGAGAAACTGAGCATTTGATAACATGGAAAAATTTGTGCTTTTGTAAGATGGCCCATGCATGCATTTTTTATTACAAGAGATTTTTCTCTTTAAGATTTTATTTTTAAGTAATCTCTACACCCAATGTGGGGCTCAAACTTACAACCCTGAGATAAAGAGTCTCAAGCTCCACAGACTGAGCCCACCAGGAGGCCCCACAAGAGAATTTTTTAAGTCCAAAGAAGAAATGTGCTGAAAGGGACACCTGGGTGGCTCAGTGATTAAGCGTCTGCCTTTGGCTCAGGGTGTGATCCCTGGGTCCTGGAGATTGAATTCCATATCAGGTTCCCCACGGGGAGCCTCTGCCTATGTCTCTGCCTCTCTCTGTGTGTCTCTCATGAATAAAAAACTAAAATTAAAAAAAAAAAAAAGAAGAAGAAGAAGAAATGTGCTGAAAGCCAGCTATCTCCACACTGCAGGGCATTCTTCAGCAGTGGTGAGACGTCACGCTTGACTTTATTTGGGATCATTTTAGAGAAACATCTAGCTCTCCTCCCCTCAGCTTCCTCCTCTATAAAGCAGGAATGGTCACACCAAGTGATAGAAGAATGAAATGAGATGTTCACCATGTATTTAATTAGTGGTAATTTAATTTCAATGTGGATAATCCAGGAGCTGATTAAATAGGGTACCCCCCCACCCCCCGCTTTTGCTTCTCACATTTTCCTCCTACTGTCAGACCTGGTAACTTCTATCCCTTTCATTTCTCCATCTATGTGTGTAGACAGTGGAATGATAGTAGGAAAGTCCATTTTGCTTCTACTTCAGCAACAGCAGATTAGGGAAGACTACTAAACAAATAGGGACTTTTTATCCATGAGCTCCCATTTCATTTATTGATGCTCTCTTAGTTTTTTCAAGTCTCTAAGATTTTGTTTACTCAGTATAATGAACCAGGATATTGGCTGAGGGAGAAAAAAAAAAGAGGTAACTCCACCAACAGGAGCCCAGAGTTGGAGCTGACCTCTGTGCCCACCAGTGCAGGGAGTCTGGGGAGCCAGGGAGGTATGTGGGGGTGGAAGGGGGTTGCTGAGTTAAAAGCCCAAGGGCTATCTTTGGCTCCTCCAGGTCAGGATAGCATCAGCCTCCAGCCCAAGCCTCACCTGATGGTAAAGATGATAGCCAGCAGCGACTGATCACCTGCAACTACCTACTTACATCCTGTTCATTTCTAACTTAATATTGACCTGATTTGGCTGAATCATATGAAAGAAAATGCCATTTCTGCAAACCCAAAGGGGTTGAAGAGTCATAATTTCATGTATAGCTCAATCTAATGTTTATCATTATTAGTACAGCTGTTCTATGGATAAGGAAACTTTTTCCCTGAAAAAGCCCTGAATCTCTCCACTCTTATGCCACTTGAAGGAAAACTGTCCAGCCTGGGGAGGCTCTGTGCAGGAGTGCTTGTTCCCACCACTTTAACCCCAACCCACCGCGCCAGGGTCCCACTCCTTCCTGCTCCCTGCTGGCCTCACAGCTTCGCCAAACCCTGAAAATAACACCCTTGAATAAACCATCTTCAGCCTGAGCAAAGAACTACTTCAAAGCTTTCTTGTTTTCCTCTTAAGGGGTTTGCATTGGTGCCAAAACAATTATTGGTAAAAAAAAAAAATTATTTTGATCAAAGTTTACTAACACCATACTGTCCCCACCCACAATAAAAGTAATTGGATGGATATACTGCATGTGTTCATGTATCTAGATTTGTCTGATTCACAAATTCTCTCCCTCTCTCTTTCTGGGGTTCTTACAGTTACCTGCTCAGTGAACAAAATGTGATTTTTCTACTTCTTGCTAAGACAGTTGTAAGTTTGGAAATCTATGCTGAAGCCCATTGTTCTCTGAACTTCTGGAGTACTTATTAGACGTTTCCTTATTTCTGCAAACTTTACTGAGCACGGTGGTTAACTTTATGGTTAACTTTATGCGTCAGCTTGGCAAACCTCTGCACCCAACGGTCAGAGGCTTGTCTAGATGTTGCTGTGAGGGTATTTACGGATATGATTAACGTTTATAATCAGTTGGCTTTCTGTAAAGCAGATTAGCTTGATAAAGCCTCATCCAATCAGTTTGAGAGCCTTAAGAGCTAAGACTGAAATTTCCTGAAGAAGTGGTTTCTGTCTCAAGACTGCAACAAGGGGGGATCCCTGGGTGGCTCAGCGGTTTGGTGCCTGCCTTTGGCCCAGGGCGCGATCCTGGAGTCCCAAGATCGAGTCCCAAGATCGAGTCCCAGGATCCAGTCCCACGTCGGGCTCCCGGCATGGAGCCTGCTTCTCCCTCTGCCTGTGTCTCTGCCTTTCTCTCTCTCTCTGTCTATCATAAGTAAATAAATAAATCTTAAAAAAAAAAAAAAAAAAAAAAAGACTGCAACAAGGAGAGAGCGCCTGAGTTTCTAGCAGGCTGGCCTGTCCTGCAGATTTCAGAGTCAGGACTGCAATAGCACTCTTACCTGAATTTCCAGCCTACAAATTTCAGACCTGCCAGCCCTCATGATCATCCGAGTCCATCCCTTCAAATAAATCTATCAGGTATCTATCTAGCCAGCTATTTAGCTATCTTATTGATTCTGTTTCTCCGGAGCACCCTGACTTAACACCAGCACCTACTGTGCGCTAGGCACTGTGCTAAATTGATGAAGATCCAGATAAACTTATTGAGGAAACAATGCAGAAGAAACATGTTAAGAGAAAAATTAAACATCTTAAGGTAGGGCTATTAGAATGAGAATACTTTGCTATGCAAATCAAAAAGGAGATGACTTACTCTGCCTAGGGGTAACTGAAGAAGTTGTGCTGGTTGAGGTGATAACTCACCTGGAGCTCAAAGGACAAGAAGGTATTCCCAGGGCGTACAGCATAGAGGAGGTGTTATTCACGGAAAGACATTATAGGAACCACTCACCAAGCCTAGGAGCCTGTGACTCCAATATTGTGCCCAAATATTGCAGGTACCTTTTCCAAAGTACTGTGAGACAAGGATGCAGAAGATTGGGACTGACCAAGTTGTAGAGGTTGTATTGAAACAGAGATATCAGGAGTTGAACATTTCTTTAGCCAAGGTTGGTGGTGAAGTTTAGAATTGAGTCCTAGCTGAGACTTTGAGGGAAAAAGCAAAAGAAATATTTCAGCACAAGACAAAACTCTTCATTTTGAAGATAGAAAAGAATAAGTCAAGGGTGCCTGGGTGGTTTGGATTGGTTGAGCATCTACCTTCGGCTCAGGTCATGATCTCACGGTCCTGGGATCGTGCCCTGTGTCAGGCTCCCTGCTCAGCTTCTTCCTCTCCCTCTGCTGTTCCCCCTGCTTGTTCTCTCTCTCTCTCTGTCAAATAAATAAATAAAATTTCTAAAAAAAAAAAAAAAAGAGTAAGGCAAGAGAATGTAGCTCTTCATGCAACAAACATTTAATGAGTACTTACCCTTAGCCAGGAAATGTTCTAAGAGCTAAAAATACAGCCATGTATAAGATATAGGTCTTAGGCTATATAGCCTGGGGGTAGGTAGAAAGGAATGACAGGTTCCCCAGCCCAGCCCACCCTAGAATTGAATCAAATGGAGGTCACATTCACAATGTCAACTGTGTCCTTGCGGTCTCCCAGTTATTTCAGGAAACAAGCTGGCATCAATTATTACCCTCATGCTCTGCTCTGGCTCACTTCAGACATCTGCTGTTGAAGCCTCTGCTATCAGGGAATCTGCCTCAGGCCACTTTCACTGCTTCCCCACCACCTTCCTCAGGGAAACACCTTCAACCTCTCTGTTCCAGATGGTTTCACAAATGTATACTTGGGTTCAAAAATAGATATTTAATTATAAACAAGTATAAAATTTTATATATATATATATACACACAAACTATTTTTGTTAGTTTTCTACGGTAGCAGTATTCTATAGTTTTCTATGGTATTTTTCATTTAAAAACAATTATCCCACACTGGTACCTGGGTGGCTCCATCCGTTAAGCAATCAACTCTTGATCTAGGCTCAGGTCTTGATCTCATGCTTGTGAGTTCAAGCCCCACACTGGGCATGGAATCCACTTAAAAACAAAATTATCCCATACATCAGGTCATTAAGAATTAGAATGATAGCTAATAAGTATTGGCAAAGATGAGGAATGGGAATACTGTTGGTAGTGATGGGATTTAGGACATGCTACCCCAAAACACGGCACCTTGGCATATTGAATATCTTAAGCATAAGGAATTGGAAAAAATGGCAAATGTGACCACACACTCTTCTCCCTTGAAACAGGTCAATGAAATTCCCATGTAAAAGCTGCCTTCTCTGTACCAGGAGGAGGACATTCTCATCACCAGAGACAGGGAATTGGGGCCTGAGAAATAGGTACAAACAAACTTGGTTCAACTGACCCTTATCTTCCAGTTACTTTTTCATGACTTACTCCTTCTAGCCCCAACCTTTTTGTCCTGTCCATTCTTCACAACTTGTTTTTTTTTATTTATTTAAAACGTATAAAAGCAGGAATCCCTGGATGGCTCAGCAGTTTAGTGCCTGCCTTCGGCCCAGGGTGCAATCTTGGAGTCCCAGGATCGAGTCCTACATCGGGGTCCCTGCATGGAGCCTGCTTCTCCCTCTGCCTGTGTCTCTGCCTGTGTGTGTGTGTGTGTGTGTGTCTCATGAATAAATAAATTTTTTAAAAAATCTTAAAAAAAAAAAAAGGCATAAAAGCTTCCTGCTCTAATCACTGCTTTGGTTCTTAATTCTCCTTTGAAGACTCCTATGTACATGAAAAATCCAATAAAATATGTATGCTTTTCTCCTGTTAATCTGTATTTGTCAATTTGTTTTTCAGACCCAGCCAGGGATCCTGAGAGGGTAAAGAAAAACTTTTTCCTCCCCTACACTGGTGACTCCTGTGATCATTCTGGGAGGTAATATGATAGTACTCCATCAAATTTAAGAAATACATTCCCTACGTCCCAGCAATCCCACTCCTGGTAAACTATAGCAGAGACATTCTCACAAAGGTGACATGAGGCCATGTAGACAGAGATGTTTATTGAAATGTCTATGTGATAGAGACAAATTTTAAACCCTGGATCTGGGATCCCTGGGTGGCTCAGCGGTTTAGTGCCTGCCTTTGGCCTGGGGCATGATCCTGGAGACCCGGGATCAAGTCCCACATCGGGCTCCCTGCATGGAGCCTACTTCTCCCTCTGCCTGTCTCTCTGCCTCTCTTTCACTCTGTGTCTCTCATGAATAAATAAATAAAATCTTTTAAAAAAAAAAAGAAAAATAAATAAATAAACCCTGGATCTGAGGTGGGAACAACCTCAACCTCTCTGCATCAGTTAAAGGCAACATGCTAGAAATACAACAACATAAAATTTTTAAAACTTAGGGCTGAATTTTTTTAAAGTTAGAAAAGAAAGTTTTCTAGCAAAATACCAATTACATGAATTTAAAAATATGCATACAAAAATACCACTTGTTATATGAGACCACATTCAAGTTCAAAGGTACATGGTAAGGGCACCTGGCTGGCTTAATCATTAGAGCATGCAACTCTTAATCTTGGGGTTGTGAGTTCAAGTCCCACAATGGGCATGGGGCCATTAATTTAAAAGTTAATTAATTAATTAAAACTAAAACAAAGATACATGTTAATAAGAAGCATTGCTGGTTGGAGGAAGAAGCAAATGGGAGTGGAGAATTTACCCATCAAAAGTGAAAAAAGGAAGTATTTCAAAAATGAAGTTGTATTGGTCAGAATTCTGAGTTGCAAACAGCAGAAACCAACTCTGGTTAATTTAAACATAAAGGGGGAAAGTATGTAAGGCTATTGGGCAGCTCACTGAATCACCTGCCGGTTCCAGAATCTGTGCACTCAGAATCATAACCACAGGGGCATCTGGGTAGCTCAGTTGGCTGAACCTATGACACTTGGTTTCTGCTCAGGTCATGATTTTAGGCTCGTGGAATCGAGCTCCACACTTGGCTAGGTGTCTGCTTGAGATTATCTCCCTCTTCCTCTGCCCCTCCCCTTGCTCACATGCTCTCAGTCTCTGTCTCTGTGTCTCTAAAATAAGTAAATAAATCTTGGGGTCCCTGGGTGGCTCAGTTGGTTGAGCAGCCAGCTCTTGGTTTTGGCTCAGGTTGTGATCTCATTGGGATCATGCAAATGGACCCACATCAGGCTCCTCAATCGGCATGGAGTCTGCTTGAGATTCTCTCTTCCTATCCTTTTGCCCCTCTTGCTCATGCTCTCTCTAAAATAAATAAAACCTCTTTTTTAATTGAAATAAAAATAAAGGGGATCCCTGGGTGGCACAGTGGTTTAGCGCCTGCCTTTGGCCCAGGGCGTGATCCTGGAGACCCGGGATTGAATCCCACGTCGGGCTCCCGGTGCATGGAGCCTGCTTCTCTCTCTGCCTATGTCTCTGCCTCTCTCTCTGTGACTATCATAAATAAATAAAAATTTTAAAAAAAGAAATAAAAATAAAATAAATCTTAAGAAAAAAGAATCATAACCACAAATTACAAGACAGAATGGGCTGGGTGAAGCCACCACATTGCAGTCTCTGAGGACTACCCTGCTTGTATTGCCAACAAGAAGAAACTGAAGGCTGTGGCCATGTTCTCCATTATCAAAGGGAAGTTGACTCTCTCAGATTCTTTGTACCAAGAAATGGATTCAGCTACAGATTCATTGTCTGGGGATGCATCAGAATGATCATGCCTGGGTCACAGGCAGTGCTCTACCTACAAGGGAGGCTGATAATGACTGTTCTTAGCTCCCCAACTGAGATGTAGTATCTGCCTCCCCCAAGACTCATAGAAATGAGAGAGATCATTCACAGAAGAGAGTCCTGTGATGGTCAGTCAAAAGGATAACAAAGCTTACTAATGAAGTATGGCCAACAGTAGTAACTTCTGCACTGAGTTCAAATTCCCCAACTAGAAAGCCACTGATAACATTTTCTAGAATAGTTTCACTGAATCACTAGAGGCAAGAGACAGATGGTAGTAAGATGAAAACATAATCAGTGTTGACTCCTAAGGAGCTTAACTGTGGATGAAAGGATAGAGGGATTCATCTGTAGAAAAACAAGTAGAATTAATGAAGGGATTTGGTTTTACTTTTTTTAAAGAAAAGAGAATCGAGTACATTTTAGGCTAAAGAGAAGGAACTAGCAGAAAAAGGTTGCCATGGTTAGAAAGTGAACAGCTGATTTTAAAAAGCCAAAACCTAATCAGAGCCCAGGTGGAAAGATTAACTTCAAAATGCTATAGGCAGGGATGCCTAAGTGGCTCAGCAGTTGAGCGTCTGTCTTCAGCTCAGAGGTGAGCCCAGAGTTCTGGGTTCAAGTCCTACATGGGGCTCCTGCATGGAGCCAGCTTCTCCTCCTTCTGCCTGTGTCTCTCATAAATAAATAAAATCATTTTTTTAAAAAATGCCGTAGGCAGAGACAACTGCTTCTCTGAGAGAGGAGAAAAAAAGTGAGGGGGGGAAAAAACCATGTAGCTGTATATAAATGTTTATGTTGAGCAGTGCTGGTGATGCCTATTGGATGGTTCTTATTTTACCTATGAAGTAGATAAGCATAAATAACTGAAGGAGGCAGAGCTTTCAGTGTTAACCTTAAAAAGAAAACTGCTAGTTATTTTACCAGCAAAAATAGATCTATCGGGGGGCACCTGGGTGGCTCATCCAGTTAAGCACTGGACTCCTGATCTCAGGGTTGTGAGTTCAAGCCCTGTGTTGGACTCCATGGGTGTCGAGCCTACTTTAATTTTTTTTTTTAATAATAGTTTTGTTTGGAATAGCAGAGAATTGCAATCTGGGACAAGCAAGCTACGGCAAAACCATAGGCAAGTCCGGAGAACAAAAGCAATGAATTGTTCTTTTATAAAGGAGAGGAGGAAAAAAAAAAAAAAAAAAGGAGAGGAGGTTGCTGGGAGGGCTGTCATAAACAAAAAGTTCATGGGAGTAAACTGGAAGTTCAAAGTTCACTCAGCTTCTTCTTAGCTGAGTTGTGATACTCTCTCTTTGCGGGGGCTGTGGGTGGGGGTAGGAGGAAAACTTTCTTCCTCCAGCTGGGATAGTAAGGCAGTAGCAAGTTAGCATCAATTTGCAAGCTACCCCTCTTCCTGCGGGGTGTGCAACTCACCGAGCGTGGTGGGGTAGAGAGCTCCCCCTGCTGGCTCCTGGCTCCGCTGTAAAAAGGTTTCGTCATTAATTTGTATTAATAAAAGGGGTCAGTTACGCACCTTTGCAGAGAATGATGAACTTTTCTAACTGCTAAATGGAAAGGGAGCCGACCATCACCAGGTTAAAAAAATGCATACATTAAAAGATGGGTAAAGTTATAATTGATGATTGTAAATGCAGAGTGGTTCTGATGGGCTTACCGATCGTTTTTCCTTCTGCTGCCCAGGTGCGGAAGCAAAGAGGCCAGGGCTGGCTTGGCTCCTTGGGAGCTGAGGGCAGGTGCAGAAGAACAATAGGGCGGGAGCCTGGAGCTGCCTGGTGAGAGAGTCGTTAAAGGGATAGTCCATCAGGTCATAGATTAGAAAAGAAAGGAGATGCGACCAGGCCTGGTAGGTGGAGGGATTAAGGTATTTAAGAGTCCCTCTGAAGTACAGGATTAGGGATTGTAGAAGTAAAGGAGCAAGAGCTAGAAGGATGGGGTTAGAGTTTTAGATTTTAGAGGTGGAAGTAGGTCCAAGATGTGGCCATTAGAAAACAATAACCTTTGGGGGGAGAAAGAAAAACACCACAATAACCTGTGATACGAGGTGCAGAGGACAGAAATAATTTAGAGAAACGTCTCTGCTCAGAAGCCTGAAACTCAGGGGTGCCTGGCTGGCTCAGTCCATAGAGCGTGTGATTCTTGATTCAGGGTCATAAGTTTGAGCCCCACATTAGGCACAGGGTTTACTTAATAAAAAGAAAAGAAAAAGACTAAAATTTAGGGGAAAGTTGTACTAAGACCTAGTCCCTACCCAGTAGACCAAGACAACCCGACACAGCCAGATCACTGCTGTTTATTATTATACCTACATGACATCAGCCATTCAAGTTATCCAACTGCTCTTCCTTGTGCTGATTCTATGCTCGCCCTAGTAATCCTACCGGAATCTGGCTTCCCATGTAGATTTTGCAAAAAGGACAAAAATGTATTGGGTAGCGACACAACTATTTGCCCATGAAAATTATAGATCTATTGGTTAATTAACAAACAGGCATGTTAGGTTTATATATATATGGATTTGCTCAAAGAGAGTCAGACTCTGCAACTCAAACACCTCTGGATGCCTGACAATTGAATTTCAGAGACTAAAATACTAATCGTCCTCTGGAAAGTGAAACAAAATACTGCACCAGGTGAAGTTAGATTAGGGTGACATCAATCCTGGAGGTGATGCTCTGTGGTCCATGTCCCTTCCACAAATCTATCACTGATTTCTGCATGCCACCCAAGCAGGAATAACACTCATCTCTTTCTTTCTAACCAGAGAGTACAGACCAAAAATAAACCAATGAACTTGTGGTGATTTGTTCTGTGGTATCATATGAATGTATAAATTTTATATACCTGCAAGTCAGTGTGGCACTTATAAAAGATATTGGGCAAAGAAATGGGAAGGAAAAGACCTCTCTCATCATAAAATGATAAGAAAGTGAACAAGTTCATTGCCATCCCAGTGTGACAAGGTTAATGATTTGGACACAAGCCAGAGCTTAGTAGGTGTGCCGCTGAAATCTCAGTTGGGTTCCACCTCCATGATCTATGCTGTGCCAATAAGCCTTTCTAGAGCTGTAACTGTTACTGATACCACTGAAGCTAAGTAAGCATTGTATTGAATAGAATGGCCCTGGTACATGAGAATAACATAAATCTATCTTCCACTCCCCTTTTCAATATATTTGTTGGGGCTATTCTTCTTTCCCTTGAAGGAGGTTCTGTGGCTTTTCTAATCATTCTGGTAATTCAAGGAACCCTGGCCAATTAAAAAAAAAAAAAGAATAATCTTTACACCCAAGTGGGGCTTGAACTCATGACCCTGAGATCAAGAGTTGCACGCTTTTCTGACTGGGCCAGCCAGGTGCCCCTGGCCAATTTTTAAAATATCAATTTCACATAATAGTTCAAGCTTTGACCTTCATGTTAAGCTGGAGCCTCTCTTCTCCTTGCTCCTGCTCTGGCTTATTGCCAGATGGCAGCGGCTTCTCTTTTTCTCCCACTTTGGGCTTTCACTATTCTACCTCTGTCTTACTACCTGTGTTTCTAATGTTTCCAGAAAGATTATTAGGGAGCAGGGAAATTATTCCTTGCTCTGTTATGCTTAACTATTTGACGCTCTTTGGAACTGCCAGACAAGTAAAGCTTTATCTTTCTCTAGTGAGTGTTTTTATGAGTTCCGTGAGACCTCTGAGCAGCCAAAGTCCTACAGCAAATAGCATTTGCCCCAGATGGTTCTAACAGACTCTAAGAAAGGGCCTGCTGAGAGGAGTGTGCACGGAGCTAACGGAGGACAGAAGGGATGATGTCACAGTGGAAAGCTGTTTCTACTCCTGGCGTGAGAGGACGAGGGAAGGAAACAGTGGCAGTGGAGCCCAGAGAGAGCTTAGCTTGCAAGAGAGGAACCGCCTGGACATAGTGTAGTCCTGGAAGGATGCAAACACTGCCAATGGCACAATACCAATGCCGGGAGGCAGCAGGGAAGAAATACCTAGAACTTCCCCCTCTTGCTCTCTGATTTCCTGCCAGTACTTCACGTTGGCCAAACCCAACTGGAGGCCAGCCAGCAATAGAGCTCAAGTAATAGAGTTCTCAAGGGAATAGCCTCCTGGGAAAAATAAAGGATCTAGGTGAGCAAACAGAGTAACCGGTATACCCTCATCACAGAGATGCCTCACCTCCACGTCCCCTGATGAGGGCCAGTGCATCTCTGTTAGGACAAGTTGCTTACACTTTCCTAACCCTCTAGGGATTAATCCTGCCAAGTGACCACTCTCCTCTGTAGAGGACCACAGAAAATACTCACACGTCCTGCTACTTAACATATTTACTGTTCACTGAGTTACTTGGAGCCATGTATTGCGCTAAGACGCCCTACGTGCGTTCTCTTTAAACCTCATAGTAGCTCATGGAAGCAAATAATATTTAACCAAAGGAAATGACTGAGAGGAGGAAGGAGAGGCCAACCCAAAGTGATCAAGTGACTCACTCAAGCCTCAAGACTGTCTTTCTGTACCAACTTGTCTCTAGAAACAGCAAAAACACTTCTTTATTTGTTATCATGTGTTTTGCTCTTCACCCCTCTGCCTCATCCTTGAAGTCTGCATCAGTATATTTAGCTTGGACATTGCAAACAGCTGACCTTGGCTCTGAGATCTGAGATTTCCGCTGGGAATGGCTTTGCGTCAAGCTGGTTAAAGAAACCAAATCCCACATGCCCTCCTTAATTAGCCGGCTCATGCTTTCAGCTCACTGGATGTTGGATTTGGAACAAATAGGAACAACTGCTCTTCTCCCCTGAGTATAAGTTCTTTCATGCATTAAGACATAATTTTAAAAGGGTATCTCCCAAGGGGTGTGAACAACATATACTATAGTTCTTTCATTCTGGAAAATTCTGAAATGGAAAATTCGGCTTTGCAAAGCGATTGGTTTTCATCGCAAACCATCTTCTTTCCTGACCAGATCCCTAGGGGATCTGAATCTGGGCCTACTTGTTCAGCTAGGGGAACATGCCAGGGCCAGCTTGGACTGAACACAGCCTGTGCTCCACTTAGAATAATGCTCCCCTGGAGCTATTGCGAATGTGGAGTGAATCTTCACTGGCAACCCTCTTCCAATATCTTAAATTTCACCAAGACGTGCTCTGCAGGAGCAAGCAGCCTTACCTGGACTGCCAGGTGTTTATAAGTAACACGCCTATTGTGATAGTGGTTAAACCAGCTGATTGGCCCCTAGGATCCTCCATCTAAACAGTCTCTTTTTAAATCTGTCTCCTTAGTAAGCCTTACAGAGTTTCACACGGAGCATTATTTTTTTTTTTTTTAAGATTTTATTTCTTTATCCATGAGAGACACAGAGAGAGACAGGTAGGTAGGGGGAGAGGCAGGGTCCATGCAGGGAGCCTGACATGGAACTTGATGCCGGGACTCCAGGATCACGCCCTGAGCGGAAGGTAGATGCTTAACTGCTGAGAACCCAGGCATCCTCACAGTGAGCATTATTAAACACAAATTGAAGCTTTTTTTCTTTCTTTCTTTTTTTAAGACAATTAACTTTTTTTGTTAGTTTTTCCTTTCAGATTTTTTTTTTTTAGTATTTTATTTAAATTCAATTTGCCAACATATAGTCTAACATCCAGTGCTCATCCCATTGCTTTACTTGATTTAATAAGTAAATAGGAGCACCTGGCTGGCTGAGCATGCAACTCTTGATCTCAGGGTCGTGACTTCAAGCCCAAGGTTGGGTGTGGAGACTACTTTAAAAAAAAAAAAAAGAAAGAAAATAGAATTACTTCTTTATGTAAAGCAATAATTTTTTTCCTACAAATTAGTTTTACTGAGATGTAATTTACATGAAATAAAATTCACCCATTTTAAGCATATAGTTTGATAAGTTTTGACAAAAAAAAATGTAAACAGTCCTGTAATCACGACCCCAAACAAGATACAGAACACTCCATCACCCTCATGCCAGTTTGCAGTCATTCCCCGACTCCACTCCAAGCCCAGGCAACCACTGATCTATTTCCTTCAACAGTGGCTTTAAAAAAAGAAATTCTATCACCAGCATAATGCTGTTGAGATTCATCAATGTCTTTGCCTGTACTGGCAGTCTGTTCCATCTTATTGGTGAGTACTGTCCCATTACATGGAATGGAACTGGGTTTTGTGATTTTTTTTTATTAAAGATTTATTTATTTATTGGAGAGGGAGAGGGTGACATGCAGACCCCCTGCTGAGCAGGGAGCCTGACACAGGGCTCCATGAAAGGACCCGAAATCATGAGCTGAAGTCAAGAGTCAGATACTTAACCAACTGAGCCACCCAGGTGTCCTGTGATTTTTTTTAATCACTATTTGTTTATCCATTCTTCAGTTGGTAGACATTTGGATTATTTCCAGTTTGAGGCTATTTTGAATAAAGCTCTTGTGAGCATTGTCTTCCAGTGGACAAATGTTGTCATATGTCTTGGATAATTATTTAGTATTGAGATTGTTGGGATGCAGGATAAGGATATTTTAACTTTATTTTTTTAAAGTCCAACTGTTTTTTAGGGTAACACTCACTTCATATCCTTGCCACAAATTAATATTGTCACTCACTGATATTTATCATTGCAGTGGTCTGTAGTGTTATCGTGGTTTTAATTTGTGTTTCCCTAGTAAATAATGAAGCACATCTTTCCATGTGCTTATTTGCCAGTTTTTTGACGATGAAATGCCTGTTCTAATATTTTTTCCCATTTTAAAATATTTTTTAAAGATTTTATTTATTTATTTATTTGAGAGCAGGAGAGTGAGCGAGAGAACACAAGCCTGGGGAACGGCAGAGGGAGAGGGAGAAGCAGGGTCCCTCCTGAGCAGGGAGCCCCACATGGGACCAGATCTCAGGACCCTGAGATCATGACCTGAGCCAAGGCAAACACCTAACCAGCTGAATGACCCAGGGGTCCCTATTTTTGTTTGTTTGTTTGTTTGTTTTTTTAAGATTTTATTTATTCATTCATGAGAGACACAGAGAGAAAGAGAGGCAGAGACACAGGCAGAGGGAGAGAAGCAGGCTCCATGCAGGGAGCCTGACATGGGACTCGATCCTGGGTCTCCAGGATCAGACTCTGGGCTGAAGGCAGCACCAAACCGCTGAGCCACCAGGGCTTCCCTATTGTTTTTGTATTTTAATTGCATTGCTTAACTTGTTGAATTATAAAATGTATGCACACATCTTTTATGAGACATGAATTATGTAAATATCTTCCCTATGTGACTTGCCATTAATTTTCTTAACAGTGTCTTTGGAAAACCAAAACCTTTCATTTTGATGAAATCGAGTTTATTAATTTTTCTTTTTAAGATTCATGCTCCTGTGTTCTACCTAAGAAGACATTGCCTAACCCAACATGGCAAAGATTTTCTCCCTTGTTTTCACCTAGCAATTTTATAATTTTAAAACATTTATATTTATGATGCACTTCAGGTTTTTATGCATGGTGTGAATTAAGGTCAAATTCTTTTTTTATTTGTATATATTTCCAAGTTCCTCCAGCACCTTTAAGACTTTCCTGCATTGATGATTGGCACTTTTGTTAAAGATCAATGACCATATATGTGTGGATCTATTTCTGAACTTGATAATCGATTTTTTTTTTTTTTTTTTGATAATCGATTCAACTGCTATCATTATACAAATATTACACTGTCTTGATCACTGCAGTTGTATTGTAGGGTTTTAAAATCAGGAAGTACAAGTCCTCCAACTTTGTCCTTCTTTCTCAAGAAAGTTTTATAGTTTTCAGTAGAAAGGTCTTATTAAATTCATCCCTAAGTATTTCCTATTTTTTGATACTTCAAATCATTGGTTTTTAATTTTAATTTCCAATTGTTCTTCACTATAATGTGGAAACATAGCTTATTTTTTATTATTCATCCTGTGTCCTGCAATCTTGGCAACTCATTTATTAGTTCTAGTAGCTTTTTCTTAGATTCCTTAGAAATTCCTATGCAGACAATCATGTTGTTTGTGGCATTTTTACTACTTATTTTTCAGTCTTTACACTTTGTATTTCTTTTTCTTGTTATATTAAACTACGTAGGACATCTAATACAATATCGAATAGAAGTGGTAGGAGTGAGCGGGGCGCCTGGAGGTTCAGTCAGTTAAGTGCCCGACTCTTGATTTTGGCTCAGATCATGATCTCAGGGTCATAAGATAGAGCCCCCTGCCAGCCTCTGCACTCATGGGCAATCTGCTTGAGATTCTCTTCCTCTCCCCCTTCCTCTCTCCCAAGTAAATAAATAAATCTAAAAAAAAAAAACAACAACAAAAAAAACACAAGTGGGAGGAGTAAACATCTGCCTTAGTTTGGGCTGCTGAATTGCTTATCAACAACAGGAATGTATTTCTCACAGTTCTGGAGAGTAGAAGTCTGAGATCATGGTTTCAGCATGGTTGAAAGTTCTGGTGGGAACTTGCTTTTGGGTTGTAGATGGCTGACTTCTTATATCTTCACATGGTAGAAACAAAAAGCAAGATCTCATGATTCTTTATAAAGACACTAGCCCCATGCATGAGGGCTCTACCCTCAGAGCCTCATCTAATCCTAATTACCTCCCAAAGACCCCACCTCCTAATACCATCACATTGGAGAGTAGAGTTTCAATATTAGCATTTGGTCCATAACAGCATCTTTGCTTTGTTCATAACCTTAAGTGGAAAGCATTCAGTCTTACCACTAAGCTAAAGTTAGTGATATTTTTTTATAGATGTCATTTATCAGATTAAGGGAATTCCCTTCTTTTTGTAGCTTGCTGAAATTTGTCATAAACAGATGCTGAATTTTGTGAAATGCTTTCTCTGTATGTATGAAGATGCTATAACTTCTTTCCCTTTTTTCTGTCAATGCAATGAATTATATTGCCTGATGTTTGAATATTAAACCAACCTTCTACTTTTAGATAAACTTCACATGGTAATGATGCATTATCCTCTTGCATATGTCTCTTGATTCAGTTTCCCAACATTTAGTTCAGGTTTCTGTGTCTCTTTATGAGAGATAGGTTTTGCTTCTTATAATGATCTTGTCAGACTTTGTCCTCAGGGTTTTGTTGGCCTCATAAAACAATCTATAGAGACCACTTTTAGGCAAACAGGCTTGAGTGATGGCATACAGAAAGGTCCCAGAACATAGACAACCCATCAGGTGACCCACCTCAAAATATTCACAGGCCTCAGATAACCAATGGGCTACTTAAAGCAGGCACAGTTAACAAAAAAGGTATGTTGCCATACTTGCTCACCTTCCCTCTTTAAAAACAACCCCCTCCCACTACCTCATTACCCCCAGCTTCTCCTCCGCTTTCCCGCCTGCTGCTCCCTTGTGGTGTATTCCACTCCCACTGCCTTGTGGCAGACAGCCTCTCCTCTGCTGTCCTGCCCACCTCTCCTTTGCCCACATATTCAATTAACTATCTCCCTTGCTCTGCCTCAGGGGAATTCTTTCACCTTCTGCAGATAAGCTTCCACTTGATCAGTTGTCCCACATTTGGGGACCCTCATCTTATCTGGAGAGACACCCCATTTAGACACCACACAATCTGGAAGTGTTACTTTTTCTCTCTTTTTTTTTTCTAAAAGAGTTTGTGTAAGAATCGGTGTTCTTTCTTCTTGAAATCTCTGATGGAATTCACAAGTGAAATCATCTGGGCCCAAGCTTTCTTCTTGAGAACTCAGGTTTTTAAAAATACAAATTCAATTTCCTTAGCAGGTATAAGGCTATAAAGATTTTCTGTTTCTCCTTATGTCAGTTTTGGTAAGTTAGGTTTTTCCAATAATTTATTTGTTTTATCTAGGTTGTCAAATTTATTGGCATAAAGTCCATCATAATATTACCTTATTATTCTTCTTTCTATATGATTTGAAGTCCTAACCCCTTTTTTATTCTTGATATTTGTAATTTACCTATACTTTATTTAATCAGTTCTTAATTTTATTAATCTTTTCAGAGAATCAGCTTTTTGTTTTAATGATGATTTCCATATATATATATATGCAGAATGACCTCCAAAGGCCCAAAGAGTCCTTTTTTTTTTCTTTTTTTTAAGATTTTACTTATTTATTCATGAGCGACACAGAGAGAGAGGCAGAGACACAGACAGAGGGAGAAAAAGGCTCCCTGGAGGGAGCCTGATACAGGACTCTATCCCAGGACCCCAGGATCAGGACCTGAACCAAAGGCAGATGCTCAACCACTGAGCCACTCAGGTGCCCCCCAAGGAGGCTTAAGACTGAAGAAACAGGCCAACAAGGCTGACAAGAAATGGTTTATTAAGGGGAGCTACAGACAGAAGGATAGAAGCATGTCTTAGGCAGTCACAGAACACATAGATCTTCACAAGCCCACATCCTGTAGGACTTGCTATCTCCAAGCAGATGAAAGATGTTATGCCTCAGGATGTGCTTAGGGGTGTGACTAAACAGAAAGAAAGAATGTGAGTAGTGTAAGGGCTGTGCTCCAGAAGTCTACAGTTGAGCATAAGTATAGAAAAGTTGAATCACAAAAAAAAAAAAAAAAAGTTGAATCACTACTTTGTGCATCTGCAACTAATATATTGTTGGTATCAGCTATACTAAAGAAAAAAAAATTAACAAATGCAAAAGGAAAAAATGGTCACAGTGGTTATCATGGTGGATTTGTCCAAGATAGAATTAGTCCAGTTCAGGGTACCTGGGTGCCTCAGTTGGTCAAGCATTTGCCTTCGGCTCAGGTTGTGATCCCAGGGTCCTGGGATCAAGCCCTAGGTGGGACTCCTTGCTCAGCAAGAAGTCTGCTTCTCCCTCTGCTCTTCCCTCTGCTCATGTACTCTCCCTCTCTCTAATAAATAAAGAAGTAGATTTTTTTAAACAGTCTGGTTCACACATTTAATAATTTAGTCTATTACTTTTATGATTTTCCTTGCACATTTCTGTTTTATTAGTTCTTTCTTTTTCCTTCTAATCCCTTGCTGTTTAATTTGCTTCTCTTTTCTAGCTTTTTTAGATGGAATCTCAGATCATTGATTTTTAAACCTTACTTCTTTTCTAATATAATTATTTTAGGCACTGTATTATCCCCTAAACACTGCTTTGGCTGCATTCCACAAACTTTGATACATTTTTTCATTCAGAATTTCAATTTCTCTTGGAGTTTCTTTGACCAATAGGTTATTTGGAGATATGTTCCTTAATAACCAAAATATTGGGGCTTTCTTGGCTTTTTTCAGGGGGAGAGGGGTGGGGGGTGAGGGTAGAGAGAGAATCTTAAGTAGGCTCCACATCCAGCATGGAGCCTGACATGGGGCTCAGTCTCACAACCAGATCATGAGCCGGGCTGAAATCAAGAGTTGGAGGCTTAACCAACTAAGCCACTCAGGCACCTCTGGGGCATTTTTTAAAGAGATATCTTATTGTTATATTTATTTCTAACTTGATTCTGCTATGGTCAGAGAGCATACTCAATATGATTTCAAACTTGAAATTTGAGACGTATCTTATGGCTCAGCATAAAGTCTACATTACTGAACATTCTATATACACTTGGATGTGTACTTTGTAGTTGTTGGGTTATTGTTATCTAAAGGTCAATTAGGTCATTGACTAATAGGCCAATTGACTAATTGACAAGTGGGTTGATAGCACTGTTCAAATCTATTTTTTAAGGTTTTTATTTAAATTCCAGTTAGTTAATATACAGTATAAATTAGTTTCAGGTGTACAATTTAGTGACACTTCCATACATCACCTGGTGCTCATTACAGTCTATGCCTTAATCCCCATCACCTATTTCACCTATCCCCTCACCAATCTCCCTTCTTGTAACCATCAGTTTGTTCTCTATAGTTAAGAGTCTTGTTTCTTGGTTTGTCTCTCTCTCTCTCTCTTTTCCCTTTCCTTGTTTGCTTTCTTTCTTAAATTCCACGTATGAGTAAAATTATATGGTATTTGTGTTTCTCTTGCTAACTTATTTTGCTTGGCATAATATTCTCTAGTTCTATCCATGTCACTGCAAGTGGCAAGATTTAGTTCTTTTGAATGGCTGCATAATATTCCAGTGTGTGTGTGTACCACCTCTTTTTCATCCATTCATCAGTCAATGGACACTTGCGGCTGTCTCCATAATATGGCTATTGTAGACAATCCTGCTATAAACATCAAGGTCTATGTATCTCTTTGAATTAGTATTTTTGTATCCTTTGGGTGAATACCTAGTAGTGCAATTGCTGGGTCATAGGGTAGCTCTATTTTTAACTTTCTGAGGAAACTCCATACTGTTTTCCAGAGTGGCTGCACCAGTTTGCATTCCCACCAACAGTGCAAGAGGATTTCCCTTTCTCCGAATCTTTGCCAACACCTGTTGTTTCTTGTGTTCTTGATTTTGGCCATTCTGATAGGTGTGAGGTACTATTTTATTGTAGCATTGATTTGTATTTCTCTGATGATGGGTGATGTTGAGCATCTTTTCATGTGTCTGTTGGCTATCTATATATCTTCTTTAGAAAAATATCTGTTCATGTCTTCTCCCCATTTTTTAAATTGAATTATTTGGTTTCTGGGTGTTGAGTTTTATATGTTCTTTATATTTTTTAAATTTTCTTTTAATTTTTAAAAATATTTAAAATTTTTATTTATTTGAGAAAGAAAGTGAGTGAAAGAGAGAATATAAGCAGGGGGAGAGGGAGAGGGAGAGAGAGAAGCAGACTCCCCTGCTGATGGCCTTTATTACGTTGAGGTATATTCCCTCCAAGCCTACTTTGTTGAGGATTTTTATCATGAATGGATGTTATGCTTTATCAAATGCTTTTTCTGCATCTATTTGAAATACGATTCTTATCCTTTCTTTTATTAAAATGAAATATCACCTTGATTGATTTGTGAATATTGAACCAAACTTGCAATCCAGGAATAAATCCCACTTGATCATAGTGAATGATTTTTTAAATGTATTGTTCAATTTGATTTGCTAGTCTTTTGTTGAGGATTTTTGCATCTGTGTTTTTCAGAGAGATTAGCTTCTAGTTCTCTTTGTGTGTGTGTGGAGTATTTATCTGGCTTGGGCATTAGAGTAATGATGTCCTCAGAATGAATTTGGAAGTTTTCCTTCCTTTTCTATTTTTTTGGATTAATCTGAAAAGAATAGGTATTAGCTTTCCCTCCCTTCTTCCCTCCCTCCCTCCCTCTCTTCCTTCCTTCCTTCCTTCCTTCCTTCCTTCCTTCCTTCCTTCCTTCCTTCCTTCCTTCTTCTTCTTCTTCACCTGAAGCATGGAGCCCAGCACAGGGCTTGAACTCACAACTGTGAGATGAAGATCTGAGCTGAGGTCAAGAATCAGAATCCTAACTGAGTGAGCCACCCAGGCACCCCAAGGTATTAACTCTTCTTTCAATGTTTGGTAAAATTCGCCTGTAAAGCCATCTGGTCTAGGACTTCTGTTTTCTGGAGTTTTTTTGATTATTGATTCAATTATTTTGCTGGTTATCAGTCTGATCAAATTTACTATTTTTTCCTGTTTCAGTTTTGGTAATTTATACATTGTTAGGAATTTATTCATTTCTTCTAGATTGTCTAATTTGTTGGTATGTAATTTTTCATAATGTTCTTTTATAATTGTTTGTTGTGTTTGTTTTCTCATCTCACTGATTTGCAATTTTATTTATTTGAGTCCTTTCTCTTTTCTTTTTGATAAGTCTGGCTAGAGATTTATCAATTTTATTAATATTTTCAAAGAACCAGCTCTTGGTTTCATTGATCTGTTCTGTTGATGTTTTTTAAGTTTCTCTATCATTTATTTCTGCTCTAATATTTATTACTTCCTTCCTTCTGCTGACTTTGTTTTGTTCTTTTCCTAGCTCCTTTAGTTGGTAGGTTAGGTTGTTTCTTTGAGATTTTTCTTGCTTCTTGAATAGGCCTGTATTGCTATATACTTCCTTCTTAGTACCAGTTTTGCTATATCAAAGTTTTGGACCATTGTCTATTCATTTAATTTGTTTCCATGTATTTTTTTTTTAAATTTCTTCTTTGGTTTCCTGATTGACCTATTGTTTAGTAATATGTTATTTAACCTCCATTATTTGTGATCTTTCCAGATTTTTTCTAGTTTCTTAGCATTGTGATCAAAAAGGTGCATGGCATGACTTTAATCTTCTTAAATTTGTTGAGGCCTGTTTTGTGGCCTAATATATGATCTCTTCTGGGGAATGTTTCATGTACACTTAAAAAGAATGTGAATTCTGCTGTTTAAGGATGGAATGTTCCGGGCAGCCCGGGTGGCGCAGCGGTTTAGCGCCGCCTTCAGCCCAGGGCGTGATCCTGGAGACCCGGGATCCAGGCCCACATCAGGCTCTCCGCAGGGAGCCTGCTTCTCCCTCTGCCCGTGTCTCTGCCTCTCTCTCTCTAGCTGTGTGTCTCGCGGGGCTCGATCCCAGGTCTCCAGGATCACGCCCTGGGTTGCAGGCGGCGCTAAACCACTGCGCCACCCGGGCTGCCCAAATAAATAAAATCTTAAAAAAAAAGATGGAATGTTCCAAAAAATGTGTTAAGTCCACCTCGCCCAGCATATCATTCAAAGCCATTGTTTCCTTGTTGACTTTTCTGTTTAGATGATCTGTCCATTAATGTAAATGAGGAGTTAAGTCCCCTACTATTATTGTAGTATTATCAATTAGTTCCTTTATGTTTGTCATTAATTATTTTATATATTTGGGTACTCTTATGTTGAGTGCATAACTATTTATAATTGTTATATCTTCTTGTTGGGCTATCCCCTTTATTATGATATATGCCCTTCTTCATCTCTTATTACAGTCTTTGGTTTAAAATCTAGTTTGTCAGGGTGCTTGGGTGGCCCAATCAGCTAACCACCTGCCTTTAGTTCAGGTCATAATCCCAGAGTCCTGGAATCAAGCCCCTCATTGGGCTCCCTGCTCAGCAAGAAGTCTGCTTCTCCCTCTTCCTCTGCCTCTTCCCTGGCTTGTGTGTGCTCTCTCTCTCTCTCATTCACTCCCTGTCTCAAATAAATAAATAAAATCTTTAAAAAGTAAAATAAAATAAAATCTGGTTTGTCTGATACAAGTATTGCTACTCTGACTTTCTTATGACATCCATTTGCATGATAAATGTTTCTTCATCCCCTCACATTCAATCTGCAGGTGTCTTTAGGCTTAGAATGAGTCTCTTAAAGGCAGCATGTGGGTAGGTCTTGTTTTTTACATTCTGACACCCTATGTCTTTTGACTGGAGCATTTCGTCCATTTACATGCAAAGTAATTATTGATAGATATGTATATTTTGCCATTTTATTACTTGTTTTGTGGTTGTTTCTGGGAATTTTTTTTTTCTGATCCTTGTATTTCTCTCATGTGTTGCTGATTTTCTTTAATGACATATTTGGATTTCTTTTTATTCTTTGCTTGTTTATTAGTGGTTTTTGATATATGGTTACCATTAGATTTGTTTATAACCTCTTTTGCAAATATTAGTTTATATTAAATTTATGGTCTTTAAGTCTGAATCTATCCCATGTTTTAGGTATATGTTATTATATTTAATATCCTTTTGCATGTGTGAGTTCTTTGACTTTCACAGAAATATTCTTTTTTCACTGCTTTTGTGTTTTTTGCCTTTATACTGTCACTTTTGGTCTCTCTAAAGTGTCCCCTTTAATATTTCTTGCAGGGCTGGTTTAGTGGTCACAGACTGTGGAGGCCGAGAAAAATCAAGGCCATTCCACCTCAAGTTTAGCGTTAGCACAAGTACAGCCATCCCAGGCCCCTGTGAATAAGAGCTGAAATTTACATTACTTCAGTTACAGGAAGAAAACAGCTTACAGCTTAACATCCTAGAAAGCCCCATATTAGAATAAAAACAGAGCCCAAACCAAGGGCAGGAAGCCCCTATTAGAATAAGAACAGAGCTCAATGCCCTTGAAGGCACCATATCAAAATGTAAACAGAACTTGAGAAATTCCTCCACCCCTTCTGAAGATCCCCTAGACCAGCCTATAAAAAACTAAGCTGAAACCCACCTCCGGGTCCAAGTCCCTGCTCTGCTGTGCCGGGTACACTTGGACCCAAGCTGGAGCTTGTAAATAAACCCTCGTGTGTTTGCATTGGTGTCAGCTCCTTGGTGGTTTCTCGGATTCGTGATCTTGGGCACAACATTTGGGGGCTCGTCCGGGATCCGAGAGACCCCCAGGACCCTATCCGGAGGGTTTCACACATGGTGAGTGCACTCAACTTTTTCCACCTTTTGCGCGCATATTTCTGAGAGCTCTAACCTGAAGGAATTCCGATCTGTATTAGGTCGGCATTGGCTTAGGCGGACACGCTGGTGGGCTGTTGACTGGGGGTCTCGAGGAGATGTCCCTTGCCCCCACTGGGAGGACGGGGTCCCCACCTGTAAAGAAGACGGAGGTCCTCATCTTTAAGGAGGCCTGACTGCCAGCCCTTCGGGGTGCTTTCTGTTTTCTCTCTGCGGCCGCACTGGGACGTTTGTCTGTGTTACTATGTCCTTGTTAACTGTTTGTGCATTTGTCTGTGTTACTGTGTCTTTGTTAACTGTCATAACTGTTTACATAAGGAGAAGGAGATTACAAATCTATCGCATATCAGAATGGCCAGCCTTTGGCGTGGGACTGCCCCGAGAAGGAACTTTCCACCTACCTACTATCTTACAGGTTAAGGCCGTGATCTTCAGGGACAAACCCGATGGCCACCCTGACCAGGTGCCCAACATCCTGGCCTGGCAGAACATGACCGAAAATTCCCCTCCTTGGCTAAAACCCTTTTTACCCCCCAAAGCACACAACTCGGCTGAAGGTAAGGAGAGACTCCGGGTCCACCGCCAGACTCTAATGGCAGGTCTCAAGCCGACCAATCTGGCCAAGGTCTATGATGTGAGACAGGGTAAGGATGAGAGTCCAGCAGCCTTCTTAGAGAGAGTCATAGAGGCTTTTAGGCAGCGCACCCCATGAACCCAGAAGCCCCGGAAACAAAGGCTGCAATTATCATGGCTTTTGTTAACCAGGCCGCTCCAGACATTAAAAAGAAATTGCAAAGAGTAGAGAGACTGGGAGAGAAGAGCTTGCAGGACTTAGTGATAGTAGCAGAACGAGTCTATAATAATAGAGAAAGTCCGAAAGAACAACAAACCAAACTAAGTGACTGGCAGACCCGAAACCTGGCCAAGATCCTGCTGGCCACAACCTGGGATGACCCACAGGAAAGACGGAGGCACCTCAAGAAGCTGGCTTCAGGGACAGGTAAGGAGGATGGCCCTGGTCCCCATCGGGAGCGCCCTAAGCTGAACAAAAACCAATGTGCTTATTGCAAAGAAGAGGGCCACTGGGTAAAAAGCTGCCCTAACAAAAGATCTAAGGCCCCTGCCAAGATCTTGAAAATGGAGGACCTGGCCGATTAGGCGATTAGGGGAGTCGGGGTTCTGCACCCCTCCCAGAGCCCAGGGTAACTCTTAAAGTGGAGGGGCAACCTGTTGAATTCCTAGTGGACGCTGGGGCACAACATTCGGTTTTATTACAAACCCAAGGGAAATTGGCAAACAAAACTTCATGGGTGCAAGAGGCCACGGGCACCAAACAATACTCATGGACTACCCGAAGAACTGGATCTCGGCAGGGGCCGGGTATCCCACTCCTTCATGGTCATCCCTGAGTGTCCCTATCCGTTGTTAGGTCGGGATTTGCTCACCAAGATGGGGGCACAAATTTGCTTCCACCCCGAAGGGGCAAAAGTCCTAAACAAGAAGGGGCACCCGATTCAGGTGCTTGTCCTGAGTTTAGAAGACGAATATCTCCACCAAATGCCCTCAGCCCCAATGACTGACATTGACTGTTGGCTGCGGGAATTTCCCCAAGCGTGGGCAGAAACTGGGGGAATCGGGCTGGCCCAGCATCGACCGGCCATATACATAGAACTAAAGCCGGGGGCAGACCCTGTCAGGGTCCGCCAATACCCCATGCCTCTAGTAGCACGAAAGGGAATCACACCCCACATACGGCGACTACTGGACTCAGGCATATTAAGGCCCTGCCAATCGGCCTGGAACACTCCCTTGCTGCTGGTTCAGAAACCGCACTCTACGATTACAGGCCAGTCCAGGACTTGAGGGAAGTCAACCGGCGAGTAGAGGATATGCACCCTACGGTCCCAAACCCATACACCCTCCTCTCCACCCTGCCTCCAGACAAAACTTGGTATACGGTGTTAGATTTAAAAGATGCCTTTTTCAGCCTGCCTTTAGCACCCAGGAGCCAAGACCTCTTCGCCTTTGAATGGACGGACCCTGAGAAAGGCATCAATGGCCCCCTCACCTCGACTCGACTACCACAAAGATTCAAAAATTCATCGACCATCTTCGAAGAGGCCTTACACGAAGACTTGGGTGAGTTCCGCTCCGAGCACCCTCATTTGACTTTATTACAATATGTAGATGATATCCTGTTGGCGGCAGAGGACCAGGACATGTGCCTGCAAGGCACCAGGGACTTGCTCCAGACCACAGCGGCCCTAGGATACCGGGCCTCAGCTAAAAAAGCCCAGATCTGCAGAGCAGAGGTGAGCTACCTTGGGTACAAATTAAAGGATGGACAAAGATGGTTGACGGATGCACGGAAGGCAACTGTCTTAAGAATCCCACAGCCGCAAACTGTCCGCCAGGTACGTGAATTCCTGGGGTCAGCAGGGTTCTGTCGCTTATGGATTCCGGGTTTTGCTGAGATGGCCAGACCCCTCTATGAGGCCACCAGGCACCAGCAAAAGTTTGAATGGACAGAGGCCATGAACAGAGCCTTTAATGACCTTAAACAGGCCTTACTGTCTGCCCCGGCTTTTGGGTTGCCCGATCTAGCCAAGCCCTTCTACCTGTATGTGGACGAGAAAGACGGGGTGGCAAAAGGGGTCCTTGTCCAGTACTTAGGTCCCTGGAAGAGACCCATAGCCTATCTCCCCAAAAAGCTGGACACGGTGGCTGCTGGATGGCCCCCATGCTTAAAAATTATTGCTGCGGTGGCCACTATGGTCAAGGATGCAGACAAACTGGCCATGGGGCAAGAACTGCACGTTACCCCCCCACATGCTATTGCAGGGGCACTCAAACAGCCCCCAGACCGCTGGATCAGCAATGCCTGTCTGACCCATTACCAGAGCCTACTGCTGAACCCTACCAGAATTTTATTTAAGCCACCAACAACCCTGAATCTGGCAACGCTACTCCCTAACCCAGACTGGGACCCCCCCCTCTGCATGACTGTCAAGAAATTGTGGCACAGGGGCACGGAGTCAGAGCTGATCTCCAGGACCAGCCACTGCCGAATGCGGGCGCCACCTGGGACACGGACGGCAGCAGTTTTGTCTGAGGAGTCAGATGGGGGGCGGGGGGGGGGGGGCAGCCGTAACCACGGAGACGGCGGCCGTCTGGGCGGGGCCACTGGCAGCCCGAACATCTGCTCAGGGCAGAACTGACCGCACTGGCCAAGGCGCTGACCATGGGGGAAGGTAAAAGAATCAACATCTACGCCGACAGCAGGTCCGCCCTGGCCACCGCTCACCTCCACGGAGCCCTTTACAGGGAGGGCGGGAGGGCTCCTGACAGCAGAGGGAAGGACTGTTCAAAACCAAACGGAGATCCTTGAACCCCTGAGGGCCGTCCGGCTGCCCAAGGCCCGGGCCGTCACCCACTGTCCGGGGCACCAAAAGGCAGACACGCCAGTAGCGGGGGAAACCGGTGAGCCGATTTAAAAGCAAAGGAGGCGGCCCTTTTGGCGACCCAGGTCTTAGCAACCACGCTACCCGATCCGGGGGCACCGACCCTGCCGGACACCCCCAACTATACTGATGCTGATTTACACTGGATCAAATGCTTGCCTGTGACCCAGCGCTTGCGTGGCTGGGGGAGGGCCGCAGACTCCAGCATCATCCTGCCGGAGAAACTAGGACGGCGAGGCCTATCCCAAATGCATCGGAGTCCTCACATGGGGACAAGGAAGACGGAAGACCTCATACGACATGCAAAGATCACTATTAAAGACTCTGGAGCAAAGATCGAGCAGATTGTGGCAAGCTGCCACGCATGCCAGTTAACTAATGCCACCGCCCATGGATCTAACCCGGGCACCCGGCTTCGGGGGGGACCACCCAGGTGCCTACTGGGAAGTGGACTTCACTGAGGTAAAACCTGGAAAATACGGATACAGGTATTTACTAGTGTTTGTAGATACTTTTTCAGGATGGACAGAGGCATTTCCCACCAAACATGAAACGGCACAGACCGTGACCAAGAAACTGCTGGAAGACATCTTACCGAGGTATGGTTTTCCTGTTAAAATTGGGTCAGACAAAGGCCCAGGATTCGTCTCTAAGGTAACATAGGGAGTGGCACTAGTACTTGGGGCAGATTGGAAATTACATTGTGCACATAGGCCCCAGAGCTCAGGACAGGTAGAGAGGATGAACAGAACATTAAAGGAGACCTTAACTAAATTAACCCTGGAGACTGGCGGGGACTGGGTGACTCCTCTCCTTCGCCCTATATAGGGTGAGGAACTCCCCATATAAGATGGGATCATGTTCGGTCTTCCTCCACCTATTACCCCAATTTAAAACCTGAGGTGCTTGCTGAATTTGATGATCACCAACTTCTTTTCTCCCTCCAAATGTTACAACAAACCCATGAGCAGGTGTGGCCTAAGCTGAGGGCTCTATGAGACTGGGCCACCCCCAGAACCCCATCGACATGGGCCAGGTGACTGGGTGTACGTGTGGAGATACCAACACCGGACACTTCAACCTCGCTGGAAGGGATCTTACATCGTGATCCTGACCACTCCCACCGCTCTCAAGGTCGACAGGATTACTCCCTGGGTCCACTACACCCAAGTCCAGCCCGCTGACCCACTCGCCGTTCTCAAGGACTTTGTTCCAGAATGGAAAAGCCAACCGGACAAAGACAATCCCCTAAAGCTAAGACTGTGCAGTTTTCACTTATTTCCCACCTCCAAGACTCCCTAGTCTGAGGTTGTCTTTCAAAATAGAAGGAGATTAGAATTAGTCTTCTTACAGCAAACGATGAGGGGGAGGGGTTATGTGCTGCCTTAAACGTAGGATGTTGCTTCTTCGCTGGAATGTAAATGGGAGCGAGAATAGCAACAAGGTTGGTTAGAATCCTGGTTTAATCATTCCCCCTGGCTCACTCTGAGAGCAGCCTGGACCCATGATTGGGTCCTTCCTTAGGTTCCTCTGAGAGGGGGAAATGTGGAGGCCGAGAAAATTAAGGCCATTCCACTTTAAGTTCAGCGTTAGCACAAGTACAGCCATCCTGGGCCCCTGTGAGTAAGAGCTGAACTTTACCTTACTTCAGTTACAGGAAGAAAACAGCTTACAGCTTAACATCCTAGAAAGCCCCATTTAGAATAAAAACAGAGCCCAAGCCAGTGGCAGGAAGCCCCTATTAGAATAAGAACAAAGCTCAATGCCCTTGAAGGCCCCATATCAAAATGTAAACAGAACTTGAGGAATTGCTCCACACCTTCTGGAGGTCCCTAGACCAGTCCTTAAAACTAAGCTGAAACCCACCTCGGGGTCCAAGTCCCTGCTCTGCTGTGCCGGGTACACTTGGACCCAAGCTTGAGCTTGTAAATAAACCCTCGTGTGTTTGCATCGGTGTCGGCTCCTTGGTGGTTTCTCGGATTCGTGATCTTGGGCACAACAATTTTGTCTAAGTCTCTGCTTGCTTTTCTGTTTTAGAAAAGCCAGATATGTATCCTGCTCCTGAAAGTAATGGCCTTATGAAGAATAGGTTACATAATGTCTAGTGTAATGTCTAGTGCTTCAGGTAGTATCACTAGTATGTGCTGCATGTGCTCTACTATTGTGTCCTGGCCCTTCTATCCTTAAGGCTAGTCATCTGCAGAGACTTTCCTTGTCTGCTCTTGGCAGTTTTTGGTCCCTGGCCTGAATGTGGTGAGTTTTAAGTAGGTGTGCTCTGGTCTGCTTGTGAAATTAGACCTGTTACCACCTCTATGGGAACTGAGATCTTTCAAACCTCTCTGATCAGGACATGTGGTATGAGCAGGAGTTTGTGCTAGTCTTCTGGGGGAGGCATCTCATGGTGGGGCTGAGGCAAACCTGACTGAGAATGGCAGTTCCACCAGAGCACTGGGGGTTGGGGCTTGGTATAAGCCAGTTAGGCTGCTGGTGTCAGCACTGCTCTGCTTCCTTTATGTGGCTCTGTAATTATGCTGAGGAGTGGAGGGGTGGCTCCTTTCTTCCCAGAGAGGCTCCTTTGTTCCCAGAGAGGCTCTCAGTGAATGCTGCCTCTCAGGGATGAACCCCAAGAAGAGTGAATAATCTCCCCACTGTGTGCCCCAGGTGCTCTTCAGATAGCTGCCTCCACACTCTCCGCCTGGGTTGTTTGCCTGCCTTGCCTCCAAGAGCAGCACAGTATTCTATCCTGGCCAAGCCCACTGACCTTTAAAACTCCAAGCTTTAAGCTGGAGGTGAGAATTCACAAAATTCAGCCCCTCTTATTTTCCAAGCCAATTGCTATGGGGAAATGTTCTCTGTGCTTCTCTCTCTCTCTCTCTCTCTCTGCCTTCTCTGAGACCACAGCTTCCTCCCCTCCACAGCAACAAGAATCCACTTCTTCTTTAAACCACTTCTCCATACTTTCTCTCTTCTTCAATGTGGCCTCTTCTCTCCCTTTAGTAGTGAAATTTGTTCTGTCAGTCTTCAGGTCTATTTCTAGGTATTTAGGATGATTTAATAGTTATCTAGTGTGTTCATGGGACAAGGTGAGCCAAGTATCCTCCTACTCTGCCACCATCTTCCTGTCTGTCTCTATATCCATGATTTTTTTTAAGGATTTAATTTATTTATTTATCTGAGAGAGAGCATGAGCAGGCCGGGCAGGGGGAGAGGGAGAGAGAGATTCCTGAGCAGACTCTGGTGCTAAGCAGAGCACTACATGGGGCTTGATCCCATGACCCGATCATGACCTGAGCTGAAACCAAGAGTTGGATGCTTAACCAACCTGGCCACCCAGGCACCCCTTGTGTGTCTTTTTTTTTTTTTTTTTTAAGATTTTATTTATTCATGATAGTCACAGAGAGAGAGAGAGAGAGAGAGAGAGAGGCAGAGACACAGGCAGAGGGAGAAGCGGGCTCCATGCAGGGAGCCCGATGTGGGACTCGATCCCGGGTCTCCAGGATCACGCCCTGGGCCAAAGGCAGGCGCCAAACCGCTGCGCCACCCAGGGATCCCGTGTCTTTTTGTTCTATCCATTACTGAAAGGACAGTTAAAATCTCCGAGTATAGGGGTGCCTGAGTGGCTCAGTCCATTGAGCTTGAGACTCTTGATTCCAGCTCAGGTCATGATCTTGGGGGTCAGGGGGTCAAGCCCCATATGGGGCTCTGTGCTCAGTATGAAGTCTGTTTGTCCCTCACCCCCTGCTCATGCCCTCTTTCTCGAAAATAAGTGAATATATATATCTTTCTTAAAGGTAACACAAAAATTAAAAAATTAAACAAATCTCCCAGGATAATTGTGGACTCATCTTCTTTCAGTTTTTGCTTTGCTAAGTTTTGCTTTGCTAGGTTTGCAACCCAACCTTAGTCAGGGAGCCAAAGGAATTACCACATGAATATTTCTGGCTCTTTTCTCCCCCTCTGGTCCCCTAGTATAGTGACTGCTCTTTGGTTCCTTGTCCCACATATTCCAACCTTATCAGCTCTTCAAACTTTGCTTTTAACTTAGGCTCTGTGTTCTGCGGTCTGGAGAATGTCCACAGGCATAAATCAGAGGAAAACTTAGAGCATACATCACTTATTTTCCTCCTTTCAAGGATTATAGCCCATGCTATCTATTGTCCGATGCCTGAAAACAGCTCTTTTCATATGTTTTATTCAGCTTTAGTATCATTTATGGTGGAAGAAAAGTATAGAACCCGTTACTCCTTCAGTCTCTAAGTTATGTAATAACACATAAATACTGCATATTATTATCAACAGAAGTTAATGCTATGTTTACATTTAGGATTTTTTTTTTTACTTATTAAATATAAAATCTTTTAATAGCAAAACTAAAACAAATTCAGGAGGAAAACAAAAAAGAGAAAGCATAGCTTGCTACTAGTTCCAAGTTGCCACCCCAATGAGCAATCATATAGGACAGTGACTGAGTATGAAATGGGTTGTAGAGTCAGGCAAATCCAAATTTAAATCCTACCCTCACTACTAATACCCTGGGTAACTTTGTATAAGATATGAATTTTCTCTAGACTTCAAGAGTTTGTCTTTTTTTTTGTTTTTTTTTTTTAGATTTATTTATTTGGGAGAGAGAGCACCAAGCTCAGGAATGGGAGGGGCAGAGGGAGAGGAAGAGAATCTCAAGCAGACTCCTCACTGAGTACAGAGGCTGACATGGAGCTCCAGCTCAAGACCCTGAGATTATGACCTAAGCTGAAATCAAGAGTTGATTGGTTGCTTAACTGACTGAGTCACCCAGGCACCCTTAGACTTTAGTTTTAATATCTCTAAAACAGGGATGCCTGGGTGGCTCAGTTGAGCATTTGCCTTTGGTTCAGGATGTGATCCCAGAATTCAGGGATCGAGTCCCATATCCAGCTCCCTGAATGGAGCCTGCTTCTTCTCCCTCTGTCAATGTCTCTGCCTCTGTGTGTGTATCTTGTGAATAAATAAATAAAAATCTTTTAAAAAATCTCTGAAACAGAGTCAACAAGTCCTCTTGTTCAACTATAGACCCCAATGGTTATTTTTTTTAAGATTTTATTTATTTATTTGCAAGAGAGCAAGACCAAGAGAGATCACAGAAGGAGAGAGAGAAGCAGACATGCCACTGAGCAGGGAGCCTGATTCAGGACTTGATTCCAGGACCCTGAGATCATGACCTGAGCCAAAGGCAGACGCTTAACTGACTGAGCCACCCAGGCACCCTTCCAATAGTTATTTCTTACCTTACTTTCTTGAGACATTGAGGAAGATGTTTTTCTATGATTGGAACATTCCAATTCCCAGGCCAGAAAAGACCTAATAGCAACAGAATGGCTAGAAGACCACACCCCTTTTCACACACCCCTCTCTGCCCATCATGTGCTAAACACATGCTGACCCCCACCTTTGATCACTTGCTCCCTGCCTGCTCTGTTGCACTGACCCCCCTAAATGTCTTCCTGTAAAGACCCTAGGCATCCATCTTGCCAGCAGAAAGGTCAGTTGTTAAAGGCTTGAGGCTGCCACCTCCCTCGGCTACAGCCAAGTTATTGGCTTCTCTTGTAATGAGTTTATCCAAGTTTATTTGGCAACAGTGTTGACAAACCCAGCCAGGAGCTGTGTTTCTGATTTGTCCAGCCCCCTTAGGATTCCCCTGGATGGATCAGCTGACCACAGCAGTATGTCAGGAATCATCCATTCATTTCCTGAGTTAGTGGCTATGACAGGTCATTAGGTGACAAAAGTACCTAGTTCCTAGGCTTGTCTTGAAATCTAAATGTACCAAATATAGTGACTGGGATTTAGAAGCACTTGATAAATGATTGTTTCTGCTTTCAGTAAATTAGTTTATGTGGAACTTAGTCCTATCCTGTATTTTTTTTACCCCCACCTACCTGCCAAACAAACCAAGCACCCCATGCACAAAAGGATATTCATATGTATTGGAAAGTTGTAGAGACATTGAGGAATAGGGAATTTTGAGGAATAGCCAATTTTTCTATTGGCTTCACTCTGCTAATAGTGATGCTATCACTAGGAATGCCTGGGCACCTGCCATTGCCCATACTATTTGTGGTGAACCCCTGCAGATATTTCCCTATCAAAGCCAATATTTTGGCTGGACCAGCCCTTGTGGTTCTTAGTGATCGCAAGATGTGTCTAAGCAAAAGAACCATCAGGAGGGCAGCCCCAGTGGCGCAGTGGTTTAGTGCCGCCTGCAGCCTGGGGTGTGATCCTGGAGACCCTGGATCAAGTCCCACATCGGGCTTCCTGCCTGGAGCCTGCTTTTCCCTCTGCCTGTGTGTCTCTGCCTCTCTCTTGCTCTCTCTGAATCAATCAATCAATCAATCAATCTTAAAAAAAAAAAGAGCCATCAGGAAATTTGGAGAAACAAGCAGTATTATAAATCTGAGAGGGTACATGGCAGGTCACAGGGCCACATAGGATGGTCATGGGTAGCAAGAGGTGGAGAGCAAGCAAAGACCTGGGCCTCTGCCTTCTTTAGGGTGGAAGGTGGGGTGCCTACAGTTTTGAGGTTTACTTTATTTTTTTTAAAGATTTTATTTATTTATTCATGACAGAGAGAGGCAGAGACACAAGCAGAGGGAGAAGCAGGCTCCACGCAGGGAGCCCGACGTGGGACTCGATCCCGGGTCTCCAGGATCATGCCCTGGGCCCAAGACAGGCACCAAACCACTGAGCCACCTGGGCTGCCCTTCAGGTTTACTTTATTGGTGAATTTAAAACATAAGAGCAGGAATTAGGACACAGGAAGGGAGAAGTGAGGTCCCTCAAGTTGTCAGTTATCTAGGTTATCCAGGGCTTTCTGATAGGAAACTTCATGAGTAGGGCTGACAGAGTTTCTTATCTAGTTTCCTAATCATAGCTATGGCAGAGCTAGAAATATGTTTATTCCAGAGAGATGACTTTGGAATGGATGCCTTAGCGATCAAAAGCTTTAAGTCAGATGCTTACATTATGATCAGAAAGCTTAATGTCAGGCACTGAGAATACACATTTCATCACAGAAAACTAACACTATAAAACTGAATATTAGATACACTCCACTCAAAAAATTCCCTCAATCTATTTCAGGGGACTTGAGCTCCAGCCTACCACTCTCTTACTGACCCCTTACTCCACTCTCTTTTATCAATCCCTCCACCTCCACATTTCTGTTCTTTTCTGGTATGTGGAAGTTTAAACCACACTTTCTATACATAGAAGTCTTCCCCAATACAAAAACCACTTTTCTGCCAACAGGATTTTTTTTTCTCTGTTGTTGATGTGGTAACTTTTTGCACACCCAATTACATTTGGTTTACATTTTGGAATTCGAAGTAAGGATTTCAATTTGAAAAAATTATATTCACTACTAAAAAATAGGGGAGAAAGTTTTAAAATAACTTTTATGAACCAATCCTAAAAAGTAGAGAAGGCAATGCCTGAGAAATTGTTGGGTAAGGGCACCTGAGTGGCTCAGTCGTTTAGTGTCTACCTTCAGCTCAAGTCATGATCTCAGGATCCTGGGATAGAGCCCTGCATTGGGCTCTATGTTCAGTGGGGAGCCTGCTTCTCCTTCTCCCTCTCCCTTTTCCCCTCTCCCTGCCTGTTCTCTCTCTCAAATAAGTAAATAAAATGTTTTAAAAGATTTATTTTTTAAAAAGCACCCATAGTTGAAAGACAATGACATGTGTAAGCATTTTTGTTGGTACACTTTATTGGGATCAAAGTAGGCTAAGCCTGTCCTTTATAGTGTCAGTTGGCTGATGAGTGAAGAGAAACGCCTAAGTAGCTCTGCTCTGAGATCTGCATGAAGCAATAGGGCGTGTAAGGCCTAGCCTGGTTCCCAGACTGTACATCCTTCTTACTGGCTCCCCACTCATATCCCAAGGGCAGGCTCAATCCTCTTCTTATTCCCAGAACCAATCTTGACCTGGGGCCAGATGTGCTCAGATGACTTTAACTCCATATTCGGCTGCCAGTCTAATACTGACCTATTGCCCAAGTCTTGATGGCTGGGCTTCTTTTTGCTCTCCTGTTGGATTTCCTGCCCTACTGACCTGATTTCTACTTGTCCCAGGGCTCTTTTTATCATTCTGCTGTACAGACTTGATAGGAAGCCCATTGCCTTGTTACCATGGCCACTCTTGCAGCCAAAAATTACAGTGGCTGCATGGAACAAAGTGATTTCCGAAAAGGCCAGGCCAATGTTACCATGCCATCATCTTATCCTTAAGCTATGTCTAAGTGATCCAAGGAAAGGGACTGTAACCTAACAGGTTCTTGCCTGCAAATTCTGAGAACTTGGAGACAGAACATAGTAAGAGCTGAGTCAGCAATGTTCAAGAGAAAAGCCCACAAGCTCTTCCTGTTTGTGAAGGACCAACCTACTCTTCCTGAGACTTGGTCGTTTCACTTTGCCTTCTCTTGTTAGCTTGCACAATTAATCCATTTTTATCTTAAGTTATAGAAGATCAGCCTCAGATGCTTGCCTCCAATATGAACCTTATCCAGGACACATCTCAATTATTGATTATGTTGATTATGTGAATTCAGTGTGTCCTACTGTGAGTCCAGAACTTCTTTCAGGCAACTCACCCAGCCAGGCCAAATCTTAAAGCATAAAAACACACAGTAGTATTGCACACTGATATTTGCCCCAGCTTCTCCATAGGATCATAATTTTTGGAACTTATTCTAGTAATAGCAATTTCTTTGATCATATTCATTTATTCATCCACCCATTCATTCATTCATGCATCTGTATGGAGCTTTTACTGCATGCAAGGCACTGTCCATGGTTCTGGGGTTACAAAAATATAGCAGATTGGGGCACCTGAGTGGTTTAGGCAGTTGAACATCTAACTCTTGATCTCAGTTCAGGTCTTGATCTCAGGGTCTTGATGGGCTCAGGTCACATTGGGCTCCACACTGGCTGTAGAGCCTATTAAAAACAACAACAACAACAACAACAACAACCAGAAATGTTATAAGATAGCATTCCTGTTTTTTAACATCTTAGACCAGTGGAGGTAACTACCATACCAATAAGGGCTAACTAAGGACTATAATGGAGGTACAAACATGGGCAGTGAAAGCACCAAGTTGGGAGCAAAGCGCTATCTTCATAAAAGGGGTCAGAAAGTCTTCACAGAGTAGTTAATGTTTAAAATGAGTATTGGAGAAGGAATGATTTCACCAAGAGAAAAAGGGTAGTACTGCTTTAAGAAAACTCTGTGCTGAGTGAAGTAAGTCAGTCGGAGAAGGACAAACATTATATGTTCTCATTCATTTGGGGAATATAAATAATAGTGAAAGGGAATATAAGGGAAGGGAGAAGAAATGTGTGGGAAATATCAGAAAGGGAGACAGAACATAAAGACTCCTAACTCTGGGAAACGAACTAGGGGTGGTGGAAGGGGAGGAGGGCGGGGGGTGGGACTGAATGGGTGACGGGCACTGGGGGTTATTCTGTATGTTGGTAAATTGAACACCAATAAAAAATAAATTTAAAAAAATAAAATAAAAAATAAGAAATAAAGAAAACTCTGTAAGAATCGGGCAGCCCTGGTGGCCCAGGGGTTTAGCACCGCCTTCAGCCTGGGTCTGATCAAGTCCCTTGTCAGGCTCCCTGCATGGGGCCTGCTTCTCCCTCTGCCTTTATTTATTTATTTATTTATTTATTTATTTATTTATAAATAAATAAATAAATAAATAAAATCTTTAAAAAAAAAAAACCACTAAGAATGAATAAATTTGTTAACTATTTAACAAATAAATAAATTTTGGGACTTTATCCTACAAAAATATATGTACCTTAAAAAATGACTTACATATAAGATAAACCACTGCAGCATTGTTTGTAAAGTTTGAGATTAATCCTCATGCAATTTAATGAGCACTGTTTAAATAAATATGTATATCCACTTGGTGGAAGACTATGCAGCTGTAAAAATAAATGAAGAAGCTCTCTTTTTATGAAAGCTCTCTAGTATGAGAGTTTTTTTAAAAGATTTTATTTACTTATTCATGATAGACACACAGAGAGAGAGAGAGAGAGAGAGAGAGGCAGAGACACAGGCAGAGGTAGAAGCAGGCTCCATGCAGGGAGCCTGATGTGGGACTCAATCCCGGGTCTCCAGGATCACGCCCTGGGCCGAAGGCAGGCGCTCAACCGCTGAGCCACCCAGGGATCCCCAGAGATTTTTTTTTTAAGGTTTTATTTCTTTATCTGAGAAAGAGCATGAGCAGGGGAAGGTACGGAGGGGGAGGGAGAAGCAGACTCCCCACTGAACACAAAACCCAATGCGGGACTCAATCTCAGGATCCTGAGATCATGACCTGAGCTGAAGGCAAATGATTAACCAGCTAGTTACCCAGGCACCCCTAATAGGAAAGATCTTTAAGATACAGTATGAAGTCAAAAAAAAAAAAAAAAGCGACATTTAGAACAATACTGTCTTTTGTTTTAAGTTATTTATTTGTTTATTTATTTGAGAGAGTCAAAGCATGAGAGAGAGGGAGCACAACCAGTGAGGAGAGGCAGAGGGAGAAGCATACTCCTCACCAGCAGGGAAACCTATGGGACTAGATCCCAGGACTCTGGATTCAGCCATCCAGGTGCTTGGTCTTCTGTTTTAAAAGGAATTAAAGAATACACATTCATTTTCACATTTTTAAAAAAGATTTTATTTCTTTGATAGAGAACACAAGCAGGGCCAGCAGCAGAGGGAGAGGGAGAACTGAGCTGAAAGCCTGATGCAGGGCTCAATCTGAGGACCCTGGGATCATGACTTGAGCCGAAGGTGGACGCTTAACTGACTGAGCCACCCAGGCATCCCTCATATTCACCTTTATATGAAAAGTTGGACACATAAATAAATATCTGATAAAATGGTTACTATTGGGTCTGGGGGCAGTGAAATGGGTTGAGAGTAAGACTTTTCATCGAAAACTTATTTTTTGTTGTTCTTTAATTAAAACATTATCTACTAAAAATGTGAATAATTTTTCAAAGAATACATTGCAGGGTAACACTGAACTTGGATACAGAACTCAGAAGACTACTTTTTTTTAACTGCTCCATGAGTCAGAAATTTGCTGGCAATTTCTTATGTGGGTAGTTATACTCGAACAGCAATTACATAATATGAGAATAGGCATCTTTAAAAACAAAAACATGAGTGGAGACTTATGGCTGATGAGAAAGCAAAACATTGTTGGCATAGAGGCCTATCATCTAGATTTGGAAGCAGAATTTTGATTCCTTCTTATGTGGGTGTATTCATTCAATTTAAACATTCCTTCTGCCTTATTCCTGAAAGGATGTGAAGTCTTTTCATTTAAAACGCTGGGGGGAAAAACAACAGATAAAACTATATACCCTAAAGTCATCTTCCCCACCCCCACCCCCCAAAATCCACTGAAATTTTGATCTCTAGAAGCCTCCTTTGTGAAAAATGTACGATACAAGGCTGAAAAGTCTTCACTTACTCCAGGCAATGGGTGAGTGTTACCAGACAGGCTTTTTATACATTGTTTTCATTCTTTCAAGCCTCAGTGAACTCCTCTTTAAAAGAAGAACAATAATCCCTTCTTAGCCATTTCATACCACCTGATTATTATAAAATTCATTCAGACAATCAAATGAAAGAAGACATAACTAAGTAAAATCAGCGTCATTCAAATTAGAGTGTCTCCTAACTTTTACCAATACCTGGTAATGAGAGTTCAGCCCTCAATTTAGTAGTTTCAAAACCTTTGTTTTCAGTTCCTGAAAGGATGACCAAATTTGGGGGGATTGGGTCATTCTGCCAAAATTCAGGAGAATTTTGGTTGTTGTAGACAGCTGTTGTTTTTGTCTGCTCATTATTGCCTCCCTTCCTTTGGGAAATTATTCTTCTCCAGTCCACTTGCCAACTCTGAATTGGATTCTGGTGTAGCTGTCATTCACAGTATCTAATCATGTGGCCACAGGGTGACCTACATCTGGCCAAACATAGTTGCTCATTCCTCTAGCCCCAGACATTGTTCAAAGGAATGGGAGACTCTGTTGTGGGCATGTATTCCAAGCTGTTTTAATCACTTTCTTGGATTGTTGCTTTGGAGCTAGATGAGAGGGGGCCTTGCTTCTCAGATCGCAAAAGCTGGAAAGATAAATATGGCAGCCAACAGCCATACAAACTATATGTGAATATTATAAAATTTGGAAAGCTATTCAAATTTTTTAGTCATTTGGGTTGTTGCCAGTATATATGATTAAAAAATGTTTAGTGCTATGATTTTGCTTTACAATTAAAAAAAAAAAAACATCATGTGGGTGTGCCTGGGTGGCGTAATTGGTTAGGAGTCTGGCTCTTGGTTTCAATTCAAGTCATGGTCTTGAGGTCCTGGGATCAAGTCCAGCATCAGGCTCCATGCTCAGCAAGAAGTCTGCTTGGGATTCTCTCTTTCTCTCTCTCTCTCTTTCTCTCTGTCTGCCCCCCCCCCCAAAAAAATGAATGAATAAATCTTAGAAAAATGTATCATGGGGATGTATAAAAATATCAAATCACTGTGATGTATACCTGAAAATAATAAGATATTGTATGTCAATTATACTTCATTTAACTTTTTATTTTTAGAATTTATTTATTCGAGAGAGACACAGAGAAAGAGGCAGAGGGACATCTGGGTGGCTCAGTGGTTTAGTGCCTGCCTTCGGCTCAGGGCATGATCCTGGAGTCCCGGGATCGAGTCCCACGTCAGGCTCCCTGCATGGAGCCTGCTTCTTCTGCTCTGCCTCTCTCTCTGTGTATTTCTCATAAATACATAAATAAAATCTTAAAAAAAAAAAAGAAAAGAAAAAGAAAGAGGCAGAGACCCAGGCAGAGAGAGAAGCAGGCTCCCTGTGGGAGCTGGATGTGGAACTCAATCCCAGGACCCCGGGATCATGACCCAAGCCAAAGGCAGATGCTCAACCACTGAGCCACCCAGGTGCCTCAATTATACTTCAATTAAAAATACACACACACATACAAAAGAAACAAACATAGGCCAATTAAACTTTTGAGGTGGTAAGGTATACAGGACAATTTAGAGTCTGTCCAATAGAGTTTGGACAGAGCTGTACAGGTTGGAATGGGAAAAACTTCATAGGACTAAAACACTTTAGTTGAACCTTAAATGTCTGGATGAACTGAGGAAAATGGTGATCACATTTTGTGCAGAAAAGAGAGCAAGCAAGATCAAGGAGTGGGTGTCAGTAGTATTGAAAGTGGGCCAACAACCCGAGTCATATCTGAGAGTCTCAAGACTAAGGGAGGAGAAGGATCAGCACTGAGTTGATATAAGGGGTACTAAGAAAAGAGCCTCTTCCAGCCTGAGGTAGAAAAGGTAGCAAGAAGCAGGACCAGAGTGAGGTGCCTACCCAAGATAGACATGCACTAGATAGACATAGTTATATTCCTGACTGCCTGGTGTGTATGGAAACAAGCTGTGTGTGGCCCTGTACCTCCACCCCCACCCTGGCAGCCCATCACCATGGCTGCAACTGGTTAGAACAGAGTGGAGATAGGAAAGGACCACCTGGATGCTGACCAGTGGCCTATCATGCCAGCCTGGCATGCAGAACTTTTCCCACATAGGGAAAACTGAGCCAATCCTCTCATCTCTCTTTCTGCCTTTAGCTTTTGTTTTCTCTCAGGAGAGCCAGAGAAGAGTTTCTTATAGCTCCAGGGGCTGATATGAAAGGTTATGAAGTAGACTGAAGGCCAGGCATTGGGTTTGCCAGATAAAATAAAGAACAGTTAATTTGAATTTCAGATCAACCAGTTCTTACTATAAGTATGTTCCAGGTAGTGTACAAGACATACTTACACTGAAAAGTTAATTGTTCATTATTTAGAGCTGGATTTCAAATGTAAGTGCCTATTCTATATTTTTATTTGTCAAATCTGGCAATTCTATCAGGCACCCTTTAGCAGCGTGTAAGTGTGAAGTATAGAATATCAAGAACATTCGGAGAATATAAAAAATAGTGAAAGGGATTAAAGGGGAAAGGAGAGAAAATGAGTGGGAAATATCAGAAAGGGAGACAGAACATGAGAGACTCCTAACTCTCGGAAACGAACAAGGAGTAGTGGAAGGGGAGGTGGGTGGGGGGTGGGGGTGACTGGGTGACGGGCACTGAGGGGGGCACTTGACGGGATGAGCACTGGGTGTTATACTATATTTTGGCAAATTGAACTCCAATAAAAAAAATATACCAAAAAAATAGAGTATCAAGAAACAAAATTCAACTGAGTAAATTTGAAGACCTAACTGGCTTTTATTAAACAATTTATGAGTAGAGCAGCATTCAATCTAGCAAATAAAATGGAGATCCAAGGAGTTGTACAAAATAGAAGGTTTTTATAAGAAGAAGAAAGCAAGAAAGTTATTAGCAGAAAAAAAAAAAAAAAAAGAAAGGAAGGATTATTTCTGGCAAGCTCACCTTCCCTTACTCAGATGGCAAGGAGGTCTTGAGTAAGAGGGCTCCTCTGACACATTACCTCATTGATGCTGTCAGAAAATCCCTGACTGACTGGTTAAGACTCCATTTCTGGGGGAGGTTGGAACTGCAGTTAGATTAGGCACCAAGCTCTGGTTTATTGACTTGTCACCTTAACCTAAGTGACACCATTTGGAGCCTGTGGTTTTATTTCTTTACTTTTTAAAGTTTTTTTAAAGTCTTTATTTATTTGAGTGAAAGAGAGAGAATGAGCATGAGCAAGAGGAGGAGGGGGGAGAGAAGGAGAGGGAGAAGCAGGCTCTCTGCTGAGCAGGGAGCTTGACACAGCACTTCATTCCAGGACCCTGGGACCATAAGCTGAGCCAAAAGTAGATGCTTAACTGACTGAGGCACCTCTCTTTTTTTATTTTTTAAAAATATTTATTTATTTATTTATTTATTTATTTATTTATTTATTTATGTATTTATTTATGAGAGAGAGATTGAGAGCAGAACTGGGGCGTGGAGGACAAGGAAGGGGCGGACGGAAAAGAAGCAGACTCCTTGCTGAGCAGGGAGCCTGATTCAGGCTCTGTCCCTGGGATCATGACCCGAGCCGAAGACAGACACTTAACTGAGCCACCCAGGAGCCCCATGTGGTTTTCTTTTTAACAAGGGCAAAGCAGTGCAGATCTCTCTTTTTCTGCCCTGAGGAAGAAGGCAGTCCAGCTGTCTCTAATCCTTAGGAGGCTCTGCCCCGATGCTGCTGGTGTGTCTCTTGTCCTGTCTCTACTGAGTCCCCACTAAGCCATTGGAGAGCATTTACTGTTCTTTCCTGGGAATCTTAGCTGTCCAGACTTCCCTGACCAGACACACAGTATACTAGGTATAGGCTTTCATCATCACAGAGTCAGGCTACAACTGTGTTAGACTTTATTCTTTATCCTCCTCCAGACCAGAGAGAGCCTTCCAGACTAGGTCTTCAAAAGGAGGGCATCTGGGATCCCTGGGTGGCGCAGCGGTTTAGCGCCTGCCTTTGGCCCAGGGCGCGGTCCTGGAGACCCGGGATCGAATCCCACATCGGGCTCCCGGTGCATGCTTCTCCCTCTGCCTATGTCTCTGCCTCTCTCTCTCTGTGTGACTATCATAAATTAAAAAAAAAAAAGGAGGGCATCTGATGTAAATGTCCCCTCCCTCATCCCTTTTCAACCTCTCCCCAGCTAATATAGCCCCCAGTCAGGTGCCCCAAAGCCCACCCCCCTGAGGAAATCCCTGCCCTCCCTGCAGGAGAACATTCCATCCCTCAGGCTTTTGTATGGACTTGAAAACTTGAGCACCTGAGAAGCTGAATTTTGCTTAGTCACAGCTGACTCTGGAAGGGTGAAGATCGTCCCCAGCATTTGATGAATTTGATATCTTTGGACATGTACCTTAAAAACAGTCAACAAAACTAAAAAACAACCTACAGAATGGGAGAAGATATATGAGATATCAGATAAAAGGCTAGTATCCAAGATCTATAAAAAACTAATCAAACTCAATACCTAAGAAACAAACCAGTCAAGAAATGGGCAGAAGACATAAACATTTCTCCAGAGAAGACCTACACAAGGCCAACAAGCACATGAAAAAATGCTCCACATCACGTGCCATCTGGGAAATACAAATCAAAACCACAATGGGATACCACTTTATACTGGTTAGAATGGCTAAAATTAATAAGACAAGAAACAACAAATGTTGGCAAGGATGTTAAAAAAGGGGAACCCTCTTGCACTGTTGAGAATGCAAGCTGGTGCAGCCACTCTGGAAAACAGTGTGGAGGTTCCTTAAGTAGTTTAAAATTGAGCTACCCTATGACCCAACAACTGCCCTACTGGGTACTTACCCTAAAGATACAGATGTAGTGAAATGCCGGGACACCTGCACCCCAATGTTCATGGCAGCAATGTCCACAATAGCCAAACTGGAAGGAGCCACGATGTCCTTTGACAGATGAATGGATAAAGAAGATACACACACACACACACACACGCACGCACGCACACGCACACACTCAGCCATCAGAAAGGATGAATACCTACCACTTACATAGAGGTGGGTGAAACTGGAGGGTATTATGCTGAGTGAAATAAGTCAATCAGAGAAAGACAATTATCATATGGTTTCACTCATACGTGGAATATAAGAAATAGTGAAAGGGACCATAAGGGAAGGGGGAAAACTGAGTGGTGAAAAATTAGAGAGGAAGACAAACCACAAGAGACTCTCAACTCTGGGAAACTAACAAAGGTTTGCATAAGGGGAGGTGGGTAGGGGGATGGGGTAACTGGGTGACAGGCATTAAGGAGGGCACACAATGAGACAAGCACTGGGTGTTATACTATATGCTGGCAAATTGAATTTAAATAAAAATTTTAAAAAATGTACCCAAAAAGCAATGCATACCTCTCTAAGGTTAGTAGTTTCTTTCTCAGCTACAGTGTCTAGTCACATACAAGGGAAGGATAGTCTTTCTGAAAATGGTACTTGACAACTTGCAAAAGAGGGATTGTGTTGAAAAAGAATAGCTTCTTTTCCCTGGGTCTAGCTCATGTAACCAGAGGTGTAGACGGCTCTCTTTACCATCCTAGAGGGTGGTGCCAGTTCTCATTAGATTCTTCTTTATTATATATCTCCTCCCTTCTAACCTAGCTAGAAGGTGAAATTTCTCCCAACAATTTAGCCATCTACATAGAGAGGCAGTGAGAACCACTTGATAGAGGAAAAGAATGGGGGAGAAATAAACAGTAAAAGTCAAAAAGCCATGAGGGAAAATGTAGTGTTGATTCCTAGTATGAGATCCTATGTTTTAGACTTCCATAAAACCTCAACATATATTAATAAAAATAAGTACAGCGACCATTTTCATCTAGAAAAGGTCAGCAACTTTCTGTAGAGGGCCAGATAGTGAATATTTCAGGCTTTGCAGGCCATATAGCTTCTGGCAACTACTCAGCTCTGCTATCATAATGCAAAATCAGCCATAGGCAATATGAAAATGAATGAGAATGATTATGTTCCCATAAAACCTTATTTATAAAACCCAATCCTAATACCATCCTCCGATTAAAAAACAAAACAAGCTCTCTTCCTTGGTGCTGCCTGCGGAGGTGGCAGCCATCGATTGCTGGGCATCATGTCTGCCCTCAGACCTCTGGTGAAGCCCAAGGATCATTAAAAAGAGGACCAAGGGCAGCCCGGGTGGCCCAGCGGTTTAGCGCCGCTCTCAGCCCAGGGCCTGATTCTGGAGACCCGGAATTGGGTCCCACGTCGGGCTGCCTGCATGGAGCCTGCTTCTTCCTCTGCCAGTGTCTCTGCCTCTGTGTGTGTGTGTGTGTCTCTCATGAATAAATAAATAAAATCTTAAAAAAAAGAAACAAAAGAGGACCAAGAAGTTCATCTGGCACCAGTGAGACCGATATGGAGTCAAAATTAAGCACAACTGGTGGAAACCCAGAGGCATTGACAATAGGGTACACAGAATATTCAAGGGCCAGATCTTGGTGCCCAACATTGGTTACTGGAGCAACAAGAAAACAGAGCACATGCTGCCCAGTGGCTTCCAGAAGTTCCTAGTCCACAATGTCAAGGAGCTTGAAGTGCTGCTGATGTGCAACAAATCTTATTGTGCAGAGATTGCTCACAATGTATCCTCCAAGAACCTGCAAAGCCATTGTGGAATGAGCAGCCCAGCTGGCCATCAGAGTCACCAATCCCAATGCCAGGCTGGGTAGCAAAGAAAATGAATAGACAGCTTATGTGCGTGTTATATTTGTGTTAATAAAACCATAAAACTACAAACAAAACAAAACAGGGCTCCTTGGAGAAATGGTTTATTCTAGACACTGGATATGGAATACATGAATCAGGAGTATCTTGTAATGACAGAAAGTAAGAAAGTACTCAGAAAACAAGACAAGGAGTCTGTATGAAAGGGACACCGGAGCCAATCTGAAAGAGCTCCCCTTGGCCAAAGCTAGAACAGTTTGAGGAACAAATTAAGTCAGTACTTACTTTTAAAATGTAGGTTATATTGTTATTTATGTATGGTGAGGGCTAACAGATCAGGAGACAAATACCAATGGAAGACAATGTGTTATACACAGTTCCTAAGAGGAGGGGCATGCCACACCACAGGGGTCACCAAGAAAGCACCAGTGTGGACCCCAGGAGCCAGAGGGAGCAGAGGGGAAGTGTGGGCAAGAGCCTTAATTGAGTTTCTGCAAGAGGGAATAAATGAGGCAGGATAAGGGGTTTTAGGAGTGGTTCGTTTGCATCATTTCAGTGGCTGTGGGGTATACAGCTGCCCCTAATACTTGGACCTGATAATTTATTTTTATTTCCAAATTTTTATTTTTAATTTTTAAAAAAGTTTTATTTATTTTAGAGAAAGAGTGTGTGCACGAGTGTCTGTGTGGTGGGGGTGGGGGGATGGATGGTAAGAGGAGAGGAGGAGGAAGAAGCAGGCTGCATGCTGCGTGCAGAGCCTAATGGGGGGCCGGATCCCATGAGCCTGAGATCATGACCTGAGCTGAAATAAAGAGTCAGAGGCCATACCGACTGAGCCACCCAGGTACCCCTGGACCTGGCTAATTTAAAGGCAGGGAAATAGCAGTCCTGAGAGTGAGAACCCAACAGAGGAGGTGATATAATGAAGGCTCTGGAGTCATTGGTTTGCATTTGAAAGGAGCACTCCAAGGAGAGTCCTTTACTCCCTCTAGGAATTGGCTATCCCTGGGAGGGACAGTCTTTTCCAGGTCTGCAAGATGTCAAAGCATCAGAAACATGGTTAATATAGTAGTATTAGATGATAACCCAAAGCATAAAATAAATATCCACAAGACCACAGTGATATAAATAAAAGATTGAATATTAAATAAATGGAGAAGAGTCAAGTCCTTTCTAAAATTCCAAATACTGGGATCCCTGGGTGGCGCAGCGGTTTAGCGCCTGCCTTTGGCCCAGGGCGCGATCCTGGAGACACGGGATCAAATCCCACGTTGGGCTCCCGGTGCATGGAGCCTGCTTCTCCCTCTGCCTATGTCTCTGCCTCTCTCTCTCTCTCTCTGTGTGACTAATTTAAATAAATAAAATAAAATAAAATTCCAAATACTGTATGTAATTCCTCTCCACTCTACGAGATGGGAGTTTAATTTCTACCCTCCTGTCTTGAGGATAAGCAGCGTATACTGACTTGCTTCAGAAAAGTATAGAAGATGGGAAGGGAAGGAAAAGATGTTTTCATCCAAGATGAGAGCAGAATCTTTTTTTTTTTTTTTTAGATTTTATTTATGTATTTGACAGAAAGAGAGAGAGAACACAGCAGGCGGAGCAGCAGAGGGAGAGGGAGAAGCAGGGTCTCCCTGCTCGATGCAGGCTCTATCCCAGGACCTGAGGATCATGATCTATGCCAAAGGCAAATGCTTAACCAACTGAGCCACTCAGGCACCCCGAGGGCAAATCTCTTTGCCACATCCACAATCCCTATAACCAAAGGGGGCCAGAACATTTTCCAACTATATTTTTTACCAGTGGACTTTCATACTCTCTTTGCTCACTCATAAGAAATAGTACAGGTATTCTAAAGCAATTAGTTGGGGGGCAATTTAGAGAATAAAAAGAAAGTCATTATGCAAATATCTATTAATAGTTATTCAACCTTGAAAAGCATCATTGCTTAGAATGAAAGGGGATGCTAGATTCATGTTTTCCATCTGGGGTGTTAACATTCCTTGTAATTAATGTCAGGCCTCTGAATGGTTATCTTATTCCTCACTAAATGGTTATTATTCTACCAACTGCCTTTATGACTAAGAGCACTCCAGCTGTCTTTTCCAATCACAACTTTCTCTTTCTTTTTACTAGTAATTTCTTTGGCAAAGAGAAAACACCACATGGTTCCCTGGCTTTAGGAAAGCCATTCTCCTCCTGAACACAATCTATTGAGGCAGAGAATCCAAGGACAGTGCCAAGCAAAAGGTTTTCTCTCTCTTTCACTCTCTCTCTCTCTCTCTCTCTCTTTTTTTTTTTTTTTTGTATTTTCAGTGGAGGAATCCCCAACTCTTCTTGGAGAAGAGCTAGCTAGTTCTTATTTTCCTAAAGCCTCACAATGTCTAAAGGGTGCTGGGTGAGGACTAGGCTTTTGCCTCTACCCCTTCTCACTAGAAATGCGAGGCAGCCAGTCTTGCGGGGCATTTCTTTGAATCTGGTGGGAATGCCTGCCCCACGGAGCAAGCAAGAAAGAAAGATCAAGCACTTTGTTTGTCATTTAAATTTAGAATTGAGGTATGCTCCCCTGCTAATTGTGGATCAACTGAAAAAACAATTGGTTTAGAATAAGATCACAAGCAGTGCAGCTTTGGTAATTCATCAAGATTTATGCTCAGTTGAGCATGGATTCAGGTAATGGATTGTAAAGGAGTATTTTTTTAGAGACACAATTTTTATGAGTTGAGTTCTTTGGGGAAGGCCCTGCATTTAGGTAGACAATGGAGTTCAGGGGGAAAAAATGCCTATTCTCAAATGCCTTCAGCTCCAAATACTTTTTGTTCTGCAGTGCTATTATGGAGTCCTCCAGCCTTATTCCAAAGAGAGGCTGCTTGCTGATAACAAGACTCAACCGAGTGCCATGTTGTGATTGCCGCTGGTGTTCACCACTACTAATCCTTCCCCCATTAATCCTTGGAATCCACACCTCTCAAACTGTTGTTCCCAGTGCCACACCTTATAGTGACAAGAACCACTTTTCTCTCACATGCTTATTCTGGTCCTGCCCCTACCCACTGCTGCTCAGGTACCACTGTGGTCTCCGCTACTAAAACCAATGTTACTAAATCCCCAAATGTAGGTTAGAATTCTTTCACCTGAAGTGTGACCTCATTCTCTGGAGTGAGAGCTCCCCCTGTTGAAAGGTTTGGACCAAGTCTTACAGGCCCTGGGAAGATTATTAGTCTTTAGGTTGCAAGAATCTAACTCAAGGGGCACCTGGGTGGCTCACAGTCCATTGTCTGTTTTTGGCTTAGGTCATAATCTTAGAGTCCTCAGACTGAGTCCTGCATTGGCTCCCCGCTCAGCAGGTAGTCTGCTTCTTCCCCCCACCCCCCCCTCCACCGTCATGTTTGCTCTCTTTCAAATAAATTCATTAATAAAAAAAAAAATCTAACTCAAAGTAGCTTAAAATAAAAACAATCACTAATGGGAAGTGGGGGGGGGTGGCCTTAGCCACAATTTCTAAGTCACATGACTTCTCTCCTTGTCTACCTTCTGACTTCTCTTATTTAAATTCTTGGCTTTCCTTCTTTTTTTTTTTTTTTTTTTTTTTAATTTATGATAGTCACAGAGAGAGAGAGAGAGAGAGGCAGAGACACAGGCAGAGAGAGAAGCAGGCTCCATGCACCGGGAGCCCGACGTGGGATTCGATCCAGGGTCTCCAGGATCGCGCCCTGGGCCAAAGGCAGGCGCCAAACCGCTGTGCCACCCAGAGATCCCGGCTTTCCTTCTTCTAACTCTTCCACTGGCCGACACAGGCTATGTGGGGCACATCCTTAGGTCCTCAGAATGGAAGAAGAGTTTCTTAGTTTATAGATAAATCCCCAGAGGAGGATTCTGCTTGGTTCTAATTGAATCTAGTTACTCATCCTTAAACCAATCACTATGGCGGAGTGGGAAGGATTCTATGATTGGCAGCCCTAAGAGGACCAAAAGGAGTAGCGGTCAGTTCTAAGAAACAGGAATAGAGGCAGACAAAAACAACAGATGTTTCCTACAATAATATATTGATAAATACCAGAATGCCTATAAAAAGTCATATGACCTAATTAAAAATGGGCAAAGGACTTGGTTAGACATTCCTCCAAGAAAGATATACAAATGGTCAGTAAGCTAAGATGCTCAGTATCACTAGGTATGATATGCAAGTCAAAACCATGAGGGTTTTACTTCACAACCACTAGGATGGCTATAATCAGATAATAACAAAGATGTGGAGAAATCTGAATCCGCATAGGATTGTGGTGGGAGTGTAAAATGGGGCAGCCACTGTCGGAAAGGGCAATTCTACACATGGCTTAACATAGTTACCATATATATATATTAAACAAATGAAAATATATGTCTGGACAAAACACTTGCACATGAATGTTCATAGTAGCATTATTCATAATAGCCAAAAAATAGAATCAACTTCTTGATGAACAAACAGAATATGGTATATCACACAATGTAATTTTATTCAGCCATAAAAGGAAATGAAGTAGGTACAAGCAAAGTATAGATAAACCCTGAAGACGTTATGCTAAATGAAAGAAGCTAATCACAAAAGACCAGATAAATCTAACACTTATACTAAATCGACTTGTAAATCTTAAATCTACAGAGACTAAGAGAAGCGGTTGGGTTAGGGCTGGAAGAGTTGAGAGGATTGGGGGCCATAGCTCAAAGGTAAGAGTTTTTTTTGGAGTGGTTGAGATATTCTCAAATTGGTTATGGTGATGGTTGCGTAACTCTGTAAATACACTAGTAAATGGGTTAAATATATATGATGTATGAATAATATATAAATAAATAAATAAATAAATAAATAAATAAATAAATAAATAAATAAATAAAAAATAACCAAGGCTCCTTATATGTCCTGTTCCATCCTTTCGGGTCTCCGAGCCATGGGAAAAGCTCCGCCTGAAGCTAGACAGTTCCAATCCTGCTTCTATTTCCTTATAGTTAACTCCTTCCTCAGTGGTACCATGGGCATGACAATCCTTGCCCGGGAAGGTCATGATTTTTAAAAACACACATTAGGGTTAATACCGTACAGTATCTAATACGTAGTTGCCTCTCAATACACACTATTCTAAGCGTGTACAGCACAATGCATGCGTATAAACACAAGAAGATGCAGCTGTTGGGGAGACTTTCTAACGACCCGGATCTGGAGGGCCGGGCGTGCCCGCGGTCTCCGCCCTCGCAGCGCAGGTCGCTCCAGCTTTGGGACGGTGAGGCAGCAGCGCAGCGCACGAGCCCCGGAGGCAAAGAAAAGCCCCGCATCCCGGGCCGAGCAACCGCAACGAACGGGCTCGAAGGGCGCACAGAGGCCGCCCCGTCTGGCGGAGAGCGATGCCACGGGACGGTGGGGGACGGGAACGCGACACACGGTACCGGGAGACCAAGCTCAGCCGACCGCTCGCCGCAGCGCCGCGAGCGGAGAACAATGCGCTCAGCCCTTCGCGCGGAAGCTCGCGGTACCGCGCCCGGGGGCGTGCCCGGCCCGGGGCCTGCTGGGAAATGCAGTGTCTGAAAGCCGCGCCCACGCAGCCCCGCCGCTCTTCGGACCGAGCCCCGTGCAACTACAAGTCCCATCACGCTCCGCGGCCTCTTGCTCGCCCGGCTTTTGCAGGGAAAGGAGTGGGGCGAACATGGCTGAAGGCACCCGGGGCGGCAGAGCGTGCGGAGGAATGGGAGGCAGGCAGGACCCGGTCTCCAGCAGCGGGAGCTGCAACTTCCCAGAGTACGAGCTTCCCGAGCTAAACACGCGCGCTTTCCATGTGGGCGCCTTCGGGGAGCTGTGGCGTGGCCGGTTGCGCAGGGAAGGGGACTTGTCGCTGAAGGAGCCTCAGGAATCCGCGCTGCCTGGGAGCCACGGTGTCGCGGACTGGGGCCAGGAGGATGCTGCGGTGGCCCGGGATCTGGGCTGCAGCCTTGAGGCCGCGGCCGAGCTGCGGACGGTGTGCGGGTGAGTGCGGTGCGGAGGGCCTCTTGCTGCTGGGAGCCGGCCTGGATGCAGCCTTGCTCCTGCGCTCCCCTGGGACTCCCCCTCGGGAGGGCCTGTGCGCGGACTCCCGGAGGTGGAAGGACCGCCCTTCCGAGGCGTTCCGCCTGCTCCAGCTGTCCTGGAACCCCGGGAGGAGTCCGGTGATCGGAATGCACAACCTCTCAAGTGGGAGCGGAGGGACGGAAGAGCTGCCTACAAAGATTAATTTTTCTACCGGTTAATTGTTTAAGTGCTTGCTAATATATAGAAGGGCGATCAGAGTAACGGCGGTGTGTAGCTGCCATTGAAAAGACACTTTGACAATGGAGGAGCCTTCGTAATGCTGAGCCAGCCTGGGAGGAAATTTAACCAGGGGAGTGTTAAAACCTTTGATTAACCGTGATTCCTAATGGGGACCTCCGGGTGTGCAGTTACTGAAAATATCCCCCCCAAGGGCCTTTTATAGGGTGAAAATATTAAAAAAAAAAAAAAAGCTTTAACGATCTATTTAATAGTATCGGCCGCCATACATCAATCGGCCGTGTATCCTCTTTGTAGATAGACTATCGGCACAGATATCATTGTCTGGAATTCTGGCCGCATCTGAACCCCGTCTGCTGGATTTCACCTGACTTAATTGTTTAATGATGTATTTAGGACACAACCCTGATCGTTGTGGACAAGATGGATGATTGTTTTTCCTTTTTTGTTTGTATTTCAGCGTTGATAAACTGAAGTGCCTTGAGGAGGGCGAGGATCCGGATGTCGTCCCGGAGAATACTGACCTAGTGACTTTGGGGTATGGAAGACTTGACTTTTATTGTGTGGTACTTATTTAAGACATCTTTCAACGTTATGTTATTCACAAGAGTACTTATTGTTATCACCCCACCCCCTAAATCCAATCATTGTTAACATTTGGCTGAATTTGCTTTTGCTCTGTGTGAGATACCTGCTGCAAGTCTTTTTCTATTGCTGAACCATTCAGTAAGTTTCAGACCTAAATACGTCAGCATATAGCTCCCCTAAGTATTATTCTCTTACATAAGCAGAGTGGTATTATTGCACCTAAAGGAAATTAGCAGTAAATACATAACTTCTAATGTCCATTCTGTATTCAGATTTGTGTTTATTTTTATATATTTTGTTTATTTTTATTTTATTTTTTTTTGTGTGTTTATTTTTAAATGTGTGTTTACAAAGGTACAGTTGATCTACTTAGATTCCAGTGCAAGGTGAAAACTGATAATTTTTCAGACTTTTGTTTTCAGTTTCTAATTTTTGACAGATCCATATTTTTGTAAAAGAGGATACTAGTTAATTACTGGGAAAATGGAATTAAAAGACAAACACAAAAGTCCTTTTTTTAAGAACAAAGGTTATTATTACTATTATCTTTTGAAGATTACAGAGATTTTATTTAAGATGACTTTTCCCCCCAAAACCCTGAGATCATGATCTGAGCCAAAATCAAGAGTTGGATGCTCAATGAACTGAGCCATCCAGGTGCCCCTTGAATTTGGGTTTATTGAAGTATAGTTAACATACAATGCTTCATTGGTTTCAGATGTACGGCGTAGCCATTTGGCAGCTCTATATGTTCTATGCTCACCACAAGTGTAGCAACCATCTGTTACCACACAGGCTAGTAATAATACTGATTACATTACCATTGACCTTATTCTCTATGCTGTCCCTCTATCCCTATGATTTATTTATTTCACAATTGGAAGCCTGTACCTGTTACTCTCCTTCACCCATTTTGTCCCCCTCCCCACTTTTCCTGGCAGCTGTCAGTTTGTTCTCTGTATTTGTTTGGCTTTTTATATTCCACTATCAGTGAAATTATATAGTATTTGTCTTTCTCTATTTGAATTGTTTCACTTAGCATAATACCCTCTAGGTCCATTCATGTTATTGCAAATGGCAAGCTGTCATTCTTTTTTATGGATGAGTAATATTCCATTATATACCTCTTTATCCATTGATCTATCCATGGACACTTGGGTTGCTTCCATATCCTAGCTATTTTAAGTAATGCCATAGTAAACATAGGGATGCATGTATCTTTTGGAAGCAGTGTTTTTTTCTTTGGGTGACTACCTAGTTGTGGAATTACTGGGTCATATGGTATTTATATTTTTATTTTTTTCAAGAGCCTTCATACTGTTTTCCACAGTGGCGCCACCAGGTAAATTCCTACCAATAGTGCATGAGGATTCCTTTTTCTCTACATCTCACCAACACTTGTTATTCTTTGTTTGTTTGTTTGTTTGTTTTTAAAGCTTTTATTTATTTATTCATGAGAAACACAGAGAGAGAGGAGAGAGGCAGAGACATAGGCAAAGGAAGAAGCAGGCTCCATGTAGGAAGCCTGATGTGGAACTCAATCCCGGGACCCCAGGATCATGCCCTGAGCCGAAGGCAGATGCCCAGCTGCTGAGCCACCCAGGCATCCCTTTTTGATTCTAGCCATTCTGACTGGTGTCAGATGATATTTCCCTGATGATTAGTGATGCTGAGCATCTTTTCTTTTCTTTCTTTCTTTTTTTAAAGATTTTTTTATTCATTTATTCACGAGAGACCCACAGAGAGAGGCAGAGACATAGGCAAAGGGAGAAGCAAGCTTCCTATGGGGAGCCCAATGTGGAACACCATTCCAGGACCCTGGGATCACGCCCTGAGCCATCCAGGCATTCTGAGCATCTTTTCAAATGTCTGTTGACCATGTGGATTTCTTTGGAGAAATGTCTATTCAGGCCCTCTGCCTTTTTTAATTGGATTATTTGGGGGGTTTTGCTGTTGAGTTGTATAAGTTCTTTATTTTGGATATTAACACTTTATTGGATATATCATTTAGAAATATCTTCTCCCTTTTAGTAGTTTGCTTTTTTTTTTTTTAATGATTTTTGTTGCCATGCAAAAACTTATTGTTTTTATATAGTTCTAATAGTTTATTCTGTTTGACTTGTTTCTCTTGGCTGAGGAGACATCTACAAAAATACTGCTTTGACTGTTGTGTAAGAAATTATTGCGTATATTGCCTTCTAGGAGTTTTATGGTTTCAGGTCTCACATTTAGGTCTTTAATCCATTATTGAGTTTATTTTTGTGTGATGTGAGATAGTGGTTCAGTTTGATTCCTTTGCATGTAGCTGTTCAGTTTTCCCCACATCATTTGTTCAAAAGACTGGCTTTTCCCCCTGGTATATTCTTGCCTCCTTCATAGATTAATTGACTATGTGGCTTTATTTGATTATTAATTGACACTGTGGGTTTATTTCTGGGCGCTCTGTTCTGTTCTGTTGGCCTGTATGTTTGTTTTTATGCCAGTATCATACTCTTTGATTACTACAGTTTTGTAGTATATTTTGAAATCTGGGATTGTAATACATCCAGCTTTGTTCTTTCTCAAGATTGCTGTAACTCTTAGGGTCTTTTGTGGTTTCATAAAAATGTTTATATTGTTCTAGTTCTGTGAAAAATGCTGTTAGTATTTTAATAGGAATTGCCTTGAATCTGTCAGTTGTTTTGGGTAGTGAGGATATTTTACCAATATCTTCCAATCCATGAGCATGCAGTATCTGTCCATTTGCATTGTCTTGTTTCTTTCATCAGTATTTTACAGTTTTCAGAGGGCAAGTCTTGCATCTCCTTAGTTGAGTTTATTCTTTGGTATTTTATTCTTAGGGTGCAATTGTAAGTGAATTTTTTAAAAAAGATTTATTTATTTATTCATGAGACACACAGACTGAGAGAGAAAGGCAAAGACATAGGCAGAGGGGGGAGAAGCAAGCTCCTCACAGGGAGCCCGATGCGGGACTCAATCCCGGATCCCAGGATCATGACCTGAGCCGAAGGCAGATGCCCAACTGCTGAGCCACCCAGGCGTCCCGTAAATGAAATTTAAAAAAAAAAAATTTTTGTCTGCTACTTTATTATTAGTGTATAGAAATGCAGTCAGTTTCTGTAAATTAATTTTGTATCATACAACTTTATTGAAATCATTTACTTGTAATTAAATTTTATCATTAAATTTTATAGTAAAATTACTACTCATTAATTTATATTGCTGTGAATGTTTCTAAATGCTTACTCCCATTGTCTGTACTGATGGAATAACAAATAGCTCTCAGATCAGTGTTGGTCTGCCAGTCACTCTTTGAGAAACACTGTACTGTGCTATAGTATTATCGAGAAAATGTGTGTCTGATGGTGACATTTATAATTTCCAGTTTGTAGCCCACTTACTTCACACCACCTTAACCTTATCTTTTTATAATCCTTGTTTCTACCCTTTCTGTTGTCACCCTCGAAAATTTAAGCATTTCACCTCCACCTTGGTTTCTTTTATAATAGCGGCCAAATCTGTTTCCCTTATCCCCACTGCTAATGTTTCCGTTAGTGATACTTGGAGCACTAGGAAAGCCTCCCATTTCTCCTAGTCCAGTGTTTTCTTCTTCTGATTTATTTATCATGCTACTACCTGAGCATGCTCATTTGCATTTGAGAAATTCCCAATGGCTGTACCTCTCCTGGACATATGAAGCCCTCCATCTATAGTCCAAATCTGTATTTCCAGATTTATTTTTAGCCACTTTCTGTTTCAAATGGCTTAGCCTTTTCCCATCAAAACTCCATATTTGAGGCCCTAAGATTCCTTTCTACATTACTACAACCCATTTTCCTCCCTTAGAAAATAGATTCACTTATAATGTCCAGAACTCTTCTTGTAATATTTAAGTTTTTGAAGGCTCGTCGAAAGTCCAAACTCCTTCATCTATGTATTGCCCTTAGCCTGCTATAGTCTTTTGCCTCTATTGGTGCTTTTTGACTATTGTTGATTAATGAGTTGGAGATTTCTAAAATGCATATCTGGTTGTATCCCTCTTAAAACCTTTCACTGGCTCTTAGGCAAAAATTCTGAGTTATTCAGTGGCTCACAAGGGCCTCTATAGAATGGATCTGTACAGACAGCTCTATGTCTGTACTGCATCAGCCACTATAATTTTCAGTTCCTAGAATGTGCACTAACTCTAGGCCTTTGCCTAGAACTCACTCCTCCTCATCCTTCTGGTCTTGCTGACTTCTGCTATCCTTCAAGGACTCGAGGGCTGTGGGCTCCCATTAGATCCTGTTTTATGCTCATGTGGACCTCTATACTTCCCTATTGAAATACTTATCACATTTATGATAATATTTTTTAAATGACTAATATTATTCTTAACAGTACTGCAAGTAAATTATTAGGCTTGTGCCAAAAGCTAAAATCTGTATCTCTATGCTTTCTCTAAACCTTCCTTTCTTCTCTCCACCAATAACTTAAAAATAAAAACAAAATCTAAATACATGACCCCTATATTATGGTATAAAGTAAATACACTTGTAGCACTTTCCTCCCCCTGTCTAATATAGTTGCTGCTGGACTCATTTTATGCCTGTAAGAAAGACAAAAGACACTTGGAAGAGATTGATTCTCCTTTGATACATGCTGTCTTTAATCCATACCAAGCTAAATAACTTGTCATCTGCAGTTCTGAAATTTTTATTTATTTATTTTTATTTTTATTTTTATTTTTATTTTTTTTTAAACTTTATTTTATTTATTTATTTATTATTTATGATAGTCACAGAGAGAGAGAGAGGCAGAGACATAGGCAGAGGAAGAAGCAGGCTCCATGCACCGGGAGCCCAACGTGGGATTCGATCCCGGGTCTCCAGGATCGCGCCCTGGGCCAAAGGCAGGCGCTAAACCCGCTGCGCCACCCAGGGTTCCCTCTGAAATTTTTAAACTGCTTAAAGATTTTAATTCCTAGGAATAGGAGAAATTGCTACTACATGGTTACTACTGAACATTATCTTTCATCCCAAAAGCTTCAGCAGCATTACTTTAATACAATAGTAATTGCATTTTCTCTGCCCATCCTCTCACTTTGCTGGTTAACAGAGCACTGCTTCATGCACCATTTAAAGGATATGAAAAGGAAACCTTAGAGTCCTGCAAGAAAAAGAACCGTAGAACTGAAGGACTCCTAATCTTACCACCAAAACAAAAAACAAACAAAAAAACACTAATTTACCTGGGCTTCATTAGAATGACAGAAGAGAGTACCTTTAAACTAGGATTCTTAGAAACCTACCATAAGTATCACAGAATGTATAAGAAGAAATAAAATCCATAAGGAATTTGTAGAAAATGAGGAAAGAACTGTTTATACAAATCAACTGAGGAAAGCTCTCTCATTCTCCCAGGAAATAACTAGGAAACAAGAAAACTGTAAGTCTGCATTCCAAACAAAATTGAATATATTAAAACAAGGATTTGAAGATAGAAAAACACTTTGGATCTGAAACTTTGAAACTAACAACAGAAATGATGAGGAAGAGGAGGAATGGAGAAAAATGATAGAACTCAGAAAATGGAAGAAAAAGGAAAATTATCTCAAATGAATTATGAGATAACTAATGCAGAGTAGATGCAAATGGAATTTAATAAGAGTCAATGAAAGATAAGAATATAGTCAAGAGAATGCAAATGATATAAAGAAACTGAATGTAGTGAGATTGAAAAACAAGACAAGGGATCTCTGGGTGGCGCAGCGGTTTAGCACCTGCCTTTGGCCCAGGGCGCAATCCTGGAGACCCGGGATCGAATCCCACGTCGGGCTCCTGGTGCATGGAGCCTGCTTCTCCCTCTGCCTATGTCTCTGCCCCTCTCTCTCTCTCTCTCTCTCTGTGACTATCATAAATAAATAAAAATTAAAAAAAAAAAAGAAAAACAAGACAAAAATATCTTCATGAGTTCTTAAAGCAGGAAAACAAAGCAATTGAACAAAACTAATACTTAATATAATCTAAAAAAATTTCCAGATTGGAAAAAAAAATCTTAATCTACAAATTAAAAGGGCTCACTGGATATCTGAGAAAATTAACCGAAAAATACCAATTCTGAGACATAACCTAATAAAACTATTAGGTTTCAGAGATAAAGATCAAGGCAATAGCAAAAAGAACACATAATATACAAAAGTGAAAGAATTAGAATGGCATTAACTTTGTAAAAGTAACATACAAAGAAGGCAACAATTGAGCAGGATTTTTTTAAAAGCTCAGTGAAAGCCCTAAAACATTAAATGTAACAAAGGTCACTTTTTAAATGCTAAAAGACACAAACTCCAATTAATAGAGAATACTTAGGAATATATATATATGCATATATTCACATATAGATGTCTGTACACACACATGCAAAATAATACAGTGTATTAGGAGGTGCAAGATACATAGCTAGGAATGCACTAATAGGGCAGTTTAATAACAAATGGTAAAAAAATAAGAGAGAAAAGTTCTAAACAACATAATCAATAGGCTTTGTCTTATGGAAATCTATACACTTAAAATTTATACCCTGATACTAGAGAATACATGGCACAACCACAAAAGGTGATTGTGTATTAGGTCACAAAGAACATCTGTAGCATCCATAAAGTAAAAATACTATAAACAACACTCTGTGATCATAACATAATAAAACTAGAGTTTACTAACAAAAACAAAAATCTGCATTCTAGGGGCACCTGAATGGCTTGGTCAGTTGGGTGTACAACTCTAGGTTTCTAGATCAGGTCATAATCTCAGGGTTGTGAGATCAGGCTCCATGTGGGCCTTGCACTCAGCTGGTAGTCTGCTTGAGATTCCCTTTCTCTCTATGCTTCCCTGGCTTGTGTGTGTGTGCTCTCTCTCTTTCTTAAGTAAATAAGTCTTTAAAAAAAAAAAAAATCAGACCATTCTCTCTGGAAATTTGAAAACTCATTAAATACAGGCATACCTTGGAGATTTTGGGGGGCAGTTCCAGACCACCGCAATAAAGCAAATATTGCAATAAAGCGAGTCAGATGAATTTTGGTTTCCCAGTGCCTATAAAAGTAGTGTTTATATTATAGTCTATTAAGTATGTAGCAGTTTAATGTCTAGAAAAAGTATATACTTCAGATGAGCACTTTATTGATAAAAAATGTTGACATTTGAGCTTTCAGCAAGTCATAATCTTTGATGACATAACCATAACAAATATTGTTATAATGAAAAAATTGAAATATTAGATAAGAGTACATAAAGAAGAAAAACTATCTCTGTCTCCCAATAGTATGATAGTATACCTGAAGAATTCCAAGGAAATAAATGCTAAAACAGACCAAGAGGGATCCCTGGGTGGCGCAGCGGTTTAGCGCCTGCCTTTGGCCCAGGGCGCGATCCTGGAGACCCGGGATTGAATCCCACGTCGGGCTCCCAGTGCATGGAGCCTGCTTCTCCCTCTGCCTATGTCTCTGCCTCTCTCTCTCTGTGTGTGTGACTGTCATAAATAAATAAAAATTAAAAAAAAATAAAAAATAAAACAGACCAAGAAACAAGAAAAACCAGAATTCAGTGTATGAGCAGGATACAGAATTGATACATATTAAAAAATAGGCTTAATATATATGAACTAAACAATTAGAGGACATATTGGTAGAGAAAAATCCCATTTATGATGGTCAAAAAGATGATTAAATACTTAGGAATGAATTTAACAAGAAATGTGTAAAACTTAGGGACAATTTTAAAACACTCTGGGAAAACTTGGAAAAAGACTTGATAACATTGAAAGATGTCTTCTCTTCTTGAATAGGAATCCTAAAAATTACTATGATGTCAGTTCTTTTTTATTTTTATTTTTTTAAGATTTATTTATTTTAGGGAGAGCAGCGGGAAAAGGAGAAGAAAAGGGAGAGGAGGGAGAGAATTAGACTCGCTGATGAGCACAGAGTCTGACACAGGGCCCGATATCATGATCCTGAGATCATGACCTGAGCCGGAATCAAAAGTCAGACGCTGGGATCCCTGGGTGGTGCAGCGGTTTGGCGCCTGCCTTTGGCCCAGGGCGCGATCCTGGAGACCCAGGATCGAATCCCACGTCCGGCTCCCGGTGCATGGAGCCTGCTTCTCCCTCTGCCTGTGTCTCTGCCTCTCTCTCTCTCTCTGTGACTATCATAAATAAAAAATAAAAAATAAAAAAACTTCAAAAGTCAGACGCTTAACTGACTGAGCCACTCAGGTGCCTCAATGTCACTTCTTTCTAAGTTAAATTAAGTGCACTCCCAGGAAAAATACCCAATGTATTGGTTATTTTATAAAGTTAGACAAGTTGGTGATAAAGTTCATATGGAATATATGCAAGAAAGATCAGAAGAAAACCCTGGAGGGGAGTGTGTGAAGGAAATTGTGAGGATGTACTAATTTTACCAGATACTAAAATACTACAAAGTTTTATAATTAAAACAGTGGCTACTAGCACATGAAGAGACAGTAGACCAGTGGAGTAGGAGAGAAGGTCCAGTTAGAGTCTAGTGCTTGTGGAAATTGAGTGCGACACTATACACAAGAATAAACTCCAAAGAGATCAGTATAAACTCATGGTTTTAAGTATATAACAGAAAAATACAGAAGTGCAGATATTCGTACACATATGGAATAACACACAGATTTATGTTTTCTACTTCTTTCCACTGAGCAGTCTAGAAAAAGTGCTGATTGCAATAACAGTGATAACACCTGGCACTCAGCTAATGGCCTCTATACACCTGTCTCATTGAGGCTCTTAGTAGTTGATTTTATGACTGAGGTTAGGGAAATGCAAGGTGAGCCTTAAGTTTCTTAATACTGTTAGAAAGTGGGTGAAAAATGTGAGCATTCAAGGGAATGTGTAAAATGTGTAAGTGGGTGAAAACTGGGTGAGCATTCAAGGGAATGCTCAAGAAAAGGATAAGGGTTTTTTTTCCAAGGCAGGAGCCAACCTGAAGGAACCCCTAACAGCCACAGGTAGAACAGTTTGATCAATAAAATAATGATAGTATTAGATTGTAACCTCTAGAATGAGATAAATGAGTTCATATTAATATAAATGATCAAACAGGTAGGATGAGAAAGTTAGGTCTTCCTCATAATACCAATGAATAAACGTAGGAGGGGGGAAATAGAGAATCACCAGTGGGCATATTCCATGGCAATAAACATCACAGACAGAATCTACTTTTGAATGCTAAAATTCCCAGGTAAAAGTTTGAGGAGAACTGAGGTTTGCCTGGTTTCAAAGGATCTCCCCCTAAATACTTATTGAGTACAAAGGAAAAGAAAATAGGAATCTGGCAGACAGAAGCTTAACCAAAGTAAGTATCACCAGTAGTAAGACATATTAATATTAACATCATGAACCTCTTGGTGTGGCACACTGAGGACAACATTCTTGCAGTATTCTTGCCCACAGTGCTAGCATTACTCCAATCGGTAAGGAAATGGCAGTCTGTGCAAATTCAAGGACTTTCTATAAAATAACGAAATAGAGCTCTTTAGAAGTGTCAAGTTGATGAAAGAAAACTGCAGAATTGCAGATGAATGGAGGGAAAGAGGGAAAGGAGAAACACATGTAGTATAGTGCCCTGCAGAGGATCCTGGGGCAGAAAAAAAGGATTATATTTAAAAACTTGTGAAGGGGCACCTGGGTGGCTCAGTCTGTTAAGTGTCTGCCTTTGGCTCAAGTATCAAATCCTGAATTGGGCTCCGTGCTCATTGGGAAGTCTGCTTCTCCCTCTCTTCCCTTCCCCCCTGTTCATGTTCATGCTCTCTCTCTCTCTCTCTCTCTTTCTCTCTTTTCTCTCTTTCTTTCTCACTCTTACTGTCACTCAAATAAAATCTTAACAAAAAATAAAACTTGTGAAATTCAATAAAGACTTAGAGATACTAATACTGTATTAATGCAATTTTCTGATCTTGATAATTAGGATCCTGTAAGGGGTTAACACAGGGAAAACTGGGTGAGAGAAGGGTACTCTTTGTACTATTTTTACAGCTTCTTTTAGCGTTAAGTCTAAAATTAGTTCAAGGGATGCCCGGGTGGCTTAGTCAGTTAAGCATCTGACTTGATTTTGGCTCAGGTCATGATCTCAGGTTATGAGATCAAACCCCACATGGGGATCCATGCTGAGCATGGAGTCTGCTTGGGATTCTCTCTCTCTTAAAAAATTTTTTTTCCAAAATAAAATAAAATAAAATTTTTTTTCCAAAATAAAAGTTAAAGTGTTAGAGAAATCTTGGAAGACCCAGTAAAGGTATTGAAGTTTGATCTTTCTTGTTCCTCTAACAGGGTTAGAAAGAGGCTTCTGGAACAGCGGGAGGAAACTATAACCATAGATCGGGTTTGTAGACAAGAAACATTTGCTTACGAGATGGTAAGAATCTCATCTTTATCTGTTCTTCCCTTTTTTTTTTTTTTTTTAAGATTTTATTTATTTATTTTCATAGAGACAGAGAGCGGCAGAGACACAGGCAGAGGGAGAAGCAGGCATCATACAGAGAGCCTGACGTGGGACTTGATCCAGGGTCTTCAGCATCACGCCCTGGGCTGCAGGCGGCGCTAAACCGCTGCACCCCTGGGGCTGCCCTTTCTCTGTTCTTCCCATGAAACAATGAGCACTCTGTCTTTGGGTGTTAGTGATGACTATGTATGGTAGCTTTTTCTTTTTTTTTTTTTGTATGGTAGCTTTATATTGGAAATGCTTAGTTGAAAACAAACTTTTAGAAACCTCAGTAGGACTGGGAACTGGTAGGAGAAAAAGACCCGCAGAATTCAAGTGATGGCACATTAGACTCTTTTCAGATCTCTACCTTTATTTTTCTTTTAGTTTGATTTTGCTCTGAATTTGGCTAAATTCATGCCTTTTAATCTCCATATTGCTGGTACTTTGTTCTGCTCCTGATTTTACTTTATTTTTATTTTTTATTGTTTTTATTTTTTAAAGATTCCATATATTTATTCATGAGAGACACATAGACAGAGGCAGAGACACAGGCAGAGCGAGAAGCAGGCTCCCTGTGGGAAGCCCGATCAGGACTCAATCCCAGGATTCCAGGATCAGGACCTGAGCCAAAGACAGATGCTCAACCATTGAGCCACCCAGGTGCCCCTGATTTTAGTTTAACCACATTCTTTCTTAATCCATCATCTCACACAAATCCTCAGAAAAATTTAAGATGATGAGTAATGAGGAATTAAGTGTTAGGAGACATGATGGACTCATTCAGTTCTTACTCTTGAGGACCCACTGCATGTCAGATGCTGTGTTGGGCACCTGATAGTACATAAAGACATCTATTGTCTCCTACTTGTTTTTTTATTGTGGTAAAACTTACATAACCAAATTTACTATTTTAAATATTCAGTTTAAGTGACATTAAGTACATTCATTATGTCATGTATCCATTCACTGTTTCCAGAAATTTTCATCATCTCAAATTCTATTCTGAGTAAATAACTGCCCATTTTCTTTTTCCTCAGCCCTTGTTAACCTTTATTCTACTTTCTGTCTCTGTGAATTTGCCTGTTTTAGATACCTTATATACATGGAATCATGCAGTATTTGTCCTTTTGTCTTCAGCTTATTTTATTTAGTATAATATTTTAAAGGTTTACCTGTGTGGAGTATGTATCAAGACTTCATTGCCTCTTTTTTTTTTTTATAGGTCTTTTTAAAAAATTTTTATCTATTTATGATAGTCACACAGAGAGAGAGGCAGAGACACAGGCAGAGGGAGAAGCAGGCTCCATGCACCGGGAGCCCGACGTGGGATTCGATCCCGGGTCTCCAGGATCACGCCCTGGGCCAAAGGCAAGCGCTAAACCGCTGCGCCACCCAGGGATCCCTCATTCCCTTTTCTGACCAAATAATACTCTATTGTATGAATATACCACATTTTGTTTATTCATCTTCTGATGGACATTTGGCTTACTTCCAGTTTTGAATACTACAAATAATGCTGCTATGAACACCAGTATACAGGTATCTGTTGGAGTCCATTTTCGTTTCTTTTCAGTATATACCTGGGAGTGCAATTGCTTAGTCATATGATAATTCTAGGTTTTATATTTTGAGGAATCACCAAACTGTTTTCCACAGCAGTTGCATCATTTAACATTCCCACCAGCAGTGCACAAAGGTTCCAATTCCTCCACATCCTCTTCAACATTTGTGATTTTTCTGTTTATTGAGAATAGTCCTCCTAGTTGGCATAAAGTGGTATTTCATTATGGTTTCAATTTGTATTTCCCAGATGGTAAGTGATGTTAAGCATCTTTTAATGTGCTTTCTGGCAATTTGTGTATCTTCTTTGGAGAAATGTCTATTCAGATCCTTTACTGGTTTTTTAATTGGGTTGTCTCTTTATTGTTGATTTGTAAGAGTTCTTTGTATATTCTGGATTCTAGATCCTTACCATATGTGTGATTTTAAAATGCTTTCCCCCATTCCACAGGTTGTCTTTTCACTCTCTTGATAGTTTCCTCTGATGTACAAAAGTTTTAAAATTTGATCAAGTTCAGTTTATCTGTTTTTTTTTTTTTTTGGTTGTTATCTGTGCTTTTGGTAGCATACTTAAGAAACTTAACATATCCAATGTAATGAAGCTTTCCTCTGTATTTTCTTCTTAGAGTTTTATAGTTTTAGCTCTTAGTTCAAGTCTTTGACCCATTTTGAGTTAATTTTTATATATAGCATAAGGAAAAGGTTTAACATCATTCATTTGTATGTAGATATCCAGTTTTCCCAGCACCATTTGTTGAAGACTGTCCTTTCCCTTTTGAATGATCTTGGCACTTTTGTTGAAATTCACTTGACGATATAAGATTTATTTCTGAGTTCTCTGTTCTATTCTAATGGTCTGTATGTCTGTCTTATCCTGGCACCACATTGTTTTGATTATTCTAGCTTTGTGGTCATTTCTGAAATTGGGAAATTGGAGTCTTCCAACTTTGATCTTTTTCAGGATTGTTTTGGCTATTTATGGTCCTTCAAGATTGCCTAGGAATTTCAGGAGGGTTATTTTATTTCTGGGTAAGGAAAAAAAAAAGAAAGAAACCCCATATAGATTTTGATAGGTATTGAATTGAATCTGCGTATGCTTTGGAATAGTGTTTAATCTGAACAATATTACATTTTCCAATCCATGAACAGGATGTCTTTGAATTTATTTAAGTTGTCAATAATTTTGTTCAGTAATGTTTTGTAGTTTTTAAGTGTATAAGTCTTCATTTCTTTCTTTTTTTTTTTTTTAAAGATTTGTTATTCTTTTAAAGTAATTCTACACCCAATGTGGGGCTCAAAATCACAACCCCAAGGTCAAGAGTTGCATGCTGTACTGACTGAACCTGCCAGGCACCTCAAGTCTTTCATTTCTATTAAGTTTATTCCTAAGTATTTTATTCCTTTGGATGCTATTTTAAATGGAATTCCTTTCTTTTTTTTTTTTTTTTTTTTGAGAAAGAGCAGATAAGTGTGGAGGAAGGGGCAGAGGGAGAAACAGACTCCCCACTGAGCAGAGAGACCAACACAGAGCTCAGTCTCAGGACTCTGACATCATGACCTGAGCCAAAAGGCAGATGCTTAACTGACTGAGCCATCCAGGCACCCCTGGAATTTTCTTTTTCTTTTTCTTTATTCATGAGAGACACAGAGAGAGAAAGAGAGAGAGGCAGAGACACAGGCAGAGGGAGAAGCAGGCTCCATGCAGGGAGCCTGACATAGGCTCGATCCTGGGTCTCTAGGATCACGCCCTGGGCTGAAGGCAGTGCCAAACCGCTGAGCCACCCGGGCTGCCCTGGAATTTTCTTAATATCCTTTTTGAGCTGTTCACTGCTAGTTAGTATATAGAAATACAGCTGGTTTTTGTGTGTTAATTTTGTAGCCTGCAACTTTACTAAATTTATTAGCTCTAATAGAGTTTTTAGGATTTTATATATAGAATATCATGCCTGTTATCTGCAAACATAATTTTATCTCTTTCTAATGTGGTTGTTTGTTCTCTTTTACCCTTCCTTCCTCCCTCCCTCCTTTCTTCCTTCCTCCTTCTGTCCTTCCTTCCTTCCTTTTTTTTCTTAAATCTAATTGTTCTAGCTAGAATTTCTAGTACTATGTTGAATATAGACATGGCAAAAGTGCACATCCTGATATCATCATTGAATATGATTTTAGCTGTGGATTTTTCACATATGTCCTTCATAATGTTGAGGAAGTTCCCGTCTGTTCCTATTTTATTTAGTGCTTTTATTGTGAAGGGAGATTGGATTTCCTCATACTTTTTCTGCAATTCAGTTGAAATAATAATGTGGGTTTTTTCCATCTTTCTGTTAATGTGGTATTTACATTGACTGATTTGTATGTGTTAAACTGCTCTTGCATCCTGAGGATAAATGCCACTTGGTTGTGATAATCCTTTTCATATGCTACTGAATTTGGTTTGCTAGTATTTTGTTAGGGAGTTTTGCAGTTAATCTTCATAAAAGATATTGGCCTGTAGTTTTCTTGTAGCATCTTTGTCTGGTTTTGTTGTAAGAGTATGTTGATTTTATTGAATGAGTTAAGAAGTATTTCCTCAGGGTGCCTGGCTGGTTTAGTTGGTAGAGCATGGGGCTCTTGATCTCAGAGTCCTGAATTCAGGCCCCACACTGGGCTTAGAGCTTACCTTTAAAAAAATAAAAATAAAAAGTATTCTCTCTTTCAGGCTTTTTGGAAGATGTTGACGAGGATTGATGTTAATTAATTCTTCTTTGATTGGTACAGTTCACCAGTGAAACTATCTAGTCCTGAGCTTTTCTTTGTTAAGAGTGTTTTGTTTTTGTTTTTGTTTTTGTTTTTAAGATTTTATTTATTTATTCATGAGAGGCAGAGACCTAGGCAGAGAGAGAAGCAGGCTCCATGGAGGGAGCCCAATGCGGGACTCAATCCCGAGACTCCAGGATCATGCTCTGGGCCAAAGGCAGATAGATGCTCAACTGCTGAGCCACCCAGGTGTCCCTGTTCAGAGGTTTTTAGTTACTGGTTCAGTCTCCTTACCATTATATCAATATACCAATAAACCATTACTATTCAGATATTTTATTTTTTCTTGGATTAGTTTTGATTGTTTTCTTCCTTCTGCTTGTTTTGGGTGTAGTGTGCTCTTCTTTTTCCAGTTCCTTAGTGTATACAGTAAATACAGTAAGATTATTTACTTGAGATTGTTCTTTTTTAATGTAGATATTTATAGCTGTAACCTTCCCTCTTTGTACTGCTTTTGCTATGGCCTATAAGTTTCTTATGTTGTGTTTTCATTTTCATTTGTCTCAAGGTAATTTCTAATTTCCCTTGTGATTTTTTTTGACCCATTGGTTGTTTAAGAGTATTTTTTAATTTCTACTGAATTTTTTAGTTTTCCTTCTATTACTGATTTCTAGGTTTATTCCATTATAATCAGAAAATACTTTTTATTTTTTATTATTTCAGTACTTCCAAATTCATTGGGACTTGGTGGTCTATCCTAGAGAATTGTTCAAGCGCACTTGAGAAGAATGTGTATTGTCAGACGGAGTGTTCTGTGTGTTAGGTCTCATTGGTTTGTAATGTTGTTCAAGTCCTCTGTTTCCTTATTAATTTTCTGTGTGGTTATTCTACTTGTTATTGAAAGTGGGGTATTGAAATTTCCACCGATTATCATGGAACAGTGTATTTTTCCCATTAGTTCTGTCAGTTTTGCTTCATATACTTTGGCATTCTGTTGTTAGCTATGTATGTTTATAATTATCAGACTGTCTTTTTGGATTGCACATTTTATCAATATATAGTGTCCTCTTCTGTCTCCTGTAACCTTTTTTTACTTAAATTCTATTTTGTCTGACAATAAGATAGCCACCCCACCTTTCATTTGGTAACTATTTGTGTGGAATATCTTTTCCCCTTTTTTTTTTTTACTTTCAACCCTTTGTATCTTCACATCTAAAATGAGTCTCTTACAGAGAGTGTATAGATGATCAATTTTTTTTAATCCAGTCTGCCAGTCGTTGCCTTTTTAATGGAAAAGTTTAGCCCATCTGTATTTAACTACTGATGAGGATTTACTTCTACCAGTTAGATATCTGTATGTTATACTATCTTTTGTTCCTTGGTTCCTCTATTATTGTCCGTTTTTTGTATTTAGTTGAATTTTTATGGTGTATTTTGTTTTCCTTCTTCCCATCTGTATGTGTTTTACTTATTTTTTTGTGGTTACCTTGTGGATTACAATTAACATCAGAAATTTTGTTTTATTTTATTTTTTTAAAGATTTTATTTATTCATGAGAGAGTGAGAGAGAGAGAGAGAGAGAGAGGCAGACACAGGCAGAGGGAGAAACAGGCTCCATGCAAGGAGCCTGACGTGGGACTCGATCCCAGGACTCCAGCAACACATCCTGGGCCAAAGGCAGGCGCTAAACTGCTGAGCCACCCCGGTGTCCCAACATTAGAAAATTATAACAACCTAGTCTTAATGATACCAACTTTGTTTCAGTAGTACCTTGAAGCGTAGATAACTCTGCTCATATACATCTCTGTCCTTCTCCTTTAATGTTGTTATTGTCTCAGATTACATCTTTGTAAATATTGTTATGTGCATTTGCTGTTGGGGAAAAAGCTATAATGAAAAAGTACAGTAATTCTGGCTTTTATATTTGTGTATGTCATTGCTGTTACCAGTATTCTTCACTTCTTATGGATTCAAGTTACTTTCTAGTGTCTTTCTCATTTCATCCTGAAGAACTCTCTTTAGCATTTCTTATACAAAGTCTACTGGTAATGAACTCCCTCACCTTTTTTTTTCTTTTTATCTGGAAATGCCTTAATTTCTTTATCATTCCTGAAGGATAGTTTTGCCAGGTGTAGAATTCTGGTTAATGTTTTTTTTATTTCATGGCTTTAAATATGTTGCCCTACTCCCTTATCTTCATAGTTTCTGCGAGAAGATGTCTGTCACTTATTGAGCAGCCTGATTTCTTTTAGTTGTCTATGTTTCCTTTAGCTCACTGAGTTCATTTAAGACAGTTGATGTAACATCTTTGACTAGTAACTACTATATCTGGGCTTCCTCAAGGGTGGTTTTTGTCAGATTTTTTTTTTCTTTTGAATGTGACATGGTCTCTTGTTTCTTTGTATGCTTTATATAAGTTTTTGTTGAGAATAATATATACTGGACATTCTGAGTATATTTTTTTACTTGTGGATTATTGGAGTGACAAGTACTCCTTGTTATGTATGGTTATGAATATTTATTTCATTATCTCTGTGGGCAGCCAGTGACCTGTTCAAGATTTCCATAAATATCTGTCTCCACACATGAGGAGGGTAAAAAAAAGGCCCTGTTTTTAAATTAACCAATAGCTGCTGACTGGGAAGCCACTGCTGGCAGGAGGCCCAACACCAAGGCAAGTGTCAACACCACGCCATCAAGATATCACCAGAGCAACCAAAACAGTCCCCAGCTTAGGAAGAACAAGGTCCCCCTTGCTTGTCATAGCATCAGCTGTCTGTTCCAGGAACATGGGCCTCTATTTCCACATCTGCAGTGAGGCTGAGGAATGGGGGATGGTAGTTGTTTTGCACTCTGTGTTTATTTATGAAACACCAGCAGCTTGTCTTTTTATTCACTTTCCTAGTTGATATAACTGACTGATCGGGTTCCAGAATTCCAAAATAGTTGAATCCAGTCTCTCGTTCCATCTTATTGGTTGCTTTGGTGGAGGGAATGATCTCTAAAGCTGCCTCCTATGCTGTTTTGCATAAAGTCACTCCCTCTGATTTTTGCACCTGTACTTCTTTAACTAGTCTACTCTAGTGGCGGCTATTTTATAGTAATTGTGCATGCATAATAGAAGTGTGAGATATTGGGGCACCTGGGTGGCCCAGTAGGTTAAATGTGTACCTTTGGCCCAGGTCATTATCCCAGGGTCCTGGGATCAAGCCCTGCATCGTTGCTTCTCCCTCTCCCTCTGTCTGCTGCTCCCCCTGCTTGTGCAAATAAGTCAAATAAATAAAATCTTAAAAAAAAAAAAAAAAAAAAGAAAGCGTGAGGTATTACAGATGTGATGATAGTGTTGTAAAAAGCAAGACAGTGTGGGTTTTAGAGCCAAACAGATCTGTATTTGCATTGTAACTTGCTGATATTCCTTGGGTAAATCTGAACTCTGCATCAGCTGTCAAATAGCTTTTGTAATACTATGAGCAGAGATACATAAAAGTGTTAATAGTAACTGTAAATGCCAGTGTTATACCAACATTAGTTGATATTCCTGTTTTGTCATCAGTTGTTAAGCACTTAGTCCCAAACATTATTAGATATTTTATGTACACATTCCCAGCAGTAGTTCTATAAAATGAGTATTTTCTGTGAGCTGTTTTTGTTTTGTTTTTAAAAAATAGAAGATGAGGGGATCCCTCGGTGGCTCAGCAGTTTAGCGCCTGCCTTTGGCCCAGGGCGCACGATCCTGGAGTCCTGGGATCGAGTACTGCATCAGGCTCCTGGCATGGAGCCTGCTTCTCCCTCCTCCTGTGTCTCTGTCCCCCGCCCCCCATGTCTATCATAAATAAATAAATCTTTAAAATAAAAAAAAATAGAAGATGAAGCAAAAGCTTAGAGAGGTTTTGCCAATTTTCTTAAAACTAAAATTAGGAGTCAGACACAGAGCTGTCTGACTCCAGATCTTACTTATGGCTGTTGTTCCCACTGCCTCTTAATCTGAGTTGTTGTGTGATTTTAAAGTCTTTTACTTATTTTTCTCCCTCAGGAGTCACATGCCATAGGAAAAAAACCTGAAAATCCAACAGACATGATTGAAGAAGGGGAGCTTATCCTATCTGTGAATATCTTGTACCCTGTTATATTTCATAAGGTCAGTAGTAAAAAACCTTTTGAATTTCACAGATAATACAGGTGACTTTTGTCAAAGGGTCTAATTATTTGAAGCGTCACTATCCTTAAGGTTCAAAATAGATGCAAACATGCTGTTTTTTGTGATAGTTATAACATTAAAATGTATTATTCTTAATTCCTACACTGGAGGCAACTGAAAGTATATGTAAATCTACAGTGATTCTAATTATATTAATTCTTGGATTTATTTTTTAGTTTTAGAATGTTTTTTTTTTTTTTTTTTTTTTTACAGAGTAGATGACTGGTAAAGGAGTGGGGTAACTTTTGCTGAGCAATTCAGAACACTTGGGAGGTTGTCTAACTAAAGACCGCTCTTCTTTGATGAAAATACAGAATGTTAACAGGTTAGGGATATTCAGAAATGTCTTAGAGGTCTCTAATAAAAAGAACTCTGAGGGATCCCTGGGTGGCGCAGCGGTTTAGCGCCTGCCTTTGGCCCAGGGCGCGATCCTGGAGATCCGGGATCGAATCCCGCGTCAGGCTCCCGGTGCATGGAGCCTGCTTCTCCCTCTGCCTGTGTTTCTGCCTCTCTCTCTCTCACTGTGTGCCTATCATTAAATAAAAAAAAAAAAAAAAAAAAAAAAAGAACTCTGTCCTGGCCCAGACTGTATGTATTCTTTTTTTTTTTTTTAATTAAAGATTTTATTTATTTATTCATGAGAGACAGAGAGAGAAAGACGCAGAGACCACAGGCAGAGGGAGAAACAGGCTCCATGCAGGGAGCCTGACGTGGGATTCGATCCTGGGACTCCAGGATCATGCCCTGGGCCGAAGGCAGGCGCCAAACCGCTAAGCCACCCAGGGATCCCCCCCACCTTTTTTTTAATTAAAAATTTTATTTATTTATTCATGAGAGACAGAGAGAGAAAGAATGTGTATGTATTCTTGATCCCCCAAATAGATGTGTCATAAACTTTGATAAGGTTTAACTGAAATATTACTATATGTGAATTGCATTTGTGAATATAAATAGTAGTGAACCATCTGGGATATAGTTATTATTAATGACCTTGTTTGATCATGATCTGAAATTACCAGTCAGACCAAACCAAGAAAACTGAACCTCTCATCTCTAACATGAGAGTAGCGTATTGACTGCTTGACTTCAGTGAGGTCACTTCCAGCAGGAAATTTTACAACACACTGCTGCTGGGGCGCCTGGGTGGATCAGTCAGGGGAGGGTCCAACTCTTGATCTCCGGTCAGGTCTTGATCTCATGGTTCAAGCTCTGGGTTGGACCATCATCATAATGATGATGATGATAATGATAATAAAACACGATGCTGCTAGATGAAGTTATATTCCAAACGTTCTTGCTAATGTCATTTTAGTAGCATCTTGATTATAAACTATAGCTTAAACTAAAAAAATTCTATTGCCAATATCTTAGTCCATTCTGACCACTATAACAAAGTATCACTGATTGAGTGGCTTATAAACAGCAGTTTATTTGTCACAGTTCTGGAAGCTGACAGTCCAACATCAGGCAGCTAGCACAGTCAGGGGAGGGCCCTCCTTCAGGTCACGACTTCTCATGTGGCAGAAGGAGTTAGGGAGCTCTGTGGGATCTTTTACAAGGGCACTAATCCCATTCATGAGGCTTCACCCTCGTGACTTCATTACCTCCACACTATCACTTGGGCAGTAGGATTCCAGTGTCTGAATTTGGGGCGGACACAAGACATTCAGACCATAGCCTCCAGTGTCTCAATTGTGTCTGTGGGATTTTCACTTGGGGGGTAGCTGAGTGACCAAGATTTTTTTATTACTCAGTGTTTCCTGAGAGGAGTGAGTATGCCACACCTACAGGGCTACAACGAGAAGCACTGGTAACAGAAGAAGTGAGGAGCCAAAGGCCACAGCCTCCTTTATCAAGGTTTCCATGGGAAGTGCAGGGCAGGGTAGAATGAATAGTTTAGGCTTGAGTAGTGTGAATAATTCCAGCAGGCCCTGGGGTGTAGGTAGGGGCTGTCCCTAGTTGTCCCCTACCTGACCTTACATTGATTTAGGACAGGGGAGATACTGACTTGCTCTGTGAGAGTTAAAACAACAAAGCAGCTTCAGAGACCAGGCTCTGGATCACAGGGGAGATGTAAACAATTTTGGCCATTAATATGGACTGAAATTAATGGATGCCAAATTGACAAATATAGAACCTAAGAAAAACACAGGACACTGAGTTATGGGGATAATTTTAAATTAAGAAAACCAGTAGCTTCGTTTGGATCTGGTCAGGACAGGATTTATGGTTTAGTTGCTTCGTCTCTAAGTGGACAGTTAACTTATTTACCGTTTGACTTTTAGCACAAAGAACACAAACCATACCAGACAATGCTGGTCTTGGGCAGTCAGAAGCTCACAGAACTGAGAGATTCAATTTGCTGTGTCAGTGACCTGCAGATTGGTGGGGAATTCAGCAGCACGCCCGATCAAGCTCCTGAGCACATAAGCAAAGTAAGGTGTTTCTTTTTTTTCTTAACTCTCATAAAACAAGAAATAATAATAATAGTAATACCAAGCTAAGTAAGTAGTGATTATTCTAGCAGGCTCATAAATGTTCCAATAAATCCATTTGTGCCATTTCATCAAGCATATCACTTCCCTTCTTTTTGTCATCAAGACATTTTCAAAGACGAAGCTGTGCTCAGTTTGGATCTCTTCTTTCCCCTTCATTTCTCAGCCATGCTGTGTGTACACCCTTCCTTTTAAGGTCATAGGAGCTACCTCATTGTCTAACCTCTTCTCCATGTTCATCCAGCTTGATCTCACTTAGCATTTGAATTTGCTCTTCATTCTCTCCTCCTCTTTCACACTGTGTGAGTGCTATCTGTCCTAACTCCCCCACCCAGTCAACGGCTGGAGTCTGCCTGAGAGCCTCACTGCCCAAAGCAAGTCCTGTCGGTCTCAGGACCATACCACGCAGGGACACAGAAGTATCTGACCTTGGTCCTTGTTGCCGTTTTGCACAGAGGTGCTCTCAGAAGGTTGGAGAAACTTTACATATGCGTTGGATAAGGATGGAAAGGAAGAGAGTAGTTGACTTGCCACCCACAAAGTTTTCCAAAGGGATTGCTTGCCCAGTAAAGTAGTAGGGCTTTGATCCCGCTGAATTTCATGGTAGGGCAGACTTGAGCTAATTCTGTTACTTGGTATAATTTTGGTCAAAGACCTCAGATGTCCTGACCCCCGTAGAAGGGGTTGCACGTGCTGTAGATGAGAAAAGGATATTCGGGTCAGCTAGAATGGAGAGTGAGTTTGAACAAGAACCACCACAGTCCTTGTTTTTGCTGGTTCTTGTGCCTCCAGCCACATTACTGCTATTAAAATGTAGGCCTCACTTGGTGGTCCTTGTAAATTCTCCTGGTCTTTCTCCAGTTTTCATGGTTTTGAGTGCACTCTAATTTTCGTTAGGGTCTCTCTGTCACTGCACTTTCTCCTGATTTTGTAACCATTATTTTGAGTGCCTCCTGGCCATTGCCACTTAGCCTCGGTGCTGCCTGGCGTCTTTATTACATTTCTTTCTTTCTTTTTTAAGATTTTATTTATTCATGGAGACACGGGGGGGGGGGGGGGCGGGGAGAGAGAGAGACAAGCAGGCTCCATGTAGGGAGCCTGACGTGGGACTCCATTCCGGGTCTCCAAGATCATGCCCTGGGCTGAAGGCAGTGCTAAACCACTAAGCCCCCCAGGCTGCCCTTTATCACATTTCTGTAGTCAATTCACTCTTCCCCATTTCAGGGGAACTGTGTGACTCATTCAGAAGTGGCCTCCATCATCTCCTCATGGCTTATCATCAGTGGAAACCCTTGCTGTTTGTTTCACGGAGACAATAAAGTAACTTCAGAAAGAACTTTCCATCACCTCTCACCTACATTTAGTTATCTGCCCATCTGCCCGTGTACCCTGCCTTGCCACCTGGGACAGTGGCTAGACTAAAGCTGCTGCCACCTGAGGCCAGGCTGCCTCACATCATGGACCTGGACCTCACATCATGGTTTGGTCCATTCTAGAGCTCTCCCGTCGTTACAGATGCGCTGTGGTATCTCTCTTCCTAAAACTTTTCTTCCACCACACGTCTTCCCCCCAGCCACCAACCTCATCTTTCTGCCTCCTCAACAAACTATTCAGACTTAATAACAATGAGTAGTAATAATAATGATTGAATAATAGCCCCTAAGCTCATTGTTTATCTTTTTCTGCCATCACTTTGTCTTGCACTCACTTTGTTTCCCACTCCTCCTTGAAAATCACTTTTTTAAAAAGACTTTATTTATTTGAGAGGGAGACACACACACACACAGGAAGAGAGGGCAGAGGGTGACAGAGAGGCCAACTCCCTGCTGAGTGGGGAGCCCCACGCGGGGCTCAATCCCAGTACCCTGAGATCATGACCCTTGCTGAAGGCAGACGCCAAACAGACTGAACCACCCAGGTGTCCCTTTGAAAATCGCTTTATCAACGCCACCATAGACTTAGTTCTTACCTTTTCTGACCAGTCATTGGCACATGATACAATTGAATATTCCTTCTTCCTTGCAACATTTTTTACTTACTTAGCTTTTAATGTGTTACACCCACCTGATTTCTTTTTGTCTGACTGATTTGAATTAATTCCTTTGCTGGGTGCTTCTCATTTTCCTGACTTCTGTTGTAAAGCCCTGGGAGTCCATCCTCAGACCTTACCTCTGTTTGTCTTATCCAGATTTATAGCTATAAATGCTGGGACTCCCAGGATTATATCTCTGATTTCAGCATCTTTTCTGATCTCCAGACTTCTGTATCCAACAGTCTCCTTGATGGTTTTTTAACTTAAGTTTTATTTAAGTAATGTCTAACCCATCGTGGGGCTCTAACTCACAACCCTGAGATCAAGTTGCATGCTTCTGCAACTGAGCCAGGTGCCCCATCCTTGACAGTTTTTACTGGATGTCTGATAGCCATCTCAAACTTAATCTGTTCAAAAGCAAACTCTAGGGCAGCCCGGGTGGCTCAGTGGTTTAGTGCCACCTTGGGCCCAGGGCCTGGTCCTGGGGTCCTGGGATTGGGTCCCACGTTGGGGTCCCTGTGGGGGGCCTGCTTCTCCCTCTGCCTATGTCTCTACCCCTCTCTGTCTGTCTGTCTCTCTCTCTCATGAATAAATAAATAAAATCTTTGAAGGAAAAAAAAAAATAAAACTCCAGATCTTTCTGCCTCAATCTATGCCTTTCGCATTGTTCCTATCTCAGTAAATATGCCCATTTTGCATCTAGTTACTTCAGCTAACAAATATATTTAGGCGGTGCCCAGGTTTCTGATCCTTTACAGGTACCAGACTGTTAAACTGCTATTCCTTCCTTCCTGGACTAGCCTACTGACAGCTCTCCTTGCTCCCTTCACACTTCTGTTTTTCCTCTCCACCAGCCAGAATGATACTTTTAAAGTATCAGTCAGAGCTGCAGTGGCTTCCTCTTACATCTAGAAGAAGAATATACATCTTTATTATAGTCTGCACATAGACCATTATCTGGTCCTTTCTGCCCACCACTCTCATATCCTACCACGCTCTCCCTTGTCTTCAAGCCACAATGCCAGGGGCCACCTGGGTGGCTTGGTTGGTTAAGCTATTGACTCGATTTTGGCTCAGGTCATGATATCAGGGATATGAGATCACCTTAAGTTGGGCTCTTCTGGGATCCCTGGGTGGCGCAGCGGTTTGGCGCCTGCCTTTGGCCCAGGGCGCGATCCTGGAGACCCGGGATCAAATCCCACATCAGGCTCCTGGTGCATGGAGCCTGCTTCTCCCTCTGCCTATGTCTCTGCCTCTCTCTCTCTCTGTGACTATCATAAATAAATAAAAATTAAAAAAAAAAAAAAAAAAGTTGGGCTCTTCTGTCATCATGGAGTCTGCTTGAGATTTTTCTCTCTCTCCTCTTTCCTCCCCTTCTTGCTCTCTTTCTAAAGAAAATAAATAAATAATAAATGTTTTAACATTTTTTAAAAATAAAGTCTTTAAAAAGAAATTGATCCTGACATTCTCCAATCTAAAAATCGAAGTGGATCCCCTGTAGGCTGACATAGAAGGACTTTTGTAATGATGATTCCAAAGTTAACCTTCCATACTATCCACCCCCTACTTCTGTACTTTATGCTTCAGCCATAGATAATTTTATGTTGCTCAAACATAACACGTTCTCATGCCTTTGAATATTTGAAAATGATAGGAAGCCCTCTCCCTCCCTCCATCCATGTGGTTCATATTCACATTTCCAAACCCAGCTTAAGACTCACTTATTACATAAAATTTTTCCTGACTGTCCTCTCTCTGCCACTCTGGAACCATTTCGTTTGGCCATTATAGTGCCTGTGATAATCAGCTGGTGCTATTTGATATGTCTCTGCCCCACAAGGCTGGCTGTATTCCAGTCCTTTTGGTGATTGGCAAGGAGACCAGCGAAAGAGACCATATGACTCATAAATTTCACTTCGTTTTTCAGTTAAACCAAAAATGGTTTTAAGATAATTGGTTTCCTCAGTTTTGGCATCATGGTGCTTTTGGAAATAAACATGAGATTAAAGAGAAACAAATGGAATTTCAAGGCTGTATGCAGGCTGGGAAATGAGACATTTATCTTTTCTTTTAAAGGAGAAGCCGCAGTTTCTCAACCCTACCAAAACAAAAACAAAAAGCCCCCCACCAAACCCTGTAATTATAAGGTTTTTATAAATTCACCTTAATAAGCAAAATCTGAATTCACTCTCATGGCCACTGTGTTACCACTGCTCAAAGCAGTTGGAGTCGGACCTGTTAATCGGTCTTAGCACCAGGAACCCTGAGAGAGGATTCGTAACTAGGCATGGCTAGGTCGTTGTGTTTGTACATCAGTGCTGATGGATTCAGCAGCTTTCTAAGCAGGGGTGGATGACCCATCGTCCTATTTTAAATACTTAAGACACGCACAGTTGTATTGTTTCTGCCTCTTCTGTCTCTTTATTAAAATAATGTCCTTTCTGATTATTGAGTACTTACCATGTGCTAGACAGCACGTTTTGGACAGAATTATCACCATTTGAAAAGTAAGAAACAGGGCAGCCCCGGTGGCGCAGCGATTTAGCGCCACCTGCAGCCCAGGGCATGATCCTGGAGACCCTGGATCGAGTCCCACATTGGGCTCCCTGCATGGAGCCTGCTTCTCCCTCTGCCTGTGTCTCTGCCTCTCCGTGTGGGGGGGGGGGGGGGGGGGTATGGGTGTGGGTGTGTGTCTATGAATAAATAAATAAAATCTTTAAAAAAAAAAAAAAAAGAAAAGTAAGAAACAGTTGCATCAGCGTGCTGTCATGAGTTGCCTGTTCAGTGAGCAGGGGTGGAGGCTGGATTCAGACCCTTGTCAACGTGCCTTCCAAGCCGCATGGTCTTTGCCGTGTTGGCGGGACGCCAGGTGAGAGGCAGCTTTCCCTGCCCTTCTGGGTGCTTCCAGAGGAGGCCCCAAGTGCAAACTCAGCTGTGCTGTGAGTCGTAGCAGGTTTCTAATGCCTGGACCCTGGAATATGCCTGTTCAGAGAGCTGTGTGTTTCCTCCCAGCTATGGTTTTAGGAGAGTGAACTCCTAAATCAGTGAGTTTGCAGATACTGACATTTGTTTGACCTATGGAGAGATTGTTATTTCACTGATTGGTATATGTATTTTATGGTACATAGACCATATATGTACCATAAAATAAAAATATGTATATGTATACCATATACATATTTTTAAGTTTTTCTTTGGGATTTTTCTTTTTTTTCTGTTTATCTGAGTCCTTGTCTTTCTTGATGAGTCTGGTGCCTTGGAAAATGTTGACTACACCAGAAATAATATGAGTCCTTATGTACCCATTACCCACCTTCCCCAGTTCTCAGCGTTTGCCAAATCGTTATGTGTTCACTTCATGCTGTTGTCACACCTTACAAAACTTGAGAATTGGTCCTTAAGTTATAATGCTTTTTTAGACAGGTATTTGGCTTGTATTCCACTGGTAATCACAGGGGAAAAAAAATCAATGAGTTGCAGTTTTTGTAGCTGAGGAAAGGAGAATCTTCACTCCAACAAGCAAGAATTTTGAATATTAACTTAGATGACTTTATTATGTGAGAAGACTGGGAGAATTGGACCAGTATATTTAAATCTCTTTTAAAAGCTTATGTCTAAAATGTAATGTGTTTTGCTAACGTGTTTGTTTTTGGACTATAATATTAAAGGATGAAGTGCATTCTTTAAATATATGTATAAGATGAGTGCCAGTATTTTCTTCTCTCGTGGGGTTTTTTTTTTGTTTGTTTTTTTGTTTTGTTTTGTTTTTTTCTTTTTAATGGTCTCTCACATTTTAATATCTAATCTTTTTTTATGTTGCTCAGATTAGTTCATCTTTTGGGAGGGCAGTAATCTCTTAAGGGTCTTGCTTAGAGGAACTTTAAAAAAAAGACTTTGCACGGAATGCCCAGGTGGCTTAGTGGTTGACCATCTGCCTTCGGCTCGGGTCATGATCCCAGGGTCCTCGGATTGAGTCCCACATTGGGCTCCCCTCTGGGAGCCTGCTTCTCCCTCTGCCTGTGTCTCTGCCTCTCTCTCTGTCTCTCATGAATAAATAAACCTTAAAAAAAAAAAAAAAAAAAAGACTTTTAGCACATACTGCTCTGTTGCTTATTATAAATAAAGCCCTGGTGTAGGACAAAGAGCTGCTTCAGTGTCTCTCCCATTACCATTTTTCTCATAGCAGATCCTAGGGAATACTTCTGAAAAGTTCTAATACAGCTGATTTGAATATTAGCAACACAACAAACATGCCTAGAATTATATATAAATGACTTTGTTCACATGATCATATTAGTTTTCCATAGTTACTTTGTTTATAAAGTGGAAATAGAAAGTAGAGGCTGGGGCTACATTAGGTACCTAACAGAAGTAACTTCTTACATTGGCTTTTTTCCATGTTGATTGGCAATCCTCCCCTCCCCCAAAGCTGGTCAGCAAAACTAGCTGACAAATAGGGAAACTAGTTAGTGAGAATCTCTGGTTGCCACTGAAAAGCAAAATTACCTGGTGTTGAGGCTGCTCACATCTTCTATTTGTGTACTGAGACCGGGAAAAGTTACTAATGGATGAGTTTGGATTTATTTATTTATTTGTTTGTTTATTTATTTATTTATTTTTAAAGATTTTATTTATTTATTCACAAGAGACACACAGAGAGAGAGAGGCAGAGACACAGGCAGAAGGAGAAGCAGGCTCCATGCGGGAGCCCGACGTGGGACTTGATCCCCGGTCTCCCGGATCACACCCTGGGCTGCAGGCGGTGCTTAACCGCTGCGCCACCGGGGCTGCCCTGAGTTTGGATTTAGATGGAGAACTGTTCCCCTTCTAAATAATAATTATGCCAACCAAACGCATTAAGTTGCCTAAATCACTTCAAGTTCCATAGAAGCATTTTGTAATGGAAAAACCGTAAACTTTTTTTCTTTTAATTTTTTTTTTTTTTTTTTTTTTTTTTTATGATAGTCACACAGAGAGAGAGAGAGAGGCAGAGACATAGGCAGAGGGAGAAGCAGGCTCCATGCACCGGGAGCCCGACGTGGGATTCGATCCTGGGTCTCCAGGATCGCGCCCTGGGCCAAAGGCAGGCGCTAAACCGCTGCACCACCCAAGGATCCCAAAAAACCCTGAAACTTTTTATGTCTAAGTAAGGCAGTGTTCTTTCAGAACATTTATTTTAGACCCTAGCTTACCTCTTTGAGGGTCCAGAAGTTTATTTTGTGGTGGTTTTTGTGTGAACAGCAGCTAGACAGGGCATTCTAATACAGATTATCCTTTTAGCTCTGTAAGCACCTGGGAAGAAGGTAATGGCTTTATTCCTGTGTTACATGAGGAAACAGAGGGTCAGGGAAATCAAATGACAGCCCAATGAGAAACAGCACAGCCAGTCTCATAAGGGTGTCTGATGCCAGTGCCAGATAGTCTGTAAATGACGGAATGAATCCCTTGCCCATTTGAATCACCTGGGGAACTTGGGAAAACCTTGGTGCCTGGGCCATATGCTGAGAGATTCTCATTCAATGGCCTTGAGACTTGGTCTTTGGTGTTTCTATGATTCTGATGGGCAGTGAGGAACAGGAGACACCCTTCTGCAAAGTCTGGTAGGCTGAAAGTTAAGAAGCCTGACAGTTCAGACCAGTTGTGTGACTGCTGTGGTACTTAACTGGTAAGATTACTTGAGTCAGGGACGCCTGGATGGCTCAGCGGTTGAGACCTGCCCCTGGCTCGGGGCGTGATCCGTGGTCTCAGGATCGAGTCCCACGTCAGGCTCCCTGCATGGAGCCTGCTTCTCCCTCTGCCTACGTCTCTGTCTTTCTCTCTCTGTGTCTTTCATGAATAATAAAATGAAATCTTAAAAAAAAAAAATTCCTTGAGTCAGAATATTCAAATTCTGCCTAAAAATTATTGAAAATTTGAAGGGAGAATTTTTATAAAAGTACACTGAGGAGCACCTGATGATGTAGCTGGTTGAGCATCCAAATCATGGTTCTGGCTCCCGTCGTGATCTCAGGGCCATGGGATCAAGCCTTACTTCAGGCTCCATACTTAGTGTGGCATTTGCTCCCTTTTCCCTCTCACTCATGCTCTCTTCTCTCTCAATTAAATCAAACTTAAAAAAAAAAAAAAAAAAAGGACACTGAAACGATTAAAAAAAAAATAACAGAAAAACATAACACTATGATCACTTATTATCGCTGTGGAACTACCAAAGATGTGACTTTCAGTTTTTCATGCTAGGATCCAACGTAACTCACTATAATAAAATAGTATTGAAGTTTATTTCACTTCTCATTAGGTTCCTTTCATGAGTCTCAGAATAAATTTAAATCAGACTTAGTGATTAAAACAGCAATAGGATAAAATTGAAAATAGCAGCAAGGATCAGATCTTTACACTTTCTTTTTTTTTTTTTAATATTTATTTATTTATGATAGACATAGAGAGAGAGAGAGGCAGAGACACAGGCAGAGGGAGAAGCAGGCTCCATGCCAAGAGCCCGACGCGGGACTTGATCCCGGGACTCCAGGATCGCGCCCTGGGCCAAAGGCAGGCGCTAAACCGCTGAGCCACCCAGGGATCCCCGATCTTTACATTCTCATCCCTGGTAAATAGCATAGTACTTGTCACATAGGAGGTTCCCATTAATTAAATTAATGAGCTAAATAAATAAATAAATAAAATAAATTAATGAGCTAAGCATATTCTGTGAAGTTGCATGAAGTTACTATAAAGCATGTAAGTGTGGTTTTATGACTTACAAATTTTGAATTGGCAGCAATTTCATAATTGTGAATAGAGGACTTTATTCAATGCCATCTATTTCCTTGTAGGACCTGTACAAATCAGCCTTCTTTTATTTTGAAGGGACATTTTACAATGACAAAAGATACCCTGAGTGCAGAGATTTGAGCAGGTACAGTTTTCAAAAATCTTCTGAGTCTTTCCTGTTTCTAGTTTTTAAAATAGCAAGATCTCCACAAATCCTGTTACTGGTCTGCTAAGGGTCTTTGCCAACGAATTGTTTTGTTAGGCTGTTTTGTCTTGCGGTTAAAGATCTCTCTCAGTTTTTAAAGTATATTCAGGTATTTCATCTGGTTAGCCTAGGTACTAGTAAATTAATCAAAATTTTTACTCCAAGAAGAAAATTTTCCTGCCAAAGATCTACACAGACATTTCAAAATCTTTGTGCTATCTGCTGTCTTAGAAATTACAGCAAATTTGGGGGCACTTGGCTAGCTCAGTCAGTAGCAACTCTTGATCTTGGGATTGTGAGTTTGAGCCCCATGTTGGGCATGGAGCCTACTTTAAAAAAAAAAAAAAAGAAATCATAGCAAATCTTGTATTGAGCCATAGATATATCTAAAAAACTTTAAATCCCACTTAAAATCTATATTAGTTTCTCCTATTTGGGTGATAGCAATAAATTATTCTTTCAGTGTTTTTTTCTGCTTGTCCAGTGTATACTGTTGTTTGCCCTAGATGGATATGTAAATACATGGTTAAGTATATAACATGAAAAATCCATAGCTCATAATCATGTTAATTAGACCATACTTTTACTGTCACTGTCCTAGCAACTAGGGTATATATGTATATTGTTTCTGAGTGTTTATATATATTCTCTTTAATTATAGTTATTTGTATCTGTATTCTAATGTAGCAATTCTCATACTTGCTGGTTTCAGCATTCCTTTATACTATAATTGAGGACTATAAAGAACTTTGATTATGTGGGCTTATAGCTATTAGTATTTACCATATTAGAAGTTGAAACTGAGAAATATTTTCAATTTTAACCAATTTAATCCCATTACATGTTAACTTTAATAATTTGGAGGGAAAGTAACTTTTCCAAAACAAAATGAGACCAGTGGCATTGTTCCACATTTTCCGTTCAGTCTGATGTGATAAAACACATCATGTAACCTCTAGAATACTGGTCATTTATGAGAGAATAGTAGTTGAAAAGGGCAAATGATATTTTATCAAAATTCAGGAACCACACTTTGAGAACCGTTGCTCTACTGGATAAAAACAAATTCACTGAGATTTTCACCTCAAGGTGGTAACTGTCCAGTTTGAGTCAGGCCTCATGAAATAATTGTAGTCACAAACCATTTTCTGTCATATTTTTAGGTTTTTTTGTGGCATAATGAAGTATCATCTTTTTCCCCCCTTTCAGAACTATCATTGAGTGGTCAGAGTCCCATGATAGAGGCTATGGAAAATTTCAGACTGCTAAAATGGAAGATTTCACCTTCAATGACCTGTATATTAAACTGGGTTTTCCTTACTTATATTGTCACCAGGGAGACTGTGAACATGTTGTTGTCATTACTGACATAAGGTAAGTGGCAGCACTCAGAACAACGTTATTTGTTCTTTTTATTTTACAGTAGGAGAGCACAGGCTGTTTGTGTTTGTTTTTAATAAGAGGAATAAAAATCATCATTGTAGGAATGCCTGGGTAGCTTAGTAGATTGTCTGCCTGACTTTGGCTCAGGTGGTGATCCAGGGTCCTGGGATCAAGTCCCATATCGGGCTCCCTGCAGGAGCTTGCTTATCCCTCCTTCTATGTCTCTGCTTCTTGCTCTGTGTCTCTCATGAATAAATAAATAAAATCTTCTAAAAAAAAAGTCATCACTGCAGCTTGGCTTAGGAGCAGCAAAATTGTTTGCTTTCCACGGAATGACCAATTTTCTATCCATTTGCATTCTCTATTTTTTTTTTTTTTTTTTACGATTTTATCCATTTATTCATGAGAGACAGAGAGAGAGAGGCAGAGGGAGAAGCAGGCTGCATGCAGGGAGCCCGACGTGGGACTCGATCCCAGGACTCCAGGACGACGCCCTGGGCCGAAGGCGGTGCCAAACCACTGAGCCACCGGGGCTGCCCGCATTCTCTATTTTGAGGAGTAGATATACTATATAGAAATACTTTATTTATTTATTTATTTTTTAAATTTTTATTTATTTATGATAGTCACACAGAGAGAGAGAGAGAGAGAGAGAGAGGCAGAGACATAGGCAGAAGGAGAAGCAGGCTCCATGCACCGGGAGCCCGACGTGGGATTCGATCCCGGGTCTCCAGGATCGCGCCCTGGGCCAAAGGCAGGCGCGAAACCGCTGCGCCACCCAGGGATCCCTAGAAATACTTTAATAGAGGGTGAAAAATCTGTAGATAAGCATTTCCATTTGTGTATTAGGCAGGCAGCAGCCATTCACTTTTGGGTTGTTTTCTAAGATTTATTCATTTGAGAGAAGGAGGAAGAGAAAACACAAGTGAGGGTGGGGAGGAAGAGGGAGAAACAAGCTCCCTGCTGAGCAGGGAGCCCGATATGGAATTTGATCCCAGGACTTGGGATCGTGACCTGAGCCAAAGGCAGACACTTAACCCACTTAACCGAGCCACCCAGACACCCCGCCATCCACTCTGTAGATCATTTTGTATATCCTGTAGCCCCTTTCCTTAGCAAATTTGCAACTATATATCTAGGTTTCTTGTCTCTTTGCCAGAATTTTATGGAGATTGAAGGGAACTGGGGGAAGAGAAGAGAAATTCTAATATTTGACAAATATGAGGTCTTAAGGCTTACATAAAGTATAAAAAACTGGGAGGGATTAAAGTAGTTTAAAATGAGATTGTGTTACAATAATTTTGTATAGCTTGTGTCTCTCTCATGTATAAGGCTGTTCATTTCCTTATTTAAGAAATGTCACTTTGAGAAGGATCAGTATGCAAGAATGAACCCTGCTCCATCCCTGCTTTCATTCTGAAAGACCATTTTTATGGGAGTCTTTGTGTGGAGCAGTCCCAGATGCAGGCTTTTTATCTTATCAGTAATAGGAATGGGTGCCTTCAGGAAGCCCCTGCCATTCCACCTCTCTTGGATCTTAGTGACCAGTCTCCAAAAATTGACTTCGCATGCACTCATGCTCAGGAGACTCCCAGAGGAAGTACTTCACACAGAGTAAACTTTGAAAGACATGAATGCAAAGCAGAACAGATAAGACCTAAAGAGAGCTGTGGAATGCTGAGACGTCTCTCCCAGCATGATGGCCATCCAGCCCACCTAGAGGATAGCTTGGGCCTGAGCCCAGTGGAGGAACTCAGGAAGGGTGTCTGGCACCGCTCCGCCTCCCATGCAGACACACAAGGAGAGCACCGTTCAGTCTGTCAGAAAGTACAGAACCCGATTAGCCGCGGGTACAGGACACCTAAGCAGATGCAAACCTGAGAGCCGGTAGCTTCTAGCCACGTGTCACACGATAAAAGGAACCTGTAGTCGTTTGTGGAGTTTAGGGGTGAGTAGTAGTAATTTGGCATAATGTAAACATTAAACATCGATTTAACCAAGGTTATTTTGTTCTGTAGAGGGATGTTGAGGAGCTAAATTTAAAAGAAAAAGTATGCAAAACATTGGCCCGAGAGCTCATAAACTCGTTTTATAGGATTAACACACTATCAAAGAAATGTATATATATAATTTTAAGTTTTATATTAAGCTATTCTGTGTGTTCTTTCACTCAAATGAAGGGGAATGTGCCTAAGAATTAGGATAAGATAGAAGACCATCCACTTTTCTCTGATTTTAGTTTAACATTTCTTACTGTATGGCCTTGTCATTCTTAAAGGCAACGTGGAAGAACAAGCCACACTTAGTAAACATTTGCAGCATGGAGTGTTCCTAAGGAATTATTTTTAGTTTTTTGAAAGATTAAATTTCACTTTTTTTTTTTAAGATTTTTTTTTTTTTAATTTTTATTTATTTATGATAGTCACAGAGAGAGAGAGAGAGAGGCAGAGACACAGGCAGAGGGAGAAGCAGGCTCCATGCACCGGGAGCCCGATGTGGGACTTGATCCCGGGTCTCCAGGATCGCGCCCTGGGCCAAAGGCAGGGGCCAAACCACTGCGCCACCCAGGGATCCCTAAGATTTTATTTTTAAGCAGGCCCCACACTAGGTGTAGGGATTGAACCGACAACCCTGAGACTAAGGGTTGCATGCTCCAAGGAGTGAGCCAGGCAGGTGGCCTTTAAGGAATTTTTATTTATTTTATTTTTATTTTTTTAAAGATTTATTTATTTATTCATGATAGAGAGAGAGAGGCAGAGACACAGGCAGAGGGAGAAGCAGGGACTCAATCCCAGGACCCCAGGATCATGCCCTGAGCCAAAGGCAGGCGCCAAACCGCTGAGTCACCCAGGGATCCAAAAGTAATTTAGACTACAAGTCTTTTTTTTTTTTTTTTTTTTTTAAGATTTTGAGAGAGAGCATGCACACAAGCATTGGGTAACTGCAGAGGTAGAGGGAGAAGCACTCCTTACTAAGCTGGGGATCCTGATTTGGAGACTGATCCCAGGACCCCAAGATCATGACCTGAGCCAAAGGCAGACAGACACTTAACCAACAAAGCCACCCAGGCGCCCCTAGGCTACAAATCATTTTTTATTTTATAGGTGAATTTAATCATTCAGTGCCATTCCATAGTCTAATAGTTGGTAAACTGTTACAAGCTTATTAATCATTTTCTGATGTGAAGTTGATATATTGCTACCCTTTAAAAAAATCAAATTTTAAAATAGAGACCTTTAGAATACTCTTGTGCAGTTCCTTCATTTTTTGGATGAAGAATCTGAGGTCCAGCATGGTTAAGGGGTTTACTCAAACCCAGTTGATTAGTGGTAGAGACTGACTTTCATTTACAATTTACTAATTGACACCCAAAACTAAAGTCCTGTCAGTTCACATTATACCAGGAGTCTGATTTAGATTTTAATAAAGAACAATGTAACACATAACCAAATAGATTAAATAGTTGCTCGCTCAAACTGTGTTTCATCAAAAGATATAAAGTGTTGAGTAAAGCAAGGGCTTTCTGATGGAATACATACAAGATCTGCTGCACACTAATCTTCCTCTTAGAGAGTCACAGAGCATATTACCATAAAACACTTTGGGAAGTTTCATGGGAAAGAAAACATTAATTCCAAATGATCTTTAGGAGAGTGTTTCTGTGGAACACAATTTGGTCAGACCTAGTGTAGCAAGTGATTTTATACCTAAATCTCTTATTTAAAAAAATTGAAAAATATGCCTACTGTGTTCCTAATGTTGAGGTACAGATATATTTAATTCTTTATAGATCACAACAATTTGTCTTTTAATGCCTTGGTTTACTTCTCATGTACAAAAGGCTTGCACATCGTGATGACTGCTTGGATAGGACACTTTATCCCCTTCTTATCAAGAAGCATTGGCTATGGACCAGAAAATGTTTTGTTTGTAAAATGTACACAGCCAGGTAAGTAATACCTATTTCTTTGAGAATTACTGGTTTTCAATAGTCAAGTACTTTGAATTCTTCGTATTTCAGTGTTTCTTATTTTGAATTGGAATGAGGACTTAGTCTTTGGGAATATAATAGAAATAGTTTTTCTAGTAGGTAAGTGCCACAAATTGGTAGGTTACTTTTAAGCAGGAAATGAGTTCTGTATAGTAAAAAACCAGAGCTGGGTCAGATTTTGGATGAATCAACACTCAGTGTCACATCAGGGAGCCATGTTGCCTTTTGTCTGCAGTTTCCAAAATCAGCCTCATTCACAGCTTCTTCATGAAAAAATAACAGCATCTCATATATACAATGAGGTCAAAATATGGTTTCATGAAATTTTTACTTAATGTGATACTTCACGTTTAGTTTGTGTAACTGGATCAGAATAAAAAAATTCAGAAGAAACAAGAATGATTGTGTATCAGATTTTTGAGAGGTTCTCCCCTCCCTTCCCTTCCCTTCCCAATAAGGCTTTTCTAAATGACTAGTAAGAAAACATGTTAAATCCGTTATCAAACTGGAAATCAGGCAATGTTAAAATATACAATGAGATGCAGATTCAAATAGACTGAAAAAGTCTTTCATCTTACCATGACCTAACATCTCAGAACAAAAAACAAAAGTATTGTTCAATGTTGCCCATATTCCCATTTGTAGACACTCTGTAACATTTTATCCTGAATTTCAGATAAAACACCTGGAGTTTTCAAATTGGCCAGGACTAATTTACCAATTAAAAAGATAAGTTACACAAAAAAGTTCATCAGGTCTACAGTATCTAGTATGTAACAGTTTTTCAAGATGGCCTATTACATTTTAACAGTTATTTGGAGGATAGGTAAGGGTATGTGTAGGATGCTTTTCACGTATGGATTTGTATTTTTCTCTACTTACCTTTAGTCTTTCAGAGAAACAGCATGCTGCAGGATTTCTGTTAGTTGTCCCTTTGCCTTGTAGAGTATTGGTAGTGATAGGACTGTTTCTATACACCTACAGAGCTTTATAAAGGATTACAGTGTATTAGGACAATAAAGCAATAGTTGGGGATGTTTACACATTACTGCAGGTCATAACATGTTAAAGCATGAGAAAGTTGGCTGTAAAGATGTACTTTATTTTTTTAATTACAGATGGGTGACGAACAATGACAGTTTTGCACCAGAGGACCCATGTTTCTTTTGTGATGTTTGCTTTCGGATGCTCCACTATGATTCAGAAGGCAACAAACTAGGAGAATTCCTTGCTTATCCTTATGTTGATCCTGGAACCTTTAATTAATAACAAAAAATGTACCTTGTGAAGTACCTGTCCCCTTGGATGGTTACTTTCTTTCTTGAACATGCCACTGAGTAACATAAATCACCTGAAACAATCGGCTAGCTACCCATACACCTGCAAAAGTGTAAATCACAGGTTTTGCTTTGTTTTATTTATAAATCACAGGTTTTTTTATAACGTTTGTTTAGAATTCTTTTAGTATTTATTCCAAAACTTGGTTTTTAGTGTATTTGCCCATTATTGTGTTTATTTACTAAGCTGTAGGAGTGCTTTATATATTTTGAATATAAATCCTGTCAGATTCAGGTATTCTGATTTTTGGCCATGCTGTGGCTTGCCTATTCATTCTGTGTCCAGGGTACTTTTTGCTAATCTGTAACTAGAAAAATTCAGTTAATGATACATCAAATGGTGGAAGTGTTTTGAAAATTCTTTGAAGAATGTGAGAGCTATACCTTTGTACCATCAAACTTCCAAGGTAAAGATCCTTCAAATATCTGTGATAAAAATGAGAAGAATAAAAGTAGATTTAACAAATACGGTATTAAGAATAGCTATTGTGTAATCTGATCCCACTGAGGGCTCTTTTGTAATATTAGGTTTTGGTTTTGGTAGAAGCTAGCAGGCACGCTAATCATTTTAATGGGACTCACTGTATGAATAATGAACGTAAAAAGATCTTGAGCATATATTCATACCTTCACAAAATAACATCTTTTTTAAAAGATTTTATTTATTCACGAGAAACATCTACAGAGAGAGGCAGAGGGAGAAGCAGGCCCCATGCAGGGAACCTAATGCGGGACTCGATCCCAGGACTCCTGGGCCAAAGGCAGGGGCTAAACTGCTGAGCTACCCAGGGATCCCGAAAGTAACATTTCAGTTGAAGATTCTTTATGAGAACTTTTTCAGTTTATTATTATGATTAGGAAAACAGATTTTGAGGCTTTTGGCTGGTTCAGTCGGTAGAGCATGCAACTCTTGATCTGGGGGTTTTAGGCCCCACATTGGGTGTAGAGATGACTTAAGAATAAAATCTTAAAATGGTAGATTTTATATAATGTGACCACTGGGACATGAGAAGTCAAGATCCTATGGATTGCCAGCTCTGGTTCACTCATATTTGTGCAGTAATACCCAGAATTATTTATGTAAAAACCAGGGTTTTTTGGCCCAGCTCTTCTTTTTTGGCCCTCTTTTCTTTCTTCTTTTTTGGCTCTCTCTGACAACCCTATTTATTCACTTCTCTCATTCTAGACAAAAGGCCAAAGATGAATTCCAAGGCCTAGATCATCACAGAAAAATTGTATCTATCTATATTGAAATGTTTTCCCAAAATCTTTTTTGGTGGGTAGTTTTGAAAAGATTGTTAAGAATGCTGTAAAATAGTTTTTTTTTAAATGTATCATTATTTAAATTCCACTTTCTCTTTCCTAGGTTATTTATTTAAATTCAACTGAGTACCACATTCCCTGGATGGCTAAGAACATTTACCATACTAATCAAAAACTGATGAAGCCTTTAAGAATGTATATTTAAAATATTGGCAGTGAAATGTTTAATGGACTTAAATACATGTCCAATTAAGTTGATTGGTGTGCAGAAGACAAGCACCTGTTTCTGGTATGTGTACTGATGGTCTTACTGATTCAGTAAATACACCAGAGGAGCAGTATAAGAAGAGGTGCCTCCCGTGGCTGGCTTATGCTACTAAATTTTTACTTTCGTGTTTCCAACGATGGTAAATTGAACAGATTAAAAATTCAGCTAGAAAACCATATTCGCCCAATTCCTGCTAGTTCCACAGGGAAAAAATGAATTTCTGCTTCATCTTTTTAAAAGATGTAGTGTATGAGAGCGAGCAAGGAGAGGGCCAGAGGGGGAGAGAGAATCCCAGGCAGAGTTCAGTCCCATGACGTGGAGGATCTTGACCTGAGCTGAAATCAAGAAATCCCTCCACTGACTGAACCACCCAGGTGCCCCTGCTTCCTTTATTTTTAAACTGCATTCCTTGTAGTTCTTGCATTAATATCCAAGGTCTGTTGATTTTTTTCCTCTCCAAGTTCTAGCTAGTTACCATGTAGTGTTCTGTTGGTTTCAGGTGTTTACTCGTATTCATTCCCATTTCAGATTCTCAAAACTGCAAATTCCAAAATGTGCACTGTCCTAACAGAAACATTAGTCCATGTGCAGTCATTTTAGTGGACAGAGACTGTCAATTAAAACATTACTGCTAGTGAAATTCTTATTTTATCATTTATTAATCTTATTCTAATTCTTAAGGGTAATTTTTCCACCAAAATTAAAAGGCTCAAAGATCTTTGTATTTTCATTTCCCCTTGTGAAATCTAGAGGAAGAAAGGCTAACCTGATTATGCCCAGAATTTGCCAATGTAGTGATTTAGGGATTTTATGGCTGTAAAATTCAATACTAAACAGGACTTATGTAATGAAGAAAAGCAAATATGAAAATATGGTAATCAATTTATCAGCTAATATGATAATCAACTTACAGTTAGAGAAAGGAGATTTTGGTATAGTAACGGATGAACATGCACAAAAATCAGTATTTAGAAAAGCAGTACCTGTTTCTTTAAATATCTTTCTCAGCTTTTGGTATCCTGTAAGGGTAATTTTTACCGTTTTTCCCCTACTCAAATCGTAATGTCTTTATTATCTCCAAGATTGGAGAATTACACAGCACAAATATGAAAACGTTTCTACCTATATAGCAGCTTCATTTCCTAAGGTTTGTAATTATGGGTTTGCTATTTCCAATAGATCATCCTTTCTCTGACCAATGGGACAAAATAAGGTGTTAGTGAAGCCCTCACAGAGCCCTGTAAAAGCCTTTGCTCTTATATAGGATTAGTTGGCAAACCTCATCTTGACCAGACCTCTTCAACCAGGTAAGTGTGTGTGTTGGTACACTATAATCAATGTCTCCACAAAAACTGGGTAAAATATCATCCTATTTGAAACTACAGGACATAACAGCAGGTTTAAGATAGTCAAGTTGTTTATACACTGTTTCTCCAGTTCAGAGGATACCGCTGAAATGTCTCCAAAGCAGCTAAGAAAGCTTTTCACAATTCTTTCTGCGGGGTCATGCATAACTTACTCTTTCAAATGTTATCTAGTGGTTTAACAAAAGCACAAAATAGATGGTTTACACATGCCAAAATTTTTTTTTCTTCTCTTTTGCTAAGTTACCTTAGTGACTTGTTCAGTGGAGTTTTGACCATACACACACAATTTAAAGATTTGCTCACTTTAAAGTGTTTATGACTTTATAGGAGTTCTGAGAGTGGTAATTACCTGTGAATCAGCTTATGACCAACAGAAAAATAGAAGGCCAATTATATTTTCACACTATATATAAATCAACTGTTTAGAGACAAGGCCAGCTCAAACAAACACATAAAAGTATCAGAGTGCCGTTCTCTGTATCTCTTGACGTTGAATATTCCTGTGGTTTCTCAGTAAAATTATATTGATCTGTTGGGTCACAGAATAAAAGAGGAGGGTGAACAAAAAATAACATTTTTAGCTTACTAGATTTAGTTACCCTGTCACCCCACAAGACAGTCTCTATACCGAGTTAACCAAGAAATTACTCCCTTGGAAGCAAATCCAGATTCCAAAAACACTTTTGTAAATAGCAAAGAATTAATTTACTAGTAGAGTTTGATAGAAAAATCCTTTAATCAAAACAAGTTTACAATGTTGACACTTATGGCTTAACTAGAATAAATCTGTCCAAATTTAAATTGTATTAAGGACCTGATATAATAGCAATAGTTCCCTCAAAACAGTGGGTCCTAGTTACATTTGTAAGACCTCTCAAAAAGCAAAAACTCCAATTATTGAAATAATTCAACTTTTCATCTATAGATGAAACCATTATCTGAGAGGTCAAAACATACAGTGCATGTCACATGCAAACACTGGTATTAAGCCTTTTCTCCATAATCATAGTTTCAAAACATGAGAAATGTCTTTTAGCTACTGAAAACCACCAACTGACCTAATAATCAAAATATCTTAGAAATGCTATCTGTTAAGTTACCCTTAACTTTTGTTAACCTTGGTTTTACCCTGATTTAGTCTATATATGAATACAGACTATCAAAGTACTTTACTTTTTCTAACTGCCTCGGAGCAAGCTATCTTTCTACTCCTTACAATTCTGTCACATGGAAGAGCTCTACATAATAAACCCTTCTGATATAGCCGTGTTTTCAAATAGGTTAGTTTTCTTATATAGTATTTATTTCTACTATTTTACTGCATAAGAATCATGGAATTTTTTTTCCAATTAAAAAAATACTTAGTAACTTCCTTAATGAGTGTGACTTTTTTAAAAATTCAGAAACATGAGACAGTTCTCAAAAATAAACTTTTATCATTCAGTAAGGATCTTATTAGATGATTTGAACCCTAAAGCCAGATTCATTCCTATACATACCTATTCTGCTTTCTATAGGAAAGCCATGTGACTTCACTGAATTCCCAGCCACAAAACTAAATTACCTTCAAAAGTTAACATGAGTTTTGTACCTTGTAGAATTGTCAGTTGGATATCTAGTCGTCATTACAAAAAGGCATACAGACCACAAATTGTTACAAAGCAGCAGGATAATGTAGCACAATGTAGACTGTGAGATTAAAATTAACTTTTGATAAAAGGAGTGAGTACTTGTATAGAAGTAACATTTTATCTACCATAAAAATGCATAACTTCTACAAAACCCACAAACAGTGAAAAGACAATCCGGTAAATCCAAGGTTTGTAAAAACTATGCACAAAACCCACAGTATTTGGGAAAAGAGGAAAGGTTTTATACAAGTAGCAGTTTTAAAAATGTAACTTTTTTCTACTATCAATTACACATTAACATACACACACTAATTGAAATTATGCTACAACCAAACGTCTGGAAAAGCAATTTAACATTTCCTAAATGGATTTTCCCTCACATTTACTGAATAATGTAGCTGTTAATACTGCACAAGTACAATTAGCAATAATGCTTAATTACTTTTAAACATATAGAAAGGGATTTCTCCCTCAAAACAAGTTTTTCAACATCAAAACCTATGCTTATAAAAATTTAAAACTTTCAGCAGTCTAAATATTTCAAATGAAAACCATTACAAACTTCTCAAATGTTCTTTATATTCCAGGTATGTCAACCTAATTATCTAGTGTAGAATCCTTCAGAGATATTTCAGTCTCTCTCTCTTCACTGGATGGCCTAAAGAAAGAAAGAAAGGTGTGTCAGTTGGGTCAAGGGCTTCTTCATGGGGGTCGGAAAACACATTAAATGCGTGCATCGTTTTCAAGCTCATGAGAATATTTTTTAAAATAATCTTGACTTATTTTTGTTCAACAAAAATTTTTTTTTAAAGATTTTATTTATTCACGATAGAGAGGCAGAGGGAGAAGCAGGCTCCACACTGGGAGCCCGATGCGGGACTCGATCCCGGGACTCCTGGATCACGCCCTGGGCCAAAGGCAGGCGCTGAACTGCTGAGCCACCGAGCCACCCTTTTTGTTCAAAATTTTATTTTACCATATTGTGTCTTCTTCCTAAAGTAATACTCAGATCAAGCAAAATAACTCAGGGAAGCATCATGGCCCAGGCCCCTTCCATCATTTCCAGCTTTAAAATGAATTCTCTTTAAAAAACATGGAAAGGTTAGATCTGGGATACCAATATATTACAAACCTTAATAAAGAGAGGGAATGACATAGACAAAGAAGATTTCCCTGAATTTCAGAATTAAAAGGGATGCTAGATTCCAAGTCCTTCAAATGTGTAGAACAAACCAAGACTTGGATAACTCCAGTTCAATAACCAGTTATTTAGAGACTATGATACAAAATAGCTTGTGATTCTAGATCTCACTTTTGTATTATCCTGTCACAATGCAAGAAAATAATGAATGTAAGTCACTATTAAAGCTATATCAGTGAAAGAAGTTCAAAGAATAACTTATTTTAAGCTGGATTCCTACTATCCAGCTCTATTCCCTTTGAATACAGGCAAGTTAATTGTAAATGATCAAGTTTTTTGGTTTTTTTGCCCTTTTGATTTTCATCTTGCTGAGTTCAGGAATTGAGTGATCAAAATATAATCCTTATATAAATAACCTTGGAACAGCAATGTGATTTAAAAATTAAAAATACACATGACCCATTAAAACATGTCCTCACTTTTTCTTACTGCTGGCCTCGTGGTTGTCTTTGCTTTCTTCACTGCTGTCTCCATTATGTTGTGGTTGATTACTGTCTTGAGCATCAGATCCTCCATTTAGAGTCTTTGAACCTTTAAAAGGGTACCAATGGAAAAACTGTTAGAGCTTCAAAGTTCTTTTAAGATGTCCTCTAAAGAGCCCAAATTTAAAGGAAAAAAAAATGGCCCTAAAGTTTTTAATAATTTCTATACCTTATTTAAAATTACACTGTAATCTTTTGAGTAGCTGAGGCACAGTAAGTAGCAGGGTTACTATATATAGATCTGTGGGGTGGGGGTGGGGGACTAAAGATTTTATTATTGTGAGCAAGACAGTGGGCACAAGCAGGGGCGCAGAGGCAGAGTAAGAGAAGAGAGAATCTCAAACAGACACTGGGCTGGATCTCACACACGGAGATCATGACCTGAGCCAAAATCAACCGTGGGACCCTCAACTGACTGAACCACCCAGGTAGAAACACAGGGGATTTTTAAACTGATCATTCCAATTCTTACAAAAATGTGTATCATAGTAAATTTTTATATTTCCTCATTTTAGGAAAAAAGTGTCAAAAGTGCTTTTCGTAATTAACATGAATTTGTGTCCTAAGTAAACGATGAGGTCATCCCTGTAAATCTTATTTCTAACAAATCTCTAAGGAGACCTTTATCATTCCCTCATAAGGAATAAAATATCCAACTCCTTTGAAATACTTGTTTCTATAATAAGCAGCTCCTAAAACCTTTAGTAACCTGGAACTGGGGGAACTGATAATGATACTATGGTTCTACTTTAAGAATCCATCACAGATATATCCTAAAATATTTGTGGTTGAAATAGCGTATCTGGAATTTGCTTCACAGAGAAATCTGATGAGGGTAAAAGAGAACAACGATCATGTATTGGTAATCACACAAGTTGAATAATGCAGACACTGGAAGTTCCTTTCTTACCTACTATTGTGTTAATTAGAAATTCTTCCTAATTTAAGTGAAAAATGAACAGCAACTGCTAAATTTAAGCTTAATGATAATGATTTAAACAGAAGCGCTCAGCCTTAGCTTTAGTTTTTCTAAATGCTTTAGGATACCTTAGACCCTAATGAAATCATGTGTCAAAGCCATTTTTTTAAAAGCAGTCCCAGCAAACAACTTACTACCACATACCTGTTTGTTCCTTTTCTAGCTTTTTGTTTGGCCCTTTCTTCCCTTGATCTTTGGTTTTATTTGCTTCCTCATGCTGTCTTTGTTCAGCGAGAGATTTATTCAGCACTTGTGTGATCACAGAATCTCCTTCACCAACCAAAAACATATTCTTAAACTTGTTATACAACATTGTAGACTTTTCCATGATAACCTGACTAACTTTGAATCGCCGTATCTGAGAAAACAAAATATACACTCAAAATTGTTTTCTTCATTGATTTTTAAACTGTTACTACTTCTTAACGACATGGTGATCAGGAAATTTTTAAAATCTGCACAACTCAAGATCACTTACTTTTTTCAGTGTTGTAATCATCTCTGTATGTTTCTGAGCTTGTTGCATTGTGACCTGAAGTGAAGCAAGTTCATCCAACGCCTCAATACATCTGTTCACATCCTTCATGACAAAACAGTAATTTCATAACTGTTAATTACCAAAACCTATATGCTCTATTCCTAAAGATTATTTTTAAAATCTCAAATAAGGCAGTACAAAAGACCAGTTATAGTCCCATTTCTCTTAAATTTACACATACTTATAAAATCAGGTGAGAAAATATGAAGCTATAAAAGCAGTGCTATAGTTTTAAATGAGGTATTAAAGACTTACAAGATTATCAATTTTGAGTGAATTTTTAATTTCAGCATGTATCCTTTGAAGTCGAGAATCCATTGATGTTTCTATAAATTAAAATGTGAAACACAGTAAATAGTTTTTCCAAAACCAGTATTTCTGTATAAATCTAATCAGCAAAACAATGACAAGATTTGATTTTTAAAAATGTTCTTCATAATCTGCCTAGTTCACTAGAAGTTATTTGCCATTTTTAGTATTTAGGAAGGCAACATTCATCATTTGAAGAAAAAATTCACCATCTAGCTGCACAGGGTTTCTAAAATAAGTAGCTTATATCCAGTTAATAAACCCCTCTACAACTGTTTCACCTTACAGGTTTTTTTTAAAAAAAGGAAAAACTATCGGAAACAATGAGATTTGTCAAAAAAAGGGGAAAATATCTAGGTTTTTGGCAATGTTACAAAAAAATGTGACCATTAGATAATGAGCAATGATAAAAAAGTAGGAGTCCTTAGCAGGTGAGCAGGGCACCTGATTATATTTAAAGTACAATGTATATAGAATCTGCTAGGGATTTGAAAAAAAATGCTTTTGTAGGATTTAAGAATATAAAATGATTTTAAAACCTATACACAAGAAATTGTGTAATTTCCTTTCCATGTATTATTTTATACATCTTAGAAAGTGAAATAACTAACCTCGCTTCTTCTCCACTTTCTTAACTTCTGGCTTCTTTCCTTCATCTTTATTCTGCCTATCAAATGTTAACACAAATATTTCAAAACATTGGAACTTTGTGACTGATTACCAAATGCCCACAATCCCTTATGTAAAAGTTAAAAGAATATTTAAAGATAGAAAGTCAACAGCCTAGATCACAAGGAATTGACTGTAATTCATAGAACTCTGGAATGCCACAGCATTAGTATTAGTTACTATCAACAAAAACACGTAAAAATTAACATGCTAAAATCTAATTTTTCCGTGGCATCACAAATAATTTTTACACTTGTCATGGTGAAATTTTTTTCCAATAATAAAATAGTGGTATTTAAAGACCCAATGTCAGGGTCAATGGACAGACTGACCATAATGGGAAAAGAACATCTATAAACATTTCATGAGTTCTGCATCACAACTGTTTTCTAAAGTAGCACATCAAAAACACACTAATTTTTCCCACATCTCCAAAAGGGTAGATAACTGGAGGGGTTAAGTTTCTAAGTAAAACAGAATATTCAAAGATAATACTATTATCATAAAATGGGGTTCTTTGGCCAGTATATCTAATTTAAACAACAGTCATTGACATTTACATACCATGTCACAAAAGAAAAGGTACCATTTTACTGCAGATCACAAAAATAAGCATTTAAAAATGAATTCTTAATTTCTAGTACCTTGGCTTTGAGTTCGGGCCCTATTATAAACCAATTGAAATAGACAAGAACAAAACAATATCTAAAAATCAGGTTTTTTTTTAAAAAAAAACTTTATTTTAAAATTTTGGTTACAGTTTCATTTTTGTTTTCTTAACAAGTCTACTGTTTAATCTCTCAGGATTAAAAAAAAAACAGTTATTAAGAATTCTAAAGAATTAAACAACAAAGGAATGTCAAGGGAAGGGCACAACTGCCCCATTCTCTGGGGTATAAGAGCTATTCCAGTTTAACACCTAGCTTCAAAACAAAATGAATTTTTATATTTTCTAAATGAAATAATGTACAACCACCATCTTCTAACTTTCAAACACAAAGCTTCATTTTAAGCTTGGTAAAAAACTTTTAACAGGAATGATGGCCGACCTTGGTATGTAGTGTGTACCTTACAGGAAATTTTTTTTTTAACAATCATAACACAGTAATAATGCCATTAATGAAGTCCTCAATTTAGAATCTGCAACATTCTTCCATCAAGGGGGGGGAGGGGGAAATTCAGTCCAATGAGTCTGTCTCAAGATCTTCATCTCTTGTTTGCTCCACTTGTATTCTCTTTTCAGTAACTGGATTAATGCTTTGAGCCCAAAATGAGATATATTTTTTATTACTGTAGATTACATGTTGTTTGGCTGGGAATACAATACAATAAACTTTATTTTGCATAATGCATTTCACACAAGCTGCATCTGAAATGCTTTACAGAGCAAAACTGTCCAAGTACAAAGTTTTGTAATAACAGGAGAAGGAAAGAAAACACAAATATTAGAATTTGAGAAAGTTACATTCGGAGGACATTCAAAAAAGAAACTGAAACACATAAAGATAACTTTGAGATACTGAAGAAGGGTTGGGCTAGATTTACTAAGCAATACTAATTTTATATCTTAATTTGGGGAGCACAATAAAGTTAAAAGCAACAAACAGTCCAACAACTTTTCAGTGAAAGGATAGAAAAGGATAGGTAACAAAAAATAACTTTAATATTTACAGAAATGGTCAAAGTCTAACAGAATACAGGGAGTAACACTTGAGTTTTAGATCAGTTTTTAAATTACTCCCCTAAAGCAGATGAAACTGCTTATATAATCATCCTCCAAGCAACTAAGAAAGCAGATAGTCAAACGCTGTATTTGTAGAGACTTTTGGCTTACAAATGTATCTTATAAGAAAAAGTACAAAATTACTCAAAGAATTCACTACTTATCATTAAGTTTGTCATAGTGACCTACAGCATGTTTTTAAAATCACCTCCATTAACCAAAAAAACAAAAACAAAAACACCAAGTTTAGTCAGAATAATGCAAGATACTTCACAAAATGCTTTTCAAAGAAAATTCAGAAGTGACAGTCTCAAGATAACTAGGAAAACATGTAATAAGCACATGAAGTGTAATCATCATCTCCAGTGCAATTTTCCTTCTAGTAAAATTACTTGAAAGAATAAAAGAGGAAAGAAATTCCCCATGATAAGTATATATTGTCTCCAAATACCAAAACTTAAATCAGCTTTGAACTTAATTTATATTGCGCACACCTAATGCAAACCCTGTCAGCCTTTAGATTTACTTTTAAGGGCCGCCTTGGGTTTCCAACTGTGTTTGTTATTTTTGCTAGTCTTTTGGGAGTGGCCTGCCAGTGGTGCATGACAAGTAAGGATATTTCATACTTTCTCCACCAACATATCACCACTCTTTCTGTAATACTTAAGTGAATAGTAGAGGGTGAGAACATTTTCAGCAAAGCCACAGTTCAAACTTATGTGCACTTTCTGTTTAAATTAAAAATAATTCACAGAGTGATTACCTCAGTGAATTTCATCCTCTTACTACTCAGCAAAGAATGAAGCCTGAAACATGATCATCATCATATACTGAAGACTTTTTTCTAAGACCTGGTAAAAGTCACTTCTCTAAAAGGCTTCATAAGGTCTGGAAAATGAATTTCTATCATTTCAAAATTTCATGCTAGCTTAAAAAGGAAATCAAAATTTAGAATAAAAAAATACTTACTGCTCAGTTTCCATCTGTTCCTCTTGCTTGCGTTTTCTATCTGCTGCTTCTTTCTCATGCTGGCCTTTCAGCATATTCCTTCTATGAGGAGTCTGAAAGTTCCTTCCACCTTTTCTCTTCTGTTTTGAGAATTAGGATGAATTTAATGAGTCAGTGACTAGTGCTCCTAGGATTACAGTCCTGGGAGAAAGCAGCAACTAGTTTTCTTAAGGAACAAATACTTAAGTTACTAGTTAAAAAAAAATTCCAGAATTGTACATTTTGCTATCTAAACTGAGCTCTCTCCCTTGATAACTCGGGGAATAAAATCTGTTTTCTACACTGCTATACTAAGTGATGTCCTCTGCTATTTGCCTCTACACTATAGTTCTGACTTCAGTACCTGTTTACTAACAAGTATATTGCTCAAGCTGTCCAATTTAAAATCTCTGACTTATAAAATAAATATTAAATTAGAAAAAAACAGGGCAGCCCTGGTGGCTCAGCGGTTTAGCGCCACCTTCAGCCCGGGGCGTGATCCTGGAGACCTGGGATCCAGTCACATGTCGGGCTCCTGGCGTGGGCCCTGCTTCTCCCTCTGCCTGTCTCTGCCTCTCTCTCTGTCTCTGTGTCTCTCATGAATAAATAAATAAAATCTTCAAAAAATAAATAAATTAGATAAAAACAAAAATATATACACAATACTTGTGTTCTTCTAAACAAAAAGATGTATAGCTTTAATCAAATTCCTAAACAACTGTAGCATTCAAATACACACTAATAAAATGTACACTAAATAGGCCTGAAGAGTGCTAAGAATTTCATTGTAGGGATCCCTGGGTGGCGCAGCGGTTTGGCGCCTTTGGCCCAGGGCGTGATCCTGGAGACCCGGGAACAAATCCCACATCGGGCTCCCAGTGCATGGAGCCTGCTTCTCCCTCTGCCTGTGTCTCTGCCTCTCTCTCTCTCTCTGTGACTATCATAAATAAATAAAAATTAAAAAAAAAAAAAAAAAAAGAATTTCATTGTAGTATATAATAAAAACCTATGTATAAATGCACCTCTTTTAGAACTGTCTTCACTGCACAGTCCATTTGGCTTAATTTCTACTTTTCTACATAGGTGGGTTACTAGAAGTTCATTATATAACATTTGATTTCCATACTATTATAATATCTAGAATGTACAATAAAGTTTCAAATATGCTTTTTAACACAGCTGATTCAAGTTTACCAAAGGTAGAAAAATTCAGTTTTAATCACATACTTTCAGACACTGAAAGCTTACTAGGTAAAAAAAATGACTATAAAAGCAGCTAAAAATAGAATATTTTATTTGATAAACATTGTACCTTTTCACTTTCTTGATCATCTCCTTCCTCTTCAGAATCAGAGGTTGATGTAACCCCTGTTTTAGGTAAATTTTTTCTTTTGGATTCAACTTCTTTCTTCCCCTCTTTTTTGTCTGGCTCTTTTCTTGGCTTATCTTCTTCCTTCTGGCCCTCTTCATCCTTTTTAAGCTGCTTTTTAGGTTGTTTTTCTTCTTGCCCCTTTTTCTTACTTTTGTCTTCTTCAGTTACCCTGTTTTAGAGAATACAGTAATGGAAAATGAATTTTTAGGTATCATTATTAGTTTTCTTTTAGAACCATACTCTCCCAACCAAGTAAGCATTTTGGAGGACAATAAGGCATAATTTTTCACTTAAAGACAAATTTAACATATGTTCTAGTAAAATATAATGTCTTTACTATCCAAATATAAAAGGAAAAGAACATTCTCTTCATATAAATTAGAAAATACAAAAATTACAGTGGCATGAAGGTAGTAATAAAAGTGATTTTTTTTCTTTGTTTTTCAGGGTTTTTGTAATGTTCTTTATTCACTGAAAAAAATACCTATTGTGGTCTTACATGCCAAGATAATTCTTCACTATGGGGATAGAGCAGTATGTAAGATGGGTGAGACACCTGGATCCTATATTCTACACAACTGTAAGAATTACATGTTTAAAAAGTACACAGATTGGGAAAAATACAGTTGCAGAAGTGAACTGCTTAAGATCAAATATGATCATTTGAGAATTCAAAGAAATACTCTGCAAAGTCAAAGCTCCCAAGTTACGCATACAATAGTAAAATATATGGCAATTAAGTATACCTAACAGTGAATTCACTAGCATTAAGCATTCCCATCACCAGTGGATTTACAGACATCACTAAGTCAAAACTATCAAAACTACTCAGTAAGCCTAATGCTACTATCAGATGATACTAATGCTACCTAGAGTACAGCAGAAAAAAAAAAATAGAAGTATTTATGGTACGATGATAAGCTCTAAGAGAATCAAATGATATCAATGCTAACCATTTTAGGATATAAAACATTCAACTAGGGCAATCCCATAAAAAAATACAACTTGAAGCTTGGAAAAGCTATTTAATGACAGTGTGTTAGCTCAAATAATTGGCCCAGTATTTCAGTTCCAAATCCACTGATTGCCTACCAGACAACTGCTTTCTTGTACCCTTAAGAGATTATTAAAAATTAGAAGAGAAAAAAAACTCACTTTTTAATCTCTTCAGAAATTTCTTTGTCACATAACCATCATTGGCTATGCTATTTTCAAATATCATATGGGTTTCCTCATTAATTTCTAATCAATAGAAGAAAAGGCATGCAAGTAAAATCATTTAAATCTTCTTCAATATTTCCACAAATGTGAATATTTTGATAGTTTAATGGAGATGGGAATACAGAGTCAAATACAGAAAGCATTTCCATGGCTCTCTAATAGATATTGAACAATTCCTTGCCCAAAGTATTATCCCCTCAATAGAAAGAAGCAGATATTAAAAATCCAAATACTCTCTGAACTAGCAAATCTGCTTCAGCAATGTATTCTAATATTATGTCTGCACATGTACAAGACATAAGACACCGTTTTTGAAAGGATATACCCATACATGAGACAGATCTTAAGAAACATACACAGTGGAATCCTGTGCAGCCATTTTTTTTGTTGCTGCTGTTGTTAAACATAAAGAAGTGTACGATAAAGTCATAAGAGATGGGGTTATTTCAAGGATTTTTGAACAATATTAAAGCAAACTTAACCATCAAGACTTGCTACAAACAAGTATTCTCCCTGTGGTCCTCCATACCACCTTTTGCGAAAAACAGACTTCTCCCTAGTGACAATTTCCCTTTTTAATAGGTCAAGGCACCATAGGAAACTATTTGTAAATAGTTAAAAAATATGTTAACAGAAGCAAAAACTAATGCAAATACAACTCCAAATATCTCAGTGGCTTGTATCAAATATTTCTTACTTTACATGAGGATTAGGAGATGGTTTCAGCTTTTCTGGGCTCTATTCCATTATCTTGTCATTTTAGGACTCACTGCAAAAAAGCTATCACTAACACATACATCCTGTTCTCATGGTGGAGAGCAAAACTTTAGGAAGCGCTTATATAGTTTGGCTCTGTACTCCACAGTTTGTGCTCAGATACACAGCTAAGAATAGCTATGGCTAATGCCCAACCTACATACAACATGAATGAGAAATTTTATAAGCTACTGCTATTTTGAGGCTGTCCATACATGCCTTTGCAAAACATTCATGGATACATAAAATTTATGTAAAAACTTAAAACATGTGACACTGACTTTGGGGCTGAAAACTCGAAAAACCTAATTTTTTTTATACAGTGGGCAAAACTGTTACCTGTGATAATGTGAAAGAAAATTCAGTGCCTTTAGGTGACGAGGCTTCAAGATAGAATGCTAGCATCTTCAGTGGGTTGTTATTAGGATATTAAAAGGACACTTCAAGAAAGAACGGAGTTTTTTTTTTTTTTTTTTTAAGAAAGGAGTTTTTATTTTTTTAATTTAATTTTTTTTAAAGAAAGGAGTTTTTAAAAATAGCAAATGACAAAAGAAGAACCTAAAAATTCCGTGCACTTCAGTGTTGAAAATTCCCACTGAATTTTCAAATTCAGAAAAAGACTGGGGTCAAAGATCCAATCAAAGAAAGGTATAAACTGGGGAGCCCTGGGTGGCTCAGTGGTTTAGCGCCACCTTCACCCAGGGGCATGATCCTGGAGTCCTGGGATTGAGTCCCAGGTCGGGCTTCCTGCACGGAGCCTGCTTCTCCCTCTGCCTGCCTGTGTCTCTGCCTCTCTCTCTCTGTCTCACTCATGAATAACTAAACTCTTAAAAAAAAAAAGGTATAAGCTACCAGCCTTTCCTAATTCAAATTGGACTACACTGGTCCTTCAGATGAACAGTTTCTAGGGAAGAGACTAAGGGTTTCTCAGGAAAACCTATAAATTCAAAGTGAATGTAAATTAAATATATAATCAGTATGTCTGAGGGGGGCGATGGGGAAAAAACAAATTTAAAAAAGCCAAGTCTGAGGAAAGTCCTATGGCCTTTCAAGGCCACTAGGCATGAAGCTGACTAAAATAACACACCATAAAGTATTATTATTACTGAAAGTAACATAGCCTCCATCAGGAGAAATTAACAGAGATCTAAAAAGGAAGCTTGGGTCCCCAACATCCTACAGCCTGAAAGTAGACACAATACTACCCAGTTGATGAGGGTAGTATTTTCCAATGACCTTTTCAGATGCAATAAGGATGATACTGAAAAGTAGAGAACTGTCACAGGATTAGCTAAAAGCCAGAGAGAAATGGTCTACCTTGACAGTCTCGGGAAAACTGGGGCCTAATCAAGGGAACCTTCCTTACACCTAAAATAGATCTCACAGTATTTTCCCAGAATTTTATATTTCTTAGGGATCAATGACTGCTGTAGGCCTCTTTTAAGCTTCTCCTTTCCAAATAAGAGCATAAGAGTTTGTATGGCTCCCTATCTCAGATCTAGGTATGTGATAAAGGGGAGAACGGAGCAAATAACTTGTGTTTTCGGTTCCTAAGTCTTCAGATCAAGGCCTTCTATCAATCATGAAATCCTAGACTTTATGTCTGATGCCATGATTAGATTAGGCAGGGAATGAGTGGGATTTGGTATGTTTAGAAAACAAACTCATCTGCGTGTACCTAATTTCTTAATTTCATTACAGTAGTTAAAACCATGTTGTAATTTTGTGCCACTATTTTTTTTTATTAAAGATTTTATTTATTTATTTACTCATAAAGGGGGGGGGTGCAAAGACAGGCAGAGGGAGGAGCAAGCTCCCCGCAGGGAGCCCAATGCGGGACTCGATCCTGAGACTGCGGGATCATGCCCTGAGCCAAAGGCAGAGCCACCAGACGTCCCTGTGCCAGTATTTTTGAGAATACTTTAAGAGCTAGCTTGTCAGTACAATTAAACTCTTCAAACATATTTAACTGAAAAGTACCAATGCTTCAGTGTTCTATAACTAAAATTTCCTATGTTTCAGTTTCAAAACACTGAAAATAAATCCCCTCTTAAATGACCAACTTGCTTGAGCCTTCTCTATAAAATCTTTACACACAATAGCTAAAATGGGTTTTTTTACCCTTTGTCTAAATGTATCTTTCCTTTCTGGTGAAGTTTCTACCCAGAAAAGCCACATAACAATAAGCCACATAAACAATATCCATCTGTGAAAAACAAAGGTGGCAAGAAAAAAACAAACATTACTTTGTTGATTAAGTAGTTACCATAAAATACTCTAAAATTTTAAATTCACATTATAAAAACTGTCTAATCTCTATACCGAATATGGGGCTTGAACTTACAACCCAAAGATCAAGAGTCATATGCTCTACAAACGGATCCAGCCAGGCTCCCATTAAAAGTATTGTTTTTAAAGATTTATTTGAAAGAGCACGCCTACAGAGGGTGGGATGGTCTCAAGCCATCAAGAGCAGAGCCAGGCAGGAAGCTCATTCTTACAACCACAAGATCACTACCTAACCAGTGGAAACTAAGAGTCAGACCCTTAACTGACTACAACACCCTGGCGCCCCTACCTGCCCCCACACACTTAGTAGTAGTCCTAAATTACTCTGAAGGAGCTAGTCAAGTTTCCTTAAACACACTATCTTGCCTAATTTCCCTATTACAGATTTTACCTTGTATTATCTAAGTACGTTTATATCCTGATATACCAAGAGGATGTCTTAATGAAATGATTTTTGTAAAGTAGGCACCAGGCCCAGCATGGAGCCCAATTCAGGGCTTGAACTCAGGACCCTGAGATCAAGATCTGAGTTGGAAACTTAACCGACTGAACCATGCAGCAGATGCTCTTGATTCCCCATTTTTACTTTTTTTTTTTTATACAACAAAAAACTTTTCAATAGTTTTCTCCCATAATTTTTAGAAACACAAAATAGTAACAGCAAATATCCTATAAAATAAAACTGGTATAAATACAGAGAGATTTATACTTAAATGCCTCATTCAGTGTATAACTAATTATACATTAAAAATAAACTCACATGTCAGTCTCTGAAGGACAGGGCTGTTTTACCATTTTGGGTCTGCCTCTTGGTTTTGGGATCTTGACTTCTGTAGCTAACATTTACAGGGAAAAACAAAATCAGTAACTACCATCTTTCAAGATGCAATTCTCACATATAAAGATTACAAATGATATATACTAAGAATATCAGTGATTTATTAAAGATATTATCATCTTAAGTTTTAAATATCATATCCCTCAATGATTCAAATGAGCAACAACAGAGTATTTAAAAGGGGGTAGATGAACAGAGTCATCTTCATTCCCTCCTTAGTATAGCTAAGAGGGTTTAGAAGAACATTCTTCATGGTTTCAACTGTACAATAGATAGTACTACTTATATTCAATTTTCATATACATATTAGAATAAGCGTATATTGTACATTCATATCTTTGAAAATCTGCATCAGAGTTCACCGAATTTCCTAACACCATTAATCTGATCCATTATCAAATTCCAAAAATAATGATAGAAACAAATCTCGGGATTTTTCTTTTCTGGGTATTACTGATCTTCCCCCATTTTCAAAGAATTCAATTATAGTTAGAAAAAGAACTGGTCCCATTTTGGTTAATTTTCTTTGTTTAACTTTGTATTAGAGGTATATCCTTCCAAAATATTTCCAATTTCCTGAATTAGGACAATACTTTCGACAGGCAATGCTGAAGACAGCTGCATACTATAAAGGTCCTGACACAAAGAATGCAATAATTTCCATTTGGAAAATTTATGCTTTCTACAGTAAGAGGTAAAATAAACCCATCATTCATGGAATATAACCTCACCACAGCCTCATGTGCCGCTATTAGGGGAAAATGTAAGAGAGATAAAACAGAAAATGAAAAAAAAGTCCCAAGCAATTATTTTAAATCTAAAATACTTGATCACACAAAGCAGAAACTATGTTTATCTCCTCTGAAGTTTATACATACATCATATATATATATATATATAAATCTATATATATAGGCTGCCTACCCACCTATTCCGAAGTATCTGAGGCACAACACTGTAATAAGAGTACTAACAAGCCAGAGATTTAAACATTAATAGTCCTACCTGCAGGTCGTCCTCTTTTAGGACTCACTTTTAGATTCACAGATGCTGTTGCTGTTGTCACTACTCCTGCCTCCTCAGTTTCTACTTGTTTTTCTGCCTGAATTACAAAGACTTAATTAATTTACTTAACAAGTAAATAGGCATTCCAAGTTTAATTCAACAGCAAAGATATGCCACCTTAAAGAATTTACAAATAAGCATAACTTGTACATGATTTTTCAACAGTGAACTCATCAGTGACATCCCCAAACACTGCTTATAACTCTAGTGAACATTATTTTTTAAACAATTTACTTCTTTGAGAGAAGAGTGGGAAGGCAGGGGAAAGGGTAGAAGGGAAAAAGAGGAGACAATTCCCAAGCAGATGCCCCACCGAGCGTGGAGTCACAGGTAGGACTTGATCTCATGCCCCTGAGATCATGACCTGAGTTTAAATCAAGAGCAACCACTTAACCAACCGTGCCACTCAGGGGCAAACAATTCTAACAGACTAAAAACATCACTTCTTAGAGATCCTCAACCTAAAAAAAATCATTTGTAAAAATAGAGCTAACATTCTTGATGCAAAATGGTGACTTAAGTATAATCAAACTTAGGGCAGCCCGAGTGGCTCAGCGGTTTAGCGCCGCCTTCAGCCCAGGGCGTGATCCTGGAGACCCAGGACTGAGTCCCACATCGGGCTCCCTGCATAGAGCCTGCTTCTCCCTCTGCCTCTGCCTGCCTCTGTCTCTCTCCTTGTGTCTCTCATGAATAAGTAAATAAAATCTTTTAAAAAAAAGTATAATCACACTTAATCCACACATTACTTATAAATGTACTTTTATCAAGTATCTCAAAATGCAAATAATACTTTACGTTGTGTACTTCTGAGAGAGAACCTAATATTCAAAGACAAGAAATTAAGCTAATATTTCTTATTCTTTTACTAATATGTTTTATTTTTGAACTGACATCTGTTCTTCTCTCGTTATTATTTTCCATAAAGAGTGATTTACTACAGTGGAGTAATAAATTCCAGTGACCCTTTGCAAACTAAAATGACCCCCAAAGAGACAAGAGCCCCAAATCAGAGTCATTTTAATTGATTAAAGCAGTAGAACAAAGGTTAAAACCACCAATTAAGAAAGGAAATGTAAACAACTGATCATAATTGAAATGGAAGGAAAGAGACAGTGTAGAAAGAGGATGGGAGGACCACTATGAGCTGCTTCCCTATAACCAATTATTTCAGCATTAACTAGATCAACAAAAATAAACGAATAAAAAGCATGTAAAAACATGCACAATCTATTATTGATAAAAAAAAAACTTTAAAATCTTTTTTTAAAAACGTTTTATTTATTTGATAAAGAGAGCATGAGTAGGGGGCAGGAGAAGAGGGAGACTCCCTGATCAGCAGGAGCCTGATAGGGGGGCTCTATCCCAGGACCTTGAGATTATAACATAAGCCAAAGGCAGACACTTAACCAACTGAGCCACCCAGGGTCCCCAAAAACTTAAAAATGCTCAGTATTGGTAAGGAAATAAAGAATCTTACTATTGATTACACCAATGATCAATTAAGTGGCAACACCTTCCTGAAAGGTTCTTTACAAATATGAGCACTTTAAAATACACAAATTTTCTGGGGGGGTATTATTTATTTGTGAGAGACCCACACAGAGAGAGAGGCAGAGACATAGGCAGAGGGAGAAGCAGGCTCCATGCAGGGAGCCCGATGTGGGACTCAATCCCAGGACTCCAGGATCACGCCCTGAGCCAAAGGCAGATGGCTCAACCACTGAGCTACCCAGGTGTCCCAAAACTATGCAAATTTTTGATTTAGCAATCCCACTTCTAAGAATGTATCCATTTTTTAATTTTAAACATGTTTGCTTTTATAGTTGGAAAATAATGCATATTCAAAGTATTTTTAAAAGTCAATAAACTCAACTAAGTTCACCTATGAATTGTTCTCAAGGAACATTAACAAAAATTGCTCCATTAAACATCAGCTAAGGTTCTATCTCTAAAATTTTAAACTTACAAACCACCTCTACACTCCTGCCCCAATCTTGATTCTCCTCTGGTGGGAAGCCAGGCATCTGTGTTTTCACCAAGCTCCCCAGGTATCAAAATTGAGAAGCCAAGACTGACAGCTCTTCTCATACAGAGGTGTTAAGAGGGCAAAATTCTCTAAAATTCAGTTCAAACTGATGAGTTAATGCAAAAAAAAAAAACAACGACGACAAAAAAAAACCCCCACAGTTCTTCATTTACACTTGCAATTTTTGGAAGTAAATCAAAACATTATGCAAGATAAAGGCAGAATGGGTCTTTTGGAGGAGACAGCAAGAAGAGTATCAATAATTAGTATCATAAATAAAAACTTAACACTAATACTGAATCAAAAAAACCAGCCCTACCATAGATATGTATTCTCCACTGTTAGAAAAATCAGGCAAGTCAAAAACATTCCTCATGAAAATAAAGTATTTCATCCACAGAAAAGATCATTATTTCAAATATACATACTTAAATCTTAAACACAGACTACAAATTTATTTCTTCTGTATTTATTTGATCTAAGACCTCTAACCCTTTGACACTTTTACTCCCCATTTATTACCCTCTTTCTTGTACTACTCTACTCTCCCTTCATGATCTTACCTAAAAGCACCCCACCACCAACCTCATAGGACTACATTATTCATATACAAGCCCTCCAGTTTTCTTGTTTTGCTACACCTGTCCCACAAATCTCTGTAAAACTCTACCTTTTCTGTTTTATTCGCTGCTACTGAGACCTGGGGGGGGGGGGGGGGGGGGGGGGCAGATATGATACAAACACTTATTCATTTTATGCAATCTCAGTTGAGATTTCAAAGCCATCCATTAATACCTTTATCCTGTTGTGTGTGCCCTCTTTCCTCACCAGCATTTCAATCCTTTCTTCTTGCCTTATATCATACATGCAGTCCTCCTCTGAACGGGATACTAAAGAGACTGAGGCTACATACATATCCCTTAATTCCCAATTCTCCCCAGAATTTTTATTTTTTTTTATTTTTTTATTTATTTTTTTTTTTTTTAAATTTTTATTTATTTATGATAGTCACACACACAGAGAGAGAGAGAGGCAGAGACACAGGCAGAGGGAGAAGAAGGCTCCATGCCGGGAGCCCGACGTGGGATTCGATCCCGGGTCTGCAGGATCACGCCCTGGGCCAAAGGCAGGCGCCAAACCGCTGCGCCACCCAGGGATCCCTCCCCAGAATTTTTAAATAACCTCCTCCATCCTTCTCTTTAATGTTAAAAAGATGAAATGTCCATCTCCTTCTTCCTGTTAAGTCTCGTCCTTCAAATGTGCCCCCCTCCTTTCTTTCATCCTGCATCTCCTTACTACAATTATTCCTATTTTCCACATCTTCAATCTTTCCCAGTTTTGCAAGGAACTGTTAGAGCCTTCATATTTTTTTCACTTGAAACCTTTCCTATAACCATGCAAATCCCTGTTGCTGCATTCTCTCTCCTTCCCTTCAAAGATTTCAAACATAATGTAACTTTAATATTGAACATTTTATTCTGCAACCCCCTTCATTTGCCCTTACCATTTGACTTTAAAGTATCCTGGGGGAGCCCCACTATCAAATATCTTCCAGGATCCTCTCTGTATCAGGACATTATTGACCATTTTCAAAAAATTCTTTCCTCCCTTGACATCTTCTCTTTTCACCTGATAGTTCATTCTCAGCCTTCACTCTACAAAGCAACCGCTCATCTCCATTATGTTCTCTCAGGATTCTAGTTTCTGCATTCTTGACCACCTCACCTCTTTGTCCTATCTTTATAGTAGTGACTACATCTTTTCACTTTTACCTTTTCCCCTTTTGATGTCAAAACTATGTATCTGCAGTCTAATTCCCCCAGATGTTTCACTTCCTCTTCCCCACCATGCCTCTGCTCCCAAACCAAGGCAACCTTGGGAGTCACCCTAGATTCCTCCGTCCCTTCACACACCTACTTCCAATCAACCATCAACGTTAACCCCTGCAGTTCTCTTAAATCCTATCTCTGAGTCTACAACACTAAAAAACCTGCCAGAAGGTCCCTTCCTCTCAATCTCATGCTAACTCCTTAGAAAAGCCTTTCATGACTTAATCACCAAGTCACTATCCTCTTTTAACTCTTATTTTATGTATTGTCTGTCTCAACAAAAAAAATACATGTTCAACGAAAAGAGACCTTATCTTCTATTACTGACTACTCCATGCTCTGCTTGCACCAGTGACATTAGTACTAAAATTCTGAATTAATCTGTGAACTTGTCTCACTAATCCAGTCTCCATCATTCACATTGCTTGAAATATAAGTGATTAAATGGCTCTCATCACTTCTCTAAGTTCAAGGTTAAATTTAAGGTATTGTACCATTTTCCCTCAAACTTTATGGTCTGGTAATACTGAGATGGAATGCTTAAAATGAAATTTTCTCTACACTTCTATATATACTATTCAGATTGCCTCACATGTTCTTCACGTCCCCTCCTTCATCTACCTGACAAGACTCTGCCATTATTAAAATCCTGTTAAAGTTATCATAGCTCCTTCCACATATCCCACAGGAAACAAAAAGCCACTATAATTATGTTTTTGTATATTACTTCCTCGTAAGATAACCGAAGCCTTAGTTTTCCTTGAATCTCTGGCGTATAATAGTCTGAGACATAAACAGGTTGTCAGAAACAGGTGATGACAAAACTTCATATAGGGAAGAAGAAACATTAGTTAAAGCAAGGGTGTACCTCCTCCTAAAATGTCACATATTCTCATTTCATGCAACAATTCTGCTAATAACATTAGAATGGACAATACTGACAGAGCAATTACTGTGTACCAGGATTTATTGTGGATATTTAATATGTGGTAACTCATTTCATCCTTTCAACAACCTTATCAGTATATGTTATTATCCATTTTACGGAGAAACCCTGAGGAAGTGTTGTTAACAGGAATGAAAACTGAGGCATTTTAATTCCTCTACCATTCAACTTATCTTTTTGTTTTGTTTTGTTTTGTTTTTTGTTTTTGACCATTCAACTTATCTTAAGGGTGCTATATCACTAGAAAAGAAACACAGATAACTTTCCTAAGTAAATATAAACTATCCTTTCAAAAAATTAATGACTTAGAGTAAAGGGCCAACTCTAAATTTAATAAGATTTCATTATCTCTTTCTCAATCTAAAATAAAAATTATTTTAAGATCCCTGTGGTTAAGCAGTAACATTACCTTTCTCTTTCTCCCTCTTCTGGCAGCTTTTGGAGTGGTTATGTCAATTGCTTTAGTCACATCCTGAAATTTGAAAAAAAAAAAAAATATATATATATATATATATACACACACACACACACACAAATGAAACTGAATAAATTATGTCAAGACTTAAAGCAAATTTCTTAAACTACAAATAATACCCATATTTCACTAGGTAAACTTGTTTTGCAACACTGAAATTTAAAATTATAAACATTCAAAGTCAACACTATCACTATAAAATGAAAGGAACAGCCAGTATCTTTGTCTAAAAAAAATAAAAAAAACTTACCCCTGTCAGATGAAATATAAAATTCATGCTTGCTAGTGCACAAGGAAATCTGTCTTTTTAAATTTATAAAACCACTTTTTTCTACAGTACAATCCTGAATTTTCGGGTTGTAAATTTTAAGAAGTGGGTGAGACTTTGGAGATCATCTAACAACCATTCCATGAGACCTGAAAAGACTCAGTATCCTCAACTCACAGATAATCAAATACAGAGATGGAAGCAAAGCTAGATTTTTAAAAATTCAGTTCAGGGACACCAGAGTGGCTCAGTGGTTGAGCGTCTGCCTTTGGCTCAGGTCATGATCCCAGGGTCCTGGGATCAAGTTCCTCATCAGGCTCCCCATAGGGAGCCTGCTTCTCCCTCTGTCTTATGTCTCTGCCTCTCTGTGTGTCTCCCATGAATGAATGAATAAATAATTTTTTTAAAAATGATTTTATTAATTTACTCACGAGAGACACACAGAGAGAAGAGTCAGAAACACAGGCAGAGGGAGAAGCAGGCTCCATGCAGGGAGCCTGACATGGGACTCGATCCCGGGTTTCCAGGATCACACCCTGGGCTGAAGGCGACGCTAAACCGCTGAGCCACCCGGGCTGCCCAATAAATAAAATCTTTAGGGATCCCTGGGTGGCGCAGCGGTTTGGCGCCTGCCTTTGGCCCAGGGCGCGATCCTGGAGACCCGGGATTGAATCCCACGTCGGGCTCCCGGTGCATGGAGCCTGCTTCTCCCTCTCCTTCTCCCTCTCCCTCTGCCTGTGTCTCTGCCTCTCTCTCTCTCTCTCTCTCTCACTGTGTGCCTATCATAAATAAATTTTTTTAAAAATTTAAATAAATAAATAAATAAATAAATAAAATCTTTAAAAAAATTCAGTTCAATATCTTTTCTAGTACCTCCCATCCCACAATACTTTGCTTTAAAAAAAATTCCTGGGATGCCTGGGTGGCTCAGTGGCTGATCATCTGCCTTTGGCTCAGGATGTGATACTCGGGTCCTGGGATCAAGTCCCACATCTGGCTCCCCACAGGGAGCCTGCTTCTCCCTCTGCCTGTGTCTCTGCCTCTCTCTGTGTGTGTCTCTCATGAATAAATAAATAAAATCTTAAAATAAAATAGAAATAAAAAAATAAATAAAAAAATTCCTAACAGTAACTCACTCTCCTATAGGTGGACCTCACATATTATAGAGCAAAGTAACTTCAAATAAAAATATCCATGCATTTTTTTGGTAAGTAATCTCTATTACCAATGTGGGGCTTAAACTTATGACCTGAAGATCAAGAGTCACATGCTCTATCTACTGAGCCAGTCAGGCGCTACAACATCCCTGCATCTTAAAAATGCAAAAATTATTTTACAATACAGCATTTAATATTCACACAAGGAAATAAGCCTTACAAATTTTCTTTCATTACTCAACTAGTTTAAATATTACTTTATTTTGCGATCAAATGACCAACCCATCTTACAACTTCCTCCTTACAACGAGTTTAGAATGCAAGAGAAATTAAACATACCTCATTGCTGGCTTTTTCTTCATGGTCAGTATCTTCCTTTGAAACACTTGTTTCTTTTTCTTCAACTTCAACATCAGATGATGCATTTGATTGTTTAGTTGATGCCTATAAACATTCAGGTCTATTAACTTCACAGAATAACATTTTATCCCAATTTAAAACTTTTCTACCCATGAAAAGATTCAAGAGCCTATTTACAAAAAAGTTATAAGAGCATTCTCATTTCTGTTCCACATGTATGCTTTTAACATACATAATTTTTTTAAAGTTTTAAATTCTACTTTTGTATTATTTTCTTTTAAAAGGTTTTATAAGGGGTTGTATTCCTAGAATTAAAGGTATACAAATTGTAAAGGATAGAACAGTGAGACAGATAGAAATGGAAGTATAATTACAAAGAATACCATTCTGATTTCCTGACCAATAAATATCAAACAAGATAGAACGTAACTTGATTTACAATAGCATTCTATTTATTCACTACTGACATATTCTAAAAAGAAACTTATTTACTCCAAGACACAGAGCTTTAGCAAAGGACATATATCACAGCTTTATTTAAAGACTTTGATCTAGATCTCATACTTAGTTTATTTAACATGCAGATTCCTGAGACATAAACTTAAGTGATTCTGATTTAAAAGGTACCGAGTGGGAGGCCACCAAACATCTTTTTATTCCCCCCATATTCGTGAATGGAAATTCAGTCAGGCAGCATTCATTCCTCTGGGTTCAGGATGGTGGTGAGAAGTAATCATTACTAAATTTTAAAAGTACCCTCAGGTGATAAGAAACTTACGCAGATGAACTACTAGGGGCCCAGAAAGATGAATAACAGAGGTTAACACATTACATACTAGGAGAGGGTAAGCACAGGTCTACAAAATGATAGTACTCCAAGTCCAAACTGTGCGTCTAATGATTTCCTTCTCAAGTCTAAACTGTAAACCCATTTCCTCTTTTGTAAAAAACCCATAAAATTATAAAGTCACAACAAAAAAAAAATAAAAATGCCCTCAAAATTACTTATATAAATTTCTGTAAATCACCATGGTCAGTTTTTTTGTTATATATGTTTGGGGATCACCGCTTTCCCCAATTCCTAGGAATGTGCCACTGGGGACCTGTTTGAGCCAGAACAGAGTACATCCCACCAGCATAACCTTTTACACTTTTGTTACGGGCAGAAAACTGCTAGGTTTCATGTATACAACATATTAAAAATTTCATTATATTTTGAAATGGAAAATCCCAAGCATATATGGTGAAAACTACATGGAGTTTAGTAGGTACACAGGAACAGAGAATAGGGTGAACATGTTGGGCTAGCAGGAGGATAAAAACGTTCTTGAAGGTGAAATCACAGGACAGATGATCAGAGTGAAGTTTTTTTTTTTTTTTAATTTTATTTCAGTTTGTAATTTTCTTTTTTTTTTAATTTTTTATTTATGATAGGCACACAGTGAGAGAGAGAGGCAGAGACACAGGCAGAGGGAGAAGCAGGCTCCATGCACCGGGAGCCCAACATGGGATTCGATCCCGGGTCTCCAGGATCGCGCCCTGGGCCAAAGGCAGGCGCTAAACCGCTCGCTGCACCACCCAGGGATCCCGATCAGAGTGAAGTTTTAGGAAAGATTAATTCAGTCTCTTTGGACTCCCATTCTACAATGGAGGCAACAATGATGGGAAACCATCTAGTCTTACATTCACACAATATTTAGTGAATACTTAATCCTGCCACACATATAGCAATACTAGGCACATACGACACATACAACTTATTTATTCATGGAGTTCATTATCTGTGGCAGTTAAGTACAGAGCAAATATGATATGGTATGATTAAACAAATTAAGTTTTGGGTGGTAATGAAGATATTTAGGATCATAATGCAGCCTTGGAGCCTCAATGTAAGATTTAAATTTCCAGGGAGAGTATCACCTGAAAAGTTATCAAAGTTGAGAAAAAGCACGGCACACGCAAAAACAGAAAAAAAAAAAAAAAAAAAAAAAAACAAGCACAGACATAAAAGTAGAAAGCTGTAGAATTTCTGGTTTGCTATCACCTTTAGATTTTACTACCTCAGTCTAGTTTATTTATTTATAAAAAAAAATTTAAGCTCTATGCCCAATGTGGGGCTTGAACTCACAACCCTAAGATCAAAAGTCACATGCTCAACAGACTACCAGTCAGGCACTCCTACTTCAGTCTAATTTAAATGAACAAAACCTCTGGACAAATGAAAAACATAAAACTGGAGGGTTCATTTAAAGCTGCTCTTCTAAACACCAAGAACATTTAAGTATAATTTGCATTGTGCTGTACTTCTGTAACAGATTTATCCCATGTGAGATTTGTATTCTAATACAATTTTATGGATTTAAAAATTAAAATGTTTAAGAAAAAAGTACATTCTTCAAATTATAAAACCTGAATTTAAGAAAACAGTATATATGGCTTCAAAGTCAATGATACATCAAACTACCAATCAGGACTTAAACAATTGAATATTTTTCTCAGTTTTCTGAGATCTGTTTAACCATGTAGGTAATATTTTCATCATTTCATCTAGATATGAAAAATCAAGGTTCAACCTCACAAGCACAATTTAATCTGAAATCCACAAGGCTCTTAATATTTATTTCCCTATGGCTATAATAGTGGTTATCACCCACCACTGAATAAATAATACTAAACTAAATTTTATGTAATACAACGCACCTGTTGACTTGAAAATTTCACTTTCGGATTATTATCAATCTCCCATAAACCTTCATTAAAGCCTTTTCGTTTATTTGGTTTGCCGTACTTTTCCTTGTTTTCTGAGTAAGGAAATATATCCTTTGGGCCTAAAAAAGCACTAAAAAAGGAGAAGGAGAAAAATATAAGTGCAAATCAATCTCAAATATATGTCATTAAATAGCACTGCCCTATGATGCAATTATAAACAATTCTTAACCCCAAATTCATTTAAAAAGTCTCACATAAAGGGTAGACACAAATAACTCATTAGACCTAAGTTCAGACACTTTTATTAAATTCAATCACAAGTTCCTAGAATCCATTCCTGTATTAAAAAAAACACTCAAGTTGCACAATGTGAATGTACTTAATGCCACTGTACACTTGAAAATGGTTAAAATGGTAAATTTTATGTATATAATAAAAAATACCCCAGAATGAACTGATAAAACTACATTTATCCATTAAAAATGCACTCCAAATATGATTTTATTTCAAAGTAATTTAGTAATTTAGTACAATACACAACTCATAAAACTATCGATAAGGTATAATACTCTATGTACATATACACAGGCTTTTGTAATAGAATGTGTTAAGGATTTTACCATATTCAATGAAGGAATGAGAGGTTATAACTGGTTCGTTTGTTCAATCATATATTCATTAAAGTCAGTCTTGTATTTGTGGTAGATACGCTCTATAAAGTCACCACAAACACTGAATTAGTAACAAACCACTGCCCCGCAGAAAATAAAGGGCAGGGTTCCTTTGAGCTTCTGGTCACATTTCGTCAACCAATCAATACATAATCTTGTTTTTTTCTGTGTGTTTCTGTTTTAAAGATACTTTAATTAATATGTTAGTGACCCATTAATATTAAACTCACAGTCAGCAACTTATATAAGACATACATACTTTCTCCATATAGCACAAAACTGCCTTCTTGTACTTAGGAATGCTAAAAAGCACTTCAGCACCATATTTGGGAACTATTACAAACTGCAAAACGACCAAGAAAGAAAAGCACAAAAATACATAAACTATAGCACTACATAAGACTGCAAAATAGGACAGCTGTTTACAGTATGAGAGCAAAACTAAGGCGACAAAGTATTGCCCTGGTCAGCTTCAGCTAAGAATGTGTGCATCAAATTATTCAAAAGTTTTACCATTTTGCTTGCCCATGAAGGCACCATGAGTACTGATCGGGGTGTTACCAATATATTTTTAGTGAGCAGACAAATGCACAAAAATGAAATCTGTAAATGATGAAACTGTGTGTAATTGGAGATAATCTCCAGGACAGACCCCTTATGTCAGTCTGTCCTGTGGATGTCTGTTAATTCTATAATGGAAGATGCACTGTATCTATGAGTTTTTTGGTTATGCTTCTTGATATACATGTATTCACCAAAAGGAAAAGGGAAAGCAGATTACTATTCATATCCTCTAAAATGTGCTATAATTTAAGATTATAAAATTATTATATATATTTAACAAATTCCTTATCTGGTGAAATTCTTTTAAGAATTTAGGACCTAATGACTACAGTTAACAGTCCAGTTAGAGTATTTTAAAAGGCTTTAGATTCTCCCTCTGCCTGTGTCTCTGCCTCTCTCTCTCTCTGTAACTATCATAAATAAATAAAAATTAAAAAAAAAAAAAAAAAAAAAAAGGGATCCCTGGGTGGCGCAGCGGTTTGGCGCCTGCCTTTGGCCCAGGGCGCGATCCTGGAGACCCAGGATCGAATCCCACATCGGGCTTCCGGTGCATGGAGCCTGCTTCTCCCTCTGCCTGTGTCTCTGCCTCTCTCTCTCTCTGTAACTATCATAAATAAATAAAAATTAAAAAAAATAAAAATAAAAAATAAAAGGCTTTAGGATAAAATTTTAATTAAAAAAGACAGTTCTATTTAAATATAACCAGCACATATAAAAATTAGCCTTATAATTTAAATTCTGTAATTTAGAATTCTCACTGTATATAGGTATTTTTAACAGTACATCGATTAAAGAACATTTGAATCATTATCTCATTTGATTCAGAAATTCAGCCTTTTATTAGGAATAATTCATTCCTACCCATGATCTCAAATTAGAAAAATTAACGCAGGGGCAGCCCCAGGGGCGCAGCGGTTTAGCACTGCCTGCAGGCCGGGGCCTGATCCTGGAGACCCAGGATGGAGTCCTACATCAGGCTCCCTGCATGGAGCCTGCTTCTTCCTCTGCCTGTGTGTCTGCCTCTCTCTCTCTCTCTCTGTCTCTATGAATAAATATTTTTTTAAAAAAAGAAAAACTAACGCATTTAGTTAAAAAAGTAAAGCAATTACTCCTACATAATGTTTCAAATTCCAACTAGATAACTTGAGTTAAATATCGATCAAAAACAAATATACTTCTAGTTAGAACAAAGCAATTTAACACAAATTCTCTCTCCCAAAACCTCACAAAAACAACTCAAGGCCAAAGACGAAAAGAAACACAATACCATCAGAAACTTAGAAACTGGAAAGAAAACAAAAAGTTGGATACTAAGCAGCAATGTACACAGCACCATCTCTTACAGTTCAAAATGCCCAAAGGGCTCAAAATTGGTGGAATCGGGAACTTCTCAAAGGGGAAGAGACCTTAAGTATTTAATAAAACTATAGAAAAATGTTTTAAAACTTCAAACAGAACATTTTTAGACGGGACTCTAAACTTAGAAGTTATTTAAAAGAGAAGACTGGGGGCCCTTGGGTGGCTCAGTTGGTTAAGTGCCTGCCTTCGGCTTTGATCATGATCTCAGGGTCCTGGGACTGAGCCCTGCATCAGGCTCCCTGTTCAGCAGGATTGGGGGAGGGTCTGCTTCTCTCTCTGCCTGCTACTCCCCCTGCTTGTTCTGTCAAATAATAGATAAAACCTAAAAAAAAAGAAAGAAAAAAAAAGAGAAGACTGATTCTACCACGATTTAGTGTACAAAGGTTTGACAGTTAAATTTACATGGATTATTTTTCTTTTCTCAAAACAGCCAGTTCTATGACAGCATGAGACTATAAAAATGACCATGCAAAGGGGCACCTAGGTGACCCAGTCAGTTAGATATCTGACTCTTGATTTTGGCTCAAGTCATGACTTCAGGTTCCTGTGAGCTCCATGTCAGGCTCCACACTCAGCAGGGAGTCTGCTTGAAGGTTCTCTTCCACTGTCCCTCCCCCTACCCGCTTGCCTAAAATAATGTTAAAAGAAAAAAAGACAAAGCAAGGCAATCTTAATTAACAATAGGAAAAACTGCGCAGCCCGGGTGGCACAGCGGTTTAGTGCCACCTTCAGTCCAGGGCCTGATCCCGGAGACCCAGGATCGAGTCCCACATCGGGCTCCCTGTATGGAGCCTGCTTCTCCCTCTGCCTGTGTCTCTGCCTCTGTGTGTCTCTCTCATGAATAAATTAAAACATTTTTTTTAAAAATGGGAAAAACGGGGATCCCTGGGTGGCGCAGCAGTTTAGCGCCTGCCTTTGGCCCAGGGCGTGATCCTGGAGACCCGGGATCGAATCCCATGTCGGGCTCCCGGTGCATGGAGCCTGCTTCTCCCTCTGCCTGTGTCTCTGCCTCTCCCTCTCACTGTGTGCCTATCATAAATAAAATAAAAATAAAATTTAAAAAAAAAATGGGAAAAACTATGATCGTTCCATAACTTAAAGTTGTCAAAACATTAAACTCTATTACTGACAATGAAAACACATTTAATAGTAAAACTAATACTTATTTAGTACACAGTAATTTAAAACATTATAAACATTCATATTCTTGAACATTATAAAATTCAAGAATAGTTTGAACAGTGCTTACCTCCTTCTGATCATGTAATTTATGTATGGAGTGAACATATTTCTTATGCCTTGGCGAACTGTCATACTCCTTTCTAAGTCTGATCAGCTTCCAACATTTTATCCTTTGCACGTTCAATGTTGTGAAATATCTTTAATGTTTTTTGTTGGCATCACTTCCTCTGAGACATCTTCATCCTTTTTATTATAACCACTTTCCTCATTTATGTTGATAAGCTTGCCTTCACTAAGCTCCTCTGGCTGCATATGCAGTCATGTGGCATGTCTACACTTGAAGGTTAGCTATTTATTTTACAACTCCATTTACATTCAGTTCAAATTTCACTTCTAGTGTTATTAATTTTTCTTTGCTGCACTTTCATCTTTGTTGGCCAATCCCCATATTGTTTTTTAAGTGTAACCTGAGTGGGTATGTCTCTGAGAGATAAAAAGGCAACACCACCACTGTACACTGTCATCTATGCATGAATTGAAAAATAGATACAGGGACGCCTGGGGGGTTCAGCAGTTGGGCATCTGCCTTCCACTCAAGGCGTGATCCTGGAGTCCCCAGGATCAAGTCCCACATCAGGCTCCCTGAATGGAGCCTGCTTCTCCTTCTGCCTATGTCTCTGCCTCTCCCTCTGTGTGTCTCTCATGAATACATAAGTAAAATCTTAAAAAAAAAAAAAAAAAAAACACTGACCAGTCACCAAAAGCCTTTGAAAAAAGGGACATGCTATCCATCTGTTATTTCTATTTTGGCTCGTGGACTGAAGAGCTATAGCAGCAAATTTTGTGGCTTATGCAACTACAGTTAATGTTCCAGGGTATATGAAATTTGAACCATGTTGTTGGGGAACTGGTGTTACTTAATTAAACCATGGTATCCAAAATTCTTGCATACTGGGCCTGTATCCTTCTCTCCTCTTCATGCTTTGACTTTAAAATCCTATTTTTATTAGATAATAATACTCCCATCCTTGCTTTTGTGACTATATTATATAGTTACTTGGTCTTTTCTTATTTGAGCTTTGTCTCACAAAGAATAACTAGATTATTAATCCAATCTGAAAGTCTTAGTAGAATTCTATTTCATATAATGTAATCATTTACATTTGGTCTTAACTCACACCACCTTGTTTTACATATATCTTTTGACTATCCTTGGGTAACTGTTAGTCTTACTTTAGCCAAACAGGTTTTTAAAAAATTCTCCCTCCGATCCTTCTTTAGATTCAAATTTCAAGCTCTACTTTCTTTTACTATTTCATTATGTTCACAGTATAGCTGACCCTTGAACAAAATGGGTTTGAACCACTTATGAAAGTGATTTATTTTTTTAACCACATTGTAAATGTATTTCTTAAATTTTATTTTCTCTAGTTTATTGTAAGCATACAGCACAAGATACACATAACATACAAAATATGTACTAATTAATTGTACATAAATAATTGTACATTAATTGTACAAGCCTTTAACCCCCATGTAGTTCAGGGGGTCAACTATGTAAGTCATTCTTAAATCTGCATCTTTATCAATATACCAAAATTTAAATATGCCTTTCCAAGGGAGAAAAACCTTTATAAATCTAAATAGTTCACATTATGTACAGGTTAAAAAATATTCAGACATGAAAAGATAGTATCATTAGTCATCAGCAAAATGCAAATCAAAACCACAAGATACTAACCACTAGATAGCTATAATAAAAAAGACAATCACACGTCCTAGCAAAGATACTGACAAATTAAAATTCTCATATATTGATGGTAGGAATGTTAAAATGATGTATGGCTGATTTAACAGTCTGGCAATTCCTGAAAGGATTAAACATTAAGTTATCACTTGACCCAGGAATTCCACTCCTACAGAAGTAAAACATGTCCATGCAAAAACTGGTACACACAAAACTTGGTATTATCCATAACAGCCAAAAGTAAAACAACCCAAATGTCTATACATTGATGAATGGATAAATAAAATATGGTAGATTAATACAATGGAATATTTGGCAATAAAAGTAATGAACTATAACATGATACAATTCAGATTAATCTTGAAAACATGCCAAATGAGAAAAGCCAGTCATTAAAGACCACATGTTATACAGTTCCATTCACAGGAAATGCTCAGAACAAGCAAATCGGTTAGTGACTGCCTATGGTAAAAGAGGAGACAGAACTGGGGAGAAATGGCAAGTATCTGCAAATGGGTACAGGGTTTCTTTCTGGCACAATGAAAAGGTTTTACAATTGTGCAAATGGCTGCGCTGCTCTGGTTATATGAAGCTGTACTATATTGTACTTTATTATTTTTTTTTTAAGATTTTTTATTTGAGGGCAGCCCTGGTGGCTGAGCAGTTTAGCGCCACCTTCAGCCCAGGGTGTGAGCCTGGAGACCCAGGATCTAGTCCCACGTGGGCTCCTGCGTGGAGCCTGCTTCTCCCTCTGCCTGTGTCTCTGTGTCTCTCATGAATAAATAAATAAAATATTTTAAAAATAAAGATTATTTGAGAGAGAGAGAGAGCACGTGCACAAGCACAAGCCCCAGGGGAGTGGCAGTGGGACAGGGAGAAGTAGGCTCTCCCCACTGAGCAGGGAGCTGATGCGGGGCTCTCAATCCCAGGACCATGGGATCATGACCTGAGCCAAAGGCAGGCTCTTAACTGACTGAGCTACCCAGGTGCCCCTGAATTTTACACTTAAGTGAATTGTTTGAGATATGCATTATATGTTAATAAAGCTGTTGAAAATATTCTTCAGTGAATACCACATCCTACCAAACAATAATGATCCACCATTTTACCAACTATAAACAGCTATTATTTCAGCCTTTTTAGTTATATATATATGCACATACTAATTTGTAATTTAGATGTACGTGCTACATAGCCATCCATACTTTTTCAAATTAAAATGAACATCTCTTCATGGCAATAATTCCTAACAGCTACATACTATTTCACTAAATGGCTATCTCAAAATTGACTTGTTTATTGTTGGACTTTCTGTAACAAATTTTCTATTATAAAATAATGCAGCCATAATAAATAGAATACTGCTCAATCTTTGCACCTTTCTTCATAACATAGAAGCAGAACTGCTGGGTCAAAGGATGTATGTTCAAAACTAAGGAACCCCTTAATGAGACTCAAAAAACCATGGAGGAAGAAAGAAGAATCCTCCCACATCCTCATCATAAAAGAAAAAAAAAAAAAGATAATTATGGAACAGGATGAAGGTATTAGCTATTACCATAGTACCATAGTGGTGATCATATTGTAATATATAAATGTATCAAACTGTGGTTCTCATACTGCAACATATAAATGTATCAAATCAATATACACTTTAATCTTGTACATTTTTTTTATTTATTTATGTGTGCCTGAGCAGCAAGTGAGGAGAGGAACAGAGGGAGAGCAGATTCTGTGCTCAGCTCCAGAGCCTGACATGGGGCTCTATCTCATGGAATATCTACCCTGATCATGACCTGAGCCAAAAATCAAGAGTCAGACACTCAACCAACTGAGCCACTCAGATGCCCCAAACTTCTACGATATTATGTCTATTATGGGCAGCCCAGGAGGCTCAGAGGTTTAGTGCCGCCTTCAGCCCAGGGCGTGATCCTGGAGATCTGGGATCGAGTCCCACGTTGGGCTCCCTGCATGAAGTCTGCTTCTCCCTCTGCCTGTACCTCTGCTTTTCTCTCTCTCTCTCTCTCTCTCTCTCTCTCTCTCTCAGTGTCTCTAATGAGTGAATAAATAAAATTTATTTATTTAATTATTAAAATAAATTTTAATTAGGTCTATTTTAATTAAAAAAAAAAAAAGAGCACATGGCCAGGTGCCCATGCACACATACACAGAATCCTCCCTGGGAATGCAATCCCACAGGTTTCATGAAGAGAGTGCTTAGACAGCCATCACTAGTCCCCAAGGGCACAAGATGATGTGGCTATGGCTCTGATTCATTCTTCAAAGCAGCTCATTTTAAAATGACCTACCAAAACAATAAATAAATAAAAGTTTTCAAATTAAGATTTAAAAAATATAATAACCTACAAACCTAAAAGAAAATACATCAAAACATTAACAGGTTTGGTAGTCATTTCTAAAAAATAGAAATAAAATTTTTTTTCCCTTTATAGAAACTATCCTAATTTTTTTTTTAATTTTAACAATGAAAAGATATATGTTAATTCAGAGTAACCTATCAAATCCAAAGGTGGAAAGGAACTTAGGTACTACCTAAACCCTCATTGTAAGATTAGAAAACTTAAGACCAGAAGGGTTAACTCATTCAAGCAAGGTTATCTAGCTATTAAATAGCAGAGCCTCAACTTTGTACAGTATTCCTTAAGAAGGTTCAGGGTTTCCTTTAATCACTGTAATACAGGCTCTGAAACATCTACTAAAATACTGATCCCATATCTATCAATCTATCTATACACACACACACACACATATATATATATATATATAAACTCTGACTTTAAATACCACTGTCCTCACCCTTAAGAATCAAGGCTGATATAAAATGTCCTAAGAGAATAGCAAATCGTTAACAGTCAGCCCGTGAACAACATGAGGTCTTGGGGTGCTGATCCCCCCCCCAAATCATCAAAAATCACAAATAACTTCGACTCTCCCCAAACTTAACTACTTAGCCTACTGGTGACCAGAAGATGTACTGATAACTCAATCAACACATATTTTGTATGTGACATGTATTATATGCCATATTCTGACAATAAAATAAGCTAGGAAATCTGAAACATTATTTTAAAAAATCATAAAGAGAAAATACATTTACAGTACTATAAAAAATTCACACATAAGTAAATTTGCACAGTTCAAATCCATGTTGTTGGCCCCTGAACAACAGAAGCTTCCCTCATCAGCTCAATTACCACACACCTGGAACTTTCTACCTTTAAAGCAAACGAGAAGGGACGCCTGCCTGGGTGGCTCAGCAGTTGAGCATCTGTCTTTGGCTCAGGGCGTGATCCCAGGGTCCCGGGATCGATGGGAGTCCCACATCGGCTCCCTGCAGGGAGCCTGCTTCTCCCCTCTGCCTGTGTCTCTTCTCATGAATAAATAAAATCTTTAAATAAAATAAAATAAAGCAAACCAGAACTCCTATGTAAAAACCAGGAAAGATTAACAGAGATGAAGACACAAAGCTCAAAATTTTAGTATATGTGCTGCCGAAGCAAGCACTACAAAGCTCAAAATTAATTTAACTGTTGTCAAGTAATACCAATGAACAGAAAGCCCTACCTCTGAAAACATTGATTCTAACTTGGTGCTTCATTTCTTCATTATTTGATCACAAAATACAAAATATGCTGTTTTTATAAAAGCATACATTCTTTCTAACAGCAAATGATTCAAGAGACAACTGAATATATACCTATGTGCCATGAGCCTGCTGGAATAGAGATGAATAAACAGTTCCTGTCCTCATTATTTGGTATAAGGCTTATGAGAAACTATACCATGTAAAGTCCCATACCAACACACACAGTTAGTTATGGCTAGAATACAAAAGTTGTATACAAGAAGCAAAGAAAATAAAATCCCACCCTATGATTATTTCTTTATTCTTTTCTTGTTGGACAGGTTATACAAAAAAACTGCTACCTCCCCATTCATCCTCATTACCAAAACTCTGTATCAGGCAGGTTCTAAAACAGCCTGTGGTAGATATTTTTGAAGTTCCTAGAACTGAGCATCTAACCTCTTTGTATTAAGACAAATCCAATAAGGAAATAAATTCAACAAAATACCATCTTCATTAAATTTTCTAAATTTTAGAGATAGACCTGAGTATTTCCTCAGTAAGCAATAGCAGTCAGCAAAACTCGAATTGCATTTCGAACAATTTAACACTATAAGTACTTGTCTTTAAAAATAATATGCTAAGGGCAGCCTGGGTGGCTCAGTGGTTTAGCACTGCCTTCAGCCCAGAGTGTAATCCTGGAGACCCAGGATCAAGTCCCACATCAGGATCCCTGCATGGAGCCTGCTTCTCTCTTTGCCTGTGTCTCTGCCTTTCTCTCATGAATAAATAAATAAAATCTTTTTAAAAAATAATAATAATATGCTAACGTAATCTTTAGTAGCTGACACTTATCAATACATACAAAGCACTGTTCTAAGCCATTTTTCATGTAGTATCTTGTTTACAACCCAAAATTCTGAGGTAAATATTCCCATTTTACAAATAAGAAAAGGACACAAGACTAAGTAACCTGCCTAAAGTCATCTAGCAGGTAAATAGCAGCCAGAATTCATAAACAGTCTTCTGATTTAATTGTCTTAAATACTGTATAAATGTTGGTTAATGGACAGCAAATTCATAATCAACAAATGATTTTATCTAGGGCATACACTTTCAACTATCATCAAATATTTAACAACTGGTATGCATCAGGCACTTAACTAAATGATGACAAACAAGATAGACAAAGGTCCCTGCTCTCTAAGCTCTTCATTTGTGGGTGAAGGAAAGATGAAAAAAAATTTCAGTCATCATAGCAATCAAGGAAATAAGTATAACAAAGAGGATGTGAGCTAAGATCTGAAAGCATTTCCAAAAAAAAAAAAAAAAAAAAGCAAGGACCTGAGAAAAGTAGATTTCTGAAGTGAAAAAATGTGATGAGGTTGGAGAAGTAATAAACATAGGCTAATTTATACAGGGTCTTAATAAACAGTATTTACAGACAAATTTGAGGGTTCTGTTCGTTGGTAACGCTAATTAGGAAGCCACTGGAAAAAAAAAAAAAAAAAAGGAAGCCACTGAAGATTTCTGGCCTGGGAAATTTTAAGATCTGACTAGGATATGAAGATTGCTTTGACTATACATGAAGCATCAAACTGAGGCCAAGATAGGGTTAGGACAATTTTTATAAGAGTAATTGTGGCATGGGCTGAAGTTGCAGTAGAGGAGATAAAGAACGGACAGATCATAATGCACTTTAAAAGAATATAACTTGCTGGGTGAGGACACATGGGGAGGAAGGGGAAAGACTATAATATGTAATTAAAGATAATGCCACAACTTGGCTCCAGCAAAGCACTGGGTCCTTGTCAGTCTCATATACTAAGAATCTGTCTTGAATGATAGTTTTAAGATACCTAGCAGATGGTCACACTTGGTATACATAAGGGCTCATTGTTGTCTAATATTTCAAAACTCGATTACTGGATGAACTTAACTGGGAATGTCATAAAAGACTAGGAAAAACCAAGGTTTCTAGGTCAGAGCAAGAATGAAGCTCCAAAAAGATTCTGCATTAATTCACATTTTAAAATACCTTTTAGGGATCCCTGGGTGGCGCAGCGGTTTAGCGCCTGCCTTTGGCCCAGGGCGCGATCCTGGAGACCCGGGATCGAATCCCACATCGGGCTTCCGGTGCATGGAGCCTGCTTCTCCCTCTGCCTATGTCTCTGCCTCTCTCTCTCTCTCTGTGACTATCATAAATAAATAAAAATTTAAAAAAAAATAAAAATACCTTTTAAAAAACCTTAATCTAGGGATCCCTGGGTGGCGCAGCGGTTTAGCACCTGCCTTTGACCCAGGGCGCGATCCTGGAGACCCGGGATCGAATCCCACATCGGGCTCCCGGTGCATGGAGCCTGCTTCTCCCTCTGCCTGTGTCTCTGCCTCTCTCTCTATCATGAATAAATAAATGAAATCTTTAAAAAAAAAAAAAAACTTAATCTATAAATCAGTTATGAAGAAGTATAGTTTTACAAATTGCCATTTCTTCTCCCATGTTCTTCCTTTCCCTTATCCCTAACTATAGGCTGTTGGAATAAAGCGGGTGTGTGTGTGTGTGTGTGTGCGCGCGCACGCGCGCGCAAGTCACCAGACCAATGCAGATACAGCAACACTGCCTTTCCAAAGATAAGTGGTATACCTATGACAGCACAAAGGCACAAAATATCACAAGTTGAATTGAAAATTTATTATTAGCTTAATTTTATTTTTTTTCAAGATTTTATTTACTTATTCATGGAGACAGAGACAGAGACAGAGAGATACAGAGACACAGGCAGACAGAGAAGCAGGCTCCATGCAGGGAGCCTGACATGGGACTGGTTCCCGGGACTCTAGGATCACGCCCTGGACTGAAGGCGGTGCTAAACCGCTGAGCCACCCAGGTGGCCCTATTAGCTTAATTTTAAAGTTATATTCTAAATCCACAAATATATTCTGATTTCTTGAACATTAATAATCATTATCTTCATTAATCACTCAATACCATTATTTCGTTATTAACCAATGTTTAATGAACCAAACAATGTTTAATGAAAGTTTGGTTACTTGGTTTTTGTTTTAAAATTTACAGATATTTTCGGGATCCCTGGGTGGCGCAGCGGTTTAGCGCCTGCCTTTGGCCCAGGGCGCGATCCTGGAGACCCAGGACCGAATCCCACGTCGGGCTCCCGGTGCATGGAGCCTGCTTCTCCCTCTGCCTGTGTCTCTGCCTCTCTCTCTCTCTCTCTTTCTCTCTGTGACTATCATAGATAAATAAAAATTAAAAAATAAATAAAATAAAATTTACAGATATTTTCAATGTAAAAATCTTCATTTTTAAGTGCTGAGGGATGGTATTGTAATTCCTCTAAATACAATATAAAAATAAACTGTGTCCTATGAAGCTACAGGGATACATAGGAAATTATATAAAACCTGTCCCATTTCAGAGAAATCAAATTTTAAAAATTCTAAACTGGGATCCCTGGGTGGCTCAGTGGCTTAGCGCCTGCCTTTGGCCCAGGGCGCGATCCTGGAGTCCCAGGATCGAGTCCCACATCGGGCTCCCTGCATGGAGCCTGCTTCTCCCTCTGCCTGTGTCTCTGCCTCTCTCCCTCTCTGTGTCTTTCATGAATAAATAAAATCTTTAAAAAAATAAATAAAAATTTTTAAAAACTAAAAGAAAAAAATTCTAATCTTACAAAACTGAAAAATTCTAAGGAATGTCTACTTACATTACTACAGTGTTTCCCAACTTCACATGCATCAGAATCATCTGGAAAGCTTGTTAAAACAGACTGCTGGGCCCCACACCCCAGTTTCTTTTTTTTTAAAGATTTTATTTATTCATTCATGGGAGCCACAGAGAGAAAGAGGGGCAGAGGGAGAAACAGGCTCCTCACAGGGAGCCCGATGTGGGACTCGATCCTGGGTCTCCAGGGTCACGCCCCAGGCCGAAGCTGGCACTACACCACCGAGCCACCCGGGCTGCCCAACACACTCCAGTTTCTGATTCAGTAATTGTGAGGTGGGGTCCTAGAATTCGCAGGCCTAAAATTCCCATGTGATGCTAGTGCAGCTTGACCTAGTACCACACTTGGTAAACTGCTATTTCATTACACATACACAAATTTTTCATCAGAGATACCTTTTCCTATTAAGTTTATGGGAGTTTTTTAAATGATAGATTACCCTATTGAGTTATAAATTCATCATTTCTTACAAAACCTAAGTTTTTATATGTAGGATTTACCTAAACTAATTATGAAGGCCAACTCTATGAAGGCCAATCCAATTCTAGACTCAAAACTGTATTTAAAAAAAAAAAAATCATGTGGCATTATAGAATACCATTAATATGAAATGTCCAAAATTGGCAAATATACACAGTGGTTGTCTAATTTTTAGGGGAGGAGGGAATGGAGAATAATTGCTAATGGATATGAAAATAAATGTACTAAAGTCCACTGAATTACATACTTTAAACAAGTGAACCTTTATGATGAAAGCTTCATCTCAATAAAGCTGTTAAAAAAAATTATGTGAAAGTTCATACAATAACTAAGCAACATTAAACCAAATGTTGCAATTGTAGACACCGTTAGGACCACATAATTCTAATTAGAGTATCACCAACTTTGTTTGTCCTGGTCCAAGGTTAACAAGCCTACTTTACCAAAATTACTGCAAGTTTTAAACTTCAAGTCCAAAATCATGAACAAAATATATGAACAGTACTTATAAGACTGTTAAATTATAGATATGTAGAGTATCATATACCAAAATCAATGCAATAGGCCTTGGAGTAGTCCTATGCACCCAGAAGTACCAATTCAACAATAGTCGATAATTTTTGAAAAATTAATTTGCACTACCAAATTGTTCCTCGGACCATATATCCACCAGGGGCAGAATAGTCACAGTGACTCTCAGGACTGCCTAAATACACACAAGAGATAACTATCGCAGATTTCTTCTCACTCTTCCCCTAATATACCATTTGTGTGGCTAATATCACAAAGTCTAAAACGGGGTTCAAGGCTGTCCTTATGAAAAGCATTTATTATACTAAGTATCAATACCAAATACCCTGTCAAGAACTTTCTTTACATACTTCCATCTATCAGCCATTCTCTTGGTTGCTGAGGATCCATATACATCCCCCTTTCAAGATTAAGGAAACATCTATTCCAATAAAAGTTAAGCCAGCAGCATCTAATTTTTCTGCCTTAAAAATAAAATTTAAAAGGGAAACTTGAAGACTTTCTAAAGTTCAAAGATGATCTTTAAGTTTCCCTATCATTACTCTATTACTTTCTCTTTGAAATAATCTCTACTTGTTTTTCATTTTATGCTCAATGACCCTGCTGAATTAACTGATTTGCCTTTAGAGCTAAAAGGACTTACGTCTCATGAGTTCCAAAAAAGAAAATGGGTAGTTTGTTTGTGGGTGGTTTTACAGCTCCATCAGGAACTTCATCTACCTAAAAGAAAGATCAGAGAAATTAAAATCTTTTAAATCACACACATCTCAACACACCAGAATAAAGAACAAGACATCCAAAAAGGATCTGATAAAAGTAGACCAATTCTATAGGTCATAATCCCTATCCCAGTTCAGAAACCCAAGAAGCTCTTAAACCCAAAATATTTCTCAAAATTCAATTGACGGCAAAACCTGGACTGACACTGAAACTATTTCGTCATTACTTTTATTCATCAGTGTTTCTACTGATGCTTATCTGCAAAAATATTGTTAGATTACTATTTGCCATTCTTGAAGACCCTATACCAAAAGCAAAATATATACCATATGTACCATCATTACCTTTAAAAATCCTCAAATTCAGAATTTTAAACATATCTGACCCTGAGCTTTTCAGATAAGGGAGCTGAACCTGTAAAAAATCCTAAATGATATTTCTGCAGGGAAGCTATACAAATATCAGAGTAACACAAAAGCAGACATTAACCAAAGTTTCAAGTATTATTTCTTAGTTTGAAACACGTATTCTGGAAAGACCTTACACCTACAAGGCTGACTCTCATGAAGATCTGTTCCTTTTCATTTCTCTCTCAAGTGTTCTAAGTAAGCAACAAAGAAAGTATCAGCTGCTATTATGTCTAACATATCTGTAATACTTGTTAGTGTCCCTTAACAACAAAGGGAAAGCAGACCTCAAGGGTAAAGCCATCAGGCAGTAACATCAAGCCAGAATTTAATATTTCTGGTTTTTCATTGCTTAAACTTCATAATAACATTTCTATGTCATAACCGTCCTAATTTCAAAGACATTTTAAAAACTCAGTTAGCTTTGTTAGAAAAGGAGCAGACCATTTGAGGACCTATTATGCTCTGTATGCCTTACTTTGTTGAAGAGGACTGTGAAAGCGGTTTGACTGGCAGTCCGACGGTTTCAGACATCAACAGAATCATTGTCACCTAACACTCTTAGGGACTTTAATTTCCTCACCTATACCATCATCATACTGGTCATTTCATTTCAACCTCATGAGAAGGCCCCCCAAAACTGTGAAAATCCTTCAGAGCCCTTAAGATAAGGGATATTTTCTGTCAACCTAGTTCATATGCTTCTTTCTTCTAGCAAACAGTTTTTTTTTTTTTTTTTAAGATTTTATTTATTTATTCATGAGAGACATAGAGAGAGAGAGGCAGAGACACAGGCAGAGGGAGAAGCAGGCTCCATGCAGGGAGCCTGACGTGGGACTAGATCCCAGGTCTCCAGGATCAGACCCTGGGCTGAAGGTGGCGCTAAACCACTGAGCCACCTGGGCTGCCCCTAGCAAACAGTTCTAAATGTACAGTACCTACCGAGTTTAATAAACGTCAGGCAATTTTTTAAAAGCTGACTGTAAAAACAATTATTAAGGATACAGGATTACAAGAACATGAAAAACTTAAAAATTAATCAAGTTTGGAATATGGAGCCAAAAAATAGTAACATCAAAGTATGGACAATTGTCACCTTCACAGATGAAACCTTAAACACCCTACCCTTTCTAAAGCAAAGACATAATTTTTTAGGATCAGAGAAGACAGAATAAGGAATATAGTTCTTGAACACAGTATCAAACCAAATTCACCTGCTTCTAAGAAAAAAAGGAGAAAAGAGACAAAAATTTCCCATTCCCACCCAAGTGAACTTGTTGAATATAGAACCTTTTAAATAAAGAAGGGAAATATTCTGGCCTTCCTAAGGCTACTTATTTTGCTTTTAGCAGTACCAACTCCATCATCTAACCCAATGAAGCGTGTGGAGAGGACAACTTGTAAGAAAAGTAAATAACTCTTTAAACATTTTCATTTGGCTTTTAATTGTAGTGTAGCATTGAAATGTGAATACAAATACACACTAAAGGCTCAGATTTCAACACCTCAAAATAAATAAGGATGTTAAAACCATTAAAAAAATATCTTGGAGGGAACTTAAACCTGGACTTAAACCAGTTTCCCTCTCCTCTATTCAAACATGAAATAGTGTTTTATAAGTACACGATTACATACTAAGGACTGGGTGGCATGACGAAATTCAGTTTGTCTATTGCCCTTAAGAAGCTTACAATCTAAAAAAAAAAAAAAAAGCTTATACTCTATCTGGAAATTGAGGCATGCACTTAAGAATTAAAATGTGATCACAAAAGAAGAGTGTCAAATACAAATATATAGATTAAGAATTTTGAGTAAGGATTGTTCAAGGTAAGACTGGTGAAAGGCAGACTTGACAGACTGGGGCTAGGGGGTAGATCTTTCCAGGTTTAGGAAGGAAACCTGTAAGCAAGAACTGGATTGGGGGGGGGGGGGGGGAATCAAGAAACAGTGAACATTTTATACTTGGACAGCAGTCAGCAAACATACTACATGATTCTCTGTAACCAACGGGTATGTTTTCTCCCAGTTGACATAATTAAAACTACAGTATTTAATTGTTTTTAAGAAATACACTCCTCAAAGAGTAGATTAATGAAAATCACAACTTTAGAATATCAAGTTTACATTTAAAAAAGATGTGGAGCATTCTAATCCAATGGATCGCAACATCTTTTTGATTCTATCATGATCTTAGAACCTGAGTCCTACCATAAGCTAACAAAAGGACCTTTTTTTTCTGAAAATGGCGCTTAGGTATTAGTCTCTATTTTTAAAAGTCACAAAAAATCCTGGGCCTTAATTTCCTCTCTGTACCACTAGATGTGAACCTAGGAATCTGGGTGTACTGCTCCTTTGCCTATGGGAAACAAAGAGGTAAAACAACTTCTTCAAGGTCATAAGCCAAACTTCACTAACACAAATGTGAAAATAAATTTACAAAAAACTTCGTGTAAAATTTTCAATAATATCCAGTCCTAAATCTCCATTAAAAAAGCAAATCCAGAAGGCCTCATCAAATACAAAACATAAAAAAAAAAAATCCCTATGCATCCAATTTAATCACACCTTTGACATCCAAGAGTCTGCATAAACTCCAGTGAGATAACTCTGCATTTCACTCGAAATTTTAAAGATTTCAATGTTTCATTAAACAGTAAACATAAAAAAAAAATCCAATCTTGATTATTTTCACCTACAATGGAACATTAACTGGCATCACGTTTAAATATTTCCTATTAAGAAAACCTGCCCAAGTCTGTCGAAAACCATAAGGAAACGGTTAAGTAGAAACACCTGGCTTTTTACAATTCCACGGGAGATCCCTGGGCAAAAAGCTAAAACGAAAGGTTGCCAGTGAGACCACAGGAGGGGGGGGGGGGGGGGGCAGAAAGGCCACGGGAACAAAATTGAGAGACGGGGTAGGAAGTAGGCCCCCGAGGAAGGTAGCGCCGCTCAACGCGGAGGCTAAAAATCACTTACCCGAGCTGGCCAATGAGGGTAACCTTTCATCTTGGCGAAGATGAGGTCTCCAGGTTTGAAATCGCGAGTCATGTTTCGGGGGCGAGGCCGGGGGTCCGCAGCCGGGAGGAGGCGCGGCGCGCGGCCGGCGCGGGGATGCCGAGGGGGCGGCGGAGCCCAGGCGCCCGGGGCGGCGGGGGGGGGGGGGGGGGGGATGCCTCCGGGCGTCCGCGCGCCTGCGAGGGAGAGCACCGAGGGCGGTTAAGGCTCCGAAACCCGAAGGGAGGGGCCGCCCGGGGAGGGGAGGGGGAGGGGGAGGGGAGGGCGGCGGGAGGGGGTGGGGGTGGGAGGCTGAGGGGCGGCCGCCTCCGCTCCTCCCCCGGCGCGCGGCCTCCGCAGCCCAGGAGCTGCCCCTGCGGGCCGCGCCAGGTCCCCCGCTCGACGACCGCGAGGCCGCCGCCACCTGAGGCAGGGATGCTGCTCGGCCCCCAGTGCCCTCCCTCCCGCCCCATCTTCCCTCCGGCTTCTTCCTCCGGGCGTCAGCCCCAAGCGGGAGGAGGGGGGGCCCGGGGAGAGGAAGAAAAGATGGCACGGGGAAGGGGCGCCCGCCTCCCCCGGCCCGCCTCCCGACGGCCGCAGCCCCCCCGCTCCCGGGCGCTCCCGGCCCGGCCCGGCCCCGGCCCCGGCGCCGGCCCCGGCCCCGCTACCGCCCGCAGCGAGGCCACAGAGGGGGGGCGGGGCGAGTCCCCGCCGCCCGCTCACCTGCCGGGGCGGCGGGCGCGGAGGCTGCGGTGGCGGGCCGGCCGCCTCTGCCGCGTCCACGCAAGCCACCTGCGCCACCAGCTGCCGCAGAGGCGTCTCAACGGCTCCGAATCGCAACCGCCGCCGCCGCCGCCGCCGCCGCCGCCGTCGCTGCGCTGCTCCCGCGCGGCTCCCGCTCGGCGCCCGCTAGCACTGGGGCGGCACCAACTGCTCGCCCGCGGAGGGGGGACGACGCGGCGGCGGCCCGGGGCGTGTGGCTCGGAAGCGGAGCTCCGGAAGGCGCTGGAGCCCCAGGTCGGCTGGGGCCCCGGAGTTACCGGCAGGCGGGGAGGCAGACGGGGGCGCGGGAACAAAGCCGTGGGCGACAACAGCTGGGCCCGCGGCGGCTCCCCCTGCGGTGCGCAGAGTGGACGGGCCCGGCCCGCCCCTGCTGGCTGCCCTGCGTGTGTGTATTTGTATGTGTACTGTATGTAAAAGGCGGGGAGGGAGGAAACGATTGTTGTGGACGGGCTTTGGGGGCGGGTATCCGGGCCTCCAGCCCTTGGCTGCGTGTTAGGGAGAACCTGGCAGCCTAAGCTGCGTGTTCTTGCATCGTTTCCCAGGGTGGGGAGGCTTTAATGCTGCACTTGCGCGGTTTGCACCATCCATCCAAAAAAGAACTGTACAAAAACCCATAGATGAAATCGGAGCATGAGGCTGATGCAGGGTGTGCAGCTCGTAGGCCTCTTACACCTCGCCGAATGGGCCTTACAGTCGCCTCTTCCTTGAAACTGTAAAATGAGAAAAACCGTGTCTTTTCTTTTAAATGCAAAGCACCAAGAACTATGGAGAAAACTGCAATCCTAACGAATGCAAAATGTGAAGGGAAGAAAACAATGACAGGAAAGCATAAGACTCTCAAATAGGATGTGGGTTTGGGCCCGTACTAAATCTTAGCTGCATCTCAATGGTGTTTCTTTAGTAGAATGGTAGCCGAGGAGTGGTAAAGTGTAGAGCTGTTGCTAAACCTCACGCGTTTTAACTCTTAAAAGACTCTTCAAGGGCTTTCTAAAATTATTTCTTTTTTTTTTTTTTTTGATCCTTTGGCCAATATATTTTTTTTAAGACGTCGTTGGTAACATGACCAGCTTTTTAACGTGAATCGATATTTTGATATTTTTACCAGAACTGTGTCACTAGAATTGTCTAATTTTGCTTAACCATTAGCATTCACTCAGGTTCCCAATACATGTAGTAAATAAAAAGGCATTTTGAAAATTAATAAATTAATCCTAAGTTTTATTTCATGCTTCATTGACACCCTCCCCCCCCCCCCAAAGTACCTACTGTGTATCAGGCATTTTTAGGCTCTGGAATACAACCATGACAGAAAAGCACAAATACTTCCTGTCTAAAACAGAACAAAAATGGGAAAAAGCTTAAGAATATTAAAATATATGAATAATGACATGTAGCTCATACTCCCTTAAATGAACTCACAACTGGGAATAAAATCAGGGAAAGCTTTATTAAAGTAGGTAAAAATCAAGAAGAATATTTTGAAAGAGATACACACTTCCCTAAAAGGAATGAAGATATCCCAATGCAAATTGTCCTGCAGGGAATTTCCAGAGACTATATCACACCTCTGCAACAGGCAGAGGGTTCCAAATGTTGCAAAAAGAGTAATTGACTGGCAGGGAAGAGCGAAAGGTTAAAGAACGGCCTTGAGGCTTCTCATCCTGAATGAGTTTGATACGATGCATGCTAGGGAGCCACTAAAGGTTGCTGAGCAAGAAAGTAAAGATGATTCTTTAAAAAGTTATTCTTGCTTGCTACAAAGTAGACGGCGGTAGAAAGAGGTTGGAGGTTACTGTTGTACTCCCAAAGTGACCTATTTCTAGATGAGACTGGTGGCTGAAAAAGGCAAGAAAGTGAACAGCTAAGTACACAAAGGAATGATTACCAGGCATTTGCCATAAATTGGGCACAGGAAAAGTGGAGAAAGATGTGTTGAAGAGAATTCCAAGACACTGAGTAGGAGAGACCAAGATGCCTTGGTCTCTCCAGCTACCATTTCTTGCACACCTCCTTTGTTCGAAGCCTCTTAGGTCTTTGCAATTCCAAGTATGGTCCAGGGCCCAGCAGCATGGGTTACACCTCCCCAGATTTGCTGAATCATAATCTGCATTTTAACAAGACCCCCAGGTGATTCTTATGCATATTCAAATTTGAGAGACTTGCGGTGGAGGTTGCTACAGGAACCTTAAACCAAGTAGGGAAAACACGTTGAGCAGATCAATTATAATTAATATTAAAAGAGAACTTTTTATTAGTGCTAAATGATGGAACAAGAGAAAAAGGAGTGGTTACTGTGAGTGGCGGGATGGTCCTCAGAAAAGACATGAAAATAGAGGGAAAATGGAAAAGCATTGAGTTTCAGTGCTAAAGGTAAATATAGAAAGTACAAACTTAGCTCTTGGTGTCTTTCAGTTTGGCAATTTCAATTTGTGATAGTCTATAGACAGCTAGCGATACCCTTGAAACAATAAGTCAGGGCAAAGCAGGTGGTAGTTTAAGCCTCCAGAGAACAAAAGCCCAGGATCCCTGGGAGCAGCAGTTCGGAATGGGAGGGAAAGGAAGAATGGAGAGGGAGGAGGGGGGGTTGCACTCTGCAGAGCTAGTTGGAGAGCTTTTCTGAACTGGGAGCCTGTGCCCCTCCCCAACTGCGCTTGATGCACCCCACCCCCATACTCAGTCTTCTTGGGGAGGGGGGAGGAAAAGTACAGCAAGATGGAGATTTAAGGGCAGTGAGAAAGTCGTCAGAGAATCTAATTTCCAAAACAAATGAAGCAAGGGGGTGGAGGAGGGAGGAGGTGAGGCGTGGAAGGAGATCTAAATGAACTGAAGAAGTAATCTGATTTACATTCTCTCGTTTTTTATCAGGGTGCTCCTGTCCCCATTTTACAGATGAGGAAACAGGCTCACAGAAGTTCAGCAACTTGCCCCAAATCACACATCTAGTCCAGCAGCCAAGACAATGTTCCGGGTCCACACCACCTCTAGGTGGAGCAGGGGGCCAGGAGTGCTGGAGACCCAGGAGCCTTTAATTTTTTTTTTTTTTTTTTTTTTTTTTTTATGATAGTCGCACAGAGAGAGAGAGAGAGAGAGAGGCAGAGGGAGAAGCAGGCTCCATGCAGGGAGCCCGACGAGGGATTCGATCCCGGGTCTCCAGGATCGTGCCCTGGGCCAAAGGCATGCACTAAACCGCTGCGCCACCCAGGGATCCCCCCAGGAGCCTTTAATTAGTAGAAGATGCTGGAAAGAAAAGCAGCCAGCACTCACCCTTCCACCTAACGTCTTTGGACTAGAAAGTATTTCCAGCTTCAAATTTCCTAACAACCTTCCTCTACCCCAGCATGTCCCTACCACCTGCCCATTCTATTGAACTCCTAGTTTTAAGAGCCTCAACCCCAAAATCACCTCCAGAAAGGCTTCTGACCTCATCTTACTGTGGCATAATTTCTTATTTACAATCCTTCAGAATAATATTTAAACTACTTAGGGACGCCCAGGTGGCTTAGCTGTTGAGCATTTGCCTTTGGCTCAGGGTGTGATCCTGGGATCCTGGGATCCAGTCTTGCATCAGTCTCCCTGCATGGACCCTGCTGCTCCTTCTGCCTATTTCTCTGCCTCTGTGTGTGTGTGTCTCTTAGGAATGAATAAATTAAAAAATATTTTAAAAGGGGGTGGGGAGGGACACCTGGGTGGCTCAAAGGTTAAATGTCTACCTTGGGCCCAGGGCATGATCCTGGAGTCCCAGGATCCAGTCCTGCATCAGGCTTCCTGCATGGAGCCTGCTTCTCCCTCTGCCTGTGTCTCTGCCTCTCTCTCTGCGTCTCTCATGAATGAATAAATAAAAATCTTAAAAAATAAATTAACTGCTTAGAAAGAGGCACCATCTTAATTATCAGTGCCTGGCATTTAGCGGGCACTAAATAAAATTTTTCTCAATAAATATTTGTTGAATAAGAGGAAGGGACAAGTGAAAAACTCTGTAGTTGGGATCCCTGGGTGGCTCAGCGATTTAGCACCTGTCTTTGGCCCAGGTCATGATCCTGAAGTCCTGGGATCAAGTCCCACATAGGCTCCCTGCATGGAGCCTGCTTCTACCTCTGCCTGTGTCTCTGCCTCTCTCTGTCTCATGAATAAATAAATAAAATCTTAAAAAAAAAAAAAAGAAAACCTCTCTAGTCCCTTAGAGAAAACATAGACACTTTACAAGACATTTGTTTTTGTTTTGACTTTGTGAATTTTTGTGTACTTAAAGGATAACCCTTTAAAAAGCACTAGCAGGGATCCCTGGGTGGCGCAGCGGTTTGGCACCTGCCTTTGGCCCAGGGCGCGATCCTGGAGACCCGGGATCGAATCCCACATCAGGCTCCCGGTGCATGGAGCCTGCTTCTCCCTCTGCCTGTGTCTCTGCCTCCCTCTCTCTCTCTGTGTGACTATCATAAATAAATAAATAAAAAATAAATAAATAAAAAGCACTAGCATGTTTTCATCACCTCAAATACATTCATTTGATAGTTTTAATGGAAATCTTTCTAAATGAGATTTGATATCTATCCCCCAAATTAAGTAATGATAATCCCTTCCTTCACATCTTTACATTGAATATACATAAGTCCCTCCCTTAATGTGCAGTATTTATAACTTAAACTTGGGAGTATGGACCCAAATTACTGAACTTTTCTTGTGTGTGATACTTCAAGCTTCGTAATGGGGAAGTTAGCAAGAATATGGGGAAGATAAAGGGCATTGATCAAAGAGCTGGTTCAGTCGGGGATGTCACAAATCTGGTCTAAGCCTAGCTTCCCCTCGCTTCTCTTAGCTTCAATAAGCATTTGGAATTTGGGCCTTTTGGACAGGGGAAAGCAATCTCTCCTGGTTTCTGAGACAGCGTAGATACACCACTGAGCTGGTTTACCAAGGGGTAGAGAAGAGTAATTCTCAGACACATGGGATAAGAGAAACCTTATCGAGTCTGAGTGCTCTTTAGGACAGTTGTCAAGAAGCTAGGCCAGGACAGGGATGGACAGTTGACCTGTGAGTGATGTCGCTGCCTATTCTGAAGGCTGCCAAGACTGTGTGTTATTTAAGTGGAATTTTTAAAATCACTGCACGACCTCCTCTATAATCACTTCTCATCTCAGGAACTTGGTGTGCTTCTTCCTTAGCTCTCCACATCCATTGTCAACTAAGGCTTCTCTCATCCCATATGTCTGTGAACCATGCTCCTCTTTATTCTTCTCACAAGGAACACAAGGAACAGTCCTTGTGTCTTTTTTCTTTTTTCATCCTCTTCTTTCTTGTATGTTCTTCCTCATTTTCCTGCACCCTCTCACCTTCTGAGTTGGGTAACTGAGAAGGATAGCTTTGAAAATGGAATGATCACTTCTTCTGGTCAACGGGCCTAGCAAATGTGGTATCTTATTATCTTTGTGCCTTTGGTTCTTCTGAAGTGGAGAAATAAGTAGTGATCGTCAATGGTTAGGAATTGTAAGAGGGAGGGGATGGGATGCCTATAAAGTGGCAACACTAGGGAGATATTCACAGGGATGGAGTAGTTCTGTATCTTGATAATGGTAATTGTGGCAGAAATTTATCCATGTGACAAAAATTGCATAGAACATACACAATGTACCAATGTCGATTTCCTGGTTTTGTCATTGTACTATAGTTGGTTAAGATGTAAACATTAGAGGAAATGGGTGAAAGGTTATACAGGACCTTTCTGTATTATTTTTGCAATTTCCTGTGAATCTAGAAATATTTCAAAGTAAAGGTGAAAAAAAAACCAGGTATATATAGAAGGTTCAAGAGAACTTTTTTGTTTAAGGCAAGGAAAATCTGTTTGTGTTTATAGGTATTAGGAAATTTGGAATAGGGCTAGGATAAGGAGAGAAACACAATATTTGTAGTGCCTGTATGTGTGTGTGTATGTGAGTGTGTGTGACACATGTCTCCTACAATGCTTTCCTTTTTTTCTTCTGCATGAACATGAATATCTCCCTACTGCTACCACCACTTTATAGTCATCCCAACCCTTTACCCCTTGCAATTCCTAACCGATGGCAATCACTAATCATTTCTCTATCCCTATTATTTTGTTATTTCATTATATATATGGAATCATGGAGTATGTGATCTTTGCAGATGGGCTTTTCCCCTCATCTTAATGCTTTATAACCCATTAAAAATTTTTTGAGAGATTTTATTTAGTTATTTATTTAGTTATTTATTTGAGAGAAAGAATGAGCATGAGCAGGAGGAGGGGCAGAGGGAGAGGGAGATACAGACTCCCCACTGAGCAGGGAGACCTGTGATATGGGGCTCAATCCCAGGACACTGAGATCATGACTAAACCTAAAGTCAGATGCTTAAGGGATTGAGTCATCTGGGTGCCCGACCTAAGTTTCTCTGCATATCAGAAGTTCATTACTTTTAGGGATGCCTGAGTGGCTCAGCGGTTGAGCATCTGCCTTTGGCTCAAGGTGTGATCCTGGGGTCCCAGGATCAAGTCCCACATCAGGCTCCCTGCATGGAGCCTGCTTCCCCCTCTGCCTGTGTCTCTGCCTCTCTCTCTCTCTCTCTCTCTCTGTGTGTGTCTCTCATTAATAAATAAATAAAATCTTACAAAAGAAGAATTCTTTAAAGAAAAGTTTATTACTTTTTATTTCTAAGTAGATTCCATGGTATAGATTTACATAGTTTGTTTAACAGTTTACCTATTGAAGGACATTTTGGTTGTTTCCAGATTTTTGCTATTACAATTAAAGCTGTTGCAAACATTCCTGTACATGTTTCGTGTGAGTAAAAGTTTTTATTCCTCTGGGATACATGCCCAGGAGTACAATTACTGGGTCATATTATAGTTACATACTTAGGTTTTTAAGAAATCACTGTTTTCCAGAATGGCTGTACATTTTACATTCCCACCAACAATGTATGAGACATCTAGTTTTTCCACACCTTCACCATCATTTGGAACTGTCACTAGTTTTTCTTTTCACTGTTCTAATAGGTATGGTCTTGATTTTCCTTTTCCTAATGATTAATGATAGTAAACATCTTTTCATTTGCTTATTTACCATCTGTATGTCCTCTTTGGTGAAATGTCTCTTCATGTTCTTTGCCAATTTCCTAATTGGACTAGTTTTTTACTGTTGAGTTTTAAGCATTTTTTCAATATCTTAGGGAGGAAACCTTTGTCTGTTGTGATTTGCAAATATTTTCTCCCAATCTATCTCTTGTCCTTTCATCTTCTTTACAGAATCTATCGTAGACTAGAAGTTGTTAATATTGATGAAATCCAATTTAGCAACTTTTTTCTGGTCATGTCTAAGAACTCTTTGCCAAGCCCGGGTCTCTAAGAATTTTCTATGTTTTCTCCTAAAAGTTTCACAGTTTAATATCTTATGTTTGAATCTATGATCCATTTTGAGTTAATTTTTGGGTAAGATATGTTTAAATGGAGGTTCACATTTCTTGTCTATGGATATCCAAATGCTCTAGCACCTTTGCTGAAAAACTATCCTTGTTTCATTGAATTGCTTTTTTACCTTTGCCAAAATCATTTTACCATACTTGTATGAGCTTACTTTTCTATTTTGTCAAATTGATCATTGAGTCTGTCTGAGCCACAGTTTTGATGACTGAAGTACTACACACTATCTTGATTACTGAATCTCTTTAGTAAATTGTAAAACAAGGTAGAGTGATTCCTTCCAGTTTATTCTTGTTTTTCTAGTTTCTTTTGTAAATATTCTAGTTCCTTGCTTTTCCATAAACATTTTAGAATAAGCTTGTCTGTACATACTAAAAAATCATCCTGAGATTTTAGTAGGAATTTTTTGAGGGGGGCGGGGATAGAGGAAGAGGGAGAGAGAATTTTAAGCCTGCTCCACACCCAGTGCAGAGCCCAGATGGATCTCAGTCTCACAACCCTGAGATCATGACAGCCAAAATTCAGAGTTAGACCTCAACCAAGCCACCCAGGTCTGCCAGATAGGAATTACATTACACTTATATATCAATTTGGGCAGATTGATATCTTTTTTTAATAAATTTATTTATTATTGGTGTTCAATTTGCAGAATTGATATCTTTATTAGGTTGGGTCTTCTAATCCATGAACATGATATGTCTGTCCACTAATTTAAATAATTTTCAAAAATAAATAAATAGATAAATAAATAATTTTCTATTTCTTTCATTAGCATTTTATAGTTTTTAGCCAATAAGCCCTATATATGGTTTGTTAGATTTACAACTAAGGATTTAAATTTTTGTATAGAGTTGATTTTTGTATGTTTATTTTGTATTTTGAAACCTTGCCTGGGAAGCCTGGGTGGCTCGGCCATTAAGCATCTGCCTCAGGCTCAGGTCCTGATCCTGGAGACCCAGGATCAAGTCCCACATCAGGCTCCCAGCATGGAGCCTGCTTCTCCCTCTGCCTGTGTCTCTGCCTTTCTCTCTGTGTGTCTTTCATGAATAAATAAATAAAATTTATAAAAAATAAATAAATAAATAAATAAATAAATAAATAAGAAACCTTGCCAAACCCATTTATTAGTTTTAGGAGGGTATTTTGTTTTTGTTTTTGTCTCTGGTTTATTTATTTATTTATTTTTGGTAATTGGATTTTCTACATAATTGTGTTATTTGCAAATATGGATAAAAATTTATATAATTTTAGTGCTTTTAAATTTTTTCTAAAGATTTTATTATTTATTTTTTGGGGGGGCATGAGTTGGGGGCAGAGGCAGAGGGAGAAGGAAAAGCAGAAGCAGACTCCCTGCTAAACAGGGAGCCAGGGGATCCCTGGGTGGCTCAGTGGTTTAGCGCCTGCCTTCAGCCCAGAGCGTGATCCTGGAGTCCCGGGATCGAGTCCCACGTCGGGCTCCCTGCATGGAGCCTGCCTCTCCCTCTGCCTGTGTCTCTGCCTCTCTCCTTTCTGTGTCTCTCATGAATGAATAAATAAAATCTTAAAAAAAAAATTAAAAATAAATAAATAAATAAATAAATAAATAAATAAACAGGGAGCCAGATGCTGAGCTTGATCATAGGATCCCAAGATCACAACTTGAGCTGAAGGCAGATGCTTAACTGTCTGAGCCATCCAAGTGTCCCATAGTTCTTTTAAATTTTTTGAGGATTGTTTTATGGCCCAGGATATGGTCTATTCATATGTTTATAATGACTTTATATTCTGCTATTTTTTTAAAGATTTGTTTGTTTTATTTTTAAGTAACCTCTATACCCCATGTGGGGCTCAAACTTACAACCTCAAGATCCAGAGTTGCATGCTCCACCAACTGAGCCAGCCAGGTGCCCCTATTCTGCTTTGTTGAATAGAATTCAATAAATGTCCATTTATATCCTATCCTGCTTGTTGATGCATTGAATTCTTGTATATTCTTCATTATTTTCTGTTTATTTATCCTATCAATTATAGACAGATACTAAAGCTTCCATCTATCGTAGATTTATCTAGTTCTCCTTTCAGTTCTATCAGTTTCTGTTTTATGTATGTTTGGTAATGTACATTGAGAATTGCTATGTTTTTGCTGTATTTTCTTTACATCTTTTATCGTTATTTATTGTTTCTCTTTATTTCTGTTTTTTTGTTTTTTTGTTTTTTTTGCTTAGACGTCTTCCTTACCTGATATTAATTTAGCTATTCCTACTTTTTTCCGATAAATGTTTTTACAGTATGACTTTTTCCAGTCTTATACTAACATGTTTTATATCTGACATGGGTTTCTTGTAGACAGCAGACAGTTGTGAGGTTTTTTTTTAAGATTAAAGATTTTTTTAAAGATTAAAGTGTTTTTTTTTAAGTTTTTTCTTATTTTTATGTAATCTCTACACCCAATGTGTAGCTTGAACTCATCACCTCGATATCAAGAGTGACATCTACTACCAACTGAGCCAGCCAAGTGTCCCAGTTGGGCCATATTTTTAATCCATGCTGCCAATCTGTCTTTTAATTGGCAGATTTAGTCCACTTACATTTAATGTAATCATTGATATGTTAGAGCTTAATTCTAGTATTTTTTGTTTCCTTTTTCCTGTCGTCCTGTAGGTTATTTGAACCTTGGGGTTGCCCTGTATCAGGCTCACTGCTCAGCAGAGAGTCTGCTTCTCCTTCTCCCTCTGCACCTTTTCACCCCACTTGTACTCTCTCTCTCTCTCAAATAAATAAATAAAATCTTTAAAAAAGAAAACAAAAAGTTCTTCCAAAAGTCACATGGAGCATTTCTCATTTTATCTCATTGGATAATATTCTGTTACATAGCCACTCCTAGCTGGAAAGTGCAAGTGAGGAAAGGGTTTTCAATAGGAATTCAGGAAGCCAAACAATGATATCTGCCCTATGTATCTATATATCTCTGTATAATACATTTAGGTAAATCTCTCTCCCTAATTAGTTCAGAAGATCTTTGAGATCAGAGATCCAGTCAGAGCTAGTCATTTCATACTTCACCACTGAGCCACCCAGAGATCCTTAAATGGGGACTTTAAACCTAACATAGTTCTTTGAAACTTATTTTGTTAGCTCAGTGTCTTCTGAAATTAATCCCTTATTTAGTCAGGGAGACAGAACCCTGTAAGTTATGGGAGAAGAATTTCTTTTTTGTTATTCTTTTTTGCAGGAAGAGGACCTTACACAATCGTGACAGGAACTGGAGAAGTGAAGGTCCAAGGAACATGTTAGAGGGACGCCTGGGTGGCTCAGCTGTTGAACATCTGCCTTCTGCTCAGGACGCTCAGGACGTAATCCCGGGGTCTGGGGATCAAGTCCCACATCAGGCTCCCTGCTAGGAGCCTGCTTCTCCCTCTGCCTATGTCTCTGTCTTTCTGTGTGTGTGTCCCATGAATAAATAAATAAAATCTTCAAACAAACAAACAAACAAAAAAACAGGCAGCCCGGGTGGCTCAGTGCTTTAGCGCCGCCTTCAGCCCAGGGCCTGATCCTGGAGACCTGGGATCGAGTCCCACGTGGGGCTCCCTGCATGCCTGTGTCTCTGCCTCTCTCTCTCTCTGTGTATGTGTTTGTGTGTGTGTGTGTGTGTGTGTGTGTGTGTGTGTGTGTGTGTCTGATGAATGAATAAATAAAATCTTAAAAAAGAAAAAGAAGATGAGAGAGATGGGAACTAAGGAATCAATCTAGGAAACCAAACATGTCTAGCTGCCAAAATAGGACTGAATAGGGGAGGCTTATGGGGAGATCTCTGTGAAGTTGTGCTTCTAATCAGCTACCACCTCTGTTGATCAGCTGCCAAGCATCTGATGTAGGGCCTGGGGCCACTGTTTGTTGAAAAGATCAAAAGTTGGGAGGAAGAGCCAGGTATGGATTGGAAGACAATGAAGATAAGCTTCCTGAAACCTGTTGATCCTCTACATCTGTCTCTTCCAGCATCTAACCACAAGGAACTTCAGAGTAATGGCTGCTGCTTTATTTCCATCTTCCAAACCTCTCTGAAATTCTTTTGACCAACTCCAATTTGGAATCTTTCAGGGAGGAGGATTTTGGGAAGTGTGATCCAGCTTAATCCAGTTGGCACAGAACCAACCCTCACACTAAGTAAACTATGCAAATCGAAGCTGAATCTCATCACTTAAGGATTCAAAATGTTTCAAATGCCTGGGGGGCTAGGACTATGTCTTTGTCCGTTTCTTCTGTCCTTTTTGTCCTAGGCAATAATTTAATTCTTGTATTTCTTTCTTTTTTTTTAGATTTTATTTCTTTATTCATGAGACACACAGAGAGAGAGAGAGAGAGAGAGAGAGAGAGAGAGAAGCAGAGACACAGGCAGAGGGAGAAGCAGGCTCCATGGAGGGAGCCCGATGTGGGAATCGATCCTGGAACTCCAGGATCAAGCACTGGGCCAAAGGCAGGCACTAAGCCACTGAGCCACCCAAGGATTCCAATAATTTAACTCTTAAATCATGTTGCCTCACTGATCTTACTGTGCAAGCTACTTTTTCTGCTGCCCTGGTATCTAACTCTCAGAAGGAAAAATAAGTCCTTTCTTTAGATTTAGGCTGTAACATGTTGCCCAGGCAGTCTTGTCTTTTAACTTTGTTTTGGTTCTTATATTTCTGTTGGCTTCCTCTCCTGTTCCCCTATTCTGGCTACAATCTTTGTGTGTTCTCTAGAATATCTAGCTGCTTCTCCCCTGCCTAAGTGTGTTTATGAACCATTACTTCTAGGTAATAATTTATCTTTGGGTGATGTAGATCTCCCATTTTTGTTTTAACTAACCAATATATATTCAACTGCAGATATTTATTGAACATCTCAGCACCATAACCTCCATAGGAACTTAAAGAACAGAAATATTTATATAACAAGAGAAGGAGTAAAATATACCAATATAAAGCAACAAATAAATAGCTCTCAGAGTTCAGAGAAGGGAACTGAATTCTGTCCTCCTATGGGCTCTTTATTTACCTTTTCCAATCAAGGCCTTACCTTTTCCAATCTTCTTATAAGATTTCCAAATCTGGGGATCCCTGGGTGGCGCAGCGGTTTAGCGCCTGCCTTTGGCCCAGGGCGCGATCCTGGAGACCCGGGATTGAATCCCACGTTGGGCTCCCGGTGCATGGAGCCTGCTTCTCCCTCTGCCTGTGTCTCTGCCTCTCTCTCTCTCTCTCTCTGTGACTATCATAAATAAATAAAAATTAAAAAAAAAAAGATTTCCAAATCTTCATAATATTGCCCTAGTATTTCTATTATAAGTTAGCTACACATATTAGAGTCAAATCAAATACATAGAATTTAAGCAATAGTAAATAAAATAGTACTGAAAAAAGCTATATATGTGTTTGTTAAGGAAGATATAATAATTTTAGGCCACATAAAAATCAAAGAAACATTGATTGTAAAAATGTAAATACAGAAGTAGGAAACAAGGCTGTAATTTTATTCCACCAACTGTATTTGGAAATTTTTTTCCTTTTTGCACTGTTTCAGTGACATGGATTTCTGGGGTCCAGAATTATTTAATATTGCATGCATTCACTCAAGCTTGGTTTTCACATCATGAAATCTGTCATTTAATGGCTTGAGTAAGCAATAAACTGGTTGTGGTTTTAGAATATTTTGTCCACATGCAATATCATCACCAAAGAATGCCAGAATTTTTTTTTAGGACAGTGCAGATGTAGGTAATTTTGTCTTTTTAATGAAGTTATACATTTCCCCTTTGTATAAAAATTAAATACCCTAAACTCTCTAGACTGTAGTTATAATTTCACATTAGCATTATATGAATAGGAAAGGGAAATACGACCCCATTCATTATGAATTTCACGTATGGATTTACACATAAAAAGGTACAATTGTCAAAATAGCTGCAGACTGAGAAAATGGTCATAAATGTCATGCAAGAGCAATGCTGAGAAGCTGTCATATGTTTTCTTTGCTGACATTTTAGATGAGGGGAACGTGAAGATGTAGAATTAGTTCTGAAAGATGCAAAACTCAACTTCTTATTCAGTCTAATCTCATCATTTGATCTTAGATTTGGTCAAGCCTCTAAAATTGAATTTAATATCTTTTACCCACTCCTACTTCATGCCTCCTGGTTAGGGTAGAACAAAAAGGAGGAAAAGGTACAGTGAAATTTTATCTTTAGCTCCTGTTCTAGTTTTTTCATGATATGGCACCATTAAGCTTTCAAGGGACTTTTTTCTATTTCAGGATACCTTACAAAAGCTAGGGTAGCTCCATTAAAAAGAACACATTTTTTAAATTGTGGTAAAATATAAAATTTACCATTTTAACCATTTTTAAGTGTGCAGTTTGGTGGCACTCAGTACATTTTACATTATGTTGCAACCATCACCACCATCCATCTCTAGAACATTTTTCTGATCCTAACATGAACACTTCCTGTCCTGATTTACTTGTAGGAGAGTAGGGTCATTGAGATAAGGAGAAATTTGGGGGAAAAAAAATAGCATATTCTATGTGTTAGTCATGCCCTTGGTGGAAAGAGAAAGTGAGCAGGATCATCTTAACCTTGCTTAGTGGTCTACTTCCAGAAGTCATGAAGAGATATGTATATAGAACAGCTCAGATAATGCACATTGTTCCTTGCTAAGGAATCATGTCTTTGATCCCTAAAGTGTAACTCGTGGATTTATTGTGCTAGGTTGAATCTCAAGGGATCTTACGGTATTTTTTTAAATCCCTATAGCCTCAAACATGACAACAAACAGGCTAAACTTGGCCATTCCTAAGGACCATGAAAACTTTTCTCTACAGTTGAGAAGAGGCTCAGAAAGATAAAACCAAGAAAAAGAGTGAAAAGGAAAAACAAGCATTTCTCTTGAAGGCATAGAGCAACAGGTCTAAACATCTACACCCTTCCTGTCTTCTTAATCTTGGGCCCCACTCTGAATTCTTCGTGGTCTTCTAGACAGAATAGAGGATAGGAGGATGAGACTCTAGGCTTTCTTACTACACTAGCTACATAAAAAAGGATAGGATTAAACAGTGCAAAGAAGTAGGACACCGAAAAAGAAGAAAATTGCAAAACAAAAATAAAAACTGAAAATTCCAGAGGGAATAAAGCAATCAAAAAAGTCCTCCTGGGACACCTGGGTGGCTCAGCAGTTGAGCATCCGCTTTCAGCACAGGGAGTGATCCTGGTCCAGGGATCCAGTCCTGCATCTGGCTCCCTGCATGGAGCCTGCTTCCCCCTCTGCCTGTGTCTCTGCCTCTCTCTGTGCGTGTCTCTAATGAATAAATAAATAAAATCTTTAAAAAGAAGTCCTCTTCAATGATTTCAAAATGATAATGATAATAATTTCAAAAATTATTGAGTGTCTATCATGTGGTCACAAAAATCCTATAAGGAATATACAATTTTTCCCCATTTTTTTTGATAAGGGAACTGAGGCACAGAGAAGATAATAGGCTTTATTTAACTTATTCAGTCCACTAATACTTATCTTTTTGGTGAGAGGTGTTTGAGATATAGCACTAAACATTTGATACTGACCATTCTGCCCTCAGAAAATTTTTTTTTAAGATTATTTATTTAGGGATGCCTGGGTGGCTCAGTGGTTGAGCATCTGCCTTCAGCTCAGGTTGTGATCATGGGGTTCTGGGATCAAGTCCTGCATCAGGCTCCGTGCAGGGAGCCTGCTTCTCCCTCTGCCTATGTCTCTGCCTCTCATGAATAAATAAAATCTTAAAAAGTAAAAAAAAAATAAGTAAATAAAATTATTTATTCATTGGAGAGAGAATGTGTGAGAGAGGGAGCACCCATAAGCAGTGGGAAGGGGGGAGAGGGAGAGGGAGAAGCAGACTCTGCTGAGCAGGGAGTCTCATGTGGGGCTCTATCCTAGGACCCTGGGATCATGGCCTGAGCCAAAGGCAGATGTGTAACTGGCTAAGTCATCCAGAGCCACCGAGGCACCCTGCCCTCATGAAATTTACAATCAAATGGAGGAGATAAATAAACAAAAGTACAAGCAGGCAAATGAATAAATTTCAAATCAAATCAGGTGGTAGGAAGAGAACATATGAAAAGGAAAGTGGGTTTGAGACTAATTAGGCAAGGTAATCAGGGCTGACTTTTTTATAGAGATGAGATCTAAACAGTCCCTCAAAGGAAGAAAAAGAGCTAGTCTTTCCAAAGGTGAAGGAAGAGTTGCAGGCCAGATGAATAGCATGTGCAAAGAGCTTGATGTATTCTTTTCTTTAATTATTTTAAAAAGTCTTTATTTATTTATTTGAGAGAGAACAAGAGAGAATACAAGCTGGGAGGGGGGGCAAAGAAGGGGGGAATCAGACTCCTCGCTGAGTAGGAAGCCCCATGTGGGGGGCTGGATCCCAGGACCCTGGGATCATAACCTGAGCCAACAGCAGCCACTTAATCAACTGAGCCACCTAGGCATCCTGAATGTATTCCTAGGTGTATTCTTGAAACTGAAATAAAACCTGTTTGGCTGGAGTGTACAGGGATGGGTGGGGAACAGGCATTAGTGTATGTTGAAATCTAGATCACCCAGGGCCTGTAGGTCACAGTAAAAGGTTCCAACTTTACTCTCTCTTTTTTATGTATACCCACATATTAACTGTCATTAGCTCTTGGTAGTGGGGTTAGAGTTGTTTTTTATATTTTTCTTTCTTTTTTAACCTGTATTTTTGAAGTTTTAGGAGCAAGCATATATTACTTATGTAAAAGCAAATACAGATCCTTTTTCTCTTAAAAGTAGATGTAATATTATATGATTCCATGTATGTGAAATGTCAATAAATAGCAAATTTACAGAAATAAGGATCAGATCACTTGTGATGACGGTTGCCCAACTCTCTACATTTACAAACAGAGAAACCAACTTAATTGTACACCTACAATGGGTAAATTTTATGGCATGTAAAATATATCTCAATAAGTTTGCTTTGAAAAACGGAGGTAAGTGCAAACCTGGTATGATTTCTCAAACCAGAGACATAATAAACTACTTGTAGAAGGTGAAGAAAGGTTTGGCTGTTCTGGAGCCTGTATAGGACATTAAAACTTTGCCCAAATCTGCACCCTTTTGCAGGACGACCTGAATCTGCTCCTTCAAAGTGCTCTGGCAGCTGGCTTCTGACACTTGCTCTTCACTGAATAGGAGTTATGATAAGAAGTGGGGTGGGGTATGGGCAGAGTATACGAATAACACACCATTAATTATAAGACAAAATTAATCATAACAGAAATAGAAGTAAAGGCTTCAGTTGTGGCAATCTTTTGACTTTCTAGGACAGTTCTTTAGGGTTAAAATATTTTGGGCTGCCTACAATATTTTGAACAGCTTCTTCAAATGTTGATAACTCTCCACAGTAGGAATCTAATCTCAAATTAGAATCCCCCTACTTTATGTTTCACAGCCTCTCTTGTTCCTCCACTTGTGATCTTCATTCCACTGATCATAAGCATTTGTATTAACCTTTGATTCAGAGGAAACAGGTAGGATGGGAAGCAGCCATATTGCTGGTGGAAGTGCCTGCAGAGAGGCAGTGTGGTTCTGAGATTGGTGGTGGTGGCAACTTTCTTACAAGGTCAATTCTGTGTTATGATTTCAGAAGGATTTTTTCCCTTCAAAGCTTGGGAGCTTTTCTGCTTATTTATTGCTGTGTAACAAACAACTTCAAAACTTAGGGGCTTCAAAGAACAACTATGTTACTATTTCTCATAATTCTGTGGGTGGAAAATGTGTACATGGCACAGAAGGAATACTTCATAATCCCTCTAGGTGGTGCCTGCAGGGTCTGAGCCATCCAAGATGGCTTCTTCACTTACACATCTTGTGCCTTGGTTAGAGTAACTCAAATAGCTGGAGACTGGCTGGAAGAGCTCAATATCGGTCATATGTCTGTGCTCTTGGTTCTCATAATTGGCTGGGTTCCTTCCCAGGGCTTCCCTAGTCAGTCCTGAGCCTCTTCTCTACCACATCGTTTCTGTGACTGGTTTCTCCCCTGTGGTAACTGGACTTCTTATAGGTGGAGAGTTTCTTCAGAGTGCAAGAGCTAATGGTGCCAGGTCTTCCTAAAGCTTAGGATCAGAATCACTTCACTGATTTATTAGTTAAAACAAGTACCAGAGCCACTGCAGTTTTAGATAAGGCATCCATAAGGATTTGATAACCAAGAGGCACAGTTCATTACAGGCCACCAGAGGACTGTCTCTTATATGCAGCATAAAGCCTTTTCCTTCAGCCCTTCTGATTACTCAGTAAACTCTTGCATTAAATATAATAAATACCTTTCTGCTTGAACTGCTTGAAATATTTAGCTTAAGACTCTATTGACTGCAGTTCTCAATGCAAATATTTTCTCTATGATTAAAAAAAAAACAAACTAAGGTCCTAAAAATTGTAGCAACATTATTTCTCTTCTTCTTACCCCTCTTTGATTATCAAATTCCCACATGTTCCCCTAAAACTTCCCACAGTCATTTCTTGGAGGCCCTGGAGCTATTTCAAGTCAAAACTTTCCCTCCCCAAAAGATATTAAGCACAGAAGTTTTAAGGTAAGTTTTATCAATCTTTCAAAGAAATGATTATTCTTTTAGTATTTAAATATGAATACAAAAGTTCCCTAATTTATCTTTACAACTCTAGTATAATGCCAATCCTAAAACATATAAAAAAATAGCATGAAAAAGAAAAGTATGGCCCAATCTCATTTATGAATACATTTAAACTCTTAAAAAAAATGGCAACTCAAATCCATAGTTATTACAAATATCATAAATGCAAACATAAATTTGAATGTGATGATCAAATAGTCTCAGAATTACAAAGATGACTCTGACTCATTATTAGAAAATATTAATGTAACTTATCATACTAATAAGGTAAAGTAGAAAGATGATTATGTGCTAGGACATTAGAATTGACATTTCAACTCAAATACTGAATGATGATTGGTCAGTTTCAAAGTGAGACATGAGATACATGTAAATGCAGAAAACAATTCACAGTTTCCAGAAGAAAGGGAGTGGGGGCTTGGGCAAAATGGATGAAGGCAGTGGGAGATGCAGGCTTCCGGTTCTGGAATGAATAAAAGCAATGGTAGAAGGGTGCCTAAGTGGCTCAACTGGTTAAGCATCGGACTCTTGATTTTGGTTCAGGTCAGGATCTCATAAGTTGTGGGAGGAGTCCCAGGTCAAGTTCTGTGCTGGGAGGGAAGTCCTCTTGCAGATTGTCTCCCTCTGCCTCTCCTCCCTACTCACACGCACATTCTCTTTCTCTCTTTTTGTCTCAAATAAATAAATACAACCTTTTTTTTTTTTCATTTTTTTGAATATTTTATTTATTTATGATAGTCATACAGAGAGAGAGAGGCAGAGACACAGGCAGAGGGAGAAGCAAGCTCCATGCACTGGGAGCCCGACGTGGGATTTGATCCCGGGTCTCCAGGATCACGCCCTGGGCCAAAGGCAGGCGCCAAACCGCTGCGCCACCCAGGGATCCCCATCTTTTTTAAAAATAAAAGGAACAGCATGAGGAAGATGGTCATTGATATTATAATAGCATTGTATGGTGACAGATGGTAGCTATACTTGTGGTGAGCATAGCATAGTATAGAAACTTGTTGAATTGTTATGCCGTATTCCTGAAACTGATGTAATATTGTGTGTCAATTTAAAAAAATACAAGAGGGATCCCTGGGTGGCGCAGCGGTTTGGCGCCTGCCTTTGGCCCAGGGCGCGATCCTGGAGACCCGGGATCGATTCCCACATCAGGCTCCCGGTGCATGGAGCCTGCTTTTCTCTCTGCCTGTGTCTCTGCCTCTCTTTCTCTCTCTGTGACTATCATGAATAAATAAAAAAATAAAAATAAATAAATAAATAAATAAAATTAAAAAAAAAATAAAAAAATACAAGAAATGGGGGATCCCTGGGTGGCTCAGCGGTTTAGCGCCTGCCTTTGGTCCAGGGCGCGATCCTGGAGTCCCGGGATCGAGTCCCACATCAGGCTCCCGGCATGGAGCCTGCTTCTCCCTCCTCCTATGTCTCTGCCACTCTCTCTGTCTCTCTGTCTCTCTGTCTCTCTCTCTCTCATGAATAAATAAATAAATCTTTAAAAAAATAAAAATAATAAAAAATAAAAAATACAAGAAATTAAACAAAATAAATATAACTTTCACATGAGAGGGAAGCTTTCTTATTGTTTATTACTTGATAAAATTAATTTTATTTATTTTTAAAAATTTTTAAAGATTTTTAAATTTTTTTTTTTTTTTTAAGATTTTACTTGTTTATTTGAGAGAGAACAGACACAAGCAGGGGGAGCGGCAGAGGGAAAGGGAGAATTAGGCTTCCTGCTGCCTCGGGGCTCCATCCCAGGACCCAATAACCTGAACCAAAGGTAGACACTTAACGGACTGAGCCACAGAGGTGCCACAAAAGATTTTTTTATTTTTAAGTAGTCTCTACACCAAACACAGGGCTTGAACTTACAACCCTGAGATCAAGAGTTGCATGCTCTACCTACTGAGTCAGACTGGCACCCGTTGAAAAAATTAATTTTACTAATTTATTTAATTTATTTTATATACTTTTAAGGATTTTATTTTTAGGTAATCTCTACACCCAATGCAGGGCTTGAACCTACAATTCTGAGATCAAGAATTCCTTGTCCTACCAACTGAGCCAGCCAGGTGTCACTGATAAAATTAATTTTAAACATTTACAGAAATAATAAGCAACATTGTTAAAAGTCCTTCCCACCAAGGTTGTTTTCCAATGCATATAATGACTGTGCTGTGGACCGATGGCCAATAAAAGATTAGTATATACAAGAGAAAAAAACAAAACAAAAAAGTGAGTCATGAGACAGAATAATATGCATGTTTTAAAAGAATAGTAACACCTTGGACCCTATACCAACTCTAAGAACATTAAAAAGACTCAGATGTGTGGGGATTCAAGGACAATTTTGAAGGGATTTCTTTAGAGAATATTTATGATATATTTTGTGACCCAGATCACCAAACAACAGAGGTAGAAAGTTCCTCCCAACTCTCTAGTCAAGGGCTTTAAGAAGACCTCTTGGAGAACTTGATATACATCTCCTGTTGTGGGGAAACATGGACAGTAGGGCAGACTGGAGTCTTGTTGCTATCTGACCAAGATGACTCATGCAAAGGGCAATATGTTTCCAAGAAAGTGACCATGTGGGGTACCATTGGAAAACCAGAAGTTGATGGAGAGCAGCAGACAGAAATTCTTTCGCCCATGTCATAGGAGTAGTAGGTAGGGGATGCCATCAAAGAGCCTCAGAAAAGTCCACAAAAGTCTTCAACATAGAAGAAGACAACTTTAAATATTTACTGGATGTTTGGACCCAGTAATTCCAATCCTATTTCCCATAGCTAGTTTGACAGAAATGTATGCATATATATATCAAAGACATGTATGAGATGTTCATAGCAGAATTTTTCATATTAGCCCAAATTGAAAGCTTTTTAAATGTCTATCAACAGTGAAATGGATAAATAAATGTGATATATTTATACAATGGAGTATTATCCAGCAATAAATTAAAGAATGGCTTGTTGAATCATTTAATAATACGGATAAATCTCACACATTGAGTGAAAGGAACCAGATATAAAATAGTACATTCCGGGGGACCTAGGTGGCTCAGCAGTTGAGTATCTATCTTCAGAAGTTCAGGGAGTGATCCCTGGGTCCTGGGATGGAGTCCCACGTCAGGCTCCCCACAGGGAGCCTGCTTCTCCCCCTGCATTTGTCTCTGCCTTCTGCCTCTTTTTGTGCCTCTCATGAATAAATAAATAAAATCTTTAAAATAAATAAATAAATAAAATAAAAAATTAGACACAAATTTCCTAGACCCAGAGAGTATGAGATCATCTTATAATAGTAGAAATTAAGTATAAATCGTCTGCTCCCATTTCATCTCTTTCCTCCAAGTAGTAAATGAGAAGAGGAGAAATTCATTATGTTTTCCTCCATAAAAGCAAGCACCCCATCTTAAACCAGGCCCTACCTAAAGATATGTGGGTGGGAAATCTTAACCTTTACATGAAGATTAAAGCGTTAATATATATTAATTCATATATTGGACAAAACACTCTAATTACTGAACTGAAAAGAGATTTGCCTCTTATGATGATGTCTGGACTTTCAATTCTCTAAGAGTGATCAGAAAAATTAAACTTGAGTTTAATTCAGGATGGTGGAATAAACCTTGCCTACTGAATACATTTGAAAGGGACCATGAGAGGGGATCCCTGGGTGGCTTAGTGGTTTAGTGCCTGCTTTCAGCCTAGGGCATGATCTTGGAGTCCTGGGATTGAGTCCCATATCAGGCTCCCTGCATGAAGACTGCTTCTCCCTCTGCCTGTGCCTTTGCCTCTCTCTGTGTCTCTCATGAATAAATAAATAAATAAGTTTTTAAAAAATGAATAAATAAAGAAGAAAGGGACCATGAGAAACAACATATAGGTGCATTTTGATTATATCCCACTGGTTTGCTTGTTTAATATGCTACTACAGATCGTTTTGTAGTTCATAAGTGTGATGATTGGATGTTCACGCTGTTGTGTGACATGTGCCTCCCTCAAACATTGTTGTGACATCAGCATGTTACTGTCCGACATGAAAAAAAAATACCACTTAGAGTAAGGTGCTCACTACCAATGCAAAGATAGGCTTTTGGCTCACTACCAATGCAAAGATAGGCTTTTTTAAAAAGAAATAGGAAATTAGTAAGAGAAAGGTAATTTCTTTTTTAAAAGTTTTATTTTTTTATTATTTTTAAAAGATTTTATTTATTTATTCACAAGAGACAGAGAAAGAGAGAGAGGCAGAGAGAGACATAGGCAGAGGGAGAAGCAGGCTCCATGGGGGGAGCCCAATGTGGGACTCAATCCCAGGACCCTGGGATCACACCCTGAGCCAAAGGCAGACACTCAACCACTGAGCCACCCAGGCGTCCCAAGAAAGGTAATTTCTTAATGTAAAAATAATCAGTCAAAATTATATTAATTAAAAGGGAATAAATGTAAGAATTATTTCACATTAATGTCACAAAGATAAGTCACAAAAATAAGACAAATGTTGTTGCCCATTTTTTTCAGAAATTTCCTGAGAATTCTATCCAATGTAATAAACTAGATAATACAAATGAGTTGTAACTACCATGACTAAAGAGAAAAACTGTCTGGGGTGCCTGACTGGCTTAGTTGGCAGAGTATGTGACTCTTGATTTTGGGGTTGTAAATTCAAGCCCCACATTGGGCACAGAGCTGAGTCAAAAAATTACCATTATATAGAGGTAATATAATTATTACCAAAATATTCCAAGAGAAAGAACTAAATGGATGTTAGCATTAATTCTGAACTATAAGAGGAATATGTTAAAAGTTAATAGTTTTTCTCTATATATTTACATATTCATATGATTATATTTATATGATATATGATTTACATTATATATAAATATAATTATATGAATATATTAATCATTTGAATATATAAATAGAATATATTTATAAAATAGGCAAAATTAACCTGCTTGATAGAGGTCAGGATAGTGGTTGAATTTAGATTAACAGTCTTGAGTGAGAGGTGGTACAGTTAGAGAATGTAATAGGAGGGGAATCCCATTTACAACAATGAAAAACGAAGCAAAATAAAAATTAAACCTTTAAAATCCAAGTAATAAACTTAATAGAATTTAAAACATTCTTAGGGACAAGAACTATTAAGGTTTATTGAAGTACATAAAAGAGAGTCTAGGATAAATGGAGAGATATGACATCTTCCTGGACAGGAAGACTCAATATCATAAAAATGTCAATTAACCCCTAAGTAATCCAAACATTTCATGTAACTCTTTGATAAATGAATTCTAAAGTTCCCCTGAATGGTTTCCCATCTCATTTAGAGAAAAGGTCCTATACAACCTGTCTCCCTCCTATTACCTTTTATTCCTCATATCCTACCTCTCTGTTGTTTACTCTCTTCTTTTTTTCTTTTTTAAGATTTTATTTATTTATTTGAGAGAAAGATAGAGAGAACATGAGTGGAGGAGGAGGTGTAAAGGGAGAGGGAAAAGCAAACTCCCTGCTGAGCAGTGAGCCCAATGCTGGGTTCCATCCCAAGACTCCCCCCAACCCCCACCCCCTCCCCCTGCAATCCCACCGAGATCATGACCTGAGCCCAAGAACTGACTGAGCCACCCAGGTACCCCTGTTTACTCTCTTCTCTAGCCATACTGACTTCCTTGTTACTTCTTCAATATGTCAGGCAAGTTCCTGCTTCACACTCTTTGCAATTGCTATTCCTTCTTTCTGGAATGTTCTTTCCCTAAACAGCTGCATGCTTGCTCTCCTCTCATCACCTATAGGTCTTTGATCAAATGTCATCCATTCAGGGACGCTTTCCTTGATTACCTAATCTAAAATTGGAACAACCACACCTACCCACCACCCACATGTACTTCCCTGGCTTTTTTTTTTTTTTTTTTTTTCATAGCACCTATGTGTATCTGGCATACAATATATTTTTTTACTTACTTGTTTATTGCCTGTGTCAAGTGTTGATCTCCTCTAACACACACAGATACATGCACACACACACCTGTTGATTTAAAAAAACTAAACTTACTTTTGCTTAAGGGAAAACATCATGACAGAGTCTAAGGAGTGTCTCAAAATGAGGAAATGAGGGAAATGTAAAATGAGACATGGGGCTTGGGTTAGATAACTTTAAGGCAGATCTTGCAAGGGAAAAAACAGAGTTTATGATATAATAGTTTTGAATTAGTGGGCTCAGTGAAATAAGAATCTTAAAGTGAGGTTTTTTTAAATACTTTAAGAGAAGAGAGAGAGAGCACATGAGCATGGGGAAGCGGGTGTAGAGGTTGATGGGTGGGGCAGAGGGAGAGGGAGAAGCATACTCCCCACTGAGCAGAGAGCTCAAAAGGGCTTGATCCCTGGATCAAGAGATCATGACCTGAGCTGAAGGCAGACACTTAACCAACTGAGCCATCCAGGCCCCCCTTAGTGAGTCTTGATGGGCTAGCAGTTTTGATAAATAAGCCTTTTAGTCAATTCACATTATATTTCCCCAACCAGCAGCTAATATTTTTCTTCGTGATTATTTAACACAGAGACTTGAGAATTGCATTAGCTTAAATTCTCTGTTTCGCTTTTTATCATTTGCAGGCAATTGGGAAGATCACTTATCACTTGGGGACATCATTAATCTGGATCTACCCTATGTTGGATGTTGTGGTTGACTGTGTTTTCTGATGGTAGTCATTTCAACCTTTAGAGTGTCAACTTTTCTTGTTCTTGGTAGAAGATCATTAGGATGCATAATGATTGCACAGCAGCAGGTAAGAGTCTGGAGTTCTACATTCATACATTGCAACACAAACAAATGGTAATCTAATTTGGGTAAACATGTTCAAACTAAATTAAGAAAATAGATTCCATTTCAACTATGAAGAGCCCACAGAACCGGATATTTGAGTGTTAGACAAGTTATTTCATTTAATGGTATCTTTATTTGTTTTTCAGATCTTTTTAGTGATATAAAGGACCCAGAGAAATCTGCAAATATGTAAGTACAATATTATTTCCCTTATGCAGCATGTAGTCTCCTTTAAGAAAAGAATATTATGTCCAATGACTCTATGTTTTGAGTTATCGTTTACCTAATCTCATGGAATTTTTAGGGGAGAAGTTCCATGGCCTTAGACACATTATTTAGTTTTACTACTTTCTGAACCATGGCATGTAAGATTATTTGTAATTTTTTAGATGTTTTGGAAAGCATAAAATGAAAAGTTTTAGATATAGAAGAAGGCAGTTCCCAAAAAACTCCCTTCAGTTTTTAGTTTTTGAACTCAAATCAGAGAGCAGTTTCCCTCCTTGTTGAATTAAATGATTTAAGTAACATTTTTGTTCTGGGCAGGGTAATACGTAGACTAAAATAAATCCTAGGTGATACCTGGGCCTATCCTGAAAGCAGGCATCAATTAACCAAGGTAACACTTCTCTACAATCTGCTGATGGCAGTCAGTTTTTGTACTGCACATTTAATACCAATTGCAAGGTGCCAAGCAATGGTTAAGATTTTATTTATTTATTCATGAGAAACACACAGAGAGACAGAGACATAGACAGGAGAAGCAGGCTCCTTGCCGGGAACCTGATGTGGGGCTCAATCCCCGGACCAGGATCACGCCCTGAACCAAAGACAGACATTCAACCGCTGAGCCACCCAGGCGTCCCAAGAGATGTTATTTGTAATAGAGAGATTACTGGGTAGCTCTGAAGTAAATGAGCTTGTGGTACAGTCCACCACTGTGCCTTTAATGTAAGATCTATAAAAGCAGAACAGTCTTTGAATGTACTTCCATCTCTTTTGGGATCCTCTTCAAGCTATACTTCTATTGGTTGCAAAGGCTAGCTCCTACAAAAGTTTCCTACAGTGAGTTTGTCAAAATGCAGTTTGAGGGTCACCTGGGTGGCTCAGTCAGTTTAGCATCTGCCTTTGGCTCAGGTTATGATCCCAGAATCCTGGGATAGAGTCCCACATCATCAGGCTCCCTGCTCAGTGGGGAATCTGCTTCTTCCTCTCCCTCTGCCTTCCTCTCCCTCTATTTATGCTTGTGCACGCTCTCTCTCTCTCTGTATCAGATAAATAAAATCTTTTTTGAAAAATGCAAATTTTGAGAACACAAGTTCTTCACAGGCGGCCTTCACTTCAGATACCAGCCACAGGATTGGCATTCTCCAGGGTTGACTCTCATTTCTGACCAGTTGACCACAAATTGAGGAAGTCCCACAACCAACTCCAGGTTTGATAATCTACTAATTATCTGTGACAGATTCACAGAACTCATGAATAGTGCTCATTAATATTTGTGATTGCAGTTATAGCAAAAGGCTATAAATTAGAACCACCCAAAAGAAGAGGTGCATTGGGTGAAATCTAGGAGGGTTTCAAATATGAAGCTTCCATCATTCTCAGGGATATGTTACTCTCCTAGCATTAAAGTGTGAAAATAGGGATCCCTGGGTGGCGCAGCGGTTTGGCGCCTGCCTTTGGCCCGGGGCGCGATCCTGGAGACCCGGGATCGAATCCCGCGTCGGGCTCCCTGCATGGAACCTGCTTCTCCCTCTGCCTGTGTCTCTGCCTCTCTGTCTCTCTCTGTGTGACTATCATGAATAAATAAATAAAATATTTTTTAAAAAAAGTGTGAAAATACTCAGAATATTGCTAAACAGGAACTTCATCTGAGCTTCAGTGTCCAGAGTTTCTATTGAAGTTTTATTAGATAGGCATGGCTGATTGAATCATTGCCTGTGTGGTTGTGGTTGAGCTCAATCTCCAGGCTTCCTTTCTTTCCCAGAGGTCAAGATGATATCACATGACTCAAACCCCCAATCCTATAATCACATGGTTGGTCTCTCTGGCATGGCCATCCTCCATTTGAGTCACCTCACTAGCATAAACTATCAGGTGTAGTCTGAGGGGTCCACCCTGAATAAGAAAGATACACAGGAAATTAAGAAGGTTTAGAGATTATCTCCTAGGAATCAAGGCCAAAGGTTAGCCAAATTATGTATTACAGAGTTCCCAAGTATTGTTTCTTTGGAGGGAATGTGATAAGGGATTTCTGGCTGTTTGACCTGTTGTGCTACCCCCCAAAAAATCACTTAGTGATGAATTCAATTACCCGGAAATTAACTGAATTATTTCAAGGAACTAATATAAAAGGAAAATGAGTGGCAACTAATATAAAAGGAAAATGAGTGGCACCCAAAGGAAAGCAAATATAAATTCAGGAATTGGTTTGATTTTGTGTTTTAGCCAAATCACAAGGAAAATAGAGTCAAGCATTGGACTTTTACCAAGGAGTGACTAGTAATGCAAGCAGCATTATTGAGCATAGGGATCTCATAAATATCATAGTTAACAATCCAAAAACCTTAAAGCAACCAAGAGGGGGCAGCCCAGGTGGCTCAGCAGTTTAGTGCTGCCTTCAGCCCAGGGCCTGATCCTGGAGACCCGGGATCGAGTCCCACATCGGGCTCCCTGCATGGAGCCTGCTTCTCCCTCTGCCTGTGTCTCTGCCTCTCTTTCTGTGTGTCTCTCATGAATAAATAGATAGAATCTTAAAAAAAAAAATTAAATTAAAAAAAAAAGCAACCAAGAGGAAATAAAGTGGCTTGGCAAATGAAGAACAAAAGAATGCTGATTAAAGCATGGCAGTCCGTACCTCCAGTCATCCAGATTTAATTTCATGAGCCTTGGCTGGAAGCTATCTACTTCATGCAGTCATCTTATTGATCTGAAAGTCTTGGGTTGCAGCTATATCCTCCTGATGTTATAGGTTCTGGTTAGTACAGTTTCCCAGTAATTTAACAATGACTTAAATTTCTTTGCTTGAGAGAGATGGTTCTAAGAATCAACACTGGAGATTTTTGCTATAGTGATGTTTACAGTAACTGATAAGGTCCTTTTCATCAAGGCTCAAAGGCAATGAAGTCTCTTTATTGATAAAGTAATGTGGGAATAGAAGGGAGTAGAATTCTTTCTTGAGGTGTAACAAAATTAATATAGAAGGATGTAATTAATGATAATCCATTGAATGGAAACATATTATGAACAGGAAGGAGACTACAAGGTTTTTTTAAATTTGTACCACAAAGTGTGTTATGATGGTCCCTGATTGACAAAGGCATTGGAAGTTAATAGCCTAGAAATAAAATCTGTTTGGAGACAGTTATTGTACCAGTCTTTGGACATGAACAAAAGTATATTCCTATGATATGTTAATCAGGGACCAGTCAGGAGACCAAAACACATAAGCTTTTTTGAATAAGGAAAATTAATATCAAGAATTATTAACTAGTAGGAGGTAGAGATAAAAGAAGACTCTGAGGAACGCCTGGGTGGTTCAGCGGTTGAGTGCCTGCCTTTGGCTCAGGGTGTGATCCTGGAGTCCCTGGATCGAGTCCCACACATCGGGCTCCCTGCATGGAGCCTGCTTCTCCCTCTGCCTGTGTCTCTGTCTCTCTCTCTCTCTCTCTCTCTCTCTGTGTCTCTCATGAATAAATAAATAAAATCTTTAAAATAAAAACAAAAGAAGAAGAAGAAAACTCTGAGAGATCCAGAATAGCAAGTACAAAAATGCAGCTACTACCTCTAGGCTGAAGAAAAAAGGAGCAATACAGGAATTAATGACTAGGAAAGGATCCTCTTCCCACCTATCTACCACTCCCCAAAGGCTGAGATTTAGACCTCTTCAAAGAGGACATGACTACTGCCTACACACCACACAGCCTGCCAGCGGTGAAGAAACTTGCCAGAGAGGTCTATAGAAGTGGTTCACCATTGCTGGAGAGTATGGGCAGGCTGAGTCAATCTGTAGAAGTATTTAGCTTTTGCCAGAGGATGTTGGTGGGCTATCAAAGGAGCCCCAAGAAGAGAGAGCACAAGCTGAAAGTACAATTGGAGCTCCTCTCTTGGTTTCTTGTGTTAAAGGGGGACGCCTGGGTGGCTAAGTGGTTGAGCTTCTGCCTTCAGCTCAGGGCATGATCCCGGGGGTCCAGGGATTAAGTCCTGCATCGGGCTCCCTGTGAGGAGCCTGCTTCTCCCTCTGCAAATGTCTCTACCTCCCTCTCTGTCTCTCTCATGAATAAATAAATAAAATCTTAAAAAAAGAAAGAATAATAATAGAAGTCTAGAGCCTTCAAGAAAAATGTCTTCCTGCCTCTGTGGCCATGCAGTGTCACTCCATTGCCCTCTGCTGATCAATCATAACATCTCATCAGTTGACAAAGGAGAAGTGATTGTAGGGTCCAGTATGAGTATCACAAAATCAGGGCAAAAAAAGTGTAGATTTGGAACACAGCAATAATATTAAACTAATAACTGGTACAGAAGAAGTTCACAGTCATTGAAAAATACCAATAATTTAATTTTTATCCTAATTTCAATAAAGAGTTCTGATAAAAATGTTTTAAGTTAATTAAAATTTGGAGAGTGTTGAAGAAGCCTTAATGTTTCTACTATTGTTCTTGTATAAGCTGAGGGACTGAGTCTTTGGCTGAACTGGTTGCTACTACAGTAAACTCAAAGATGGTTTTGATTCATAAGAAAGCTTAGAGTCGGGATCCCTGGGTGGCGCAGCGGTTTGGCGCCTGCCTTTGGCCCAGGGCGCGATCCTGGAGACCCAGGATCGAATCCCACATCAGGCTCCCGGTGCACGGAGCCTGCTTCTCCCTCTGCCTATGTCTCTGCCTCTCTCTCTCTCTCTGTGACTATCATAAATAAATAAAAAAAAATTAAAAAAAAAAAAGAAAGCTTAGAGTCTGATTATTCTGGATTTGGGACCAGGAATCGGTGAATCTAGGACAAAATCAGAAAAAGTTGTCAGAGGAGATAAGATACAAACATAAGTCATTTTATTCAAAGGCGAGAAATAGTTGTAGTTAATAAATAGGAAACACAGCAATAGGTAATAATGTTAGAAGGAATTTAACTTTTTTTTTTAACTTCTTGTCAAAATGTTTCAGAAGTATGCCAAAAGTCTAGAGAACTAACTGAATATTTTATAAATGAAAAATAACTCTTGTTCATCCAAGCCAGAATGACAAGGTTGTTTTAAAGAAAAAAATGCAGGTTCTAATTTTACTTTTTGTCTTCTATCCATATAATAATTTTTTAAAAATATTATTTGTTTATTTTAATTCACACACACACACACACACACACACACACACACACACGAGAGAGAGAAAGAGAGAGACAGAGGGAAAGAGAACAAGAGAGAGAGAACATGCCCCCAAGCAGGGGGGAGAACAAAGAGGGAGGGAGAAGGAGAAAATGTGGAGCAGACTGTGCTAAGCATGGAGCTCAATACGGGGCTGGACACAGGGCTAGATCTCCCCACCCTGAGCCACAACCAAGAGTCAGATGCTTAACCGACTGAGCCACCAGGCACCTCTCCATTCATATAACTATAGTAAAGTATGCATAAGCCCTCAAATTTGACTTTTATTATCTTTTTTATCTTAAATAAACCTTTTCAAGTTATCTTTATATACTTTTCTGGGATCCCTGGGTAGCGCAGCGGTTTGGCGCCTGCCTTTGGCCCAGGGCGAGATCCTGGAGACCCGGGATCGAATCCCACGTTGGGCTCCCAGTGCATGGAGCCTGCTTCTCCCTCTGCCTGTGTCTCTGCCTCTCTCTCTCTCTCTCTCTGTATGACTATCATAAATAAATTTTAAAAAATTAAAAAAAAAGATTTATATACTTTTCTACATATGCATTAGACATACACACATACAAACATATATATAACATGTATAATATATGGGGATCCCTGGGTGGCGCAGCGGTTTGGCGCCTGCCTTTGGCCCAGGGCGCGATCCTGGAGACCCGGGATCGAATCCCACGTTGGGCTCCCGGTGCATGGAGCCTGCTTCTGCCTCTGCCTGTGTCTCTGCCTCTCTCTCTCTCTCTCTCTCATTCTCTCTATGTGTGTGTGTGTGTGTGACTATCATAAATAAATAAAAATTTATTAAATAAAAAAAATAACATGTATAATATATGAATATGCCAATAGATGACTAAATTAAGGCATTTAAGTAGCTTTAACATATATTTAACACTTGCTATTAAATAAAACAATGTATGTATTATGTTGTTGAGCTTAACACCTTTTTTTTCTTTAAAAATTGTTTTATTAAGTAAGCCGTACCCCCAAAATGAGACTTGTACTCACAACCCACAGATAAGAGTCCATGGTCTGCTGAGGGAGCCAGGCAAGTGCTTCAAATTTAACATAGTTACATGCCACAACAATATCCTTAAACAGCAAACAGGCATACCATATTTATGGTTTTGATTGTATATTCCTATTTCTATTTAATAATCTTCATTATTATAAACTTAAAAAAAAGATTTTATGTATTTATTCATAAGATACACAGAAAGAGAGAGAGAGAGAGAGAGAGAGAGGCAGGGACACAGGCAGAGGGAGAAGCAGGCTCTGTGAAAGGAGCCTGATGTGGGACTTGATCTCAGATCCCAGGATCATGTCCTGAGCCCGAGGCAAATATTCAACTGCTGAGCCACCAATGTCCCTCATTATTACAAACTTAACCAGACTAATCAATTTTGAACTTTTCCAACAAGAGAATTAGAAGGGAGGAAACCAAGAACAATCTTGCTTATTTTTTCCATGGAGTATTTATTATTACTTTAATATATTTTGAGATAGGAGAATAATACATACATACATATGTGGGTACATACAAACATATTTATTTATTTAGATATTTTATTTATTTATTCATGAGAGACAGAGAGAGAGAGAGAGAGAGAGAGAGAGGCAGAGACACAGGCAGAGAGAGAAGCAGGCTCCAAACATAATAATTCAAAAGCATTTGACATCTTTTTAATCTATAGTCATTATGTATATAAAAACAAGGAGCGAGAGTAATTTAAAATTATGTTTAGTGCTCATGTTTGTCTACATGAAAATTATTTGGGATACCACAGTATATTTGTTAATTATCTTATTTTCATATCACAGTGAGAGAGAGAGGCAGAGACACAGGCAGAGGGAGAAGCAGGCTCCATGCACCGGGAGCCCGACATGGGATTCGATCCCGGGTCTCCAGGATCGCGCCCTGGGCCAAAGGCAGGCGCCAAACCGCTGCGCCACCCAGGGATCCCTGAATTTAAGGTCTTAAAGTTGACCAAAAAAATCTGTAAATACCACTTACGGTTAACCCATTGCATCCTTAACATGTGTAGTATTAAAAGAATCCATGATCCCTGGGTGGCGCAGCGGTTTGGCGCCTGCCTTTGGCCCAGGGCGCGATCCTGGAGACCCAGGACCGAATCCCACGTCGGGCTCCCGGTGCATGGAGCCTGCTTCTCCCTCTGCCTGTGTCTCTGCCTCTCTCTCTCTCTCTCTCTCTCTCTCTGTAACTATCATAAATAAATAAAAAATAAATAAATAAATAAATAAATAAAAGAATCCATGAGATAAAATCTTTTAAAAATATCCGTTATTGCAATTTCATTTGGTAAAGATGATTTTATATTTGTAATCTTAAGCCATTTGCGGAAATAATAAGTTTTTGGACTCACAGAATTAACCTAGAAATTTAAAAAGTTTAAATCATAAGAAACTAACCCCAAGTCATGTATTTAAAAAACTATATAGGGCTTTTATTTTGTGAGAAAGTTGGGAAAAACAGATAAAGGTGTTTTTTTTTTTTTTCCAGATAAAGGTGTTTTAAGCTAAAGTTTTATCACTATGTCTAAAGATTTATCTATTTTTCAGTAATATTACAGACTTTTAAAAATTATGAATAAATTTCCGTATATATAAAACTTTATTTACTTATTTACTTACTTACTTACTTACTTACTATTTATTAAGTAGGCTCCACAGCCAGCAAGCTTAATATATGCACACAAGCCCCTCAATATAGGGCTTGAACTCACAACCTTGAGATGAAGACCTGAGCTGATATCAGGAATTGGATGCTTAACAACTGAGCCAACTGGATGACCCAAAACATTTTTTAAAAGGATTTTTGTGGGATGCCTGGGTGGCTCAGTTATTTAAGCATCTGCCTTTAGCTCAGGTCATGGTCCCAGAGCCCTGGGATCAAGCCCGACTTCCAGCTCTCTGCTCAGAGGAATCTGCTCCTCCCTCTCCCTTTGCCACTCCCCCTGTTTGTTCTCTCTTTCTCTCTCTCTCTCTGTCTTCTTTAGGGATCAAAGCTATTGCCTAAATTCACCTATGTCATGAGTTTCTTACAATGAAGAAATTAGGAAGAATCTTTTATAGAAATATTTTTAAAGGTGGGTTTTGCTAGCAAGGAACTTGTTTGGAGGACTGGATTTGGGCAGAGTGTGGAGGAACATCTGGAGGCAATTCTTAATAAGAAAGCTCTTCAAAAAAAAAAAAAAAAAAAAAAAAAAAGGAAGCTCTTCATCTTGGGGATCCCTGGGTGGTTCAGCGGTTTAGCGCCTGCCTTTGGGCCAGGGCATGGTCCTGGAGTCCCAGGATTGAGTCCTGTGTCAGGCTCCTGGCATGGAGCCTGCTTCTCTCTCTGCCTGTGTCTCTGACCCTCTCTCTCTCTCTCTCTCTCTCTCTCTGTCTATCATGAATATATAAATTTAAAAAATCTTAAAAAAAAAAAAAAAGAAAGCTCTTCATCTTGATAAATAAACTGTTTAGGTCATAGCATTATCTTCCAGGAATAGGTATTCTCTGGAGCAAATAGGTGAATTAATTTTTGCTTGGTGTCAGTCTTATTTAATATAGGGAAAAGAAAGCATGCTTGGTCCTTTGAGGGTGTCACATGTGGACTGGGATTATGTTGGTTTTGCTCCTCACCTGTATCCTCTCACTAAAACATAAGTTCCATGAAAGCAGAGATTTTTTGGTATATTGCCTGCTTTTATGTCCCCAGGACCTACAATATCTAGCAAGGGTTTGGTAAATATTTGTTAAAAAATCTTAATTAATAAATGCAGAGGATAGCCAAGAAAAATTTGAAAGGTGAGATGATCTAGCAGTTAAAAAAAATGTACTATAAAGGTATAATAATTAAAACGGTATGATATGAGAACATAGATTCATTGAACAGAATAGAAAAATCCAGAAATAGGGGGATCCCTGGGTGGCTCAGTGGTTTAGTGCCTGCCTTTGGTCCAGGGCATGATCCTGGAGACCCGGGATCGAGTCTCATATCGGGCTCCCTGCATGGAGCCTGCTTCTCCCTCTGCCCGTGTCTCTGCCTCTCTCTCTCTCTCTGTGTGTGTCTCTTATAAATAAATAAATAAATAAAAATATTTAAAATTAAAAAAAGAAAAATCCAGAAATAGATTTATGTGTATTTATCTATCTGTATGTATATATATATATATATATATATATACGTATAGATAGATATCTTCCAAACTTTACTCTCCTTTAAGAGACATCTTCTCAAGTGTATTTTTTAAAAGGAAAGGGATTTTTCTCACTGTGCTTCTGAGCTGATCACTGCTTCTCTGTCGGTGGGCCCCCTCCATACTTCTGTATTTGTTTGGACTGCTTACAACCTGGAACTCATTAACTGTACGTTCCTCCCGCATCAACATTGACTTCTCCACAAGGACTTCTATAGAGAGCTAAGGGTAATAAAGGGCGGGCCTAATTTCCCTTCATAAACTGGTTCTTACTTCCATCAACAACTCCAACTACAGAGTCGTTAAATTCTCCAATAGAGTCAGAACATTTATTTATTTATTTATTGTCAGAATATTTAAAATGATACATTAAGAGTGCTTGGCTGGCTCAGTTGGTAGAGCATGCAACTCTTCATCTTGGGGTCATGAACTCAAGCCCTTCATTGAGTACAGAGCTTACCTTGAAAAAAAAAAAAGCTTATACATTAAATGTGAGGTCTCATAAGGTCATAGACAAAGATGCTTAATAAATTATAATTTCTTAGGGTCTAATATAGAATGGCTGGTTCCCAACTTCTCTCTGCGGTCCTCAGGTCCACCCTCCCTTCTGCAATAGTGCTCCTTTTTCCTTTTGGGAAATCCTGACTTCTAACCACAGTGGCTAGTATCACTGTGGGCGGCATTCTCCTTCCTTCTCTAGAGACGTACAGTTCTCTAGATTTGAGTTATTTCTTATCTAGGACAGTAGCTTAGAGCCTCAACAGAGAAATATAAGGTGAGCTGTGGGAGATGAATTCTGTCTAGCAGTCTCATGCAGGTTGTTAACAAATCTGGGCCTCTTTCAGATCTTCCCTCCAGAGATAAATACACATAATCCCTTTCCTTTTGTAAAGAAGTCTATTGGGGGGACACCTGAGTGGCTCAGTGGTTGAGCACCTGCCTTTGGCTGAGGGTGTGATCCTAGAGTCCTGGGATTGGGTCCCTCATTGGGCTCTTTGCATGGAGCCTGCTTCTTCTCCCTCTGCCTGTGTCTCCTCCTCCCTCTGTCTCTCTGTGTCTCTTGTGAATAAATAAATACCACCTAAAAGTTTTTAAAAATTAAAAAAAAAAAAGAAGTCTATTGGGCAGGTGCCTGGGTGGTTCAATAGGTTAAGTGTCTGATCGGTTCAGGTCATGATCCCAGGGTCCAAGGAGGGAGCCCCACATCCAGCTCTCTGCTCAGCAAGGAGTCTGCTTCTTCCTCTCCGTCTGCCCCTCCCCCTGCTTGTGCTTGCTCTCTCTCAAATAAATAAATAAAATCTTTAAAAAAGAAGACTATTGGGTAACTATTAGATTAAAAATGTATACATTCAGGGATCCCTGGGTGGCGCAGCGGTTTGGCGCCTGCCTTTGGCCCAGGGCGTGATCCTGGAGACCCGGGATCGAATCCCACATCGGGCTCCCGGTGCATGGAGCCTGCTTCTCCCTCTGCCTGTGTCTCTGCCTCTCTCTCTTTCTCTCTGTGTGACTATCATAAATAAAATAAAAAAAAAAAAAAAAAAAAAAAAAAAAAAAAAAAAAAAAAAATAAAAATGTATACATTCAGATCACTTAAGGATAAATAGCAGAGAATGCTTGTCTATATTTACAAGTAGAGGAGGAACACTTTCCTATTTTTTTTTTTTTAAATTTTTATTTATTTATGATAGTCACAGAGAGAGAGAGAGGCAGAGACACAGGCAGAGGGAGAAGCAGGCTCCATGCACCGGGAGCCCGACGTGGGATTCGATCCCGGGTCTCCAGGATCGCGCCCTGGGCCAAAGGCAGGCGCCAAACCCTATTTTTTTAATTAGATTTTATTTTTTAACATTTAATTTTTATTTATTTTTTTACATTTGTTTTTATTTAAGTTCGATTTGCCAACATATAGTATAACACCCAGTGCTCATCCCATCAAGTGCCCCCCACTCAGAGCCTGTCACCCAGTTACCCTATCCCCCCCCCCCCCACACACACACCTCCCCTTCCACAACCCTTTGTTCATTTCCCAGAGTTAGGAGTCTCTCATGGTTTGTCTCCCTCTCTATTTTTTCCCAGTCAGAGGAACACTTTCCTATTACATATAATTTGCAGGAACACCGCTATTCATGTTGAAGTAATTATTTTACATTGTTATACATGCCAATTTTAGTTACTTTCTCCCATCATTGATTACCCTTACCCCCGCACCACTCCCCACCACTCCCACCACATTTCTGCTTTCCAGTTGTGCTCTTCAGATTGGCTAGGAATAATAATAAATAGACTCAATTGTTAACAATATATTTCTTTATAGGATGCTACCTGAAGTACACAGGCTTGGCTATAGCTTTGTAATAATTCATTTTAAGGTTATGCCAAGTGCTATGGGGATTCATCTTCCCCTTGCAGGCTTTCCTGGGTGTGGATCTGTTTCTCTCCCCTCTCCATGCCTGTGATTCCCTCCCATGGATGGCCCATAGGTCCCTTAGCTTACCATCACATGCCTGCCCTCCCTACCCTATCTGATGTAGCCTCTACATTTAGTTCTGCGGTTTGTTCCAGCCATCTTTGGGGCGTTTTATGGGTTATTTACACTCATATGAATGTTACGTAGTTACATTTTGGGAAGAGGTGAGCTTAGTTTCTCCTACTCTGCCATCTACTCCAAAGCCTTCACCTTAAGGTAGTGAATGAAATTCTTAGACTTGGCCAGTTCTCTGCTCTAATTTTTTTCTTTTTTTTTATAAAGATTTTATTTATTTATTCATGAGAGACACATAGAGAGCGGCAGAGACATAGGCAGAGGGAGAAGCAGGCTCCATGTGGGGAGCCCGATGTGGGACTCGATCCTGGGTCTCCAGGAACACACCCTGGGCTGAAGGCGGCGCTAAACTGCTGAGCCACCCAGGCGTCCCTCTGCTCTAATTTCTTATGGCAGTGGTGCTGTAATAGTGGTTTCATGCTTCCTGGGACATGAGATAGAAATGGCATTGCTAGTTGTTACTGAACTTCATTAATGATCAGATAAATGCAAATTAAAAGAACATTAGAACAATGATGTGTCACTTTGCCTATCAGATTGGGAAAGCTCCAATACTGCAAAAATATCTAGTGCTGGCAAGGGCAAAGGGAAGCAGCCATTCTCTCATTCTATTGTTATTTCTTTAAATTGATACACTCCTCCTAGAAGGTAACCTGGTACTATGTATAAAAAATTTAAATATGCTGTCAAATGTCGACTCCTCAAAAGCTCATCATAAAAACTGTTGCTGAAACAAAGTTAAAATCATTAGATTCACTGCCAGAAGGAAGAATACCACTTGACTGAGCCTTAGTGGTATCTCAAAATGGAAAATTAGGGCCAGTTATTTTTAGGATTTTAGGGCTGGAGCTGAATAACTATAGGGAAGAAAGCAAGTTAGGGAAATTATTGAAATTGAGCAGAGTTTATGATACAATAGCCTTAGTTTCATGGGCATAGTAGGACAATGGTCTTGAAGCATTTTTTAAATTAACTGTTAATTTTCATGAGCAATATATTTAACAAATTCACAGTTTATCTTCCAAAAACAAGTATTAATTGAAGCAACCAGGTTATTATTTTTTTTTAAAGATTTTATTTATTTATTCATGAGAGACAGAGAGAGAGAGGCAGAGACACAGGCAGGGGGAGAAGCAGGCTCCATGCTGGGAGCCTGACGTGGGACCATCCTGGGTCTCCAGGACCAAGCCCTGGGCTGAAGCCGGTGCTAAACCGCTGGGCCACCCGGGCTGCCCAACCAGGTTATTTTTGCTTGGTTTCAGAATTGTTTAACATAAGTACGGGAGAGTATGTCTAGTGTCTAGTTCTACTATTATTCAAGATAGGGACAGGTAATTATATTGCTTTCAGTTTTCAAAGCTTGTTCTTTTCTGGGTGCCTGGCTGGCTCAGTAGGAAGAGCATACGACTAATGATCTTAGGGTCATGAGTGTGAGCTCCATGTTGGGTGATGATATTACCAAAAAAAATAATAAACTTAAAAAAAAAGCTTTTTCTTTCATCTAGCAATTTCTATACTAGAAATTTATAATATGACTTTATAAGACAAATATGCAAAGTATATCTACAGAGACAGTTTTTTTTTTTTTAAGAGTTTATTTATTTATTTGAGAGAGAGAGAGCATAAGAAGGAGCACAGGAGAGGGAGAGGGAGAAGGCTCCTGATTGAGCAGGGAGCCCAACAGGGGGCTTGATCCTGGGACTCTGGAATCATGACCTGAGCTGAAAGCAGACACTTAAACAACTGAGCCACCCTGGTGCCTCCCGCCTTTTTTTCAAGAAAAGGAACAGGTCAGAAACAACTTTGATGAATGGATAAGTAAATTACAGGTATCCACAAAATAGATTACAATGCAACTATAAAAAATGTATCTTTGTGGCACCTAGGTGGTTCCATCAGTTAAACATCTGACTCAATTTTGGCTCAGGTCATGATCTCAGGGCTGTGGGATCAAGCCTAGTGTTGGGCTCTGTGCTGGGCGTGGAGCCTTTTAAAGATTCTCTCTCTCTCTCTGTGCCCCCCCCCCTTCACTCTCACACCCCTATTCATGCTCTCCTCCCTGCATGTTCTCTGTCTCTCTCAAAAAAAGAAAGAAAGAAAGGAGAAGACAAGACTGAAAAGGCAGGTACAGACAAGATTAGGGGCACTTGACTGGTGGGGGAGGGGAGAGGGGGTTAAGTCTGGGTTTTAATGCAGTAAGGACTGAGGATCCATTATAAGAATTGATTGATAAGGTAACATAATCTGAGTTTCTCTGAGTTATGATGTGAAAATTACATACATAGGTATATAAAACTCTCATTTTCCCCCAATGACCTTTTTTTTTTTTTTTTTAAAGATTTATTTATTCATGAGAGACACAGAGAGAGAGAGGCAGAGACACAGGCAGAGGGAGAAGCAGGCTCCATGCAGGGAGCCCGAGGTGGGACTCGATCCCGGGTCTCCAGGATCACGCCCTGGGCCAAAGGCAGGCGCTAAACCGCTGCGCCACCCAGGAATCCCCCCAATGAACTTTTCTAACACAGCTCCTCCCAATTTTCTTCTTTCCTCTATAAAAGGATGCTCTCTCCTTTTGTTCTCTGGACTTGCCTGTAGTTCACCATAGTTGGCCCAAATTGCAATTCCTCTGCTATTTCTGAATAAACTCATTTGCAGCTTGATCACAGTTGTTGTTTAATTTTTAAGGATGACTTTAGAAGGAATACTTTAGAAGGATCATTTCCATTGTAACACTGAATGGAGGTTGAAGGAGCAAAGGACCAGAGCCATTGAGAGCAGCAATTATGGCAAGGACTTGCAGTTCTGAGAATTGATACCAAAGCAGCATAATAATCAAGCACCTGGTGTTTGAACCTTCTAAGGGAGGTTACTGAAGGGTCAAAAGGATGTGGCTCATCTGGCGCTTAAAAAACCCTGAGGCTCACATGCATAAAATCAGCTCATAACACTCCCCTAGTGTCAGAAAGGTACACATGTGCCCTTAGGCCTGCTTTTGATTTTTTTCTATTTTTTGATCTCTTCCACTTATATTTGCCAGCTTAAAAATGCCCTAGATGTTTGGTTGTCAACTTATAAAAATGTTGAGAATTTGTACAGAAAGGGGAGGTGAGTGACTTGCACCAGGCCACAAAGCAGGTTCTGATCACAAGTGTCTGTATATGAAGCAGTAAAGAAACAAAGTATCAAGATGTTTAGTGGTAGGCATACAAACAGGACAGGAGAGGTAGAAAAAAGTAAGTAGGGTTTAGTGATTCTCACATGTAGGAATTAGGAGCTTGAGAGATAAAAATGATTCTCTGAGTTTTTTTTTCATTTCGATGTTTGAGAGATTAGTTTTATAAGTTGGTAGAGCAGCAGTTTGGGGGGTTCCATTAAGAAGTTAAGAAAGATCATGTTTAGATATATGTTGAGGACAATATTGCCAGATATTAAAGTGATACTGTTCAAATGAGAGTTAAAAATTCACAACCCCGGCTGAGTTTATGATATTATGATGTCATGTGGATGCAGGGATGGATGAAATCACCGAGAAGTTTATACAGTAATATGTGAAAGTTGACTGAGAAAATATCACATTGAGGGGCCAGAAGGGCCATGAGTTCCCTGGGCAGCAAGCAATAAAAACATCAAAGAGCTGGAGAACCAAAAGTCTTACCTATGCTGCAGAGAAATCTGAGGAGGATCAAAGTGTCAGTGAATTCAAGGGGAGTGGGATTTAGCAATGAAATCCTTATTGATTTTGGAAGCTGTTTTGGTGGAGTGCTGGGGATGAATTGAATAAGATCTTGGCAGGAAAAAGAATGAGGTGAGTATTATGACTTTTAAAGTGAAAAGGTAAGTGAATTAGAAAACCTCTTTTACGTACAGCTTTTTGTAAGTAGCAGCAGCGTGTTAGGCGAACAGAAGCAGAAGAGAATTAACCTTGTAAATATCCAAAAAAACAGAAAACCTCCAAATATTCTAAAAGTCTGATTTATTGAGTAATTACTATAACTTCTTTGCTCGACACCCTTCATTAGCTTTGTTGCTTGATTAAGTACAGTAGTCCTCCCTTGTCTGTGGGGGATATATTCCAAGATCTCCAGTGATGCCCGAGGCTGGGGTAGTACCAAACACTATACTATAACACTGTGTTTATTCCTATGTGTACACACCTATGATAAAGTTAAATTTATAAATAAGGCATAGTAAGAGATTAACAATAACAATAAAAAAAGAAAGTTATAACAGTACATTGTGATAAAAGTTACATGAATATGGTCCCTCAAAAATATTTATTGTATTGTACTCCTTAGATAATAAAGTGTGAATGTGGTTAGGTGAAGTGAGATGATTGATGTGACATCGTGACACAGAGTTAGGCTACTTTTGATCTTCTGAATATGTCAGAGGGAGGATGATCTGCTTTCTGACTTTGGTTGATTGCAGGTAATGGAAGTTATGGAAAGAGAAACCATGCATCAAGTGGGAGTACGCTATGACCTAGAAGGTCCCTGTGATCTGGGTCTGCCTACTTCTCCAGTGTGTTATCTTAACTCCCTACTCTTTCCCACTGAATCCAGCACACAGAGCTTCCAGTTTCCCAATGCCTCATGATGTTTCTTGTGTTGGTGTGTGTAGCTTCCGTGTCTTCCAGTTCCTTCTCAGGGTGGTGACTCTAAACCAGCTTCCTAGAGTAAGTTCATAGTTGTCTATAAAGCCTTTGGGGGGGCTCATGGTTGTTATTAACATTTGCCTCTTCTGATTCCCATTGCACCTATATTAAATGTCTTGTATTTTTATCACCAAGCTCCAGGATGGGTATATAATCTGTATTCAATAAATAATGAATGAACAAATAAATGAAGATTGCAAGCCTTCATATAGCACTTATTCTTCATTTAACAAAAGGGCGTAGGGGATCCCTGGGTAGCTCAGCGGTTTGGCGCCTGCCTTCAGCCCAGGGCGTGGTCCTGGGGTCCCGGGATTGAGTCCCACATCGGGCTCCCTGCATGGAGTCTGCTTCTCCTTCTGCCTGTGTCTCTGCTTCTGTGTCTTATGAATAAACAAACAAAATCTTAAAAAAAAAAAAAGTGTGCAGTATAGTACATTTGCCATTTATTCTTGCCATATAATATTCAATTTTGTTATTCTTCTAAACATAAAAGATTTTATAAGTAGTTAAAACTTGTAAAGCAAAAAAAAAAAAAAAAAAAGAAAAAAAGAAAAAAAAAGAAAAAGAAAAATTAAGAAAAAAAAGCCTTTAAAAGCCTTAATCTCAGATCTCAGTAGTCTGCTGTAGTAGTTTTACACTGCATTTGTAAATGTTAGGGTGGGCTCTTTTTATCCTTTCCATAAACACTTTCCTTTGAACCAATTATCCTCTTCCTGGCAAAATTATTAGGAAGCAGGGTGGTCTTCATTTTTAAACATAAGTAACAAAATCAAACCAATTCAAGTTTCAGTGTTACATGAATCAAGGAGGATTTAATCTCAATTTGTATTTGCATTTATGAGGTTGGCTGTCCCCAGCAAGACAGGGAAAAGACGGCCACTACACCTGGTTTCAGGTTGATCGCAATCACCACGGGACAGTCTTGGCATAAACGGTTTGTTTCGTATCAAACACCTTTTTGAAGGGGTGGAGGTGGAGATGGTGAAGACAAAATCCCCAATCTAGGGACACCTGGGTGGCTCAGTGGTTGGGCCTCTGCCTTCAGCTCCGGGAGTGATCCTGGGGTCCCGGGATCAAGCCCGGCAGCCCTGCCTCTCTCTCTGTGTCTCTCATTAATAAATAAAATCTTAAGGAGAAAAAAAAATCCTCAATCAAAATCTCGCCAATTTGCATTTTTCTTTGGGGAATAGGTTTTGAAAGGCCAAGGAACAAAAGAGCGTCAGGTTTTCCAGTGTCCCCCGGGCGGTAGCAGATTGTGAAGTAGAAATTCACCAGGGGAGGGCGCATGCGCGCGAGCCGGGGGGCTGGGGGGCGGGGGCAGCGCGGGAGCCCGGGCCGAGCCTTTAAGGACTTTTTCGCTTGGTACCTCCTTATGTGTTATTTGTAAAATAAAAAATAAAAAAAAAAAAAAAAAAGAAAAAAAGGCGCTGCAACAGTTTCAGCGCGCTGACCCGCATTTTCGCGGCGTTGTTTACAACCCCAGCTGGGACACAATGGGGATGGGAGGAGGGGACAAGAAGCGTCTTGCGGGCGGAGAGCGGGCTAAGCAGCGGGAAACCAGAGAAGCCGAGCCCCCCACCCCGGCCCTTGCTCCAGGGCACACACCCCGAGGGGCTGCACTGGCCTGGCGATCGGTAGTTTAACGCACAGTCGGCGATCCATCCTCTTAAAGAGGTTTATTCACTAGACGCCAAAGAGGGGTTGTTGGGGTTTAAACATATGCCTTGTCTGTCGGCTCTGCGGCTTCTGAGTCCCTGACCCGGCGACCTCGCGCTGAGGACAGCACCTCGGAGCTCGGGCCGGGCCGCTCTCGCGCGAAAGGGCGCGCGCGCCGCGGGATCGCGCGTGGTCTCGCGCGCGCCGCTCCTCAGCAACGGCGCATGCGCCTGCCTCGCCTTCCCGCACGGCCGCGCAGCTTCGCGGGCCCTCCTCTTCCAATCGGAGCGCCGCATTCTCCCAGTGCGTATCCCCCGGCGGCGGGCGGCGGGCGGCGGGCGGCAAGGGGCCGGCTGGGGCGGGGCCGGGAGGCCTGCCAAAGTCTGCGGAGGTCTGCGAGCGCCGCCGAGGCTCCGGAAGTGGCCGTTGTAAACACAGTCTCTCCAGGGCTTTCCCCCTCCGGTCCCACTTTTTTTTTTTTTTAAATGCGCTTTCCCCCTCCCCGGGTCCTAGAGCCCGTCGGGTTCCAACAGTGTTTGCTCCGACCCCGGCCATCTGCCTAGGCCTCTTTCTACCAGTTGAGATTTGGAGCTGCCCCTGGGGGGGTCCTGGGTGTGCGGTCTGGACCACGGGAGCCCCCTGAGGTAACCACGGGGGCGAACGAGTCGGGCAGGGAGGTGTTGAGGAAGGTATGGGTGCTAATGGGGAGCCCCGAGTTAGTTCGTAGTTGTCCTGGGGCTGTTGGTGTCGTGCGTGGGGATGCGCCTCCCTCCCTGGGCTGGGCCTCTCCGCCCCCTGGGGGAAGATCTCCGTGGAGCGTCCCGACCGAGTCCGCTGCAGCAGTACCCCGAGGACTGAGGAGGGACCCGAGGGCTGGACCCGAGGGCAGGACCCAGAGGGCTCCTAAGGTTTACTGCTCCAGGCTGCCAGGCTTTTCCCCTCCCAAGAATCCGTAAACTCTTCCAGGATAAGGACCACGTCTTTTTCATCCTTTAAAAAAAAAAAAGATGCCAGCCACACACTTGACATTCTACCCATGTTTGATAAATGAAAGGATGAGTTGTAGTAGGCTGTCATCTGTAGCTTACCCTCCAGACAGGGAAAACCCGGCTGTTTTTTTCCGAGGCTGTAAATTTTCTGCAGGAGTAGAGCCTCCTTTTGACAGTTCTTTATTCCATCGTGATATTTATCCTAGCCAAATATATATATATATATAATTTTATATATATATATTTTTCATTTTAAGCAGATCTCTGATGATTCTGTGTTAAGTTTACCTGAGAAGCAATTTCAGTTAGCGTCCAACTTTTTCAAATACAAAACACATGGATGTTTTGTATAGGTCATAAAATGTTGCAGAGAAGACCCTACCGTTTTATCCATCAGCTTTACTGAACAGTTATTGCCTGGTAACAACAAAACAATGGTACAGCAGAAGCTGACAGAGGCTTTCCATGAAGTGAAGAAACAAAGGCAGTGCAACCTGCTAAGAGGAAAGAAGGGAGTAGTTTTATTTTTATTTCTTAAAGATTTTATTTATTTAATCATGAGAGAGACAGAGAGAGTCAGAGACATAGGCCGAGGGAGAAATAGGCTCCCTGTGGAGAGCCCATTGCTGAGCTTGATCCCGGGATCACAACCTGAGCTGAAGGCAGACACTCCATCACTGAGCCACCCAGGTGTCCCAGGAGGGAGTAGTTTTAGTCTGGAGCTTGAGTTTTCTGAGCACAGTTTTATTAGCTTCATGACTTCAGGCAAATCACCTAAATGGGCTAGACTTTAGATTCCTAATGTCAGATAAAGAGGATGGGCTTGGTCTTTAAAGTCCTATTTAATTCTAAAATTCTTTGATTGTCTCAGCCCCCTTGTCATGGTCTTGTTCTGATGAAAGAACCGGACGTCGTCTTTAAAGGTGAAATATCTAAGTCTGCAGATAGAATACCCCAACACAGATGTGATTATTATTGAAGACAATACTGTGTTATGAAAGAGGATGGATTTAGGAGTCAGCCAGATGTGGTTTTGAATTCTAACCTTCCCACCAAATATATATATTTTTTAATATTTATTTTGAGGGGGAGCACGGGGGGAAGGGGAAAGAATCTCACAAAACCTGGGGCTGAGTACTGAGCCCCCTATTGGGTCTTGCTCAAGACCTGAGATTGACCCAGATGACCTGAATCAAAACCAAGAGTCAGTGGCTTAACCAGCTGAGCCCCCAGGCACCCCTCCCACTGAACAGCTTTATACAAGTTACTCATTCTCTCCAAGCATCAGTATTCTGGTCCATGAAATATGTGTGATCATCTCATAGGGGTATTGGGAGGATTCAATGAGATTAGGTATGGTTAGTGTAGATCTGGCACATAGTTGGTGCTCAGTAATAGTGGTTTTTATCTTTTTTTTTTTTTAATCTTTTCATCACCACCTCCTCCACCCCTCCCTTTTCTCCTGATCTGTACAGACACACTGAGAAATGAATACATTCTGCATGACCCACTGAAGGACTCAGCTGTGAGGTAGGAAAGCTTTGTATCAGCAGTAGCTCTGAAATCTAGAGTAGAATTGTCTTTTTGACTGGAACTTACTCTTAGGATGTCTCAATCATTGTTCCCTTGGCCTCAGTTGCCGTATTAACCTATTTCTAGAAAACTTCTTATTGAAGAATGATAGACTAACATCCCCTCATCTGGTTTAGTAGGACTGGTGAGAATAGTTCAACTGCACTACCAAGAGAAGATTCATCTATTAATAGAGTATCATAAAAAGCTGACTTATTTATTTTTATATTTTTTATTTATTTATTTACTTAATTATGATAGTCACAGAGAGAGAGAGAGAGAGAGGCAGAGTCATAGGCAGAGGGAGAAGCAGGCTCCATGCACTGGGAGCCCGACGTGGGATTCGATCACGGGTCTCCAGGATCGCGCCCTGGGCCAAAGGCAGGTGCCAAACCGCTGCGCCACCCAGGGATCCCAAAAAGCTGATTTAAACTTTGCCTTTATCCATCACTGCTACAGGATAGCCTAGTTTGGGCCCAAGCCTGTGGAGGTGTCATTTGGGTTGAGAATCCGTTCTCCAGATTTCGTTAAGAGGACTCTGACTTGTAGTGAGTTTGGATGGGGTGGGGGTGCGTGAAAGAATGAGCTGTGTGAGCAGTATTACTGCTATTACTCCCTATTAGCAGTAGGGAGCAGAAATGCTTCTCTTGACAAGCAAGATCTCACCTGGTCTCTGGCTGGAAGTGAACCATGTCTTAAAGGCCAATAGCAAGCCACATAGCAGAGCTATGGAGTCAGCCAATTTGGGCTTGAATCCAGACTGTCACTAGATAGAGATGTGACTTTGGACAAGTGTTTGAATGAATATCTTTAAGCCCCAGTTTCCTTAGGTATAATGTGGGGGTGTTAACAGTATCTTCCCATTGGGGAAGAGTGATAGTGTAGAGATTCAGAAAGTTCTTTGCACACTGTCTGGAGAAGGGATGCTTGTCACAGTTGGCATGATGACAGGAGGAGTGGCTTTGAGGTATCAGATAGATAGATAATGATGTACTGAATGTTTTCAAATAGAAAGTGTTACTTAAAGTGTTGGGTACATATTGGAGAAAGGCTGATGTTGGTTACGTATTACAAGGAATTTGTAATTCTACAGATTAGCTAAAGTATCTTGTGGAGTTTCATAGAGAAGTTTCAAGTAAAGCTTAAAGCACATGTAATGTGAAGAACCTACAATTCTTTGACATAGCTCCCTATTTCACTGACATTTCTATTACTGTACCTGGCTGCTTTCCTCATCATTCATTACCTTTTCACTCTGGGGCATGAACAACAAGCTTTTGCTACATCTTCTCTGCCATTGTTCAATAGAACAGAATTCCTTTTTTTTTAAAATATATTTTTTTTAATTTTTATTTATTTATGATAGTCACACAGAGAGAGAGAGAGGCAGAGACACAGGCAGAGGGAGAAGCAGGCTCCATGCACTGGGAGCCCGACGTGGGATTCAATCCGGGGTCTCCAGGATCGCGCCCTGGGCCAAAGGCAGGCGCCAAACTGCTGTGCCACCCAGGGATCCCTAGAACAGAATTCCAATCATAGTTTATTCATTTATTTTTTTTTAAATTTTTATTTATTTATGATAGTAACAGAGAGAGAGAGAGAGAGAGAGAGAGGCAGAGACACAGGCAGAGGGAGAAGCAGGCTCCATGCACCGAGAGCCCGACATGGGACTCGATCCGGGGTCTCCAGGATCGCGCCCTGGGCCAAAGGCAGGCGCCAAACCGCGGCGCCACCCAGGGATCCCCCAATCATAGTTTAAATTCAGCCACAGATGTGACTTGGGCTTTACATTGATATAGTCTTCCTAAAACACACAGAGGTAGGCTCTTGAACCCTACTGTCCTCAGGAGCTGATATCAGAGACAGAGGGGAAGAAAATAAAGAGTTTGCTACAGGAGGGGCATCTGTGGCTCAGTGGGTGAGTGTCTGCTTTTGGCTCAGGTCATGATCCCAGGATCCTGGCATCTAGTCCTACATTAGGCTCCCTGCAGGGAACCTTCTTCTCCCTCTGCCTATGTCTCTGCTTCTCTCTCTGTGTCTCTCATGAATAAATAAATAAAATCTTAAAAAAAAAAGATTTTGCTAAAGGAGACTTTATTTTATTTATTTATTTTTGAAACGTTTTATTTATTTATTCATGAAACAGAGAGAGAGAGGCCGAGACACAGGCAGAGGGAGAAGCAGGCTCCATGCAAGGAGCCCGACGTGGAACTCGATCCCAGGACCCCAGGATTAGGCAGGCCCTGGGTCGAAGGTGGTGCTAAACTGCTGAGCCACCCAGGCTGCCCTAAAGGAGACTTTAGATAGGCTTTTCTTTTTTTTTTTTTTTTTAAAGATTTTATTTATTTATTCATGATAATCACAGAGAGAGAGAGAGAGAGAAAGAGAGAGAGGCAGCGACACAGGCAGAGGGAGAAGCAGGCTCCATGCAGGGAGCCCGACGTGGGATTCGATCCCGGGTCTCCAGGATCGCGCCCTGGGCCAAAGGCAGGCGCCAAACCGCTGCGCCACCCAGGGATCCCAGGTTTTTCTTTTGATGATGAATTTAAAAAATTGAGCTATAACTCACCTATTAAATTCAGTTTTAAGGTATACAGTTCATTGGTTTTTAGTATATTTACTGTTCTACAGAAATCACTACCATCTAATTCCAGAACATTTATTTCCCACTCCCCAAAAGAAACCTCATACCTAATAGCAGTCAGACCCAATTCCTCCTCTCCCTACCCTCTGGCAACCACAGATCTGCTTTCTATTTCTATGGATTTGCTCATTCTATACATTTCATATACATGGAGTCCCATATACATGGAGTTCATATACATGGAGTCATATACAGTATGTGGCCTTTTGTGTTTGGCTTCTTTTTACTTAGCGTACTGTTTTCAAAGTTTACCCATGTGGCATGTATCATTATTTCATTTCTTTTAATGGATGAATAATATTTCGTATTTTATTTATCAATGGATCAGTTAATGGACATTTGGGTGGTTTTTTATTTACTCTTTGGCTATGCTGCTCTGAACATTTGTGTGCAAGTTTTTGTGTTTTTGTTCAAGTCCAGTAGTGACCTTAGGATGTGTCTTGGTGGTCCATATTCTCACATACACAGTTTGCCTTTCAAAATGTAGATTAAAATTTTGTTACTTCAGGAAAGTTTTCCTGAACTACAGTTTTTAGTGTTCTGTTCCCTCACTTTTGTCTTCTTATTCCTGTCTTCTTGAATCCTTTGATCTCCTCCTTTTTTTTTTTTTTTTAACTCAGAAAGTTTTGTTTTTCATTTCCTTTGTCCTTTCAGGCATTTTCTGTCATGTGTCTTTACTTTTGTTCCCTTGTAGCCTTCATTATTGAAATGACTTTTTTCTTCCATTTCTCTTTCTGATCTTTGTCACCTTTTTTTCTGAGTTTTTCTAATTCTGATTCTTTTTTTTTTTTTTAATTCTTTTTTTTTTTAATTTATTTTTATTTTATGATAGTCACAGAGAGAGAGAGAGAGGCAGAGACACAGGCAGAGGGAGAAGCAGGCTCCATGCACTGGGAGCCCGATGTGGGGATTCGATCCCGGGTCTCCAGGATCGCGCCCTGGGCCAAAGGCAGGCGCCAAACCGCTGCGCCACCCAGGGATCCCTCTAATTCTGATTCTTATTCTTTCCTGTCTTGTACCATTTTTTGTGTCTTTTAGCTTATTTTGAGAAAGTAAATTACAGGTCTCATCTGTTCTGAGATCATGTCTTTCTGTTATGCTTTCATTTGTAGTATTCGATTCTGCTCCTTACTCTCTTTCACTTGTGTTAACTTTGTATGGGGTTTGATCACACTACTTCTCTGTTGCTTATTTTTTGGAAGGTTAGTTTATCTGAGCTTTGAGATTGGGGCAAGCTTTGGGAAAGCTTTTCTGACTTCATGGAACTCTGTGTTGTGGGTTTTTTTTTAAGATTTTATTTATTTATTCATGAGAGACACACACAGAGGCAGAGACACAGGCAGAGGGAGAAGCAGGCTCCATGCAAGGAGCCTGATGTGGGACTTGATCTCGGGTCTCCAGGATCACACCCCGGGCTGCAGGCAGCGCTAACCGCTGTGCCACCCAGGCTGCCCTGTCTTGTGTTTTGTGTTAAAAACTATGGTGCCTTATTTCTGAGATTTCCTGGCAATGTGTCCTCCTGCAGTTTGGTCTGGGGCATTGCTTTGCTTTGTCTTTATTTCTCTACTCCTACTCAGCTTTGATTCCATTCCTTGCAGTTTCTCTTTAGTGTGGGCCTGGCCTCTGTCCAGGAAGCGGACCTGGACAGGTCAGTTCTCAGAGTTCATAAGCTTTTAAGACTTTCTTATTGTAGGGATCCCTGGGTGGCGCAGCGGTTTGGCGCCTGCCTTTGGCCCAGGGCGCGATCCTGGAAACCCGGGATCGAATCCCACGTCGGGCTCCTGGTGCATGGAGCCTGCTTCTCCCTCTGCCTGTGTCTCTGCCTCTCTCTCTCTCTGTGTGACTATCATAAATTAAAAAAATAAATAAAGAAATAAAAAAAAAAAAGACTTTCTTATTGTATATGCCTGTATCACATGCAGACTCTTGGAATGGGCAGACTTCTCCTGGGGTTCATCTGCTGTTCTCAGATTGGTTTGTAGTGGTCCCCATTGAATAATCTGCTGGCTCTTTTTTTTTTTTTTTTTAATGTAGCCTTGTTATTTCCCTCTGCTTTCTCCTCCTCAGATACTTCTGCTCCTGTGTAGGTTTTGTGGCTTTTGGTGGTTTGCCCTTATTCATTTGTATTTTATAGCTTTTTCTTGTACGTATTGCCTGTAGATTTTCTAGTTTCTCTATCTCTATTACCGTAGAGAGGATTTTTATAAAGTCCCTCATTTAAATTAATAAGTTGTAGAAAAACAACTTTATGAAAGACATGCTGCAGGCAGGGCTGATGTGAGAACTCATTTTGTATCTTTCTTGTCACTCAACTTCTTTTTCTGTTTCACCCTGTGAGAGTATTTTCTTTTCTTTTTCTTTTTTTTTTTAAGATTTATTTATTTATGATAGAGAGAGAGAGAGAGGCAGAGACACAGGAGGAGGGAGAAACAGGCTCCATGCCAGGAGCCCGACGTGGGACTCGATCCCGCGACTCCAGGATCGCATCCTGGGCCAAAGGCCGGCGCCAAACTGCTGAGCCACCCAGGGATCCCCTGTGAGAGTATTTTCAAGTTTCTTGTCCATGTTAGTTTTTTTTTTTAAGTTTATTATTATTATTTTTTTAGTAATCTCTATACCCAGTGTGGGGCTCAAACTCACAACCCTGAGATCAAGGGTTGTATGCTCTTCAGACTGAGCCAGCCAGGCTCCTCCCCACCCCCCATTGGTTTTCTCTTGTTGTCTAACAGTTACCACAAACTTAGTTTCTTAAAACAGCACCCTTTATTATCTATTAGGTCAGGGGTCTGGGCACAGCTTAGGTGGGACCTCTGTTCAGAGTTTCACTGGACTGCAGTCAAGGTGCTATCTGGGCTCATCTGGAGGTTTGACTGCTTCCCAGCTCATTTAGGTTGTTGGCAGAATTTATGTTGGCATCTGTATGACTGAGGCAACTAGCTTTTTACTGGCTGTGAAGTGGAAGCTGCCTGCTGTTCCCGGTTATGTAGCCCTCTTGGTGGGTAGTTCACAGCATGACCTTTTGCTTATTCAAGGTCAGCAGAGATTGTCATTTCAGTCTACTAAGACAGAATCTTATATGACATGATGTAATCATGGGGGTGGCATCTCATCACCTTTGCCATATTCTTTTGGTTAGAAGCAAGTCACAGGTTCTGCCCATAGAAAAGGGAAGGATATTATACAAGAGAGAAACATCAGTGGGGGCCAAGATTGTGGGGACATCTGCCTACTACAGTATCTCTATCAGTGATCTGGAAATTGATGACACTTGCTCCTGAGCTATAGAAGACACTTGTCTCTCTAGAAGACTATTCACATTTGAAAATGTTAGATACCAAAATGATGTACCAAAAAAAAATGTTTTCTTCAATTTAGCTTTGTTGAAACAACTTTATTAAAATTTAGTAAACTACCTCTTCCCACACCTCTCTGCCCAAGATAAAACCAAAACAAAACAATAGACATTAAGGCCCAATCTATGGAAATTCTTTTCCTGTGGGTTAGAGGTTCGGTTTGTGCATGTTGTGACACACACACATAGATGTGTGTGTGTGTTTCATCTTTTTCATAAAATAGAAAAATTTGACATACATACTTTTGAGCCTTGAACTGGAGTCTGACCTTTGGGGGTATGGTGGTAAGGTGAAAAGATTCTGGGACTCAGTATTGTAAGAGGTTGACTGAGTCCTTAGTATCCTCCATTTAGTAGCTGACTGGCTGTAGACATGTCATTTAGCTTCTCTGAGTCAGATGAGCTTCCTTAATTGAAGTGAGGACAACCTCAGGAAAGACAATCTTTACTTTAGTGTTGTAAGGATCAGGGTTCTACAGATTGCTTGGCGCTGTATTAGGTGCTCAATAAATTGACAGTGGTATTTGTTTGTCTACCACCATTTCTAAACTTAGTCTTTCAGGTCCCTGGAGAACTAGGATTTTTCCCTCTATCTTGGTAAAAATTCTATCTTCTTTGTTCTGGGTCAGAGTATTCTAGTATCAGATAAATCATTGTTTTAAAGATCTGTTGGTGTCCGTCTGTAGGAATCATTACTCAGTTCTTAGCACCTTGGTTTTGTCTCTATCTTGGTTGGCTTGAGTCCCTTTTCTTTCAGTGAAATCTCTGAGGGTTTATTAGGAGCAGAGAGAGAGAGGGAGAGTTAGTTATTTTTCTTTTTTTTGGCCTTATAGATATTTCTGTACATTGATAATTTCACCAAGTAATTCTTTTAATACATCTTTCCCCTAGACCGAATCACCTTAAGTATCACTTTCTCCCTTCCTTTATGAGGGACTATGATATTTTCCCAGAGGGTATATATTCAGTAATAGAAATTTAGTGACTGAGCACTGTATAATGCTGTATGTATTATTTAAATCTCAAATATATAAGATTGATGTAATTATCCCTTTCTTATGGTTGTGGAAACAGGCTCAGAGGGTATAAGTGACTTGCCCACGGCCACATACTTGGAAGATACTTAAAGGCATCCTGACTCAGATCTCTCTGAGTCCAAAGCTCATGATCTTTCTTAGGATATTGGACTTCTACTATTCTACTAGGGATACCAAGAGATGCTTGTGAGATCTTGATATTTGTGTCTTTCTGAACTTAGTTAATCATTCTTATCTCTGTTTAAAATACTTACCCAGAGATTACTTCATACCATATACACACACGTATATATATGCCTATATATAGTAAAGCCATACCTTATATATGTACCATACCATATACTATATATATAGTAAAGCAACTTTAAATGATTAGCTTTGTATAATTTAGAATATCTCCCATAGAAGAGAGTTCCAGAGAGACCAGGGTAAGTGACAACTACTCTCCTCTTTCCTTACTCCTCCTTGATCCTTAAGAGAAGGACTTTGAAAATTACCGTGAGATCATTTGTTGGGAGAGACCTAAGGTTCTCTTTGGTTTTAGCATTGCATTAGAAATACATCATTTATGAGAAGGGCTTTAGGGACTTAAAAATGTCCCTGGACTTCACTTTCTTTCAAAATGAATTCTAAAAAAAAAAAAAAACAAAAACAAAAAAACAAACAAACAAAAAAAAAGAATTCTATCCCCCAGAAATAGTCTTTACATTCCTTTTCTAGTTCAAGAGTAATTTGTCACTATTTTATTAAGATCATTTTTTTGGGGGGGGTGCCTGGTGGCTTTTAGTCGGTTAAGTGTCTGCCTTCAGCTCAGGTCTTGATCTCAGGGTCCTGGGATGGAGCCCCACATCACAGGGCTTCCTGTCAGGGAAGAGCCTCCTTCTCCCTATGCCTCTGCCTATCTCCCCCACGCCAGCTAGTACTCTCTCTTGAATAAATAAAATATTTAAAAAAGATAAATTTTTCTCTTGAGAAATTAAAATAACCTAATAAAATTTTGTTCTTATAAGGAGTATCTTTTAAAAATGTTGTCATTATTGCTTCTAATCTTTTTTAAAAGAGATCAAACATAATAGCTTTTAAAAATGCAAGTATTTACGTTTGTTATAAAACAATTTTTAAAATACAAGTAAGTTGAAGAAAAAGACAAAAATCACTCAAAGTCCCAGGACTCATATATATATAACCATTGTTATATTGTTTATTATTTTAACAGACTCCAGCTTATCTAACTTGTAAGCCACAGCCGTGCGGACAGTTGTAATCCTCAATAACGAAGTCTATCATCCAGAAATAGTGGGCTGCTTTGGAAGAGTTGGAAGAGACTTACCATGAGTTTAAACAGTTCAAGTAATGCCCCTGGTGACACCCAAAGGTAAGTTGCCAGTGTCTTCCTTTAGTTGGGGAGGTGCTTCTGGGTTGCAGGCAGCAGGGAGCAGTAAGTCGTGGTGGTCAGGGGTAGAGTGGCGCTGATTATAAAGATTCTCCAGGCATGCTGAGGGAGGTGGAAGCTTCCTGTGCCTGGAGGAGCCAGCAGGATGCTTCAGGACTTTGTGCCCCGGTCTCTGCTCCTTTGTTACCTTGTCCACCAAAGTCAAAGGGTGTGTACTTTTTCCTGTCCTTAGATATCCACTTATTCCTTTCTCTTCCTCAGATCTTCTCTCCTTTTTATATTTTTGCTTATTCACATTTCTGTGTGTTCCCCCCTACTTTGGCCTGCTCTAGTCTCTGTGGCTTGAGCAGAGACTTCTTGCCCCACTGGTAGTTTGTGACTTCTCTCCAGCCATTCTTTTGGTTTTAGCTCCTGTTCCAGCTGCACGTTTGTTTGGAATTTATATTGCAAGAATTGCCATTATTGCTCATCTTTTTTTTGTACCCTTGATATCTGCCTTTGGGTGAGGCACCTGCTTTTGGTTGATTCACCTCTGATGTGAGAAATAGAAAAACTCTGAGTCTGTGATACAACATTGAGCCATTTGCTAACTAAAGCGTGGTTTACAAAGAACTCAGGGCAGAAATTCAAAGTGTTGAGAAACTTTTATAATCCTGTAACAGAATAGTTTTTCTGTTTAAGTCTAGTAATAAAACACTTGGGTTATGTTTTATCTCTTTTTAAAATTTCTTGTTTAGTTACTTTAAATATAATTATTTTAGTCATTTAAAATATATTTTACAGAAGTATTGTTTATGTGTGTGTGGGATGGTCCTTGCTTATATTTAGTTTTAGAAGAACTGATATACATAGCCTTTTCAGCAAGGATATGTGGGTGGGGCAAGGGCCATGACTAATGTGTACTTCACCTATAAGTAGGATTTGCTGTAGAAACATTTTCCACCTATCTTTAGAAGTTACCTTACATCCTTTCTGGAGAAAGGTATGAAATAAGTGAATAAAATATAAACTTTTTACTTCACTAAAAGCCTTTTCACTTTTGGAGGGAACATCTTACCACACAAATATTTACCTGTTGTGATTTTTCATGACTAAATTACTCTTTAGAATTCTAGAATCTGTCTAAAGGAAGTTGAACTTTGCTATTTACCACTAATTTACTTTCTGTTTCTATAGATTTGCCTTTTCTGAATAATTCATATATATGGAATCATACAGCATGTGTTCTTTTGTCTGGCTTCTTTCAATAGGCATATTCTTCAGGTTTATCATGTTGTTAACAGGTATCAGTACTGTTTCTTTTTTATTGCTGAATAGTATTCTATTGTATGGTTACAGCACATTATGGTTGTACACTGCCAGCTCAGGGACATTTAGGTTGTTTCTACTTTTTGGCTGTTATAAATCATGGCACTCTTAACGTTTGTGTAGGGGCCTTTGTGTGGAGATGATTTCATTTCTCTTGGGTAGATTGTTAGGAGCTGCATTACTGCATTGTACGATAAATTTATGTTAATTTTTAAAGAAACTGCTAGGTCTTCTAAGTTATATTTCTTTTATTTTTTAAAAAATATTTATTTATTAATTTATTCATGAGAGACATAGAGAGAGGCAGAAGGAGAAGCAGGCTCCCTACAGGAGCCTGATATGGGACTTGATCCTGGAACTCCAGGATTAAGCCTTGAGCCGAAGACAGATGCCCAAACACTGAGCCACCTAGGCACCCTGTGGCTGAACCATTTTACGTTTCTGCCAGCAGTACATGAGGGTTTTAGTTTCTCTACATCCTTGCTAACACTTGTTATTTTCTGATCTTTTAGAAAAATTTATTTTAATTCCAGTGTAGTTAATGAACATAATGTGTTATATTAGTTTCAGGTGTACAATCTAGTTGAATTTTTTTTTTCATTGGCTTTTTGATTATAGTCATTCTAGTGAGTGTGAAGCAGTATGTTGTAGTTTTAATTTGTATTTTCTTTTGAAGATTTTATTTATTTATTCATGAGAAACACAGAGACTGAGGCAGAGGGAGAAGCAGGTTCCCTGCGGGGAGCTTGATGCAGGACTTCATCCCAGGACCCAGGGATCACAACCTGAGCCAAAGGCAGACGCTCAACCACTGAGCCACCCAGGTGTCCCTAATTTGTGTTTTCCTAACGAGTAATGATATTGAACATCTTTGTACTTTTTTTTTTGCCATTTGTATGTCTTCATTGGTAAAAAGCCTATTAAGATCTTTTGCTCATTTTAAATTGGTTGTCTTATTGCTATTGAGCTTTAAGAGTTTTTTGTATATTCTAAAAAAAAAAGTTTTTTGTATATTTTTGATACAAGACTTTCATCAGATATATAATTTGGACATATTTTCTCCCATTTGTTGGCTTGACTTCATTTTCTTAATGTTTTTTGAAGTGCAAATGTTTTAAATTTTTATAAAGGCCAAATCTTTTCCTTTTTTTATTTTTATTTTAATTTTTTTGAGTAGGCTCCATGCCCAACATGGGGCTTCAACTCATGGCCCTGAGATCAAGAGTTACATGCTAAGTTGATTGAGCCAGCCAGGCACCCCTCCAGTTCTTTTCCTTTATAGATTGTGCCTTTGGTTTCATATCTATGAAATCTTTGCCTAACGTAAAGTCATGAAGATTTTTCTCCTGTGTTTTCTTCTGCAAGCTTTATAATTTCAGTTTTTACGTTTACGTCTGTGCTCCATTTAAACTTTATTTATTTATTTTTTTTTAATTTTTATTTATTTATGATAGTCACACACACAGAGAGAGAGAGGCAGAGACACAGGCAGAGGGAGAAGCAGGCTATGCACCGGGAGCCCGACGTGGGATTTGATTCCGGGTCTCCAGGATTGCGCCCTGGGCCAAAGGCAGGCGCCAAACCGCTGCGCCATCCAGGGATCCCTAAACTTACTTTAAAAAAATTTTTTTGGGGAGCAGAGAGAGCTTGTGTGTAGGGGGTAGAGGTGGAGGGGAGGGGCAGAAGGAGAAGAAGGGGGAATCTTTTTCTTTAAAAGATTTATTTATTTTAGAGGGACCTGGATGGCTCATTTGGTTAAGTGTCTGCTTTGGCTCAGGTCATGATCCTGGGACCTGGGATTGAGCCCTGTGTCTGGTTCACTGCTCAGTAGGGCATCTGCTTGTCCCTTTCCCTCTGACCCTCCTCCCTGCTTGCGCTCTCTCTCTCTCTGAAATAAATAAATAAAATCTTTAAAAAAATATTTATTTTAGAGAGAGAGAGTGCATGCAAAAGTGAGCACAGGGGAGGTGGGAGGAAAGGGCCAGAGGGAGAGAATCTCAAGCAGGCTCCTTGCTGAGTGCTGAGCTCCATGCCAGGCTTGATCTCGTGACCCTGAAATCATAACCTGAACCGAAATCAAGAGTCAGACACTTAACTGACTGAGCCACCCAGTGCCCCTTAAAGTGCTTTCTATGTATGGTGTGAGGTAAGGATCTAAATGAATGTTTTTGCATGTTTGGATATCTAGTTGTTTCAGCATCATTTGTTAATGAGACTATTTTTTCCTCATTGAATTGCCTTGACACATTTGTTGAAAATTAATGGACCAAAAATACATGTTTATTTCTAGAGTCTCAATTATGGTACATTGATCTGTCTTCTTAATTTAAATTCCACACAATTTTGATTACTTAGCTTTTTAAAAAAAGATTTTATTTATTTGAGAGCGAGCTCTCAAGAGCTTGAGCAGGGGGACAGGAGAAGGGAGAGGGAGAGATTCCCAAGCAGATTGTGCTGAGCATGGAACCCCATGTGGGGCTTGATCCCATGATCCTGAGATCATGACCTGAGTAGAAACCAAGAGTCAGATGCTTAACTGAGTCACCCAGCTGCCCTGATTACTGTAGCTTTAGAGTAAGTTTTGAAATTAGGAAGTGAAAGTTCTCCCATTTCTTTTTTTTTTTTTTAAGGATTTTATTTATGTATTTATTTGAGAGAGAGAGATAGTGAGAGGGAGTACAAGTAGAGAGGAGGGATGGGGAGAGGCAGAAGAAACAGGCTCCCTGCTCAGTAGGGAGCTCAAGGTAGGGCTCCATCCTAAGACCCTGGGATCATGATTTGAGCTGAAGTCAGATACTTTAACTCACTGAGCCACCCGGGTGCCCCTTGCATTTCTTCTTTTTCAGTATTGTTTTGGTTATTCTGAGTCCTCTGCACAAATCCTGCTGAGATTAAGGTAGGTATTATGTTGAATCTATAAATCAATTTGGAGATAATTGCCACCTTAATAATATTGACTCTTCCAATACATGGATGTGAATGTGGAATGTCTTTTCATTTATTTAGATCTTTAATTTCTTTCAAGAAAAATGTGTATTTTTCCTAAATCTGTTTTTTTTTTTTTTGGATACCGTTGTACATGGAATTATTTTTCTAAATTTCATTTTTGGATTATTCACTGTTACCATATAGAAATGTAATTGATTTAAGTATATTGATCTTACATTCTGTGACCTTGCTAAAATTGTTTTTTTAGTTCCAATATTTTTGTTTCTTAATTAATTTATTAGGATATTCTTATAGTATCATAGTTTTACTTCTGGGGTGCCTGGGTAGAAACATGGGGTCATGAGTTCAAGCACCACATTGGGCATAGAACTTAACTTAAAAAAAAAGATAGTTTTACTTCTTTCCTTTTAATATATATGCCCTTCCTTCCTCCTCCTGTCCTTCCTTCCTACCTGCCTGCTTTCCTTCTTTCATTTTTCTTTTCTCTCTCTCTTTCCTTTTTTTTCTTGTGCTGTCTAGAACCTCCAATACAGTCTCAAATAGAAATGGACATCTTAAAAAAAAAAAAAAAAAAGAAATGGACATCTTTGTTTTGTTCCCTTAGGGGAAACTGTCAGTTTTTCACCAATAAGTATGCCAGTTGTAGGTTTTTCATAATGCCCTCTATTAGAGTAAATTTCCTTGTATTCCTAGTTTGTTGAGGTTTTTTTTTTTTTTTTTAAATCACGGATAGGTTTTGAATTTTGTCAAATGCTTTTTCTGTATCTATGGAGATTATGTAATTGTCTTTTATTTTAGTAAACTTGTATATTACATTAATTGATTTTTAGACATTAAGTCAATTTTCTATTTTTGGGATAAATCCCACTTGGTAATGTTGTGTAATCCTTTTAAGATATTGCAGGATTTGGTTTGCTAATGTTTTGTTGATTACTTTTTGCATTTCTATTCATGAGGTATATTGGTCTGTAGTTTTCCTTTCTTGTGATATCTGATTTGATTTTAGGTAATCTGAGTTAAGAGAATGAGCTGGGAAGTGTTTCCACCTTCTCTAAAGTGAGGATTGATATTCTTTCTTTTTCAATTGTTTGTTATACTTTATTAAGGAAGCCATCTGGACTTGAGTTTTCTTTGTGTTTAGATTTTTTTTTTTTAATTTTTTTTTTTTATTTATCTATGACAGTCACACACAGAGAGAGAGAGAGAGAGACAGAGACATAGGCAGAGGGAGAAGCAGGCTCCATGCACCGGGAGCCCGACGTGGGATTCGATCCCGGGTCTCCAGGATCGCGCCCTGGGCCAAAGGCAGGCGCCAAACCGCTGCGCCACCCAGGGATCCCTGTTTAGATTTTTAAAATGATTAATTCACTATCTTTAACTGTTATGGGTCTATTCAGATTTTGTTTCTTTTGGGGTTAGTTTTTATAATTTCAGTATTTCTAGGAATTTGTCCATTTGGTCTACATTGCAACTTGTTGGCATAAAGTTGTTCATAGTGTTTATTATAGTACTTCTAGGTTGGTAGTGTTGTTCCTTCTTTCATTCTTTATTTTTATAATTTGAATCTTTTTTTTTGTCAATCTAGCTAAAGGTTTAGCAAGTTTGTTGATCTTTTTTTTTTAAATTATTTTATTTATTTATGATAGTCACACAGAGAGAGAGAGAGGCAGAGACACAGGCAGAGGGAGGAGCAGGCTCCATGCACCGGGAGCCCGACGTGGGATTCGATCCCGGGTTTCCAGGATTGCGCCCTGGGCCAAAGGCAGGCGCCAAACCACTGCGCCACCCAGGGATCCCTGTTGATCTTTTTAAAGAACCAAATTTTGGTTTCATTGATTCTCTGTGTTTTATTTTAGTCTTATTTTAAAAAAAAATTAAAGTCACATATGTACATTATTTAAAGAATCTCATGTTCTACGGGGCTTACTGCTATTAGGAAAGATAGCAAAACTAATTTGCTTGTGAGAAATCAGTCTTTTTTTTTTGTATATTTTTATATTGGAGTTTGACTTGCCAACATATAGTATAACACCCAGTGCTTATCCTGTCAAGTGCCCCCCTCAGTGACCATCACCTGGTCACCCCATTCCCCACCACGTCCACCTCCCTTTCCACTACCCCTTGTTCATTTCCCAGGGTTAGGTGTCTCTCATGTTCTGTCACCCTCACTGATATTTCTCACTCATTTTCTCTCTTTCTCCTTTATTCCTTTTCACTATTTTTTATATTCCCCAAATGAATGAGACCATATAATGTTTGTCCTTTCTCTGATTGACTTACCTGACTCAGCATAATACCCTCCACTTCCATCCACGTTGATGCAAATGGTGGGTATTCGTTGTTTCTAATGGCTGAGTAATATTCCATTATATACCTAGACCACATCTTCTTTATCCATTCATCTTTTGATGGATACCACACTTGATCTTAGCCAAAAGGCCGAGAAGCGATCTTTTGATGGATATCGAGGCTCCTTCTTCCACAGTTTGGCTATTGTGGACATTGCTGCTATAAACATTGGGGTGCAGATGTCTTGGTTTTTCACTGCATCTGTATCTTTTGGGTAAATCCCCAGTAGTGCAATTGCTGGGTCGTAGGGTAGCTCTATTTTTAACTCTCTTTGAGGAACCTTCACACAGTTTTCCAGAGTGGCTGTACCAGTTCACATTCCCACCAATAGTGCAAGAGGGTTCCCCTTTCTCCACATCCTCCCCAACATTTGTTGTTTCCTGTCTTGTTAATTTTCCCCATTCTCACTGGTGTGAGGTGGTATCTCACTGTGGTTTTGATTTGTATTTCCCTGATGGCAAGTGATGTGGAGCATTTTCTCATGTGCTTGTTGGCCATGTCTATGTCTTCCTCAGTGAAATTTCTGTTCATGTCTTTTGCCCATTTCATGATTGGATTGTTTGTTTCTTTGCTGTTGAGTTTAATAAGTTCTTTATAGATCTTGGATACATATAGATATATAGATATAGATATAGATAGATATATATATAGATATATATGTATATATATATCTATCTATCTGATAGGTCATTTGCAAATATCTTCTCCCATTCTGTAGGTGTGACAAATCAGTCTTGAGGGGTACCTGGGTTGCTTAAGTGTCTGTCGTAGGGTCATGATCTTAGGGTCCTGGGATGGAGCCCAACCTCAGGTTCCCTGCTCAGTGGGGAGTCGGCTTCTTCCTCTCCCTCTGCCCCTCTCCCTGCTCATACTCTCTTTCGCTCTCTTGTGTGCACATGTGCAGGCTTGCTCTCTCTCTCTCTCAGTAAATAAATAAAATATTTTTAAAAAACCCAGCAAATCACTGTCTTGATCTCTAGAAACCATGGTTTTCAATTCTCTGAGATGATTTTTATTTTAAACAATTTTTAAATTTGATTTAATTTATTTAAAATTTTGTATCTTTTATATTGAAGTATAGTTGACACATAATGATACATTAATTTCAGTACAAGATAGTGATTCAACAAGTCTATGTTATGTTATGCTGTGCTCATTAAAAGTGTAGCTGCCATCTGTCACTATACTCTGTGCAGGGGCCAAACTAATCTCTGTATTATTCCAATTTTAGTATATGTGCTGCTGAAGCCAGCACTGTCCCCATGCTCTGAGATGATTTTCAAAATCTGTGTCTCTTAAAAATTTTTTTGTATTGCTATTTGATTTTTTGGGTTTAGCCGTTATCGACTGACTGCTCCCACTACAGAAGCTCATAATTTTATTCAGGCTTGTTTCCTTTTTCTGTATATTTAGTGATTATAATCTTGGTTAGTTTTCGATGTTTACATTATTATAATTTTGAACACTTTCTAGTTGAGCCATGTAGTAGTATTTAGTAACAATTTTTTGTCTTTTGTACATTATTTTTCTTGGATTTGATAATTGTTCCATTGATTGTTAAATTTCTATGAATTTATCATGAATTCAGTGTCCAATCAAGTGGTACACATTTCTCAATATGTTCAGATAATTGAAGTAATCTGGTTTATTTTTAATTCCAGTAGAGTTAACGTAAAGTATTATATTAGTTTCAGATGTACAAGAAAGTTATTCAGCAATTCTATACATTATTTAGTGCTCATCAAGATAAGTGTATTCTTAATCTCCTTCACCAATTTCACCCATCCCCCTGAAGTATTCTGTTGTTTCTGTTTGCATCTTCTTCAGGAAATCAGCTGGGACAGATGGGCCTTTAGGAGCTGTGCTTTTGTCACAGGTACACAGTTGTTACCAGGTGTTCCTTCATTATCCTGGAAACCGCTTTGCTGTTTTTCTGTCTTGAATATTCTACTTTTGAAATCCCATGTCTTTCTCAGTTTGGGTCCTTATTTTAGTGGAATCTTCCATCAGCCTTTTGAGAAAGTTCATGGGAGGTAAATGTTTTGGTGCCTTGTAGATCTGAAATAGTCTTTTCTTATTTCCATGTCTTTGAAAGATAACTTGTTGGGCATAAAATTCTAAGTGGAAATTATTTTCCCTTGGAATTTTCTCAGGCATCTAGGAGACTTTTACATTTACTTTTTTTTTTTTTTTTTTTTAAGATTTTATTTATTTATTCATGAGCAAGACCGGTAGAGAGAGGCAGAGACATAGGCAGAGAGAGAAGCAGGCTCCATGCAGGGAACCCAATGTGGAACTCAATCCTGGGACTCCAGGATCACTCCCTGGGCCAAAGGCAGGCACTAAACTGCTGAGCCACCCAGGCATCCCACATTTACTTATTTTTTAAAAGATTTATTTACTTATTATTTGATAGAGAGAGAGAAAGAAAGAGACAGAGCACAAGCACATGGAGGGAGAGGGAGAGGGAGAGGGAGAATCCTGCTCCTCAGGGAGCCTGATTTGGGACTTGATCCCAGGGCCTTGGGATCATGACCTGAGCTGAAGGTAGATGCTCTACTGACTGAGCTACCCAGCCGCCCCTACATTTACTTATTTAGCTTTTCATTTTTTAGTTTGTGTTTTGATTTCCAAGAGTTCCGTTTTTTTGTTGTTGTTGTTCTCTGAATATTTTTATCACCTTCAGTTTTTTTTAAAGATTTTATTTATTTATTCATAGAGATGCAGAGAGAGAGAGAGAGAGAGAGAGAGAGAGGCAGAGACACAGGCAGAGGGAGAAGCAGGCTCCATGCAGAGAGCCCGACGTGGGACTCAATCCAGGGTCTCTAGGATCACGCCCTGGGCCGCAGGCGGCGCTAAACCGCTGCGCCACCAGGGCTGCCCTTAAGTTTTTGTTTTATGGATATTATATCTCCTCTTATTTTTCTGAAGATGTGTTTTTTTTCCCCCTTTTAAAAGTTCTCTTTTCCTTGCATAATTTTTGCGGGTTCTTCCCCCCAGTCCCCAATTTGGTCTCTAACTCTTGCTTCCTAACTTCTTGTGATCCTTAGGTGACTGTTCAGATTTAAAAGTAGGGGCCTCATGTCAGGCTCCGTGCATGGAGCCTGCTTCTCCCTCTGCCTGTGTCTGCCTCTCTCTCTCTGTGTCTCTCATGAATAAATAAATTAAAAAGAAATAAAAATAGGGGCCTAACAAGCTTGGAAGCTCATTGTGTAAGGCCTTGTGTTTGTGGCATTCTCCATAGGGAGATGTGGTTAAGGTGTTTGCTGGAGAACCCCTAGCATCTGCATCTTTAGGTCTTTTTCACCTTGCTGGTTTTCACCTTCCCTTCTCTACTTGGCTGCCATTGTTTTGGCAGACAAGCTGTTTTAGAAGACCAGGGCTCTGACTTATTACATAATTTTTGGCTTGAGTCTCCTATTTTTGGTATGGGATCTGATACAGTTTGTATCTGATGTCTCTAATCCACAGACCTTCTGTTTTATCCTCTCCAGGGAATAAGCCCTTACCTAGTGTTCTTCCAGAATGGAGAAGAGATCGGTACCCAGTTGTGTGGTTTATGGTGTAGAGGACCTGAGGATCTCATTTCTTTGGCCGACTTTCAACCAATTATGTTGTTTTCTGCTCTTTTATCCCATTTTTCAAAGATACTGTCAATTAATTGAGCTTTGGGGGCTCAGGTGTAAATCAGTTTTTTTTTCTCACTTTTGGCTTTAAATTCAATTCTCTTATGTAAATCAGTTACCACTTACCACCTGCTTTCCAACTTCTAATATTTTATTGCTATTGTCTCATCCTCTGTGCTCTTTCTCCTTGTGCATTTTTATCTCTAAATTCTCTTTGCTGATACTTTCATTACATTTTTAATTTTAATTTTGGGGGGACAGTGCTTTATAGTCTGCTGTTTTTTAAAAAAATATTTTATTTATTTATTTATTTATTTATTTATTTATTTATTTATTTATTTATTTATTTATTTATGAGAGACAGGCAGAGAGGCAGAGACACAGGCAGAGGGAGAAGCAGCCTCCATGCAGGGAGCCCGACGTAGGACTCGATCCTGGGTCTCCAGGATCATACCCTGAGCCAAAGGCGGCACTAAACTGCTGAGCCACCCGGGCTGTCCCTGTTTTTTTTTTTTTTTTTTTTTTTTTAAGTTTTTATTTATTTATTCATGAGAGACAGAGAGAGAGGCAGAGACACAGGCAGAGGGAGAAGCGGGCTCCTCCGAGGGAGCCTGATGTGGGACTCGATCCTGGGACCCAGGATCACAACCTGAGCCTAAAGCAGATGCTCAACCGCTGAGCCACCCAGGTGTCCCTGTTTTTTTTTTTTTTTTTTTTAAGATTTACTTATTTGAGAAAGAGAATGAGAGCAGGGGTTGGGGCAGAGGGGGAGAGAATCCTAAGCCGACCTGTGCCCAGTGCGGAGCCTATTGCAGGCTCGATCTCATGACCCTGAGATGACACCTGAGCCAAAATCAAGAGTTGGAAGTTGAAGCGACTGTGCCACCCAGGCAACCTAGTCTGCTATCTTTAAGCTGAATCTATATTGTCACTCATACTTTTTTCTTTTTGTAATATGTATTTATTACATTTGCAATAAATATAGTATTTCAAAAGGTAAAAAGAACTCAATATTTTCCAAAACTACACAGGGTTTGATAGGACCATTCTTTAAATACCATCTTGAAATGGTGGTTTGTTTCTAGCCATACACTTTTTTGTATTTCTCGCAAGCTTCTGTAATTGACATCTTGCACTAGATTGTAAGTTTCTTTAGAGCAAAGATGTCATGTTCCTTGTGATCTCTGAAAAATAAGTTATTAGAAATACCAGAAATGGTGGAAATACACTTAGTGAGAATTATATTTTATTTTCTCATTTTATAGGTTGAAGAATGCCTCATCTGATGTAAAACAAATGTTTAAAAGTGAAACAGACTTGGATATTACTGCTGATCTCAGAAAGAAACTTCATCGGGCTAAGAAAGAAAAATTGGAAATAACAACTAAGCACAATGCAGAGGTAGAATTGTTTTTCTTTTTTTTTTTTTTCTTTTTTTTATTTTTTTTAGAATTGTTTTTCTTTCAAATAATGTCAAAAGTAGAATTTGGTTATTTTAGATTCATTCATATTACAGACTCCATGTTTAACATCACCTTGACATTTTTGAGCTTAAAAAGGAATTTATAATAAAGAAAACAGTGTTTTTAAATATAGTAGAATTGTATAGGAGTGTTTAGAAGTTTAATGAATTATTAGATTTGTATGTTGTCTTAAGTTTATTTAATTAATTTCTTTAGATTTTATTTATTTATTCATGATAGAGAGAGAGAGAGGCAGAGACACAGGCAGAGGGAGAAGCAGGCTCCATGCAGGGAGCCTGACGTGGGACTGGATCCTGGTCTTCAGGATCACACCTCGGGCTGAAGGCGGCGCTAAACTGCTGGGCCACTGGGGCCGCCCTCTTAAGTTTATTTTAATTAATGGGTTAAACTTGATAAAATAATTGATGAATGCCTTTAGTGACTAAATGTCAATTAGACATTTTTGAAATTTTAATTTAGATTCTTTATGGCTCAATCATGGAACAATCTTAAGTAGATTAAAGTGTGGAATTTGTAAAAGATTTATTTACCTATTTTAGAGAGAGAGAACTTGTGCATGTACACATGTCTAAGGGGCGGGGCAGGAGAGAGAGAGAATCCCCAAGTGGACTTCCTGCTGAGCAAGGAGGCTGATGGGGGGCTGAATCCTGGGTGCCTGGGATCATGACTTGATCTGAAATCAAGAGTTAGCCGCTCAACCAACTGAGCCACCCAGGCACCACTGAGTATGGAACTTTTAATCATAGTGTAATTAATAAATTATCCTAGTTTTTATTTTATGATATTATTATAGCTTTTATTACTGTGTATGCATATGCATAAATATATATATTTGATGTTATGTGTGTTTATTCCCAAGATAGTAGCTCTCTTTTTCTCTAAGATAATTCATGAATTTTCTGTTTATGTCACTTCTGTCTGTTGTGTTTTTTCTGTTTTCTCTTTTTTTCTGTTTAATCTTACTCTTTAAACTCAGCTTTGACAGCCTGGTTTGGTGGAAGAATATTGAGTTACACAAATCTGGAGTCATCCTTGGCCCTTCCATTTATAAGATATGTGACCTTGGGGGAACAATTTATCCTGTATATCATTGTTTTCTTACTGTGAAATGCCAGACCCAAAGGGTTGTTGTGATAACTAAGGGAAATAAAATTCATAGAGTGTCTGTGCTCTGTAAGAGTAGCTGTAATTTATTGACATTTAAGGATAAATAGTCTGTTTTCCTTCCTTTTTTGCTGAATTCCGATGCTGTCCTGTCAGGAAACCTTTTAAAGCCTCCCTAGGTGAAACTAATTACTCCTTTCTTTGCTCTCCTATAACATGTTGCTGTTACAGGTGTTTTGGGGGTAAAACATTTATTTCATGCTTACCTGTTCTTCATTAGTCTGTAAGTTTCCTAAGAGCTGAAAGCAATGACCATGCTTTGTCCCCATATCTCTCACGTTTCTTCCTGGCACAGAGTAGGTCCTCAGTGGCTGTGTGTTGAATAAAAAAATGACTTTTTTTGTATTGTCTAAGGAACAGTGGCTTAAGTAACAAGCAACGAATATGTGACAGTTTTATATGTACTTTTAGTGGCAGTTGAGGTAATTTTAAAGGGTAATTGCAATAATTGCTTTTATTGACATTGTAATATTACATACTGAATATAAAATATTTGTAAAGTATATATTGTTTATAATCTCCAAAACTTATTTTTAAAACCAAGTGTACATTTTACTTAATAATTATATCATGATAATCATTCATCTATATCCTTTCACACTATTTTCATTTGTCATCATTTGTCTTCTCCCTTTGTTGAAAATGTTTTAAAATATGTGTTCACATGAAAGAGATAGGACATTATTTCAGGGAAGAAAGATAATTTTCTTGCAATAGGCAGTTATAATGGTTCAACTCCAGTTTCATATTACTATCCATTCTTACTCCTTCAGTTCTTTGTTTAGATGATTTTACTTATATTATGTAGTCATTTTTTTTAGTCCTATACTCTTTAAAATGCCTGTAATAAAGCAAGGCTGAGAGGAATGAAACTATATAAAAAACTAAGGCCATAATTTACTTTATTAGATACTTTTTTTTTTAAAGATTTTGTTTATTTATTCATAGAGCCACAGAGAGAGAGAGAGAGAGAGAGAGAGAGAGGCAGAGACACAAGCAGAGGGAGAAGCAGAGGGAGAAGCAGGCTCCATACAGGAAGCCCAACGTGGGACTCGACCCCCAGTCTCCAGGATCACACCCCAGGCTGCAGGCGGCGCTAAACCGCTAAACCGCTGCACCACCAGGGCTGCCCTTTATTAGATACTTCTAATGTTAACAGGCATCATACTGGTGATTAGCATAATATATCTTTAAAATCTGGGGTGCCTGGCTGTCAGTACAGCATGTGATTCTTGATTTTGGGGTTATGAGTTAGAACCGCATCTTGGGCGTAGCGAGTACTTAAAATCTTAAACAAAACAAAACAAAACTATATCCATTGGTGGATGGATACAGAAATTGTAGTGTGTATGTTCACACACACACACACTGGACTATTATATTATTCAGCCATAAAATAAAATGAAATCTTGCCATATGTGACAACATAGATGGGCTTTGAGGGCATTATGCTAAGTAAGATAAGTCAGAAAGATAAATAAGATAAACACAGTATGCTCTCATATGTGGAATGTAAAAACAAAAAACCAAAAACCAAGCTCATAGATAGAGAACAAATTGGTGGTTGTAAGATGTTGGAGGTAGGGGGTGGGCAAAATGGGTAAAGGGAGTCAAAAGGTACAAACTTCCAATTATAAAATAAACAAGTCATGGGGTTGTAATATACAGCATGGTGATTATAGTTAATAATACTATATCATGTACCTGAAAGTTGCTAAGAGAGTAGATCTTAAAATTTCTCATCACAAGAAAAAAATTTGTAATTATATATGGTGACACATGTTAACTAGGCTTATTGTGGTGATGATTTTGCAATATATATAAAATATGAAATCTTATGCACCCGAAACTAATATGCTATGTCAATTAGATCTCAATAAAAAATGAAATTAATACCCTTAAAATCTCTAGGAATTTTATTGTTGTGGGTTCTTGGATAAGTTATTTAATTTTCCTGAACTTCAGTTATTGTTGAGATTTATTAGTAGGCAGAGGGTATGGAGAGAGGGGTCACTAATACGACTCAGTACTTCTAGATGAAACTAGGTTGCCCTGATGTGGATTTTTGGGATGGGACAATGCCACAGGATTTTCAGTGTTGCAGTGATTGTTAGAATCATTTGAACATGGTAATAGAAATGTGTGAAAGAGGACACGAGAGTGTGAAGCTATTCCAATAACTCCTTGGTCCAGACAGTGATGCTAGAGTAGGAAAATGTCTTTAAATGAGGATGGAAGAGGATAAAAAAGGACAGTATAACTTTCTTTAGCCAAAAGGTACTGGAAACTTAGGACCAAGCAGTAGACTTTTTAGGCTTCAGGACCTGAAGATATTGTTTGATCCAGCTAGTCCTTTTAAGAGTAGGTGTTCTTAAGCTGGGGTCCTTAGAAACAGACACCAAGGAATCCATATACTTAGATGGAGGAAAAATTACATTTTATGTTTTATTAACCTCTAACTTGTTAAGCATTTCTCTCACTTATGAAAGGCTTAACCCAGTTGGCCCTCATTTAACAAGCCATAGTAGTATTAGCAGTACTTTTGACTTTATCATCACTGGAAATCACAAAGACACAATTCAGGATTTGCAAGTTTTGAGATACTATTTATACCTGTTGCTACTTTGAAATGACAGTGATTGTTGGACCTGTAAGTAGAGCTTGTTATTTAGTGGGTTATTAAAGAAGTACATTATGGCATCACAAATTTGCTTTTATATATTTGTTTTTATCTTTGATTCTTTTTGTTATCCTGTATGTTTTATTTTATGCATTTAATTACATTATTTGAGAAGGCTTTGCCAGATTGCAAGGAGGGTCATAGCATAATAATTATGAAAATCCTTTCTGTTAGAGGCTGAGGCATGCTGTAGGGGGCATAAAGGAAGATACGGAGAATGACACAGGGAGGAGGTTCTAAGACAGGTAGTTGAGCATAAAGATGTTAACGCAGAAATGTTTTAAGAAGGAGGTAGATCCCATTTTGCTGCTGTTGCACGTGCTGCACCTTCAGTGAGAAAACAACAACTCATGAGCAGAGGGTAGGTTTCTGTCAGTTGTATGGGTGGCTCAAGAAAACAAATATGGGGGGATCCCTGGGTGGCTCAGCAGTTTAGCGCCTGCCTTTGGCTCAGGGTATGATCCTGGAGTCCCGGGATCGAGTGCTGCATCAGGCTCCCTGCATGACGCCTGCTTTTCCCTCTGTCTGTGTCTCTGCCTCTCTCTCTGTGTCTTTCATGAATAAATAAATAAAATCTTAAAAAAAAAAAGAAGGCTGCCCATCTCTTGAATTCCTGTGTGCACCATAATGAATTAGATGCCACCACAAATACTTAGGATCAGGAAGCTAAGATTACTTCTATAGTCCTGTTTTCCATTGTAGTAACTGTCCTCATCTTGTTTCTAATGGTTAATTCCTACCACTTGGACTTTGCCACTCTGGAATTCAATTATTTTGATTGAAATTGGGGAGTCCGTCTCAATTGTGATGTCTTCCACCATTATCTGCATCATCTGCTATAATCTCTGGTATATGGAGATTAGTTTCCGGAGCTTTATAAGGGTGCTTGTGCTGCCTGTGCCAGTGTATTTTATAGCATTTTAAGTAGGAAAAGAATATCCTTTGCACTCTTGAAGAGGATGTACTTAGAGAAAGGAGAAGTTTTGGTTTGCTCACATTAAATCACACACTTCTCCTTAAGTCTCCATATTATGTCAGAAAAGTACTGGCATTTTGACCTTATGAGTGATTGTCGGCTGGTGTTGAATTCAATCTACAGTCACCCACCCTAGCAAACTGTTAGAACTAGCTTATTAAGTCCAAAGCAATCCTGTGTATGTTCTGCAGGTTCCTGCTAATACAAGATTAGCAAGATCTTGCATTTCATTTGCTACATAAGCCATTTTTTTCCTGGAGCAGACTATGCATTTCTCCACCTGTGACATACTGAGATCAGAATTTATCTATGGTGACAAAGATACAGTCAACAAAACTAAAAGACAACCTACAGAATGGGAGAAGATATTTGCAAATGACGTATCAGATAAAGGGCTAGTTTCCAAGATCTATAAAGAACTTATTAAACTCAACACCAAAGAAACAAACAATCCAATCATGAAACGGGCAAAAGACATGAAGAGAAATCTCACAGAGGAAGACATAGACATGGCCAACACGCACATGAGAAAATGCTCTGCATCACTTGCCATCAGGGAAATACAAATCAAAACCACAATGAGATACCACTTCACACCAGTGAGAATGGGGAAAATTAACAAGACAGGAAACAACAAATGTTGGAGAGGATGCGGAGAAAAGGGAACCCTCTTACACTGTTGGTGGGAATGTGAACTGGTGCAGCCACTCTGGAAAACTGTGTGGAGGTTCCTCAAAGAGTTAAAAATAGACCTGCCCTACGACCCAGCAATTGCACTGTTGGGGATTTACTCCAAAGATTCAGATGCAATAAAACGCTGGGACACTTGCACCCCGATGTTTCTAGCAGCAATGTCCACAATAGCCAAACTGTGGAAGGAGCTTCGGTGTCCATCGAAAGATGAATGGATAAAGAAGATGTGGTTTATGTATACAATGGAATATTACTCAGCCATTAGAAACGACATATACCCACCATTTGCTTCAACATGGATGGAACTGGAGGGTATTATGCTGAGTGAAGTGAGTCAATTGGAGAAGGACAAACAGTGTATGTTCTCATTCATTTGGGGAATATAAATAATAGTGAAAGGGAATAGAAGGGAAGGGAGAAGAAATGTGTGGGAAATATCAGAAAGGGAGACAGAACATAAAGACTCCTGACTCTGGGAAATGAACTAGGGGTGGTGGAAGGGGAGGAGGGCGGGGGGTGGGGGTGAGTGGGTGATGGGCATGGAGGGGGACACTTGACGGGATGAGCACTGGGTGTTATTCTGTATGTTGGTAAATTGAACACCAATAAAAAATTAATTTATTAAAAAATGAATATTGGGTAACTAAAAAAAAAAAGAATTTATCTATGGTGACAAAGAGTGGTGGACGTATGCTTGCAGATCCTCTGGCAAGGCAACTGTTTGAGGTGTGCTCATTATTAAGTCTTTAAGCAAGGGATGACAAATTGTCTCAGGGAGGAGAAGCTGCTTTTGTTGGTAAGGGATGTTTAGAGGAGATTTGGAAGTTTATAATTTTCAGGTTTGTCTAATTCTAAAAGTCCTCATCCCATCTCCTATGCTCCTACTTCATTCCCAACTGATACCTACTACCTTAACATTAGAAACTTGGTGAGACACTTCATTCAACTTGTAATGTGATTCTGCATTCCTCCTAATTAGATTTTCTGTCTGGACCTTAGCCTTATCAGCATGGGGCTATAAGATATAAAAGATTGTTTTAAAGTTAACATAGAAACTCTGACTTTCGGACTATTTTGAACTGATATTCTAAAGCTTTGAGATTATCACTTTGTGTTTATAAGCTAATGGTCACATTTAGCCTTCCCACTCTGCAGATCTTGAAATAAGCAATGCTGCCTTAATGGTTAAGTGCAGTTCCTACTTCATTTCTTCAGGGCTTTGTCCTCAACTGGCATTTTATTCTAAACTGCACATGATAATTTAAGTAATTGTGATCCCACTATAAGCCATGGGTCACTGCAAAAGTGCCCTATTTCTGCCTGTAAAGAGGTCTTCATTGATTGCTGGGAGGGACTGTCCAGGAGAATTTGAAGCAACAGGTAAGACAGGGACGCTGCTGAAGTTAGATCTGGAGCGGGAGTACTACCCTGGGTTCACTACTTTTGCCCTTAAAAGTATATCACAAATGCCTCCTATTGGCCAAACCTGAGAGGCCACTTGTCAAGGGATCCTGGGAAATGTAGTCCTATAATACAGAGCAGAGCTGCAGAAGAATAGGGAGGGGATCTGAGGGCAAACAGGTGAATGACTGGCACAACTGGGAATGCCTAAGTGTTAACAACTTTAGTCTTATGGGGACGGATGAGATATGGTGGGCAGAGAGGGATAGAGTGATTCTGAAACAAAATGAGTTATCTTGAATACATAATTAAGATTCTATGATTTTTTCTTTATTATTAAAAGATTTGTAAATTCTTACTTGTAAAAGTATTTTGAAGACATTTACTTTGCTAAAATTTTTTAAAATTAAAATTATCATTTTCTATTCTTTATATGTGGAAAAGAATGTCATTCTGCTGCACTGTACATATTAACCACTACTTAGGGTAATTTCTGATGTTGCTTTTCTGAAATTCTTTTGTTTTTTTCTTTCTGATAATGGCATCATCTTTTTCTAGCCTAGTATAGTAGCTCAGTGCTGTCCTACGTGATGCCTTTCCAGTATTCTCTCTCATCCATCATTTCTTTCTTGACCACTGGTAGCAAATAATTTTGCTTTTTTTTTTGAACTATCATAATATTTTTACCTCTTTTATAAAACTTATTCTGTATGTCTTTCTATAAAATTTCATTACTTGAGATCAGGGACTCTATAATGTTTGTTTTATATCTTTCATGGTACTTGACACATAGGAATTGTTTAATATTATTTAATGAATCATTGATTAGATCATAGAATTTTGGAGTGGGAATGGAGTTTATAAATCATTTATTCTGACTCTGACGTATCTTCTGTCACACAACTCATGGAAGGATTTTAGATAAATCTAGTTATTAATTATGTAGTTGTGCAGATATTAGATAAATATTGGTTCATTAAAATCCCTACAAAATTAGCACTTTTATGACTTCATGCTCCATCAGTCATGTCATAAGAGAAATATTATAGACAATATCTACCAAACTATGCTTTGTTGCAATTTGCTTCTTGATTTCATTTCAGGAATAGGAAGAGGAGAGGGGAGGATGAATCTTTTTTTTTTTTTATAAATATATTTTTTATTTTTTTTAAATTTTTATTTATTTATTTATGATAGTCACACACAGAGAAAGAGAGGCAGACACATAGGCAGAGGGAGAAGCAGGCTCCATGCACCGGGAGCCCGATGTGGGATTCGATCCCGGGGTCTCCAGGATCGCGCCCCGGGCCAAAGGCAGGCGCCAAACCGCTGCGCCACCCAGGGATCCCGGGAGGATGAATCTTAAAGTACTTACTATGTGTCATTTTTTTCACTTCTTAGTCATGACTATTTCTGTTTAAAACTTGCAATGTTTAAGGGGTACCTGGCTGGCTCAGTCAGTAGAGTATGCGACTCTTGATCTTGGGGTCATGAGCTCAAGCTCCACATTGGGCATAGGGCCTACTTTATTTTTTTATTTTTTAAAGATTTTATTTATTTATTCATGACAGAGACACACACACACACACAGAGGCAGAGACACAGGCAGAGGGAGAAGCAGGTTTCCATGCAGAGAACCTGATGTGGGACTCAATCCCGGGACCCCAGGACCATGCCCTGGGCTGAAGGCAGACGCCCAACCACTGAGCCACCCAGGCATCCCAGCATGGGGCCTACTTTAAAAAAACCTTGCGGTTTCTCTTTATTTTTATAAGATCATGTAAGAATTTTTGTTTTTCTTTTTTTCTCTAGTGGATTCTCTAAAATTAGAAAACTAATGAGTGTCATTTGTTAGGGCTAGTGCTTCTTTTCCAGTCTTTTAGAAAAGTATAAATTTATACATTCTTGTCTTATAAATATTATAGAAACAAATTTCTCTAAGACATTTAAATGTTTGGGTGCATGATCTCATAATCTTGGAGACATATTTTAATACTGGTTCATGATCTCAAAATTTGTTTTCAGCTGACTAGCTATGAGAGCCAGATTGCCAAGCTGCGATCCGAGGTTGAAAAAGGAGAGGCATTGCGACAAAGTCTGGAATATGACCTGGCCGTTGCTAGAAAGGAAGTTGGTCTTGGAAGACGGGCTGCTGAAGAAAGGTTAGCTGAGGCACATAGAATCCAAGAAAAACTCTGTGGTAAGACTTTTATTTTTTCCCATGCTTAGGGTTTAACATTTTTTTTTTAAACATTCTATTTATTTATTCATGAGAGATACAGAGAGAGAGACAGAGACACAGCAGAGGGAGAAGCAGGCCCCATGCAGGGAGCCCGATGCAGGATTCGATCCCGGGACTCTAGGATTACACTCTGGGCTGAAGGCAGGTGCTAAACTGCTGAGCCACCTGGGCGTCCTAGGGTTTAACCTTATTGTATATCATTACTCACTGTTGTGTATGTTCGCCATATAGGGTCAGAGGTAGGGTTTTTAATCTTTGGCCTATGATGGACAGACTTTACTGGATGTGTATAAGGTCTTCTAGCATTCATGTGAACATTCATTTTCTTTACATTAATTTTTTTAATGTTGTGCATGTATGGAAAAAGGGGGTCAAAATCCTGTTAATCACTTTGTAGAGCAGTTGTTCCATCCAATCAACAGAATCACATAGAGATTTGAAAAAAAAAAATCATAGGACCCCTATCTAATTCTATCAGTTAGAATTTCCAGCTTGAATTAAGGAAGGTATGTGATGTGATGAGCACTGGGTGTTGTTACACTGTATGTTGGCAAATTGAATTTAAATAAAAAAAAAAAAAAGGAATTTCCAGCTTGAGAGAGTCTGTATGTTCAAGAAGTACTGCAGGTGATTTTGTTGATGGCCTGGGTTTGGGATCCATAGGGTTAGAGGGTGGTACCTAGAAAAGAAAAATGTAGTAGATTTAATCCTCAGAAGCTCTCTGTTAAATAGCATATGAGCACTTAAAAATCTTTTTATTTAAGTATAATATATGTAAAGAAATGTGCCAGAGCTCCTGGTTGGCTCAGTTGGTTAAGTGTCTGCCTTCGACTCAGGTTGTGATCCCAGAGTCCTGGGATCAAGCCCCACAGGGACTTCCTGCTACATGGGGAGTCTCCCTCTGCCTCTGCCTGCCTCCCCCCCACATGTGCTCACTGTCTCTCTATCGAATAAATAAATAAAATCTAAAGAAAAAAAAAAGAAATGTGTCTGATATAAGCATATAACTCATAGGAAGCACCCAGATCATGGAATGGAAAATTACCAGAAGTCCATCCACATGAATAACTACTATCCTGGTTTTTAATAGCAAGGATAAATTGTGCCTCTTTTCTTGTGCTTCATATTAAATAGAATCATTTATGGGCTCTTTTATGTCTGGTTTTCCTTCAACATTGGGTGTGTGAGTTCATCCATATTGTTGTATGAACTCTGTATTGATGCTTAGTATTATGTTTTATGACATACCACATATATTTATCCATTTCTGTTAATGAGCACTTGGGTAATGTCCAGTTTTTTGTTATTAAGAGTAATGTTGCTATGAACATTCCTTTTCCTTTTTAAGCTTTTATTTTTAAGTAATCTGTATTTAACATGGAGCGCAAATTCACAACCCTGAGGTAGAGTTGCATGCTTCACCGACTGAGCGAGCCAGGTGCCCCAGTGTTGCTATGAACCTTCTTGTAGGCAACAGGTTTTAATTAAGAGAACATTGAACTTGAATTCAGTAGATTTAGATTTAGATCCTGGTTTTACCACATACTTAGTGATATTTGAATGTAGGTTGTTTTAAGGATGAAGTGACAATGAAAAGTGCTTTGTTAATAACCACATTAGACTAAACAAATGTTAAATTGCAGTTATTGTAAAGGTTATCTGGTCCAAGTTGTGGCCAGCTGTCTTGGGTTAGAAGTATTTTTGATTACTCCTGGTATTTAATAACCACAACACTACCTGGAACTTATCAATGCAAGAATCGAGAGGCACTAAATATATCAGTTAATGACTTTGATTTAATTATGAGGAGGTTGAAGTCTAGGAAAGATGGGAAGTTACTTTCTCGAAGTCAGATGATTTTCACAGACATTCTATAGAGGAAAATAGAAGAATAGCCATTAATGAGATGAAAAATGCTTAACCTCACTTGTCTTCAGAGAAATGCAAATGAAAACCACAGTGACTGTTACTACGTACCCATTAGATGGTGCTAATTGAAAAGACTGTCAATACCAAATGTTAGTAAGGATGTAGAGCAACTGGAACTTTTATACTTTGTAAGTGGGAAAGTAAATGGTACAATTACTTTGGGGAAAAACCTGGTAATTTCTTTTAAAATAAACAGTTGGTGGACAACTTGTTAGATAGTCAAAAGGTTTATGAACTGGAAGCACCAGATACCTCTGGAATTAAGAATTGGAATAACAGTAGTAGGTAAAATAAAGAGGGTTAAATGAAAGCTCTTTGTTCTAGAGGCAAATAGGTTCTTAGATCTCCTTCCCAAGAGCATGCTGCTCTGGGATTGCTCTCACTTTCTAGAGGGAGCTGGGAGTTGGGTGGCTTAATCTCTGGAAACAATAAAATACAGGGTCTCCAGACTAGCAAGAACAGGAATATAGCATACTCAATGCTGAATATTGAGAAACTATTTCTTCCGGCCTCCTTTTTCTGTTGATTTCTCCAAAAGCTAGCACCCAGATTTCTATATCCATGTGGGAGCTTGGAAGACTCTTCTATTCATCTGACCAAACCAAGAGGAAAAACCTAATGATATTGATATTGGGAGTTTCCTAATAAATGACCCAACCAGATCCTCCTCCAGTAAAGGACTATGGTTATCAAGCCCTATCCTGAAGTTCAGAATCTAGGTGGTGGGTATATGGGTAGGTATGTAACTGTGTCACCATTACAGTTACCCTAGTTCAGAGAAGACAACCAAGAATTAGCAGATGCTTGGGGAGAGCCTCTAAAATGTAGAGAAACAAAATAATTAGGAAGAATCAGAAACTCTGAGAAGACTTAATAAGTAACATTAATATCTTAAGAGCTGAAAGAAAATATATTCCATCTATAATGTAAGAACCAGATGTTATTAAAAAGAAGGGAAAGCTCTTAGAAATAAAAAATGTGAAATCAGGAATGACAAATGTCAACAGAAGCATTGATAGATGAAGATGAAAGAAATCCCCCAGAAATCAGAGTAAAAAAAGACAGAGGTGGAAAAATAGGAGAGAATAGGCAAGAAAATTTGAGGGTCAACCTGAATAATAGGGTAATATTGAAAGAAGAGATAAGGGAGGAAACAGGGAGGGATAAATCATCAATGAAATTATTTAAGAAATCATCTCAGAACTAAAGGTTATGAGTTGCCAGATTGAAAGGGCCCATTGAACATTCACCACTATGACAAGAAATAGACCCACCTGAAGGCAAAGCTTATTATGCAATTTCAGAAGAATGGAGACAAAGTGAAGATCCTAAATTTTTTCAAAGAGAAAAGAAAGACACAAAAGGCACAAAAAGAAAAATAGGCCATATGCAAAGGAATGGGAACCAAAATGACCTTAAATTTCTTGCCTACAGTCTGGATACTAGACCATGGAATAATCTCATGTAGAGATAGTAACTGGATTGGAGTAACTGGATTGGAGAGGAGACTTTTTGTGCCTTTTATACCTTCGAATTTTGAATCTTTTGAATATATGATCCATTTGAAACACAAACATGGTTTATTTGTTTATTTATTTAAGTTTCAGAGGAAGAGTTTAGTGATTCATCAGTTGCATATAACACCCAGTGCTCATCACAAGTGCTCTACTTAATTCTCATCACCCAGTTACCAATCCCCTCACTTACCTCCCCTCCAGTAACCCTCAGTTTGTTTCCTATAGCGAAGAGTCTCCTTATGGTTTATCTCTCTCTCTGATTTCATCTTACTTTATTTTTCCCACCCTTTCTCTATGTTCATCTGTTTTGTTTCTCGAATCCACATATGAGTGAAATCATATGATATATGTCTTTCTCTGACTGACTTATTTCACCTAGTTTAATATCCTCTAGTTCCATGCATGTCTTTGCAAATGGCAAGATTTCATTATTTTGATGGCTGAGTAATATTCCATTGAATATATATAACACATCTTCTTTATCTGTCGATGGACATCTGGACTCTTTCCATGGTTTGACTATTGTGGACATTGCTGCTATAAACTTTGGGGTTCATGTGCCCCTTTGAATCACTATATTTGTATCCTTTGAATAAATACCTAGTAGTGCAATTACTGGGTTGTAGAATAGCTCTATTTTTAACTTTTTGAGGAACCTCCATACTGTTTTCCACAGTGGCTGCTCCAGTTTGCATTCTCACCAGCAGTGTATGAGGGTTCCCCTTTCCCTGTATCCTGGCCAACATCTGTTGTTTCCTGACTTGTTAATTTTAGCCATTCTGACTGTTGTGGGATGGAATCTCATTGTGGTTTTGATTAACACAGATATAATTTAAAAATAATACTGTTAACTATGACTTTTTTTTTCTATTTTGGTTTGTTTAACAAGTGTGTTTGTATGTATTTCCTCATTTTATCTTCACAACAGCTTAGCAAGGAGGCATTTTACTCCCATTAAGGGTTAAGAATCTGAGAAGTTTAATCAGGTGGTAGGTGATGGAGCCAGACCTGTGAGTGTTTCATTGCATCTTTTCTAGATTCTGAAATAGAGCAGCAGCCATAGTGAGTTGAGATGTGTTAGTTATTGTTGAGGTAATACTCGAATAAGAGGTGAGTTGAGCCGAACCTTGGTGGAGTCAGTAGCTATAGTTCTAAGGGTTGTGAAACAGTAGTTCCCAATTTCAATTTTTGTGACAGCTTCATGTGTAAATGTGTCACAACTAAGTTGTTGCCAGTAGTGGAATATCAAAATCTGTAATCTATTAGGTCTTTTTAAAAAGTACCCCTGTAGTGGCTTCTGGGGGGCTCAGTCGGCTAAGCATTTGCCTTCGGCTCAGGTCATGATCCTGGGTTCCTGGGATTGAGCCCCACATCGCACTCCCTGCTCAGCAGGGAGCCTGCTTCTCCCTCTCCCTCTGCCCTTCCCTCTGTGTTCTTTCATGCTTTCTCTCTCTCAAATAAATAAAGTCTTTATTAAAAAATAAAAAAAGCCCTATATGTCACAGTTTAAAAAATGCACATTTGGTTTATTTTCTTGAATAGGAGAAAAAATAGTAGAATTGCAGCTGGTGCTAGAGGTGCACTTAAACTTGGGCATGCCTCTAGGAATATGTTGTTCGATTTCATGTCAAAATCACCTTTGTCTGAAAGCAAAGAAAAGATGGAGAAATTAGAGAGTAGGCTGTTCTAGATAGAACAGTGAGTTTTTCAAGAGCTAATTGAGGCAAAGTGGTTAAATGTTTTGTTCTAAGTTCACACTGTATATGGTTATAAAATCAACTCCGATTCTTAGGTGTGTGAACTTCTAGGGACTTTATTTGTGGTTGTAAATATACCTATTATTCTTTCATATTTTAATAGCTCAGAATGCAGAACTTCAAGGAAAGTCAAATGAGATCGAGAAGGCATTCCAGACTTCCCAGCTGAAGTGGAAAGAAGAATGCAGAAAATTTGAACATGATTTGGAGGAAAGAGACAATATAATTCAAAATTGCAATCGAGAATATGATTTACTTATGAAAGAAAAAAGCAGGCTAGAGAAAACCCTACAGGTAAATTATTTTTATTTTTTAAAGATTTATTTATTCACTTTAGAGAAAGAGAAAGAGAGCGGGCACATGTGCACAAGCTGGGGTGGGGGAGGGGCAGAGGGCAAGGGAGAGAGAGAACCTCAAGCCGACTTTCTACTGAGCTCTAACCCAGAACCCCAAGATCACAACCTGAGCTGAAACCAGGAGTCTGACAGTCAACTGGCTAAGCCATCCAGGCACCTCCAGGTAAATTATTTTTATAAAGGAATTTTTCTAGAATCATTGAGATATGTTACACATTTATTTGAAATTATCCTTAGGAAGGGAAATATCTACCAAAAATCAAGAAAATCTGATTTCCTCCTATCTACCTCCCTTTCTTCCTCTTTTCTTTCCTTTCAGGGGCATTTTTAAGTGTGTTTTTTGTAATATGTTTTAGCAATATATTAATTTGTATGTTGTTTTCTTTTGTGAGAAACAGTTTGAGATTTCTGATCAAACTAAAGGAACTTACTTGTGTGGGAGTATAAGAAGACGAGAACCTCCTGTCCTTTAGGTGCAGCAGTAGGAAAATTTGGAAGTTTTGAAATATGGGCTCTTGACTTTGGTCTGAATATGCAATAAATACAAAAAAATTTATATATCTGATATAAACTTCATTTTCTATGTAGAGTATATTTTATACAGATATGACCAAATATTTGATGACCTTTTACTGAAATTATTTGAACTATTTATCTTCCAATTTTTTGTTTTTGTTTTTTTAACTCTCTAAAGTAAAAGTATGATTTAAGGTTGAAGTTGCCAGCCCCTTAAAAGATACATTTTGAATTGCCTATATTTGTCATTTTTTTTGAAGCACCAATTTAAATAAAAAACAAAGTGATAGAAATGCTTTACATTTACCACTAATGACTTTCCAGAATTCTGGAGAAATAACTCTTTATTGAAAGTAATTTTACACAAGCATTTACTAAATGTAAAAGTTACAGTACAAGGTTCCATGGCATTGTCAGCAGATCTGATTTCCTTCACGTCAGACAATTTGTCTCTTTAGCGTTATGTTCCCAGATCCTCTAACAATGCCTGGTGTGTACAAGGGCTCCCTTAGTATCTGAATGGGGGGGAGTTTAGGTTCCCAGGTCCCTGAGGGGCCTTGTATAACCTTCCTCATGTAAAATGTCTAGAACTATGGGGAAAGAAGCATAATGGCAGCAGCTCCTTATAATCAGTCAGTCAGGCTGCATTTCAGGTTGTAAGATCTTTCTGTGATCTTACTCAGCTACTTGATTTTATGCTACTGACTTTGAGCTGATCTGCATAGACTTTGGGGGAATTTGGGGTTGAATAGGAGTCACACTAGCTGGAGGGGACTTTTGTGATGACTTTCCATTAGTGAAAGTTCTAAGGGTAATCTTTACTATGCAGATCACTGCTACTGTTTATATGAATACAGAAGGCTCTCCCTTCTCTATCAACCACACAATCTTGTGTTAATGGAAACTTAGTTTTAAATTGGGCTTCTTGGGGAACCTGTATTTTATATACATATTTTTAAGATTTTATTTATTTATTTGACAGGGAGAGAGTGAGAGAGCACAAGTGGGGGGGGGGGCAAAGAGAAAAGGAGAAGCTGGCTCTTGGCTGAGCAGGAAGTCCTATGTGGGGACCTGGGACTTGATCCCAGGACCCTAGGATCATGACCTGAACCAAAGGCAGATGCTTAACTGACTGAGCCACCCAGGCGCCCCTGCATTTTATATTTTTAAGAGTTTGAACCAAGTGTTAGATCTTGTAAATGCAGTACAACTAGGAAAACTCACCTCAAAAAAGCTTTTTGGAAGTATTATCTGTAGAATTAGAAATTAGTTACTAAAATCCAAACCTTCAAAAAAATTTTAACTTTTTAAATTATTGACATTCTAGCATTTTTTTATACTGATTTGTTGCACAAGATTCCTTCCTTATCGGGATACATGGGTGGCGCAGGGGATCCCTGGGTGGCGCAGTGGTTTAGCACCTGCCTTTGGCCCAGGGCGCGATCCTGGAGACCCGGGATTGAATCCCACGTCGGGCTCCCGGTGCATGGAGCCTGCTTCTCCCTCTGCCTATGTCTCTGCCTCTCTCTCTCTCTGTGTGACTATCATAAACAAATAAAAATTAAAAAAAAAAAGATTCCTTCCTTATCACCTTTGGTAAATACAATGTACTCTCTGAGTTTTATATGTAAATTATCAGGGATAATCCAGTTTGTTCATAGGTAATTAGAACTTTCTATGTTACCTACTTTACATGTAGACTACATGTAATCTGCATGCTGATGATCAAAATATAATAGAGTTCTATTAATGATTTTAACATAAATTATGAGTTTTAGCCATCTATAGGTAAGGAGAGTCCTTTGTACACTTGAATTGGGGATGAAGGAAGAAAGATGATGTTCATTGATCTAATAGTAAAGCAAGATTTTATTCATATAAAGGAAGCATTGGAAAAACATCAGCAGGAGAAGAATGAGATGGAGTCTCATAGCAGGGAGACAGCACTGGAGGAGTTTAGATTACAAGCAGAACAATGGGATGCAGAAAGAAGAGAGTTACAATTTATAGTGCAGGTATTTTAAAAATAATAATTCAGTTCCTTAAATATGTCTTTTTAATGCTTATGATACTAAAAATTACATTAGTGTAATAATTGGCTAGCTTACTCAATGCAAAAATGACTCCTAGTCTTTGATCTCTGAAAGGCCATGTTTCATTTGTGGTTACGTGACAATATGGGCAACTGTTGTGAGTAGATACTATTAGAATTAGAATTGGGTGACTTCCATTGCATAAATTATTTGATTTTGGGAAGTACATGCATGCATTTGGTATTTTATTTTTCCGATTTAAAGTATGAGACCGTTCACAGTCTTTAATAGCCTAAACAAATAGAATAATTGGACTTTAGATATTAAATAATGCTTATAAATTAATACAGCATAGTGATTTTTCAACTCTTTTTTTAAGAGAGGAAATTCTTAATTGTGTTCTATTTCCTCCTTTCCCCCAACACACAGAATCTCCAAGGCTTCAAATAGGTTGGAAAATAACTGACTATATCCAACCCCCATTGTAGATGAGCAGATGGAGGTTTATGATGTACTCAGATCATAGACTGAGTAATTAATGTGGGAGAAGACTACAGGTCACCAGATTCTCACTTTGATGTACTGTGCATTGTTTTTCAGGAGATTGTATGTATTTTGAAAGAGAGATAAGAGAAATTTGAACTGTTAATTCACTGACCAACTAACTTAAAATTTAAAAGAAATCTCCATAATTTCTTCTATTACTTATTTTGTGATAAGACATTTTCTCTGTACAAAATGACAAGTTGAAATACATAGTCTTTGTAGATAGCCAAGATACATATTCTTCACAGAATGAATAATATCTATCTAAAATAAATTTTGGAGTAGTTTTGTGTTAGAAACAATTCTGCAAGACAAAGGCAGCCAAAAACATGCAGAGAAGAGCCACCTTATTTCTTTAAGAGTGAAAACTGGCAATAAACCGTGGAAATACTGAATTTGTTGTATATGTAAGTATTCAAAATACCAACATATCCACAGCTTTCCCAAACCTTTGGTCTTGGACAATGCTTTTCTTACCAGTCACTCAATCTATAGAATCTGGAAAGACATTACAATCATTCTTTAGACCTCTTGGTATTCTTAGAGTCTGTTTGTAATTTGTGTCCTTCCTTCCCTTCCCTCTCCCTCCCTGAGTTTCTACTATGGGTACTGAGGTTACAGAATTGATTAAGATATAATTTCTGTCCTAGAGGATCTTAAAACAGAGAGACATGAAAGAGAAAAAATATGTTGAAATATAATAAAATTTTTGACAAAATACTGTGGTGTGGGATCATGAAAGAGAAATTAACTGCCTAGGAGATTGGGGAAACCATCACAGAGCACATGACATTTGACCTGTTTTTTATAATTGTCTTAAAGGCTACCTGAAACAAATAAAATAAGTAAATGAAAATAATCTCTTCATTTCGAAACACTCATAAATCTTCAGTGCCACCAACCAGAAGCCTGAAACTTGCAGAATATGATTCAGAGAACTTTATATTTAAATGTGTGGATGATGTGATTTTTAGATGCAGTTTCTTGGTCAATCCTATAAACCTCAGATGAAATGTGTGTGGTTATAACAGACTCTATATTATAAAGTACCAAGAGTATAATGTATCAGCCTTCTTTTTTTTAAGATTTAAAAAATTTTTTTTAAGGGATCTCTATACTCAACATGGAGCTCAAATTCAACCCTGAGATGGAGTCCCATTCTCCACTGTCTAGGCCAGCCAGGTGCCCCAGTATCGGTCTTTAATTATTATGTATGGGAAAGAATAGAGAACATACTCCTTAATTACAACATTTTTTTGTAAGATAAAAATTTTTAAAGTTTTTATTTAAATTCCAATTAGTTAACATGCAGTATAGTATTAGCATAAGATACATTTTATTGTATTTTGTAGCTTAAATGGTCAGAGCTCAGACTCTTAGTTTCTCATCCTTTTAACATTAACAAAAGAAAACTTTTTTTCTTTTTAAAGCAAGTTTAAGCAACTGTTCATATTTTTAAAAGTCTTTTTGTAAATAACTCGAGGGATAGATTGAAATTCACCTCCCTATTTGCTGTTGATGGGTGTAGGTTTCCATCCTATAATTAGGTGTTAGTATGGGATAGCATTCTCTTTGTGCGACTCTCTAAGGGAATTCAGTTTTTAAAATAAGTTAAAAAAAAAACCACCTTCTAAGTGAAACCCCATCTTTAACAGACAAAGCAGGTGTAGTATTTCTTTCATCTGGGCTTTAGAATTCAGTCCCACTATAAAAAAAAAATCTTAATTTTATGCCATGTCTCTTTTCTTTCCTAGTAATTGAAACGCTAAATAGAGGTGTACTTCTCTGGAATATTAATGGGAACTCTAGTGCAGTTACCTCATTTTAAAAAGGCATTTCTCATTTTTTTTAATGCATGTCCTCTTTTGATAAACATAAAAACTCCACGTCTCTCTTTAGCATTATTTGAAATTTCAAAACAAATCAAAGCCTCCCCCAAGAAACTCCCAAACAAGCCAAAGCCAATTTAATTTAAAAACGAAGTATTTGTACTGATTTTGAAATATATATTCTTATTTAAAAATTTTTTAATCTCCATTAAAATTTTTAATTTAAAATGGCCATTTGTTATGTTTTTATCTATTATTTCTTCATTCCTCCTCTAGCAATAGGAACTTTGAAGATGCTTATTTGTCACAAGCTTTTCTATTGTAGATAGTGTGGGACATGCAGCAGTAAAGGGTTGTTTTAAATGGCCATGCCCTTTTCTTTGTCACTTTTCCAGTTCATTTCAATGTATAATTTATCAATAGGATTGAAAGCATTTAGAAGATGTGTATTTTTTCGTATTTATCTTGTTTCTCAAATTCTGTAACTCAACCAGGGAATAAAATCCTTTCTTCCTTCATTGACTAAATTTAATTTAAACATCTAGTGATAAGGAATGAGAGAATTTGTAATGGCAAGATGCCTGGGAAATGTAGATTGAAAATAATAACATACACTAAAGCAAAGAAGAACAGGGAGGCAGTAAAGGAAGGTATCAGAGCAGGCTTAGGTATCAGTAGGCAGTGTATTTTGGATTGGAGGGCAACATGTGAAAGATTGATCTGGTAGGCATGGTTGTGATCTCGGGACATCCTGGAAGAAGCTGCATGGAAAGGAAGTGTTTCAGAAGTTTGGTTGAAATGATCTAGAGCAGCAAGGAGCATTTCTTTGCAGTTTCCTAGGCAACTGCCCAGTGGTGCCCTGTGTAAGCAAGCAGCATAGACAGTGACTCTGGCACTGGTCCTGCCTGTTTTTTTCTAAACAGGAAATAGCTTTATATTCAATTTATAAAATTGCTATCTATTGTGCTCATTGTAAAAAATGCCCTAATTTAGGGAAATTCAAAAACAAAAGTGAAGGTCTTATGACTCCCTCCCCCACCAAATCCCACTCCTTATCTAAAGGTATATGAACATTTTATCATTGTATTATGTAAATGGAATTATATCCCTCAGTATGCTTGGTGTCCATCTTTTAATATCCTTGTATTATTCTTGTAGCATTTATATGGTTTTCTGCCATGTGGATGTTCCCAACATATATTAAGGAATCCCTTATTGAAAGACATTTTATTTCCTTCAAAAATTTTTTGCTGTAACTAAGATTTGGAGAGCCTGGTTGGCTCAGTCCATAGAGCTTGTGACTCTTGAGTTTGGGGTTGTGAGTTCAAGCCTTACATTGTGCACAGAGCTTACTTAAAAAAAGAGAGGGAGGGATACCTGGGTGGCGCAGCGGTTTGGCGCCTGCCTTTGGCCCAGGGCGTGATCCTGGAGACCCGGGATCGAGTCCCACGTCGGGCTCCCGGTGCATGGAGCCTGCTTCTCCCTCTGCCTATGTCTCTGCCTCTCTCTCTCTCTCTCTCTCTCTGTGTGACTATCATAAATAAATAAAAATTAAAAAAAAAAGAGAGGGAGAGAGGGAGAGAGAAATTAAAAAAAAAAAAAGGAAAAAATGATTCATTGACATTCCTGGCCATATCTTTGAGCTGTTGTACGAGTAACTGAATTATGTAAATGCCTAAAAGTATCACTGCTTGGTCTGCAAGCTTATGTATTTATAATTATGATCAGTATTACATAAAGTTAATACCAGTTTATACTCTATGACTGAAAACATTATTTCTGATTGTAGAACTGTGCTGGCTTTGGGGATTTCAGGAGATAAGCAGGTACTAGGTTGAGTTGTGGTAACTAGCTACATTGATATATTTCATCAGGTAAGAAGGAGGAGTACCTTAGCTCTGGTATGTTTCTAATTATATTTTTATAATTCTTTAGACTTGAAACCATATTTTGGAGTCTGAGAAATGTTTATATGAGGATATTTAAAAAAATTTAGTTTTGGGGCTATGTTTCTCAAGTATGTGGACAGAAAGCAAGTTTTCTAGTAGCACAATGTGGTTTCCTATAATGGTAAATATCAGTTCAAAAAAATGCCTCATTTATGGGATCCCTGGGTGGCGCAGCGGTTTGGCGCCTGCCTTTGGCCCAGGGCGCGACCCTGGAGACCGGGGGTCGAATCCCACGTCGGGCTCCCGGTGCATGGAGCCTGCTTCTCCCTCTCCCTCTGCCTGTGTCTCTGCCTCTCTCTCTATGTGTGACTTTCATAAATAAATAAATAAATAAAATTAAAAAAAAAAATGCCTCATTTTAAAATATTTTAAGTTCGGGACACCTGGGTGGCTTAGTGGTTGAGCGTCTGCCTTTGGCTCAGGTCATGATCCTGCGGTCCTGGGATCAAGTCCCATATCAGGCTCCCTGCAAGGAGCCTGCTTCTCTCTCTGCCTCTGCCTCTACCTCTCTCTCTCTGTGTCTTTAGTGAATAAATAAATAAAATATTAAAAAGTTCAACACCTCCCTCTAGTGGACAAAAGAAGAACGCCCTCAATTTCCATCGTCCTTAATATGATTTTATTTACACACACACTCATACACACATGACACTTACATTTTCACTATAAGGATCCTGGTAGCTTTTTATTTTATAAGAAGATAAATTCTGGGGCACCTGAGTGGCTCAGGAGTTGAGCGTCTGCCTTTAGCTCAGGTCGTGATCCTGGAGTCCTGGGATCAAGTCCTGCATTAGGCTCCCCTCAAGGAACTGCTTCTCCCTCTGCCTGTGTCTCTGCCTCTCTCTGTCTCTCATGAGTTAAAAAAAAAAAAAAAAATCTTAAAAAAAAAAGAAGATAAATTCTGTGATAAAAATTTAAAAATTTTATTTGCAAAGAGGCAAATTAATCTTGACATGTAACTGCATGTATTATTTTATAGCTCTTTTGGAATTTTCTTGTATGTTATAATATACCCCAGACTTAGACTGTGTTGATAAAACCACAAATATAAGATGAATATTTGAACATACAGAAAATGACAGGGACTAATACCAGTACCTAGTATAACGTACCAATACCATTAATATACCTAAATATTTTATTTATTTGTTCATGAGAGACGCACAGAAAGAAGCAGAGACATAGGCAGAGGGGGACACCGGCTCCTTGCAGGGAGTCAGATGCGGGACTTGATTCCCCAGACCCAGGATCACGCCCTTAGCTGAAGGCAGAAGCTCAACTGCTGAGCCACCCAGGTGTCCCAATATTGTTAATATATCTAATATTTACCATCTAGGTCATGTGTTTGTCATATTTGTCTCAGCATTAAAAACAGACAAGCAATAAATTGTTATATTATTTAAGAGTGACTATTCTGAATCACTTTATCATCCCACCATTACCCCATTCCCAAAAGATAACCATTATTCTGAAGTCAGTGTTTAATTTTCTGTCTGTATACATTGACCATGTATCATATTATTTTGGTATTTTTTTGTGTTTTAAAAATATACATAGAGTATCATAATGTATGAATCTTTGTCCAACTTGTCTTTCTCACTAGTGTTTTTGAGATTTTTTCCCAAGTTAATAAACTGGCTCTGGTTTATTCAATTTAACTGACGTATGGTATTTTATTCTATGTGTATCTCATAATTATTTTCCATTACTGGATTGATTGAGATTTAAATTCTTCCCAACTTTTAATTATCACATACAGTGCTTTCATGAATATTGAATATTTTTGTTTATGTAGGTATGTAGTTTGTGTATATGCAATTATTTAGAGGTAAAATATATGCCAAATTGTTCTCCCACATGGTATGCCAATTCAAAAGAAGAGTTCCTCTTCTCTTAACAATTTCTTGAATACTTGGTATTTTTTGGACTTAATTTCTTTTGCAATAGGATGTTTGTGAAATTATATCTCATTTTTGCTTAAATTTCTATTTCTCTGACATTGAGCATGTTGTATTTATTGGCCATTCATGTTTCTTCTTCTGTGAACTGCCAGTTTATACTTTTACTTTCTCCTTTTGGATTGTTTGTATATTTTTATTGATTTATAGGAGCTTTTAATATATTTGGTTGCTAATCCTTGGCTAGTTATATCCTCATTGTAAACATGGAGACAATTATATTGGATTTGATGCGCCATTTTAAATTTTAGTGTAGTTGAATTTATCACTCTTTTTTTTATTAATAGTGTCTTTTATGTCTTAACCTAAAGTCGTAAAGAGAATGTGTATTTTTTTCTATACATAGCATGAGGAGATCTAATTTTCTTTTTTTTCTTTTTTTTTTTCTTTTTAAAGATTTTATTTATTTATTCATGATAGTCACACAGAGGGAGACAGAGAGGCAGAGACACAGGCAGAGGGAGAAGCAGGCTCCGTGCACCGGGAGCCCGACGTGAGATTCGATCCCGGGTCTCCAGGATCGTGCCCCGGGCCAAAGGCAGGCGCCAAACCGCTGCGCCACCCAGGGATCCCGAATTTTATTTTTTTTCAAATGGATAACCAAATGCCCCTCTACCAGCTATTCAACTGTCTGTTCTGTCACCACTTACTGATTTATAGTGTTGTCTCCGTCCAAGTTCCTTTCTATCTAAGGTTTAGTTCCTGAGCGCTGTGTTCTGTTTCGCTTATATACTTATCTATTAATGAGTCAATATTGAATTGTTTTATTTACCATGGCTTTAGAATAAGTCTTGATAACTGGTAGGGCAAGTTCCCCTCTCCATATTCTTAATATTTTTTATGAGGGAATATTTTTTTCTTAGCCTTTAATCTCCCATGTGAGTTTGAAGTTTAGCTTGTAATATTCCACCAAGAAAACTTGGTGAAACTTTGATCAGAATTGAATTGATTTTAAGGTCTATTTGGCATAAAGTGGATATGCTTAATTTTTTCTGTTTTCTATCTCTTTATATTTTTGTTCTATTTCCTGAGAGATTTCTGCAGCATTATATTGTAACTTTTCTACTGAATTTTCATTTTTTCTTTTGGGTTATTTATAATTTTTTAAAAAAAGTATTTATTTGGGCAGCGCCAGTGGCTCGGCAGTTAGCGCTTCCTTTGGCCCAGGGTGTGATCCTGGAGACCCTGGATCGAGTCCCACGTCAGGCTCCCTGCATGGTGCCTGCTTCTCCCTCTGCCTGTGTCTCTGCCTCTCTCTCTGTGTCTGTCATGAATAAATAAATAAATAAAATCTTTAAAAAAAAATAAAAAAAAATAAAAAAGTATTTATTCATTCATGAGCGACAGAGAGATGGAGACAGAGACACAGGCTGAGGGAGAAGCAGGCTCCATGCAGGGAGCCCGACATGGGACTCCATCCTGGGTCTCCAGGATCAGGCCCTGGGCTGAAGGCGGTGCTAAACCGCTGTGCCACCCAGGGATCCCTTTTTTGATGTATTTTTATTTATTTATTTTCATATCTTCTTATAAATAAATTTCGTGAGCCTTCTCGAATACTCAGTTTCTCACATATAAGTGAGATTATACAGTATTTATTTATCTGATTTATTTCACTTAGCATAATGCCCTCAGGGTGCATCTATGTTGTCCCAAATGGCAGGATTTCCTTCTTTTTTTATGGTTGAATAATACTCTACTATGTATATGTGTATGAGTGTGTATATATGTGTGTGTGTGTATCACATTTTGTTTATTCATTCATCTGCTGATGGACACTTAGGTTGTTGTCATGTCTTGGCTCTATTAACAGTATTGATTTTCAAGGCTATCAGTAACTGATGGGAAGGGCCATGGATTTAGGGCAAGTTAAAATGCCAAAAAGCTCACCATTGTTACAGAGATTTCAGCTGATTTACTTGAATAAGTGCTTATTGATAAGATTATTACAAGTCTATGGTGAATTTCCACTTATAAAAAATTTGATTTTGACTTTTTTTGCCAGTGTTCTTCATGCTTTTATGGAAAAAAGAATTTTTGGTTGTTCTTACTTTGCAATTCTGAAATTGCTTCTGTTCTCAAAAGATATTTTGAAGGTTTATTCTCTTTATTATGTGTTTCTTTGAGGTTGTTTTTCCTCTTCCCCCTTGATTTAGATTTCATCTTTTATGTTGTTTTTTTCCCCTCAAAATACCTCTTTTTCTTATGTTTGAGAGTTGAGGACTAAAAGGCTTATTAGGAGCTTGAGTGTTTGAGTTTGCTCTTTCAACTGTGATCTTCAGTGTAGGGTTACTTGCCTGGATATTTGAAACAGGTATGTATATAAACCTCCTATCTGCCCCAACTAACCTAAGAAGAGGTAGAAAATAGAAAACCTAAAAGAGTTGGTATCAAAATTCCAGGCCCTTATTGCTTCAGCAATGAACAAAAAAACATGCAAAGAGCAGGTAATTTTCTTAAACTGCCAGAGAATGGAAAAATCTTTTTTTTTTTTTTTTTAAAGATTTATCTGTTTGAGAGAGAGGGAGAGAGCAAGCAAGCACAAGTGGGAGGGGCAGAGGGAGAGGGAGAATCCCAAGCAGACTCCACGCTCAGCCCAGAGCCTGATGTGGGGCCAGTCCCAGGAACCTGAGACCACCACCCCAGCCAAAACCAAGATTCAGACTCCTCACCAACTCTGCCATCCAGGTGCCACTTATAATGGAAGAATCTTGATGACATGCTAAACTGATAAATCTTGATGCTAAATTGACAAGACTAGAAGAAAAGATAATTATAGCTAATCTCACTAATGAATAAACATACAGAAGTATTATATAAAATATTAGCCAACTCAATGCAGCAAAATATAAAAAAGGTATAATATAAAAAGCCTTTATACAATAAATACCAGGTGAGTTTAACATTGGAAAATTAATCAGTGTGGGCACCTGGGTGGCTCTGTGGTTGAGCATCTTACTTTGGCTCAGGTTGTGATCCTGGGGTCCTCGGGATCGAGTCCCACACCAGGCTCCCTGCAGGGAGCCTACTTCTCCCTCTGCCTATGTCTCTGCCTCTCTTTCTGTGTCTCTCATGAATAAATAAAGTATTTAAAAAAATTAATGTAATTTTAAGTTAATGTAATCCCTTAACTATGTAATATAAGTTTCTTGAATATGTAAATAGAATTCCTAAGAAGTCTACACTATATGAAGAAGGCAGTTTTTATTTTTATTTTTATTTTTTTATTTTTATTTTTTTTAATTTTTTATTTATTTATGATAGGCACACAGTGAGAGAGAGAGAGAGGCAGAGACACAGGCAGAGGGAGAAGCAGGCTCCATGCACCGGGAGCCCGACGTGGGATTCGATCCCGGATCTCCAGGATCGCGCCCTGGGCCAAAGGCAGGCGCTAAACCGCTGAGCCACCCAGGGATCCCAAGAAGGCAGTTTTTAAACATAAAAACTGTGTGTGTTTTATATGCATATCCAAGGGTATATAGTAATTGTCATGTAATATTAGTGACTACTTGACCTCTGCATTAAAACTGGGATTGTTAGGTCAGCATTTCATCTATATCTTGAAAGACTTTTATTTAAAAACTGCATTACTGTAAGGACCAAGTATCATAAAGTTAAAATCTCACCAATAAATATAATAAGCCCTAACTGATCCATTACTGATTTTCCAGTTTTTTATATGATTAAATCAAAAGTGTCATGGAATGATGCATATGCTTTTTGTTTAGTGTAATGGAATGATTGCATTTTTTGTACTGTTTCTCAATAGAATGGGAATCATAGTCATATCTTCTTATTTTTTGATGTATTTTTTTAAATTTTTATTTATTTATGATAGTCACACAGAGAGAGAGAGAGAGAGAGAGAGAGAGAGAGAGGCAGAGACACAGGTAGAGGAAGAAGCAGGCTCCATGCACCGGGAGTCCAACGTGGGATTCGATCCCAGGTCTCCAGGATCGTGCCCTGGGCCAAAGGCAGGCGCCAAACCGCTGTGCCACCCAGGGATCCCTTTTTTGATGTATTTTTATTTATTTATTTTCATATCTTCTTATAAATAAATTTCGTGAGCCTTCTCGAATACTCAGTTTCTTTTGCTTTATTTAATAAGTATTGTTTGAAATAATTGCCATCAACTATGATACAAGCATTTTTGGTTATGGTTTTTATTTTGTTTTTATTTCAGATTATTTGGTTTACATTGAGATTAACCTTGTAAATTGCTGTTTATTTATTTATTTATTTATTTATTTATTTATTTAAATTTTTATTTATTTATGATAGTCACAGAGAGAGAGAGAGAGAGGCAGAGACACAGGCAGAGGGAGAAGCAGGCTCCATGCACCGGGAGCCCGACGTGGGATTCGATCCTGGGTCTCCAGGATCGCGCCCTGGGCCAAAGGCAGGCGCCAAACCGCTGCGCCACCCAGGGATCCCAATTGCTGTTTATTTATCTAAAAATATACATAGTACTTTGCGTGGATGATAGAAAGCTGGAGATGATGTGTCCGTCAGGAGGCACATAATTTGACAGTGAATTTGAGTTGATGCTGGCACTATTGACTGCTTGACACTATTGACTGCTATTCTGTCATGCAGAATAAAAGTAGTATCTTATACATGGATGGTGCTTAATGGTCTTAAAAGTACTTTTGTATATGAAGGTCCTATTATGATGAAATTAGAGGACATATGGCTATTTGTAAAACCATTTATTCCCGAACCCAGAGTGTCATTAAAACAATGTGAGTGGTGTCTGCTTACTATAGGCAATGCTGGCACAGTTTTGCTCTGGTACCCAGATTTGCTCTTTGTGGTATTAGTTTAAGGATTGAAAATGTGTGAGCAGATGAACTTCTGTATATTGAGATGTTTCTGTTACCTGAAGATCATTCCTGAGTTCATGTGTAGTCGGCTACCGAGTGGTAATCTCATGAGTGAGGGGGATGTGGAGAGAGGGAATTAACGTTAGGTTTTATTCTCCATTCTCTGACTGTGGGCTGCACTGCCAGGTGCCTTCCATGTTAGAGTCTTCTATAGAGAGTTGTATTTGGTGCTTGTGACATTCTCAATCAGGTTCTGGTGACACTGTTTGAGTGACTAGTAATACCTGGAACCATTTTGGGTCCCTATCTGTGTGTATATCCCTAGATAAGACTGTGCTGGTGAAGGAACTTGGGAAAGGAGCCTGAGCCAGAGACCTGAGTGGGAATGATAAATCAGGACACGTTACTGCAGAAAATACCTTTGATGTGGGTGTTGACTTTATACTTGAACTTTCATGACATTCAACTCTGATTTCTGAGTTTTGTGGGGAGATAAGATTGAGAGATTTCAGCAGAAGATGACCTGATGTTATTTTTCTTTCAATAATACAGCAAAGATTGGAAAACTTGGAAACTGAAGGAAATGAAACACAGCCATCTAGTGGATAAAACTTTAAGAGCTATAGAGCTATAACCATAGCTAAAGTACCATGAGCTCACATAAAAACCTCTCAAGGGTCATTATTAGGCATTCAAGCTAATCACTTCTTATCACACAAGTGAGCAGGTATATTTGTATTACAAAATATTTTTTTAAATTTTTATTTATTTATGATAGTCACAGAGAGAGAAGGAGAGAGAGGCAGAGACAGGCAGAGGGAGAAGCAGGCTCCATGCACCGGGAGCCCGATGTGGGATTCGGTCCCGGGTCTTCAGGATCACGCCCTGGGCCAAAGGCAGGTGCCAAACTGCTGCGCCACCCAGGGATCCCTGTATTACAAAATATTTTAAAATTTTAGTGAAGGGGAGAACATTATATATAGCAGTAGGACTGCAGCGTTATGTAAATACCCTCAGAGGTCAATTGAACTAGCATAAAGTATAGTAAGCTAGACACATTTTCAAACATAACATGTATTAATCAGAGTTTTAAAATTGTAAAACTCCTGTAATTCTTTTTTTTTCAATTTTATTTTTAAGTAATCTCTACACCCAGTGTGGGATTCAAACTCACAACCCCGAGATCAAGAGTTTCATGTTCTACCAATGAGCCAGCCAGTCACCCCAAAATTGTAAAACTCCAGCAGTGCTTTTTGAACATTTTGAAACATTACTGGAAACATTAAAGGGCAAATGTCTTTGAGATCCTTGAACAAGAGAGGTTTGAACTGCATGGGTCCACTTACACGTGGTTTTTTTTTCAATAAATATGTTGGAAATTTTTTTGGAGATTTTGGACAATGTGAAAAAACTTGGAGATGACCTGGAGATGTGGAGCCAAGAAATACTGAAGAAAATTAAGAAAAATTTGATATTGTAAGAATACAATACATAATACATATAAACAGATAAAATATGGATTAATCAGTTGTTTGTGTTATCATTCTGGTCAACAGTAGGCTATTGGAAGCTAAATTTGGGGGGAGTCAAAGTTATACACAGGTTTTTTGACTGCTCATGGGTGGGTGTCCCTAACCCTCATGTTGTTCAAGGGTCAACTGTATAACCTCTTGTTAAGTTGAAGCACAGATTTAGTTACTCACTGTCTTCTATAAGATACATTTTTGTCATTGTTGGCTTATAAACTATATTGATGCAAAAACGAATTATTTTCCAGGAGCAAGATAATGCTGTACAAAATATGCACAAGAAGGTAGAAAAATTAGAAGCTGAACATATGGACTGCTCTGATCTTTTACGGCGACAAACAAGTGAACTTGAATTTAGCACTCAACGAGAAGAACGTCTTAGAAAAGAATTTGAGGTATATTTTCTTATTCTTTTAAAACAGTCATTTAAGGTCAGAGAAAGTTTTACTCTATCATAAAACATAAAACTAATTTTTTCAGTACTTATTTATATTGAATATCTGGTTTCTTTGATAACTTTATATTTGAGTAAATTATATTTTGCCCCTAATTTTTAAAATCTATCCATTTTTAACAGTTAATTCTCATGGAATATTTGGAAAGCTTGAGGGTAATTGTTTACATTATAAGGTTGAGGAAGCAACACAGGAAAGGATTTTGTACACATAATATTAAATTCTAATTTTGTAGTTTTTTTTTTTTTTTTTTGTAGTTTTTTTTTTTAAGATTTTATTTATTTACTCATGAGACACACACAGAGAGAGGCAGAGACATAGGCAGAGGGAGAAGCAGACTCCCTGTGGGGAGCCCCATGTGGGACATGATCCCAGGACCCCAGGATCATGACCTGAGCCAAAGGCAGATGCTCAACTGCTGAGCCACCCAGGCACCCCACTAATTTGGTAGTTTGAATCATGTACTAGCTGAATGATTTTGTGGAATGCTTTTCAGGTAAGACTTTAGATGGGAAGGAAGCATCAACTTACAAATGAAATATATGATTTTTAAAAAAATATTTTAAAAAAAATTTTTATTTATTTATGATAGTCACAGAGAGAGAGAGAAAGAAGCAGAGACACAGGCAGAGGGAGAAGCAGGCTCCATGCACCGGGAGCCCGATGTGGGACTCAATCCCGGGTCTCCAGGATCGCGCCCTGGGCCAAAGGCAGGCGCCAAACCGCTGCGCCACCCAGGGATCCCCGAAATATATGATTTTTTATGAGAGAATGATACTGATGGTCACTTTAATTTTTAGAGAAATTTATTTAATTCTTCTTTTTAAACTTTCTTTTGTTTATGGGAAATTAAGTATTTCAATAGGTAAATAAGTTTTATTTTAAACATAATCTGTAATTGTTATTAGGTAAATAAACATTTTTAAAGAGAATTCGGGCAGCCCGGGTGGCTCAGCAGTTTAGCACTGCCTTCGGTCCAGGGCATGATCTTGGAAACCCAGGATCGAGTCCCATGTCAGGCTCCCTACATGGAATCTGCTTCTCCCTCTGCCTGTGTCTCTGCCTCTCTCTCTCTCTCTCTCTCTCTGTGTGTGTGTGTCTCTATGAATAAATAAATAAAGTCTTTTAAAAAAAAGAGAATTCAATGATAAAAATGTTAGAGGTACTCCAGTTAAACTCACTGCTGTCATTTGACATTGTTCTGGAAATTTTAGCCAGAGAAGTATATAATGGCAGAACAGCAATAAGAAGTATAGTTTTTGGAAAGAAGGAGGTATGACTCTTATTATTTTCAGATGATACATTTATAAATTGAATAGTCAAGAAAAATCAACTTTAAAATTATTGACACTAGTAAGGACATTCAGTAAGGAGGCCAAGAAGAAAATAACATGTAACAATTTTATTTACATTCTTACATACGATTAATAATCAGGGAATAAAACATGTAAAAATTTTCTTCACCACAGTGACAAGAATAGGAATACAATTAACTACAGACATATTAAAAAAGTTATGAAAATTTAACTGAGAGTCTTCAAAAAATGGTGAGACATTTTGAGGATACTCAACACTATAAAGATATGAATCCTCCCCAGATTATATTATGGATTAAAACAGTTCTAATAAAAAACTCACTGGAATTATTTTGGGAATACAGATTCAGAAATTCATGTGCAAGACTAAAATAGGTATTACACTAGAGACTCTAAAACAAATTTTTATTTTGTAATTTTTATTATTTTTTAAAGGTTTATTTATTTATTCATGAGAGACACACACAGAGAGAGAGAAAGGCAGAGACACAGGCAGAGGGAGAAGCAGGCTCCTTGTAGGAGCCCATTGTGGGATTTGATCCTGGATCCCCAGATCATGACCTGAGCCAAAGGCAGCCGCTCAACTGCTGAGCCACCCAGGCATCCCTAAAACATCTTTTTAAAAAGATTTTATTTATTTATTTGGAAGAGGGAGGCAGAGAGATTATGTGCACATGTGCACACACATGTGCACCCTAGCAAGGGGAGGGACAGAGAGAGAGGCAGAGAATCTCAAGCAGATTCTGGGCTCAGTGTGGAGCCCACCTGGGGATCGATCCCACGGCCCTGAGATCATAACCTGAGCCAAAACCAAGAGGTCGACATTTAACCGACTGAGCCACCCAGGTGCCCCTAAAGCATTTTGGTAAGAGTAATGAGTGGAGATTTACTATATCAGAAGTTAATACCTATTATAAAGCATTAGTAATGTATTAGTTGTGGTATTTTGGTTGTTTGCAACAGAAACCAACTTTGATTAACTTAAATAAGGAATTAAGTGGAAGAATATGGGAATCATATTTGCAGAATCAGAATGAAACCTGGGGAATCAGGCTCAGAAATGAATCCCAGAGCTACTCCAGAGGTCTTGGGAAGAGAAATGATGGATGAAATGAAGATGAATTGGTATCAATAATTTTCATTTTTAAAATTTATCAATAATAATTGGTATCATTCTTTTTATAATTTTATTTAGGATTCAAATCCCAAAGAGAAAATATTTGATTGAAAGAAATCGTTTGCTTTATTTTGCTACCAAATGAATCTCTCTCAGTTCTACTAAATTAAAGCCCAGAAAATAAATTTTTATGTAGGGGAAAAGAGATTGTTGAGTGGCCAAAAAGTATGGTATCTCTAAGACCAGACTTTCAGTTGTATAGAGTTGAAAGGCCAATAGTAGACTTGTAGAATATTTCTAAAATCTAGTATATGAAGATATAATTTTATTTTTTGTTTTTTATTTTTTTTATTCATGAGAGACACACAGAGAGAGGCAGAGAGACAGAGGGAGAAGCAGGCTCCCTGTGGAGCCCGATGCGGGACCTGATCCCAGGAATCCAGGATCAGGACCTGAGCCAAAGGCTCAGCTTAACCGCTGAGCCACCCAGGCATCCTGAAGATACCATTTTAAATCAGTGGGAATAGGAAAGATTATTCAGTCAATCATGTTGAAACAATGGTTTAACTATTTGGGACAAAATAAAATTAGATTCCCGTCTTACATTATATTCTAAAATCCAGTTGGATTAAAAAGAGTAAAAATATTAAAACCTGATAAAGAAAAAAATATAAGTTTTTTTCTCTCTGAGTATAGTATGACTTACTATTAATCATAAAAATAGAGGAACAAAACCATAAAGATTTGTAGCTTTGACTATGAAAAATTAAAGTCTTATATAAGTAAATTCCCCACATCAAATAATATAAAAGACAAATGAGAAAAAGATTTACAGCACAAGGTAAATATATCTGTGTCTCTATATCTGTCTATATGAATCCCCTATTATTTGGTAAGAAAGAGGAGAAAACCTCTATGAAAAAAAATCTGCCAAGGACATCAAAGAAGTGAAAGATGTTCAGATGCACAACAAACACATGAAAAATGCTTGACCTTACTATGATGTAAGAAAGGCTCTAACACTCATAATACTAAGTTTAAAGAAAAAGATGGCACCCAGTGTTGGTGAGGGTGATTTAAGAGTTTCTGTGGGTGGTTTAAGAGTTTCTGTGCCTTGCTGATGGGAGTACAAATGGATCAAGCCTTCAAAGAGCTCTGTTTGGCAAATTTATGTGGTCTTACTCAGAAAATTATCATACTACTTGGGAACTCTTTCTCCTGCCCAATCTCTTCATTGCTTTCAAGGCCTATGGCTCATGGCTCAGCTGTCACCTGGGACTTTATTGTCCTGTGTTGGATCTTCTGTTTCCTAGATCCGCAAGTGTTTTTTACTCCAGTGGCATATATAGTCTAATAGTTGCTAAAGAAAGGGTATATGAGACCTAAGTTTTAGCTGATCTTGTATTTCTGAGTATGATTTTTATGAATAAAGTATTAGAGTAGATAAAATTTGACTGAATATAGAATTTTAGGTTTAAAGTCATTTTCTCTCAGAAAGAGAAAGTTCCCAGTCTCTTCTGTTTTGAGAGGCCCGATGTTATTCTGGTTTGTGTTCCTTTGTTGGTGATCCTTTCCTCATTCTTGTCAGCTCTGTAAGTTTTTTTGGTCCTCTGTTTTCTTTCAAGCATTTTTTTTTAATGGGAAGCTGTAAACATATTTTAAAAACTAAACAGAATAGTATAATGAACCTAATGTACCCATCACCAATTTCAACAGTGACCGCTATCTGGCCAATATTTTATCGTTTATACTCCCACTCACTATCCCCCCTCCCATATTATAGTGAAATGAATCCCAGGCACATATTATTGTTATTATTTTTTAATAATAAATTTATTTTTTTATTGGTGTTCAATTTTTTAATAATAAATTTATTTTTTATTGGTGCTCAATTTGCCAACATACAGAATAACACCCAGTGCTCATCCCGTCAAGTGCCCCACTCAGTGCCCGTCACCCATTCACCCCCACCCCCCGCCCTCCTCTCCTTCCACCACCCCTAGTTCGTTTCCCAGAGTTAGGAGTCTTTATGTTCTGTCTCCCTTTCTGATATTTCCCACACATTTCTTCTCCCTTCCCTTATATTCCCTTTCACTATTATTTATATTCCCCAAACGAATGAGAACATATGTTTGTCCTTCTCCGATTGACTTATTTCACTCCGCATAATACCCTCCAGTTCCATCCACGTTGAAGCAAATGGCGGGTATTTGTCATTTCTAATGGCTGAGTTATAGTCCATGGTATACATAAACCACATCTTCTTTATCCATTCATCTTTCGATGGACACCGAAGCTCCTTCCACAGTTTGGCTATTGTGGACATTGCTGCTAGAAATATCGGGGTGCAGGTGTCCCAGCGTTTCATTGCATCTGTATCTTTGGGGTAAATCCCCAACAGTGCAATTGCTGGGTCGTAGGGCAGGTCTATTTTTAACTCTTTGAGGAACCTCCACACAGTTTTCCAGAGTGGCTGCACCAGTTCACATTCCCACCAACAGTGTAAGAGGGTTCCCTTTTCTCCACATCCTCTCCAACATTTGTGGTTTCCTGCCTTGTAAATTTGCCCCATTCTCACTGGTGTGAGGTGGTATCTCATTGTGGTTTTGATTTCTATTTCCCTGATGGCAAGTGATGCAGAGCATTTTCTCATGTGCATGTTGGCCATGTCTATGTCTTCCTCTGTGAGATTTCTCTTCATGTCTTTTGCCCGTTTCATGGTTGGATTGTTTGTTTCTTTGGTGTTGAGTTTAAGAAGTTCTTTATAGGTCTTGGAAACTAGCCCTTTATCTGATACGTCATTTGCAAATATCTTCTCCCATTCTGTAGGTTGTCTTATTTAGTTTTGTTGACTGTACCCTTTGCTGTGCAAAAGCTTCTTATCTTGATGAAGTCCCAATAGTTCATTTTTGCTTTTGTTTCTTTTGCCTTCGTGGATGTATCTTGCAAGAAGTTACTGTGGCTGAGTTCAAAAAGGGTGTTGCCTGTGTTCTTCTCTAGGATTTTGATGGAATCTTGTCTCACATTTAGATCTTTCATCCATTTGGAGTTTATCTTTGTGTATGGTGAAAGAGAGTGGTCTAGTTTCATTCTTCTGCATGTGGATGTCCAATTTTCCCAGTACCATTTATTGAAGAGACTGTCTTTCTTCCAATGGATAGTCTTTCCTCCTTTATCGAATATTAGTTGACCATAAAGTTCAGGGTCCACTTCTGGGTTCTCTATTCTGTTCCATTGATCTAGGTGTCTGTGTTTGTGCCAGTACCACACTGTCTTGATGACCACAGCTTTGTAGTACAACCTGAAATCTGGCATTGTGATGCCCCCAGATATGTTTTCTTTTTTAAAATTCCCCTGGCTATTCGGGGTCTTTTCTGATTCCACACAAATCTTAAAATAATTTGTTCTAACTCTCTGAAGAAAATCCATGGTATTTTGATAGGGATTGCATTAAACGTGTAAATTGCCCTGGGTAACATTGACATTTTCACAATATTAATTCTTCCAATCCATGAGCATGGAATGTTTTTCCATCTCTTTGTCAGGCACATATTATTTTAACTATAAATATTTTGTTACAATTTCTAAAAAATGAGAGATCTTTATTTAGAGTCACATTATCAATATCAAAACTAAATTAACAGTAATTACTTAATATGATCAAATATTTGGCATTATTCAAATTTTAAATTGCTCCACTAATGGCAATGAATGTGTGTAAGAATACAGTTTGAATCAGAATTCCAGTTAGGTGCTACACATTACAATTCGTTGATATGTCTCTTTTTTTTTCTTAACGATTTATTTTATTTATTTATTTTTTTTAAAGATTTTATTTATTTATTCATGATAGTCAGAGAGAGAGAGAGAGAGGCAGAGACACAGGCAGAGGGAGAAGCAGGCTCCATGCACTGGGAGCCCGACGTGGGATTCGATCCCGGGTCTCCAGGATCGCGCCCTGGGCCAAAGGCAGGCGCCAAACCGCTATGCCACCCAGGGATCCCCTTAATGATTTAATTAATTTATTTGAGAGAGAATGTTTGCATAAGTAGGGGAGGATTAGAGGGGGAGGGAGAAAGAATTCTCAAGCAAACTCCACACTGAGCAAAGAGCCCTATGCAGGAGTTGATCTCAAGACCCTGATGAGATCATGACCTAAGCTGAAACCAAGAGTTGGTCACTCAGCCAACTGAACCACCCAGGCACTCCCACTGATATGTCTCATAAATATATTTTAATCTACAGATTCACCACCTATAGCTTTCTTTTTTCCTTTTATTTGTAAAGATACCAAGTTATTTGTGCTATAGAGTTCCCACTGAATCTACAATTGCAGAACATGAAATATAAACAATGTTTCTTAGCATATATATTTTTTATTCAATGTGCAGGGCATGGTGACCATTTTAGTTACTAGGAAACTCATCTCCTTCATTTTGAGGAATTCTCTTGTGTTCTTTCTTCATAATTTTTTCTCAAGGCTTTTGCTGTTCTTTCTCATGCTTTTATTATTCAGGCGTCAGACCAACTGGATTGATGGTTTACTTCTTTTACCTTTCTCTTGTCTTTCTCTTGGTCTTTTTGTTACTGTGGCTTCTTGGGAGATTTACTTGACTTTACTTTCTAATCTTCTCATTGAATATTTTCCTTTTTTTTTTTTTTTTTTTTAAATTCTGAGAGCTCTTGTTCTTAGTGCCATTTTTTATAGCACCCTGTTCCTATGACTACTGTATTCACTTGTTTATTCAGTAAGTATTTATAGAGAGTATTAGGCACACTTTTGGGTCTTGAGGCATGGCAGTGAACAAAGCAGTCTCTTCCCTCTTGAAGCTGGTACTCTGGTCAGGGAGAATTACACATCAAATGGAACAAAACATGATAAACTCTGTGGTTGGGGTACCCCTGGGTGTTTCAGTTGGTTGAGTCCCTGACTCTTGGTTTCAGCTCTGGCTGGTCATGATCTCAGGGTTGTGAGACTGAGCCTTGCATCAGGCTCTGTGCTCAGTGGGGAGTCTGTTTGAGATTCTCCTTCTCCCTTTGCTCCTCTCCCCTCAAATAAATGGATATATCTTAAAAAAAAAAAAGCAGACTAGGAGAGGTAATGAGTGATGGGACAGGGTGGTTTACCCTTTTATGTTAGTAGTCATAGAAGGCTGACCTGATGAGATGGCATTTGAGTAGAGACCTGAAGAAAGAAAGGGACAGTCATGTGGCTATCTGGAGGAAGAGCATTCTAGGAAGAAGGAATAGAAAGTACAAAGGCCATGAGATGTGAGTGTACTTGGAGTTTTTGAGGAATAGCAAGTAGGGCATTGTGGCTGAAATGGAAAGGCTGGTAGGAAATACAGAATGGTAGGCAGATTTTACGGTTTTGATGATCTTCTGTAATTAATGGTAAGAACTTTGGATTTTTGACTGAGATGAAAGCCATTGGAAGGTTTTGAGCGGAGGCCTGACATACTTCCTCTTTTTTGTTTTAAAAGCAGCATGTTGTATACACTTTGGAGAATAGATTGTAAGAGACCATTTAGAAGACTATTAAAGTTGCCTCAATGAGATTATTTTTAAAGATTTTATTTATTTAATCATGAGAGAGAGAGAGAGAGAGATAGAGAGAGGCAGAGACATAGGCAGTAGGAGAAGCAGGCTCCCCGCAAGGAGCCTGATGTGGCACTCGATCCTGGATCCTGGGATCAGGACCTGAGCCGAAGGCAGACACTCAACTGCTGAGCCATCCAGGCATCCCACCTCAATGAGATTTATAGTGTAGAGGAGGTGGTTGGATTTGTATGTATTTTGGAAGATAGAACCAGTGGAATTTATAGATCAATTGGACCTGGCTTGTGAGAAAAAAGGAGGGAGTAGAGGAAAATGCCAAAGATTTTGGCATGAGCAAATGGGTGAATGGCATTGCCATTTATTCAGCTGGCAAAGGATGCAGGTGGCTTAGTGATTTGTATGTTATTGGAGAAATATCTATTAAGATTCATTGTCCATTTTATTTTTTAAAAATATTTTATTTATTAATGAGAGACAGAGAGAGAGAGAGGCAGAGACATAGGTAGAGAAGCAGGTTCCCTGCAGGGAACCTGATGTGCGACTCAATCCCAGGACTCCAGGATCATGCCCTGGGCCAAAGGCAGGCGCTCAACCGCTGAGCCACCCAGGGATCCCTCATTGTCCATTTTAATGGGTTATTTGTAACATATGAATGTGAGATGTTAATAATAGGGGAAACTTGGTGTGGGGTGTATAGAAATTATCAATAATAATATCAAATGTGAACTTGGCGAAGATAAAATTACACTCTTAACACCCATGGCCTGGGATCCCTGGGTGGTGCAGCGGTTTAGCGCCTGCCTTTGGCCCAGGGCACTCGATCCTGGAGACCCGGGATCGAATCCCACGTCGGGCTTCTGGTGCGTGGAGCCTGCTTCTCCCTCTGCCTGTGTCTCTGCCTCTCTCTCTCTCTCTGTGACTATCATAAATAAATAAAAACTAAAAAAAAATTTTTTAACACCCATGGCCAAATTTTATGTAAAGTTAGAGAAAAATAAAAAAATGAGATTATATTCTAAAGAATATTTTTTGCTTATTTATCACTTGTGATGAATGTTTATTCAGGCCAATAAATTCAGGAATGTATCATCATTTAAAAATGTTATGTGGTGGGGTACCTGGATGGCTCAGTTGGTTAAGCATCCAACTCTTGTTTTTGGCTCAGGTCATGATCTTAGCGTCCTGAGAGTGAACCCGAGTCTGGCTCCACTCTAGACGTAGAGCCTGGTTGAGGTTCTCTCTCTCTCTCTCTCTCTCTTTTTTTTTTTGAGATTCTCTTTCTTTCTCTCTACCCACCCCCCCGCTCATGCATGTGTGCAAGCATGTGCACTCTCTAAAAAAAATATATATATATATATATATATATATATATATATATATATGGTATATGGATGACCATTAAAAGATTAGGATAGTTAAAGCCTGAATATATTTAGAATTAAAAAAAGTCATTTAGAAGTCACTTTAGGATTCTATAAAATCCTATGATCATCACTAAAAACATTTTTTTTTAAAAGATTTTATTTATTTATTGATGAGAGACAGAGAGAGGGGGGCGGGGAGGCAGAGACACAGGCAGAGGGAGAAGCAGGCTCCATGCAGGAAGCCTGACATGGGACTTGATCCTAGGTCCCCAGGGTCACGCCTTGAAGGTGGCACTAAACCGCTGAGCCACCAAGGCTGCCCTGTTATCTAGTACTTCTTCACACCTATAAGGCAATTAAAATGTTTTTAGTTGGCAGCCCGGGTAGCTCAGCGGTTTAGTGCCGCCTTGGCCCAGGGCCTGATCCTGGAGACCCAGGATTGAGTCCCACGTCGGGCTCCCTGCATGGAGCCTGTTTCTCCCTCTGCGTCTCTGCTTCTCTCTCTGTGTCTCTCATGGATGGATAAATAAAATCTTAAAAAAAAAAAAAGGAAGTACTAGATAACAGTGATTTCTTTTTTGTTGATAAAATTATTAAGCCAGTTTTGACTGAATTGAGGAAATGTTTACTGTCTATACTTTAGGATTTATTTTTGGATAACTCAGTATTGATTTTTTTCCTGGTAAAATACTTATTTGCCCCAATTTCTTTTTTTATTGATTGGTATTATAAATGTAAACTACTTTTAGATTAGTTTTACCTTGTAGTTTTTCTTAGCTACTCTGTAATTACTTTTGGTAATAGTGGGTCTCTGCTTTTGGAGAACTTGAGGTTTTGGAGGATAGTCTAGATAATCTTAGTTTTTATTCTATTTTTTAAAAATTTTTATTTATTTATGATAGTCACACACCCACACACAGAGAGAGAGGCAGAGACATAGGCAGAGGGAGAAGCAGGCTCCATGCACTGGGAGCCCGATGTGGGATTCGATCCCGGGTCTCCAGGATCGTGCCCTGGGCCAAAGGCAGGCGCCAAACCGCTGCGCCACCCAGGGATCCCCTGTTTTTATTCTATTTTATAAGAATTTTGTAAGTGGACAAGTATAGTCCTCTGACTCATCTATAATTCTTCATATTTAGACACCTTTACTAATTTTGCTTTATATTTAAGTGAATGTATCTTGTCTTGACTCTTGGCTAGATGATGACATAATGAAGGAGAAGTTAAATTTCTAGAGAGCATTTTATGCTAGTTTTGCATTCAGTTGTGGAGAGGGACTGAAATAACTGGTAGTTTTTATATATATATATTTTAAAAGATTTTATTTATTTATTCATGAGAGACAGGGAGAGATAGAGAGAGAGGCAGAGACACAGGCAGAGGGAGAAGCAGGCTCCATGTGGGGAGCCTGACATGGGGACTCGATACCAGGTCCTCCAGGGTCACACCCCGGGCCGAAGGCGGCGCTAAACTGCTGAGCCACCTGGGCCGCCCGGTAGTTTTTAAAAAAGAATTACTGTAAGATACATGAAACATAAAATAAATGAGATAATGTTAATAAAGATAATAGAGGAAAATTGTTAATGTTTTTATTTAATGGAACACATTATTTTATGTCAGTAATATCAGAATAAAGCCAACTAATATAATAGTCATGTAGCCCAATCAATGATTTAAATTTTAGTGAGGCTTTTTAACAGTTGCATTTCATGAAATGATGATTTTTTTACTGTGCCAGGACCAAAGCCGTTTATCTATGTATGTATATACATGTATGTATGTACATACACACACACAGACACACACACATGTATATAAATAAAATTTGTATTTTTAAAAAATCTGATAAACTATATACCATTGTGTGGCTTAATCATCTTAACATGGATCAATGGTTTCTTAGATTTAAAAAAAGAAAGCAAACTCCCAATCCAATTTTATAAATGTGGTGCTGGATACCACAGAATCAAGGGAAAAGTGAACTGGAAAAAGAAATATCTGTGGCTTTTATAAACCTCTTTACAACTAGGGGAGTTTTTTTTTTTTATCATGGGAAATAAGCTTAACTCAATAAGAAAAGAGAAAAGAGAAGATGCAAACCTAATACTAAGAGAACTGAGGAATCTTGTGAAGATTACCGTGGAGAGAGAATCACCTGCAAATAAATTCTGAATTGCTTCTGTCAGTCATGTTCTGTATTATAGTAACGGAAAGCAAGGTAGAGTGTAGCTTTTTTTTTCTATACTCAAGTGAAAAAGAAAAAGAAAAATGATTCTCACCTTTCCTGTTGTCCCCGAAGCCAACCTCATCTGACTTCACTTGTTAAAGCCACCAGGTGTTTGTAGGAATTATTTTTATTTTTATTTTTATTTTTTTTGGTATTATTTTTAAACACCTGTTTGTGTTGATTACTAATTATAAAGTGGGCAAATGATGAAATCAGCTGGGTTATATAATTGTTCTTAGAAGTATTACACATTTTTGTATTTATGTTCACAATGGACTTTAAAATAGGGCGTTTGTTAAAAAAATTTGTTAAATACTGAAGCTTTGGTTGCCAGGAGAGGTAAAGATGATTTTTAGAGATGCTAAGTTAACTTATAAGAAGTTGCATCTTATAAATTCTATTCCTGAGATTTCCTATTTTCATTTCCTGTGGTTTCTTTTATTATACTTAACAGTAATGAAAGCTCTTTTTTCCATTAAACTGTTTTACAATCTCAGTGGTGGCCTTCATTATTCATTCCTGGTGAATAAAAATTTGCTCTATTCTCCAGTTTATTCCTGTAGTCATCGAGTCACTTCATATGTCTGTTCTGAAACTGTTAAAGCCCTGATCATTGCTGCCCTCAGTGACTGGCTTTGAGCTCCTTCTCCTCAAACTGCATAATTTACCATAGTGGAAATGATGGGCATGGCCAGCTCTAAATATTTGCACATTTGGCTATTTCTTAAAGCTGCTGTGTAATTTTATTTATTTTTATATTAAATTAATTAATTTAAGTAATCTCTACATCCAACATGGGGCTCGATCTCCCAATCCCAGGATTACGAGTTGCGCATGCTCTACAGATGGAGCCACAGACTTTGAGATCTTCATTTTAAAGTCTTGAAATACAACAGCTACTCTTTTTATCCCCCACACAGGTGGGAATAAATATTGTAGTTAATTGTTAACAAACATATAATAAATTATTTACAGTCACTAAAATATAATATACTTAGTACTAAAATAGTTTGTGATGATTCAGTTCCTTAGAATTATCTTTTTGAAAATGGATTATTACTATGTTGGTTACTACAAAAGTGTCCATTAATGGGAAATATCTGGTGGTAAAGTCTGAAAAAATATTTAAGTAAACATCCACTTTCTATTTATGCAGCTGTTGACATTCTGGGGTAAACTTTGCCCAACTGTTTTGGAAACAGTGCTATATATTGCACTACTGAGAAGTGTCTAGTATGTACTCTAGTGATATTTCCTCCTCTATTTTTCTGATGCATTTTAGTGGACTAAATTTTGTGTTCCCACGTTTTGCTGCTTGACTAATTCCTTTAAGCTGACTTATATCCTCTGAGCTAGATCTATTGTATTTTGAGGAGGAAATAGTGTAGTTGGAGGTGTTTTTTTGGCCCAGTCTTTTAGCAGCGTACACATCTGTTTTCATAACTTTTGTGAAACTTCTGGAATAGGCCCATGGAAGCCACGGGAGCAGATGTGGTGTAGAGAACAAATGTGGTCTGGATATGTTTGGTTAGTTCTGCTGCTGAATTGGAGTTGGCAGCTTATACCCTGTGTTATGATAAAATAACATGTACCAAAGGGTGGAACAGGAGACATCTTTCTCTATATTACCTTCTTCAAAGAACAAATGCCCCATTTTCTTAAGTGGATTAGATTATCTAATTGGGCTTAAACTGATTTAATGAGATATAAATTGTAAAATAAAAACATAGTTACGATAGGCATATAGTACTGAAATAAAAATCTCTTGGCAGTATTTTGCAGTAGGAAGGGCATGAAAATCAGCTAACAAATGATAAAATATGTGCTCATTTTGTGTTACATAAAGAACTTCATTGTTCATAATATTAGGGAACAGACATAGAATAGTGTGATACTTATAGGCAAAGCTGTATATACTTAAATTGACTTGTGGTATGTATGAATTTGTGTTGGATTTTGTATTTTAACATGAATAGCATTTGGTTTCTGCCCCTGATTTGTTGATTGCATTAGCATTAGATACTAATGAGCCAGTTTATGATTGTACTTGTTATCTTAGGAAGTATTATTGGAAATTTTTTTTTTTTGTGAATAGCAGGTTGACGTTCCTCTAGCACCCTCTGCTGGATATAAGAATTAATTCACCAGACTAGAAGATTAAGAAAATAATAGGAGGGCTTGAATTTAATTATGTCTATCAACAAAGCCCATTCTTGGAAGGAATTTGTTTAAAGATTTGAAGATTTTTGTTGTTGTTGTTGTTGCTCTTACTGATTAATTGATAGTTTTAGTAATACCAGTTTAAAAAGTTGTTTTCTTCTGGACATTTCATTCAAAGCAGGAAGGTATGAAAATAAAGATGTGATCTCTGGTTTATTATTTCAACCCATTTAGTTTTTGTCTAGGAAGGAATAACAGAGCCTCTTCTTGACTTTTGGAGTGAAAATCAGATAATTAATATGACATAACATACACATAAGAAATGAAAAGACTTGTGTTGTTGATTCTTTTATCATGGAATCATTGAATATTCTGTATTTTAATAAAATATAAGACTTATTTAGATAAGAGAAGCTTTAGACATATGATTTTTTGAATTTTTAAAGAAAATTAACATTGTTAGACTGGTTTATTCCCTCTGTCTTTATTAATTCTTTGCTTGTTCTAATTTTTTGTTCTCAATGCCTGTGAGCTATTTTCTTATCACTGGTTAGACTTCTTCTGACTTACAGAATCTAAGAAGAGCATACCAAGCAGCCAATTTTAATTTTTTGAGGTCAGGAACTTCATTTTGAAGGGTTTGCATTAAAATTTTTTTTTTAAAACTAGTATTTGGCTTACCAAGAATAATGCTCATTTTAATCTTGCTAGACATAATAATTTTTCTGCTATAATAGGTACCTTGCTTTAGACCTAAAACCAATGGAGATCCTTTGTTCTAAGGACTCAGTCAGAATTTAAAGGGAACTTTTTCCAGAAATCAAGAAGCTTGATTTAGGTGGCTGTCACTTCTTTCACATTGTCTTTGGTTCTTGCACTCATGATTCTTTTATCTTTTTTTTTGAAATATATTTCATATATCAAAACATTCATCCTTTTGAACTATATAATTCTGTGGCTTTTAGTATACTCACAAAGTTGTACAACCATTACAAGTATCTAATTCTAGAACATTCTCATCACTGTCATAAGAAACTTCATGTCCATTAGCAGTCACTGCTCATTCCTCTCTCCCACCCTTGCTGTTGGCAACCACTAACACACTTTATATTCTTATGGATTTGCCTATTCTGGAAATTTCATGTAAATAAAGTCATACACTACTTGGTCTTTTGTGTCTAGTTTCTTTCATTTAACATATATTTTCAGGGTTCATCTATGTTGTAGTATGTACTGGTACTTAATTTTTTTTTTTTTTTGGCTGAATAACATTCCATTGTAGAGAGATACCATATTTTGTTTATACATTGGTAAGTTGTGGACATTTAGGTTGTTTCTACCTTATGGTTATTATGAAAAATGCCAATGCAAACATTTGTGCATTTATGTATAAATCTTTGAACATGTTTTTGTTTCTCTGAGGTATATACCCAGGAGTAGAAGTGCTGGATCATATGGTAACTCTGTTTAACTCTTTAAGAAATTGACAAACTGTTTTCCATTTTTCCTAGTGGTGGCACAAGTTTACATTCCCACCAGTAGTGTATGAGGCTTCCAGTCTCTCTACATCCTTGCCAATACTTGTTATTTTCCATTTTTTACATTACAGCCAACCTAGGGTGCATGAAGATAATCTCTTCAGGGTTTGCATGTGCATTTCCCTGATAACTAATAAAGTTGGCCATCATTTCATATACTTGCTGTTTTTATATATTCTTTGGAGAAATGTCTATTCAAGCCCTTTACTCATTTTTATTTTTTTTTTATTTTTTATTTTTTTTTTAGACCTTTACTCATTTTTAAAAATTAATTTCTTATATTTTTTAAATGTATTTTTTAAAAATATTTTATTTGTTTATGTGAAAGAGGGTGGAGGAGGACAGAGGGAGAGGCAGACTCACCGCTGAGCAGGGAGCCCAGCTTGGGGCTCAATCCCAGGACCCTAAGATTATAACTTGAGTCAAAAGCAGACACTTAACTGACTGAGCTACCCAGGCACCCCTACTCATTAAAAAAAAATTGAATTGTTTATCTTTTATTGTAAGAGTTCTTTGTATATTCTGCATACTAAACTTTTATCAGATACATGATTATCTTCTCGTGTCCTCTAGGTTGCCTTTTGCTTTTTGATAGAGTCCTTTGACGGTCAAAATTTAAAATTTTGATGAAGTCTAACTTATATATATTTTTTTCTTTTTCTTTTGTTGCCCATGGTTTCGGTGTCTATTTCAGAATATGTTGCCAAATCTGAGGTCATGAATTCTTTGTTTTCTTCTAAGAGTTTTATGGTTTTTGCTTTTATGTTTAGGTGGTTGATCATTTGGATTCATTTTTATATATAATGGGAGATAGGAATCTAAATTTATTCTTTTGTATGTGTATGTCCCATTGTCTCAGCATTGCTTGATGAAAAAATGATTCTTTCTCACTGAATGGTCTTAATTCTCTTGTCAAAAATTAATTGACCATTGATACGTGGATTTGTTTCTGGACTCTCAGTTTTTTTCTGTGGATCTATATATGTCTGTCCTTATTCCATTTACACATTGTTTTGATCACTGTAGCTTTGTAGTAGTTTTGAAGTCAGTAAACATGAGTCTTCCAACTTTGTTCTTCCTTTTCAAGACTGTCACTTTTTGAGAAGTGCTTTAATAAAATTGTTTGGCTTTAATCCTGTGTTTTTCACATACTTATGATGATGAAATTGCTTTTTCTAATAGCTAATAACATCCCATGGGACTAATATTTGGTGTAAAACATGTTTTGAGGGATCCCTGGGTGGCGCAGCGGTTTAGCGCCTGCCTTTGGCCCAGGGCGCGATCCTGGAGACCCGGGATCGAATCCCACGTCAGGCTCCCGGTGCATGGAGCCTGCTTCTCCCTCTGCCTGTGTCTCTTCCTCTCCCTCTGCCTGTGTCTCTGCCTCTCTCTCTCTGTGTGACTATCATAAATAAATAAAAAAAAACAAAAAAAAAACAAAAAAAACCAAACATGTTTTGAGAAAGGGTGTAGTGAGTATGAATGGAATATTTTCTCTGATTATCTTAATATTTCAACATTGATTGATTTAAACTCGCACCTTCTTACTGACTTTTCTGCCTAAGCATGAATCGCCTAATTCATTCTAATGATTTTTTTTATCAAAATATAATCTTATTGGGTAAATAACGATATCAGTACCATGCCTTCTCATCATACTTCCTTTGCTATTTTTTCAGTATGGAAAATTTCAGTCATGTGTGAAAGTAGAGAGAATACTAAAATAAAGCCCAGTGCATATCACTCAGCTTTAACAATGCTCAACTAATGGCCAATATTATTTCATGAATATCAACTTCCTCTTGTAACCCCCAGCTTGATCATTTTAAAGCAAATCTGGACATATAATTTCATTCATGAACACTTTAGTATATATTTCAAAAAGATAGTTTAAAAATATCAATTATTTTTAAAAAAATTTAAAGTAAGCTCTGTGCCCAGTGTGGAGATTGAACTCATGACCCTGAGATGGAAGAGTTGTATAATCTACCAGCTGAGCCAGCCAGACACCCCAATACCAATTACTATTATTATACCTAAAAAAGTAATAATAATTCTTTAGTTTTATATTTTTTCATTCCTAGTTTTTTTGAATCTCAATACTTTTTTTTTAAAGATTTTATTTATTTATTCATGACAGACACAGAGAGAGAGGCAGAGACACAGGCAGAGGGAGAAGCAGGCTCCATTCAGGGAGTCTGACATGGGACTTGATCCTGGGTCCCCAGGATCACACCCCAGGCTGAAGGGGGGGCTAAACCGCTGGGCCACCGGGGCTGCCCTGAATCTCAATTCTTGAGTTATCAGACTAAATTACGAATATTTACCAGTTTTCATCTTTCAGTGGAATGCCTGTTATTTCAAAGTACTCTAGTAGTAAGCATATAAATGTCAGATTTTACCTTTAAAGATATACTCTACTAACTTAAAAAATCATTTTATTGTTTTGGGTTTAAATTATCTTTAGATCCAAAAGATCTCCTTTGGACTTACTACTTTGTCTGCCTTCTAAAAAAAATAGTATTTTCTATTAACTCATTAAGAAATATTATTGGCAGGGTTGCAAAATCTAAGTAAAGCAAATAAGTCAGTGTAAAAAAATATTTTATGAGTTTCATATTTGTGAAACACAGAGTTATTGAATCACAAAGCGGAATTACTTCCTGACTATGAAGGCTATTAGTAGCAAGAGGTATCTACAAAGGCCTCTAAAGAAGAAGGACACTTGTGTTTATGCTCTACTCTATAACAAGATATTACGAGAATCTGCTTTGCTCAAAGAGAAATGTAGTCATTTCCTACTTATTCACAGATGGCTTGCTTAATTGATGAATTATCCAATTTTTATTTACTCTCCCTCTTGCTGTGATTCTGTTAAAATTGTGGAAGGAAAGAGGAAAAATCAATTAACCAAGCTGTGTATTTAAAAAAACTTCAACTTAGGCTAAAGGATAAAGTAAATATAATTAAAAAAAACTTATTTCTTGTCCAAATTTTATTTAAAAAGGAAATCAATTAGTAATGCCTTACTTCATCACAGTTGAACCATCTTTATTTTACAGAACTCTAGGCATGGCTTTTCTTTGCTACTGTTATCCTGAGACATCTGCAATGAGGTGTCCTTGTAGCCCTACTTGCCCAGGCCCCAACAGCCCAGTTCCCTCTTTGGGACTAGGAATCCAGTGCTTCCCAGGGTTGCATTTTCTCAACAAAAAATGGCGTTCAAAAATAAAGCTCCTGACTTCTGATTCTGGCCAGAGGTTGACTCTTGCCTGAAAATTGATAAATTGGACTTCATCATAATGGAAACTTGTGCTTTGTGAAAGATACTGTTGATGGTATGAAGAGACAAACTGTAGACTGGAGTAAATATTTGCAAATCACATATCCAGTAAATGACTTATATGCAGCTTATGTAAACTCTCAAAACTCAATAATAAAACAACCCAATTAAAAAATGGAAAGATCTGAACAACTCCTTCATCAAAGAAGATATACAGGTGGTAAATAAATATATGAGAAGATGCTCAATGTCATTTAGTCATTAGAGAAATGCAAATTGAAACTGAAATGTAATACCATTACATACCTATTTAAATGTCTTAAACCCCCTCCTCCCAAAAAACGAAAAAACAAATATTGACCATGCCAAGTGTTGGTGAGGATGTATATAATTATAAACACTTTGCAAAAGTTTGGAAGTTTCATAAAACATTAAACATATACCCACCATGTGACCCTGTCATTCTTCCCTTCACTATTTACCTCTGAGAAATCAGTGTTTGCCCCATACAACACTTGCACATGAAGGCTCATAGCAGTTTCATTTGTAATAGCCCAAACTGGAAACAACTCAAATGTACATCAACTGGTGAACAGATAAATCAGTGTGGTGTATCAACATAGTGGAACACTTCAGCAATAAAAAGGAATAAACTATTGATAAATGTAACCACATGGTGACTCTCAAAATAGTTATTTGGGAGAAAGAAGCCAGGCAATAAAGAGTACATGCTGTATCAATCAATTTATATGAAATTCTGGAAAATACAAAGTGATCAATTGTGACAAAAAGCAGATCAGTGGTGACTTGGGGATGGGGGTGGGGTGGTAGGGGGCTGGATGAAGTTACCAAGAGATATAAGGAATCTTTTAGGGGTCATGCAAATATTTTTTATCTTCATTATGGCAGTGATTTCATGGGTGTATATATATACTTATCAAATTGTTTTAAATATGTGTGGTTTATTACATACAGATTATATGTCAATAAAAAAAGAGAAAAAAAAAAGGTCTGGAAGCATTCTTCCCAAGCATGATTTTTTTTAGCATGACTTTTATATTCTTGGAAAAGCAGAAAAAAATGAGGCTACAGCAATCTAAAATGTTATCCATATCCACTTTTTTAAAGTTTTTTTTTTTTTTTTTTTAAAGATTTTATTTATTCATGAGAGACACAGAGAGAGAGAGAGAGAGGCAGAGACACAGGCAGAGAGAGAAGCAGGCTCCATGTAGGGAGCCCGATGCGGGACTCAATCCCGGGTCTCCAGGATCAGGCCCTGGGCTGAAGGCGGCGCTAAACTGCTGAGCCACCCGGGCTGCCCTTTTTTTGTTTTTAGTTTTAATTCCAGTATAGTTTACACACAGTGCTATTTTAGTTTCAGGTGTACAATGTTGTGATTCAACAATTCTGTGCATTACTCAGTGCTCATCGTGATAAGTGTGCTCTTAATCCCCATCACCGTCTTTAACACATCACCCCCCACCGCCCCTCTGGTTACCATCAGTTTGGTCTCTATAGTTAAGCCTGCTTTTTGGTTTGTCTCTCTCTCTCTTTTTTTTCCTTTGTTCGCTTATTTTATTTCTTAAATTCCGATGAGTGCAATCATGTGATATTTGTCTTTTTCTAAGTGACTCATCTTGCTTTGCATTATACTGTTTAGCTCCGTTCACGTTGTTGCAAAGATCCACATTCACTTTAAATACCAACATTTGTGAGTTTAAACTTTTAATTTGTTTTCAGGCAACTACTCTAAGAGTGAGGAAATTAGAAGAAAATATTGAAGCAGAAAGAGCAGCACATTTGGAATCAAAATTTAATTCTGAAATTATTCAGGTAAAATGTAAACAAACATTTTTTTGAAAGGATTTTATGAGGTTGAGAAAAGCAGAATTCTGTTCAGAGAATTAAGGTTTACGTTTAGAATGTGTAGCATAGGAGTGCCTCGGTGGCTCAATCAGTTAAGTCTCTGACTCTTGGTTTCAGCTCAGGTCATGATCTCAGGGTTGTGGGATCGAGCCCCAGGTTGGGCTCTTGCTCAGTGCGAGTCTGCTTGAGATATTCTGCCTCTGGCCCTCCCCCTGCGCGCGCTCTCTCTCTCTCAAATAAATAAATAAAATTAAAAAAATAATAGGCAGCATATTATTAAGACACTCATGCTATTTGCTAGCAGGATATGGTTGATGATGGTTTTATTAAAGGAGGGATTGGCATACTTCAGCCCACAGGCCAGATCTCACCCACAGACTGTTTGAGGGAGGTTTTGTCTTAACTGTGGGACTTTTGTGTTGTAGTGGCAGAGGGGTTCTGACAGAGATGTTATGGCCTGCAAAGTCCAAAGGACTTACCATCTGGCCTCTTATAGCAAGATTTGCTGATCAGAGTGTTCTTTTCATCAACAATGATGAGATAAATTTCTTTTTGAAAACATTTAAAAATTAGGGATCCCTGGGTGGCGCAGCGGTTTAGCGCCTGCCTTTGGCCCGGGGCGCGATCCTGGAGACCCGGGATCGAATCCCACGTCAGGCTCCCTGCATGGAGCCTGCTTCTCCCTTTGCCTGTGTCTTTGCCTCTCTCTCCCTCTCTCTGTGTGACTATCATAAATAAATAAAAACAAAACAAAACAAAAAAAAGAAAACATTTAAAAATTATGCTTGTTTATTTATTGACTGTACATCCTGTGCACATGGCTTATCACTTGCATTAAGAGCTGAAACTCCTCTTGGAACTTATTTCCATTACCAGGAATACTGTATATTTACCTGCATCTATATAGATATACAGGTAAATGTACAGATAGGAGTATAAAATACTAAAATACTGTGGGAGCATAATATAGGAGATTAAATCTGAGAGGGGAATTAATTTTTTTTATATATATATTTTTAATTTTTATTTATTTATGATAGTCACAGAGAGAGAGAGGCAGAGACACAGGCAGAGGGAGAAGCAGGCTCCATGCACCGGGAGCCCGATGTGGGATTCGATCCCGGGTCTCCAGGATCACGCCCTGAGCCAAAGGCAGGCGCCAAACCGCTGCGCCACCCAGGGATCCCCTGAGAGGGGAATTAATTGAAGGCATCCTAAGTTCCCTCTCCTCAAACTGCACAGGTCTTAGAGAATGAGAAGCGATTTCTAGGGGAAACCCGATGTGGGACTCCAGGATCACACCCTGAACCAAAGGCAGATGCTCAACCATTGAGTCACCCAGGCATCCCAGACCCATATATTTGAGTGTGTTTGTGTTTTAAGCAAACTTGTGCAAGGTAATTTTTTTTTTTAAGTTACAACCCTGAGATCAAGACTTGAACTGGTATCAAGAGTTGGACACTTAACTGATTGAGCCACCCAGATGCCCTAAGATTTTTTTTTTTAACAGTTGGATCACCCAAATGGCAGCAATAAGCAAAAAGGCTAAAGTTTTACATTTATGAAAGAAATATAATTCAAAATTAAGTTTTTCATTATAATTACAATTTATACCTGGAAATACATAGTTAATAGCCACAAAAATAAAAGTTGTTACATGTGTATTTTTTACTTATAGTTTAAAATTAATATTTGATATTTAACTTAGTGTTATAACTCAGAAAAAAAGGCAAAGTTTATATTTGAACCATATAGCTATAGATATTGACCAATATTTTCAATGAGGTACATCTAGTAAAATTCAGTTTCAGATTAGTTTAAAGATTTTATTTATTTATTTGAGAGAGAGAGAGATAGTGAGAGAGAGCATGGGCTAGGAGGAGAGGGAGAAGCAGACTCTCTGCTGAGCAGGGAGTCTAATGTGGGGCTCAATCCCAGGACCTCAGGATCATGACCTGAGCCAGAAGCAGATGCTTAACTGACTAAGCCTCCTTAGGCATCCCTCAAATTAGTTTAAAAGCAAATGAGACTACTAAATAGTTGTAATTAACCATCATCTTATCATAAACTAGTTAAATGTGTGTTTGCAGTATTCTGTTGTTAAATTTGTTCTCTAAAAATGAGAAAGTGGAATCAAAGAGTTGACTCAGAATTACTAGTTTGAAGCCTACTTCTCTTTCAATTGGATTGGTTTATCATTTGTGATTGTGCTTATTTTCTGAAAGAAGAGAGCAATGCAGACAGAAGAAAATGTTTTCTAGATTTATAATTTAGTTGTCAACATTGGATTTAGACAAACTAGCAAAGAAAGATAAAGTTTAAAAGAACCAAATTTGAAAATTTACCAACTTGTTTCTCCAGATCTATTCTATTTCCTTACTTTAAGTGTAAGAATGTTTTAATTATTCCAAAATATTTTTGTATAATTATGAATAATAATTCTGGTGCTTATTATTTGTATAGATTAATTTACAAAACATTTTCATGTGGTTCTAGGCTTTTTTTCTTGGTGACTTCATTCTTCTTACCTCAGATTGTCTTTTGCCATCCCCAGGAGGCTTGTGCATAGTTTTTCTCTGATTTCATGGTCCTTTGTGCCTGCTTCTGTGACAGGAAGCACTTACATTCTGTTGTAGTCTCACCTCTCCTAAAGACTAGGATGTCCTGAAAAACTAAGACTGTCTATTCTCATGATTATTATATAATATCTTGAATACTAGCTCACTGCCTGGCACATATTAAGTGCTTAATAAATATCCAAATATTTATTAAATTAATATCATATATTAAATGTAATATTAGGTGTATATTAGATGAATATTACCTCATTAGATTTTTTTTAACAACTCTGTATAGATAGCCTATTTTTTTAATTTAAAAAATTAAATTAAAAATTTAATTTAAAAAATTAAAAAAATTTACTTATTTATTGGAGAGAGAGAGAGCAAGCAGGAGCCCGGGAGAGGGGCAGAGGGAGGTGGAGAAGCAGACTCCCCACTGAGCAGGGAACCTGATGTAGGACTCGATCCCAGGACCCTGGGATCATGACCCGAGCCAAATGCAGACACTTAACTGACTGAGCCACTCAGGTGCCTGATAATTTGTTTCTTCTTCTTTTTCTTATTACTACTACCATTATTATTATTACTTATTGTTTACAGATGAAGAACATCAGGTTTTTGGGGTTTTAGTAATATGCCAAAAGTCACGTACGTTAAATTGTAGAGCTGTATTTAAATGTGAGCTTTATGGTTCTTTATGGTTCTATTTAGTGTAAAGTGTTTTCTACCACCCTCCACTTTTTTTGAGCCTTGGCAGCCTATGTTTTATTTTTAATTTAATTTTTTGGAAAAGGTAAAACATCCACATAGTTCAAAAATCAAAACAATATTAAATGATCGAGAAGTCTTGCTTTCACTCCTGTCTCTCCCTTCACTCCACCCTCTTGCCTGCTACTTAATTTTTTTGACCCGTTTACCTAAAATATAGCATACAGCATACATTGATCTGGACTTGGCTTTTTCAATCTATGTTAACAACACATGGATAACCACATAAAGAATTTCCTTTTCAAAAGTTGTTTTGCAGCTTTTTTATAGCTGCATATTATTCTTTTTTTTTTAAATCTTTTTTTTTCAATTTTTTTAATGTATTTATGATAGTCACAGAGAGAGAGAGAGAGGCAGAGACACAGGCAGAGGGAGAAGCAGGCTCCATGCACCGGGAGCCTGATGTGGGATTCGATCCCGGGTCTCCAGAATCGCGCCCTGGGCCAAAGGCAGGTGCCAAACCGCTGTGCCACCCAGGGATCCCTGCATATTATTCTTTTATGGGAATGTACTTTTATTCTGTCGAAGTTTATATAGAATCTAGTTTTTAAAGTGTTTTATTATGTAAAATTTCAAGTTATGCAAAAGTAGAGGAAAAGGTAAGATGAGCTCTGCATGTAGCCATCACTTCCAGATTTACCTCAGGTCAGTTGTGTTTTTTATCTGTTGCCCCCATTTACTCCCCATCCCCATAATCATTTTGAAGCAAATCCTAGATATCATTTGACTAACTCATAAATATTTTGGTCAGATAGTATTATTTGGTAATAAAAGTTTTACTTTTCTACAGTAAAAAATCTCTAAGAATAAAAAAGAACTGTTAACTTTCATGGGTTTCTAAAGGTGTTAATATAACGACATTTCTCATAATAGAGGAAGAATACCTCCCTTTTGTTTTCCAAAACCACTAATTTCAGTATGTTTTTAAAAAGAATTATCCAAATGGATTAGTGTGTCAAAATTAGGCACTTTGATTAGGCATTTCCATAGCACAGTTAACTGTTCTTCCACTTCCTCCTTTCCATTAAACACGTTGGGAAAAGGAATATATACTGTCTTTAGTTTATTTTCCTTTTTAAACCAAAGCAGAAAGGAAGAAGTGTTTGGATGAATGATAATCTGCTGCTGATAAAGTACTCTATTCAATTTGACTAGCGTCTCCTGGTTTGCTTTAACTACTTCTCTGTCATCTGGTAGTTACGGATCCGAGATCTTGAAGGAGCTTTGCAGGTAGAAAAGGCCAGCCAAGCAGAAGCTGTTGCTGATTTGGAAATGATCAAGAATGAATTCAAAGAAGTTGAAAGTGCATATGAGCGAGAAAAGCATAATGCACAAGAGAGCTTTGCAAAACTAAATTTGTAAGTGTTTACTGTAAAAATTTTTTTTTTGAAGATTTTATTTATTCATGAGAGACACAGAGACAGAGAGAGGTAGAGACAGAGGCAGAGGGAGAAGCAGGCTTCATGCAGGAAGCCCAATGTGGGACTTGATCCTGGCACTCCAGGATCACACCCTGGGTCGAAAGCAAGCACTGAACTGCTGAGCCACCCAGGTTTCCCTACTGTAAAATTCTTTATATGAATATAAAGAGTTTATGAAACCTACATGAGTGTGTCCTATTTTAGATATAGCTCTCATTAATGCCAGTGCTAGATTGGGGATAAAGGATTGCATAAAGCATAATTATGCTTCTCTGTATAGGTAAATGTGGAAATGCTTTTTTTTTTTTTTTGGGTTTTGGAGTATCATGGCTATTCCAAGTGCTCTCAGAAATGTAGTTTTTACACTAGAAAGTAAATATGTTAATGTATTTTGCATTTACTGATGTAATACAGTATCTTTAAATATCTTGATTTCTAAGCCACCTAAAAAGGTCTATGTGGAGATGTTTGATACTTTCTCAAACTACAGACATAATAGTGCTAGGGGCTAATACCATTCTTAGTGGCTAGCACACATTGTGGCTCACTTGGTTTCTAGCACTGCATGATTTCATTCAATTTGTAGAACACCTCATGAGGTAGCTGCTCCTTTTATCCCTATTTTACAGATGTGAAAATGGAGGCTTAATGGGGATACGCAACTAGTAAGTGGAAGTTGGGGTCTTTTTGATTCCTACTGATTTTAACCTTTTTAAAAAAAATTCAGAAGCCTTTCATCTGGAATGTTCTGTGGGATGCTTTAAGAAGTTTTTAATTCTTTAATAGGTTTCCAAAAAATTAGATAGTAGATATTTCAAACCATTTCTTCCCATAGGCTGAAATGTATATCACCATTGGTATGTGACATGATAATAGGTTGGTGCGTTACAGATACGTATTGTACTTTTCTTTTTTTAAAACTTAAATTCTAGTTGGTTGACATACAGTTCAATATTGGTTCAGGAGTAGAGTTCAGTGATTCATCATTTACATATAACACTCAGTGCTCATCATAACAAGTGCCCTCCTTAATGCCCATTGTCCATCTATCCGATCCAACCTATTAACTTTTCTGATTGGACCCTAACGCAAATTTTTCCCTTAAATTTGTTTTGCTATTATTTGTGTTTTGGTGCTTGAAAAATTTTATGCAAATTTTGTATTCCAATAAGTAAGTATCAACTAACAATTCTAAATATTAGTTACATGTTCCAACTAAGCACCAGCTAAAAAATCCTAAACACTTCAACATAACATCCCTTATCTCTTCTTTATCCCTATATAACTATGCTATAATAAAGTTAGTAATAATAAACAATAAAAATTAAATAATAATTAAAGCCCACTACTCATTACTGTGACTCAGTTCCTGTGACTTCTCTTCCCCATCACATCTTCCTTTTCTCTATACGTAATGTAATAGCCACTTCTGTATCGATGATGTGTGGTATTAGAAGGAATGATATGACATGAAGGGTGATTGGTTTGGTTATTTAATTTCCTATTTGTGCTTCTGACTTTCTTTCAGAATACTCTTTATTTATTTATTTATTTTTTTAAATTTATTTTTTATTGGTGTTCAATTTACTAACATACAGAATAACCCCCAGTGCCCGTCACCCATTCACTCCCACCCCCCGCCCTCCTCCCCTTCTACCACCCCTAGTTCGTTTCCCAGAGTTAGCAGTCTTTACGTTCTGTCTCCCTTTCTGATATTTCCCACACATTTCTTCTCCCTTCCCTTATATTCCCTTTCACTATTATTTATATTCCCCAAATGAATGAGAACATATAATGTTTGTCCTTCTCCGACTGACTTACTTCACTCAGCCAAAATACTCTTTAAAAAATATTTTAGAACATGTTAGAGTCACAAATTCTCAAACATTAATTTTTCAAAGTAGCTCTTAAGTTTTGGATAATGTGTTCCAAAAGAAACTTGGTAGATTTAAGGTCTTTAAATGGTACCTTTAATTTGCACTCTGAGAGCAGAGAGTTTTGGGGTAGGACAGTGTTTTACCGGTTGGATAAAACCAACTCAGCAACTGGTGATAACAATGTTATAGAGAAAATGCTGCCTGAACTTGGCCAGTGGTTAAGATTCTTTTTTTTTTCATTTTTAAAGATTTTATTTATTTATTCATGAGAGACACACAGAGAGAGAGAGGGAGAGACACAGACAGAGGGAGAAGCAGGCTTCCATGTAGGGAGCCTGACGCAGGACTCTATCCAGGGTCTTCAGGATCACACCCTGGGCTGAAGGTGGTGCTAAACCGCTGAGCACCCGGGCTGCCCAGTGGTTAAGGTTCTTTAGCTTGTTTTTTCCAGGTGGATCTAGATCAGGAGAAAAAAGCTATGTGTCTGTCTAGTTTGGATTTATAATTTTGGTCAACAGTTTCATAACAGTGAACATTCCTGCATGAAATTATTTTAGATGGAATATATATGTATACATATATTTTAGGTAGAATATATATATTTATATTTTATAAAAATATATATAAGGTATATACTATATATATTTTAAAGATCTCAGCTAAGAATTTGATAACAGGCTATTTTAACAAATATATATTATATACAATTTTAGATAGAATACATATCTGTTCTGTATTTCTGTAGTTAAAATTTCTTAGTTGTTAATTTTTTTGCATCTAAGAGTTGCAGTATGAAACTAAAGGTTTTCAAGCTTTAGTCAGGTCTTCATTAGCTGTAGTAACTGATTGCTGGACAGTGATAGGGGAAGAAGATCATAGTATCTTTAAATCTAGTTTAAAATTAAATAAAAAATACTAGTCAAAGATAGGATCCTGAATGGACTGAATCTCTATTTCATTACACTCAGTATTTGGGAACTTCCTTATTTTTCTAAATATATCATCCAAGAGGCGCCTGGGTGTCTTGGTCTATTAGGTGTCTTGCCTTTGGCTCAGGTCATGATCCCAAGGTCCTGGAATCAAGCTGCATATTGGCCTCCCTACTCAGCAGGGAGCCTGCTCATCACTCTTCTCCCAGCCCAGTGCTCTCTTTTGCTATCTCTGTCGCTCTCTGTCTCTGTCTCTCTCTCTCTCTCAAATAAATAAATAAAATCTTAAAAAAAATCAACCCAAAGTGTAAAAATAACAAAAGTATTATAATTTATTGGCATTATTATTGTGTACATTCTGGATAAAAGACCAAAGACGATTATTTTAAAGCAGCCTATGGTGAAGTTCTTAGCTGAGCTCTTTTAGAAAAATAATAGAATGGAAATCCAGTAGGAAAGAAGGCATCTTAACTACAGAGTTCCTTCCTCTCCCTTTCCTTTCTTGCCTAAATCCTCCACCTGGCAAGTCCTGGCACATCCCCATTGGAGTTCAAAGAGTCGAGGCTCCCTTTAACCTTTCTTACACTCTTGCCCGACTCATAACTGTTGGTGGGGCTTTGCCAGGAGCCTAGGAGCTTAGGATGACTTCCTGGGTTGTCCTTGATGACAGTGAGGAATGTCCCTCCATTTCAGGGGACCCAGTTTGAACTTGAACCCAGCACCACATAACAGAAGCATTTAATTTTATATTTGCTGAGTGATAATTTTTAATTACTATTTTGACTTTTATCAGATTAGCTTGTACATAGTCTAAAAAGTAAAATAGTACTGCAAGGTCAATAGTTGCATGGCCCTTGCTCTCTACTACCTGTTTCTACTCCCTCAAGGCAACTGCTTTTAATTCTTATTGCTGTTTCTTCTGATGTTTAACTTCCTGTTTCTGAATAACATGCATATCCTGCCATGTTTTCAGTTTCCACCATTAGATATTATCTGTTGGTCCCCACTTATTTATTACCTCTATTGTAACCTTCTCCCACATAGCACACACTTATTCCTCCCCTCCCCCATCCTTTCTTTGGGGTTCTATTTTGGGGGGTATTTTTTTCTATAGCTTTTTTTCTTGGTATCTCATCTTTATTTTTCTTCATAGCATATTTTACTATATTCTTTGTTGTTTATTATGTTTCCTCTTATGTGGACAGGAACTTTGTTTTGTTCATTGCTATCTCCCAATGCCTGGAATAGTGTCTGGCACATAAGAGCTGGTAAATAAAGATTTGCTGAATTATTAAATGAGTGAATAGTTAATAACTGTCTCATTTTATTATTTATTTATTTATTTATTTATTTATTTATTTATTTATTTATTTTTAGAGAGGGAGAGAAACGGAGGGAAAGAGGGGCAGAGGGAGAGGGAGAGAGAGAAAATCTTAAGCAGACCTCAATCTCACAACCCTGAGGTCATGGTCTGAGCCAAAATCCAGAGAGACACTTAAGTGACTGAGCCACCTAGGCACCCCAGTAATTGCCTCATTTTAAATTGGATTAGTTTATATGCACAATCACTGAATTATTTTTAAACTCTTAAACAGAACTGAAACTCTCTCATTATGTTCCTACACCTCAGCAATTCTATCGTTTTAAGTTTCTTGTAGAAGACATCCATCCTGGACTCTTCTCTCCTCTTTCTCCATTCTGGATAAATTGTTTTTTAGGCTCCCTGCCACTGTCATCCCTAGGACTTCCTGTTACCATCTTCCTTGGGATACCCTCTGCTTCTCTTCTATACTGGATCTCTTATTTGCTGGTCTTGTGCATTCCTCCCTGTGTGATTTACTCCCTTTGTAGGGTAGCTTCTTGAGAAATTCTGCATCAGAGACAAAATCTTGAAATTTGCATTCTGAAAATATCTTTATTTGATCTTTACCCTTTTTCCTAATTCAGTTGGATATTCATTAAGTTCTAGTGTCAAGAAATCCAAAGTCCTTTAATTCCTGATCTTTTTTATGTGGTCCATGTTTTCCACTGGAAACTTGTACATAGTGGTCATCAAGTCTGGAAACATGGGGGAATATCTAGAAGTGGTTTACTGATATTATAACATGATAAAGTAATAATGTATATATATTTTCATACTCTATGGACACTATAGAATTTTTTCCATGTTCCCAGTGTTCTGAAATTTCATAATGATGGGCCTTGTATGGATGTTTTTTTCATTCATGTTGGGCACTCATTTAGCTCCTTCAATTTTAAAGACTCAAGTAATTCATTTCTAGGAAATTCTCTTATATTTATTACTTTGCTTATTTCTTCTCTTCTGTTTTCTTTACCTTCTCTCTTAGAACTTCTATTATTTATATATATTGGGATTCCTGAATGTATTTGTTATCTTTTCTCTACTTCAATCCATTTTTATTATTTAATTCTACTTTCTGGGAGATACACACACATATATATAAATATAAATAATATATATAACACATGTATATGTATATGTATATAATATATAGTACATATATATATTTATAAATGTAGTGTTTAATCCTTCTATATATTTTTATTTAAAATTTTAGTTACTCTACTTTGGAATATTCTTGATCCAAAGGAGAATATACAAAAGAGTTGGCATTAGATTGTCTATGTTCTATCCTAAAGAAAGGAATGTTGACTGTTGAGAGTAATATCATGTACCATTCAAGAATTAGTTCTTTATTTGGTTATAGCCTTAATGTGGTGGTGGATTTGGTTATACTGAGTCACTCTGTCTTCTGCATTACAGCTTCAAAATCATAGGAAACAGATCTACTATGTTTATCAGGAAGATCTCAGACTAAAAATAGTGGCAGCCCTTTAATTTGAATTAAATTATCTATTTGGTGAATTATCTATAACAAATTTTAAACTGAAATGCTTCTAAGCTGCCTTTCATCAGATGTCCATACAAGAATGTAAATACAGTTTAATCCCAGCCCGAGCAAAATTTAAATAGGAAGGCAAATCCTTTGAAAAGAATTTCCTGTGAAGTGGGGAGCTAAGATGGTGGAGGAGGACTTTAGGGTTTCCTGGTCCCTTGAACACAGCTAGGTAAATGTCAAATCATTCCGAATACCCAAGAAATCGATCTGAGGACTGACAGAAGAAACTGCACAACTAGAGAGAGAGAAGAGGCCATTTCGTGGAAGGTAGGAAGTGTAGAGATGTGGTTTGGGGGAGAAATGGATTGCAGATGCTGTGGAGGGGAGGGAGCTCTGGTCATGGAGAAAAGTGAGATAGAGAAGAGCACAAAGGGAAATGCACAAGGAAAATATTTCCTCAAAGCCATTGCCTGATTGGGAAAATGAGAGGGGCTGATTTTTGTGAGTTTTGGCAACCAGTGGGGCTCAACGACTGGAGTTTTAGCAGTCCATAGTGTGGCTGGGGTGGAGCCCCGAAGGCACTGCAGTGCTCCTTTGGAGAAAGCAGGCAGGTAACTTGGGGGCAGGTGGTGTGATCTGAGGATCTTCTGATACGCATGGGGAGAAATGGTTCCGCCTTCTTGGAGCACATCTGAAAGAGGTGGCATTGCCTCTCCAGAGATGAAAGAGCTGGCGGTGCCATTTCTCTCTCTGCCCCTCAGCACAGGTGCAGAGACACACTTGCTGAGAGCAGCTAACCTGGACATTGGCTCTTTAGTGTGTGTTCTCTGCTCTGGTGTGACTGCTCTTCTGGATCAAACCTGCATTAGTCTCATTACAGCAAGACCCTCCCCCAGAAGACCAGTGCAAGTTTCTTCTACACCAGGTCCTTAAAGTTTGGAATTTTAAAATTCAACTAGCCTGGCAGTGATAGAGTCCATAATATACTGCAATGCTCTGGGTGGGCAAGCAACCTAGACGCAGACATTGTGAAGGCAGTGATCTAAAGAACACCTGGAACTCATGAGGGGAAATTGTTCAGTTTTCTGGAAGGGCTTCCCAGACAGCAGCAAGCAGGAATTCTCCCCTCCAGGGACAAAGATGCTGGTGGCACCATTTCCCTCCTTGACCCCTCAGCATAAACTCAGTAAACAGCACAGCACCAACACTGGTTGCCTCATCTGTTTACACTAAGCCCTGCCCCCCTGCACTCCACTGGTACTGCGTTTCTCAGCAAGTGTGCCAAAGAAACAGTTCAGTGGGCTTCTCCCCCAGAAGACCGGCACAAACTCTTGCATGCACCATGTCTACTGACCATAGAGTTCTGCAGAGCTTCAGTTCTAGTGGAAGTAGCATCAGGTCTTTTAACAAGCAGACCAGATATGGCTAGTTAAAACTCAGCCATACTCTGGCCAGGGTTCAAACACTCCCCACTATTATTTCTTAATAAAGCCATTATTGTCAGGAGTAGGAAATATAACAGGCTTTCCTAGCACATAGAAGACAGTGACCTAAACAAAATGCCAAGGCAGAAGAATTCATCCCAAAAGAAGAAACAAGATAAGGTCATGGCCAGGGATCTAATTGAAACAGATATAAGTAATATGCCTGATCCTGAATTTGAAGAAACAATCCTAAGGATAGTAGCTGGGCTTGAGAAAATCATAGAAGGCTTCATGGAGACCCTTATTGCAGAGATAAAAGAGGAGTTAAAGACAAATCAGGCTGAAATAACAAATGCAAAACCAAGATTCAAAGCCAACTGGATGTAATGACCTCAAGGATGGAAGAAACAGAGGAAGGAATAAGTGATACAGAAGATAGAATTATGGAAAATAATGAAACTGAACAAAAGAGGGAAAGAAAAATCTTGGATCATGAAAGTAGACTTAGGGAATTCAGTGACTCCATGAAGTGTAATGATATTCATATCATAGAAGTCCTACAAAAAGAGAGAAAAGGGAGCAGAAGGTTTGTTTAAGGGAATTGTGGCTGAAAACTACCCTAATATGGGGAAACAAACTGATATCCAAATCCAGGAAGCACCAAGAACTCCCATCAAAATCAACAAAAGTAGGCCAACACCAAGACATAGTGTAGTTAAATATGCAAAATATAGAGATAAAGAAAAAATCCTAAGAGCATCAAAACAAAAGCCCCTAACATACAAGGGAAGACCAATAAAGTTAGCAGCAGATCTTTCCAAAGAAACTTGGCAGGGCAGAAGAAGGTGGCATGATATATTCAACATGCTGAATGGGAAAAATCTGCAGTCAAGAATACTCTTTCCAGCAAGGCTGTCATTCAGAATAGAAGGAAAGATAAAGAGTTTCCCAGACAAACAAAAACTAAAGAATTCATGACTACTGAACCAGCCCTGAAAGAAATATTAAAGGGGATTCTGAGTGGGAAAGAAAGACCAAAATCAACAAAGACTAGAAAGAAACAGAGAAAATTTCCAGAAATTATGACAAAACAAGTAATAAAATGGCACTAAATTCATATCTATCAATAATTACTCTGAATGTAAGTGGACTAAGTGCTCTAATCAAAAGACATAGAATGAAAAAAATGAAAAAAACAAAACAAAACAGAACAAAACCTATGACCCATCTATATGTTGCTTACAAGAGACTCATTTTATATTTTATTTTTTTAATTTTAAAAATATTTTTTAGGTAATTTTTACACTAACATAGGACTTAGGCTTATAGCTCTGAGATCAAGAGTTGCAGGCTCTACCAATTGAGTCGGCCAGGTGCCCCAAGAGACTCATTTTAGACCTAAAGACACCTGCAGATTGGAAGTGAAAGGATCAAGAAATATTTACCATGCAAAAGCTCATCAAAAGGCCAGAGTAGCCATACTTCTGTCAGACAAACTAGATTTTATTTATTTACTTTAATTAAACATTTAAAGAATTTATTTATTTTAGAATGAGAGTATGAGTGGGAGGGGCAGAGGGAGAGGGAGAGAAAATCTCAAGCGGACTCCATGCTGACCTCAAAGTCTGATGTGGTGCTTGATCCCAAGACCCTGAGATCATGACCTGAGCTGAAACCAAGACCTGAGCTGAAACCATGAGTCATACATTCAACCACTTATGCCATCCAAGTGTCCCTGGACAAACTAGACTTTAAACCAAAGGCTGTAACAAAAGATGAAGAAGGGCATTACATCATAATTAAGGGGTCCATCCAACAAGAAGATCTAACAATTGTAAATATTTATGTTATATATATATATTTGGAGCACCCAAATATATAAAACAATAACAAACATAAAGGAACCCATTGATAATAATACAGTAATAGTAGGATACTAAACACCGTATTCACATCAATGGACAGATCATCTAAATAGAAAATCAACAAGGTTACAATGGCTTTGAATGACATACTGGACCAGATGGACTTAACAGATATATTCAGAATATATCAACCTAAAGCAGCAGAGTATACATTCTTTTCAAGTGCACATGTAACATTCTCCAGAATAGATCACATATTGGGCCACAAATCATGCCTCAATAGGTACAAAGGGATTGAGGTCATACCATGTATATTTACCTACCACAGCGCTATGGAACTTTAGGTGATCCACAAGAAAAAAATCTGGAAAGACCACAAATATATAGAGGTTAAAGAATATCCTACTAAATAATGAATGAATCAACCAGGAAACTAAAGAAGAAATAAAAATACATGGAAGCAAGTGAAAACGAAAACACAATGGTCCAAAGCCTGTGGGATGCAGCAAAAGTGGTCTTAAGAGGGAAGAATATAGCAATACAGGCCTACCTCAGGAAGTAGGAAGAATCTCAAGTAAGCAACCTAACCTTACACTTAAAGGAGCTTGAAAAAGAACAACAAACGAAGCCTAAGGCCAGCAGAATAAGGGAAATAATAAGGATGAAGGCAGAAATAAATGATATAGAAATAAACAAACCCCAGTAGAACATATCAATGAAACCAGGATCTTGTTCTTTGAAAAAATTAATAAAATTGATAAACCCCTAGCCAGACTTATCCAAAAGAAAAGAGAAAGGACCCAAATAAATAAAATCACAAATGAGAGGAGAAAGAACAACTAACACCACAGAAATACAGTTATAAGAGAATATTATAAAAAATTATGTCAACAGATTGGACAGTTTGGAAGAAATGGTTAAATTCCTAGAAACATATAAACTACCAAGATTGAAACTGGAGGAAATAGAAAAATTGAACAGAATGATAACCAGCAGAGAAATTGAACCAGTAATAAAAAATCTTTCAACAAACAAAAGTCCAGGGCCAGATGGCTTCACAGGGGAATTCTACCAAATATCAAAGAAGGCTTAATACCTATTCTTCTCAAACTATTCCAAAAACTCCAAAGAAAAACTTCCAAACTCATTCTATGAAGTCAGCATTACCTTGATTCCAAAACTAGAGACACCACTAAAAAAGAGAACTACAGGCCAATATCCCTGATGAACATGGATGTAAAAATTCTCAACAAAATACTAGCAAATTGAATCTAACAGTACATGAACGAATCACTTACCACGATCAAGTGGGATTTATTCCTGGGTTGTAAGGGTGGTTCAATATTTGCAAATCAATCAACACGATACACCACATTAATAAAAGAAAGCATAAGAATTATATGATCCTCTCAATATATGCAGAAAAAGTATTTAACAAAGGACAACATCATTCTTGATAGAAGCCCTCAACAAAGTAGGGTTAGAGGGAATATACCTCAACATAATAAAGACCGTATATGAAAAACCCACAGTTAATATTATCCTCAGTGGTGAATAACTGAGAGCTTTTCCTGTATGGTCAGGAACAAGATAGGGTTTTACATTCTCATCACTGTTATTTAATGTAGTACTGGAAGTCCTAGCTTCAACCAGACAACAAAAAGAAATAAAAGGCATCCAAATTGGCAAGGAAGAAAGGCAAACATTCACTGCAGATGACGTGATGCTCTATGTAGAAAATTCCACCAAAAAATTGCTAGAACTGATACATGAATTCAGTGAAGTCTTAGGATACAAAATCAATGTACAGAAATCCTTTGCATTTCTATACACCAATAATGAAGCAGCAGAAAGAAAAATTGAAAAATGGATCCTGTATACAATTACACCAAAAGTCATAAGATACTTAGGAATAAACCTAACAAACTCTGAAAACTATAAAACACTTATGACGGAAATCAAAGATGACACAGAGAAATGGAAAAACATTCTGGGGAATGGATTGAAAGAACAAATATTGTTAAAATGTCTATCCTACCCAAATCAATCTATACATTTAATGCAATCCCTATCAAAATACCCCCAGCATCTTTCACAGAGGTAGAACAAACAATCCTAAAATTTGTATGGAATCACAAAAGAAAAAGACCTTGAAAAATAAAAGCAGAACTGGAAGCTTCCCAATTCTGAACTTGAAAGTTATATGACAAAGCTGTAGGGATCAAGTCAGTATGGTACTGGCACAAAAACAGACACATAGATCAGTGGAAAAGAATAGAAAACCCAGGAATGGACCCACAACTCTATGGTCAACTAATCTTTCCTGGACCCACAACTCTATGGTCAACTAATCTTGACCAAAGCAGGAAAGAATATCCAATGGAAGAAAGTCTCTTCAACAAATGGTGTTGGGAAAACTAGACAGCTACATGCAAAAGAATGAAACTGGACCACTTTCTTACACCATGCAAAAAAAATAAATTCAAAATGGATGAAAGACTTAAATGTGAGACAGGAAACCGTCAAAATCCTAGAGGAAGACATATGCAATATGTAACAACTTCTGTTTTTTAAAAAGATTTATTTACTTGAGAGAGAAGGAGAGCATGAATGGGAGAGGCAAAGGGGGAGGGAGAGAGAATCTCAAGCAGACTCTGCACTGAGCACGGAGCCCAATGAGGTGCTTGCTTTCCCATGCCCTGAGATCATGACCTGAGCTGGAACCAAGAGTCAGATGCTCAAACAACTGCGCCACACAGGTGCCCCAATCTATAGCAACTTCTTACTAGATATGTCTCCTAAAGCAAGGGAAACAAAAGCAAAAGTAAACTATTGGGATTTTGTTGAGATAAAAAGCTTCTGTATAGTGAAGGAAACAATCAACAAAGCTAAAAGGCAACTTTTGGAATGGGAGAAGATACTTGAAATGACATATCTGATAAAGGGTTAGTATCCAAAATCTATAAAGAACATAAAATTCATCACCCAAAAAACAATCCAATTAAAAAATGGGCAGTAGACATGAATACAACATGTATTCAGATGGCCAATAGGCACATGAAAAGATGCTCAACATCACTCATCACCAGGGAAATACAAATCAAAATTCCAATGGGATATCATCTCACACCTATCAGAGTCGCTAAAATGAATAGCACAGGAAACAACAGATGTTGGCGAGGATTCAGAGAAAGGGGAACTCTCTTAGACTGTTGGTGGTAATGCAAACTCTGGAGCCACTCTGGAGAACAGTATGGAGTTCTTTAGAAAGTAAAAAATAGACTGTCTTACCATCCAGTAATTGCACTATTGGTATTTACCCAAGGATACAAAAATACAAATTCCAAAGTGTACAGTGCAACCTGATGTTTATAGCAGCATTACCAACAATAGCCAAATTACAGAAAGAGTCCAAATGACCATTGACTGATAAATAGATGAAGAAGAGGTGGGGTACACACACACACACACACACACACACACACTGGAATATTACTCAGCTATCAAAAAGAATGAAATCTTGACATTTGCGATGATGTGGATGGAACTAGAGATTATTATGCTAAACCAAATAAGTCAGAGAAAGACAAAAACCATATGATTTCACTCATATGTGGAATTTAAGAAACAAAAAGATGAATATGGGGGAAAAAGGGAGGCAAATCATAAAAGACTCTTAACATTTAGAGAGCAAACTGAGGGTTACTGGAGGGGGGGGGCATAGGCTAAATGGGTGATGGGAATTAAGTAGAGCCCTTGTGATGAGCACTGGGGGTTGTATTTAAGTGATGAATTGCTAAATTCTATACCTGAAACTAATATTACACTGTATGTTAATTAATTGGAAATTAAATAAAAACTTGAAAAAAAAAGAATTTTATGTGTTTTCACAGTGAACATGAATGATTTTTGATGATTCTTTTGGATTTTCCATTTTCTATCACATTAGTTCCACTTGCGTGGACATTGAGGAATAAAACATTTGTTCCATTTTTAATATTATACTTTAATTTGAAAATTGTTTGATAGAACTGTTTTCTGTCTTGAGGCAATTTCTGAGTTAATTGAACTGTGGTGGGTGAGTCCACCCACCACAGCTCATCAGAAATAATGGTGAGACCAAATCAACACTACCAAATCGATTTTGTTTATAACCTTGGGCATAGTAAAATATCTGCTAATGAAAGGAGCAGAGTCTTTCATTAAAGAATATGTAATTCTTTTTGTTTGAAAAAATGAGAGGTGGCATTTAAAAGCCACAAAAACATGGTAGATAATACACCTGCCAGTTATGTTAAAGCTGTGTAATAGGACTTGATAAAACCATATTTGAAAAATCTACTCTGATGCTTTAACTTTTCAGATTAGAAAGAGAGTATTTCTCCAAAAACAAGAAACTAAATGAAGAGATCGAGGAACAGAAGAAAGTAATTATAGACCTTTCAAAGAGACTCCAGTATAATGAAAAAAGTTGCAGTGAATTACAGGAAGAACTTGTAATGGTAAGGATAAAAAAACCCTATGGCAATTACTTTATTGGGTCAAATTCGATGTTTAACAGGTTCCCCCCCCCCTCACTACATGCCATGAGATAATAGCATGAAAGTAATTTTAGTGCCATTGATATAAAATTTCAAAATCAGGGATGCTGATTACAACAAAGATGTATGTGATAAAACTTCTCTAGAAAAATTGGGAAAACTAATTGGGAAAAATTGGGAAAACAGAATTATAGATTATTTTAGAACTTATTCAGGGGCCTTCCTTCCTTCCTTCTGCCCTTCCTCCCTTTCCCCCTTCCCCCCTGCCCCCTCCTTCCCCTATCCCCCTGGTGCATTGTTACTTAGGTGAGAGGGGGATCAGGGTTTATAATCAATAGATCTAATGATTTCAAAGATTCCCTTTTGTAGTCATTTTGTACCTGATCATTTTGTTTCCATTCCCCAATAATCCATCTTTCACACCATCACCACATTTGTCTTCCTGAGTTATTGATCTGATCTTGTCATCCTCACTTTATTAAAAAACCATCAATGTCTCCTTGTTGTTTTCAGAATGAAATTCAGCTTCTTGCCATATAATCTAAAGCCCCTTTCTTTATGGCTCCGTGTTAACTCTTTGAGCTTCTTCTGTGTCCACTGCCCTCTATCTTGCTTCAGCCCTTAGTGTATTATTCTTGCCTTCCTAAACACATTGTATATTTTCATATCTTCTTGCTTTTGTTCAAGCTGTTCATTTTTTTGACTCACATTAACTGAACTGCGTCTTTTCTTTTGTTCCATTAGTAAACCCCTGTGTATCCTGTAATGCCCTGCTCTGGCATCTTGCAATCTGTGCAGCCTTCCATGATTCCCTCTTTCCCCACTGTCCCATCCTTCTAGTCAGAATTTTGCCTTTTCCCAACTTTGTGTTTCCTTTTTTTAAATTTTAAAAAATATTTGTTTGAGAGGAGAGAGACCACACAAGTTGGGAGAAGGGGCAGAGGGAGAGGGAGAAGGAGACTCCCCGCTGAACAGGGAGCCTGATGTGGGGCTCAATCCCAGGATCTTGAGATCATGACCTGAGCCAAAGGCAGATGCTTAACTGCCTGAGCCATCCAGGCACCCCCCAGCTTTGTGTTTCTTTCGTACTTAGTTTACCATCTTCACCACAGTTTAGCATAATACTCACCAAATCTGATATGTATTATCTCTGCTAAGAGATTGTGAATGCATTGGAGTTAACATAATTCATTTTACATATGAAGATTCCACTATAGTGCTTGCCTCCTTAAACATTTGTTGGATGCATGTATTTGGTTGATGCAGCACACTGCTGTTCAGTAGTTTGCTGGGAACCCCAAAAGGGAGGGCATAAAATCGAGAGTAACACCCTGTGTTTTTTTCTTGTTCTCCACATGAATACCTTCTGCAGACTTAGCTACTTCACTTTCAATTCTTAGTGATATCAGTTATTGAAGAAAATAAATATTTTTCTCCTTGTCAAAAGATATGGAGACTCTGGGTTATATTAAGAAGTGGTGGCCAAATTAGCGCTGCCCAGATAGAAAGGTAGTGATGGGATAAAATTTAAACTCTATCACTTTCAAATGATCAATATTTTTTTTATGTATATGCATACTTTATTTATTTTTTTATTGGAGTTCAATTTGTCAACATATAGCATAAGACCCTGTCAAGTGCCCCCCTCAGTGCCCATCACCCAGTCACCCCAACCCCCCACCCACCTCCCTTTCCACCACCCCTTGTTCATTTCCCAGACTTAGGTGTCTCTCATGTTCCGTCACCCTCACTGATATTTCCCACTCATTTTGTCTCCTTTCCCCTTTATTCCCTTTCACTATTTTTTATATTCCCCAAATGAATGAGACCATATAATGTTTGTCCTTCTCCGATTGACTCACTTCACTCACCATAATACCCTCCAGTTCCATCCACGTTGAAGCAAATGGTGGGTATTTTTCGTTTCTAATGGCTGAGTAATATTCCGTTGTATACATAGACCACATCTTCTTTATCCACTCATCTTTCGATGGACACCGAGGCTCCTTCCACAGTTTGGCTATTGTAGACATTGCTGCTATAAACATTGGGGGGCAGGTGTCCTGCTGTTTCACTGCATCTGTATCTTTGGGGTAAATCCCCAGCAGGGCAATTGCTGGGTCGTAGGGCAGGTCTATTTTTAACTCTTTGAGGAACCTCCACACAGTTTTCCAGATTGGCTGGACCAGCTCACATTCCCACCAACAGTGCAAGAGGGTTCCACTTTCTCCACATCCTCTCCAACATTTGTTGTTTCCTGTCTTGTTAATTTTCCCCATTTTCACTGGTGTGAGGTGGTATCTCATTGTGGTTTTGATTTGTATTTCTCTGATGGCAAGTAATGTGGAGCATTTTCTCATGTGCTTGTTGGCCACGTCTATGTCTTCCTTGGTGAAATTTCTGTTCATGTCTTTTGCCCATTTCATGATTGGATTGTTTGTTTCTTTGCTGTTGACTTTAATAAGTTCTTTATAGATCTTGGATACTAGCCCTTTATCTGATAGGTCATTTGCAAATGTCTTCTCCCACTTTGTAGGTTGTCTTTTAATTTTGTTTACTGTTTCTTTTGCTGTGCAGAAGCTTTTTATCTTGATTAAGTCCCAGTAGTTCATTTTTGCTTTTGTTTCCCTTGCCTTCATAGATGTATCTGCAAGAGTTGCTGTGGCCAAGTTCAAAAAGGGTGTTGCCTGTGTTCTCCTCTAGGATTTTGATGGATTCCAGTCTCACATTTAGATCTTTCATCCATTTTGAGTTTATCTTTGTGTCTGGTGTAAGAGAATGGTCTAGTTTCATTCTTCTGCACGTGGCTGTCCAGTTTTCCCAGCACCATTTATTGAAGAGGCTGTCCTTTTTCCAGTGGATAGTCTTTGCTGCTTTGTCGAATATTAGTTGACCATAGAGTTGAGGGCCCATTTCTCGATTCTCTATTCTGTTTCTTTTTTTTTTTTTTAAATTTATTTATTTATTTATTTATTTATTTATTTATTTATTTATTTATTTATTTATGATAGTCACAGAGAGAGAGAGAGAGGCAGAGACACAGGCAGAGGGAGAAGCAGGCTCCATGCACCGGGAGCCTGATGTGGGATTTGATCCCGGGTCTCCAGGATCGTGCCCTGGGCCAAAGGCAGGCGCCAACCCGCTGCGCCACCCAGGGATCCCTCTCTATTCTGTTTCATTGAGCTATGTGTCTGTTTTTGTGCCAGTACCACACTGCCTTGATGATCACAGCTTTGTAGTACAACCTGAAATCTGGCATTGTGATGCCCCCAGCTCTGGTTGTCTTTTTCAATATTCCCCTGGCTATTCGGGGTCTTTTCTGATTCCACACAAATCTTAAAATGATTTGTTTCAACTCTCTGAATAAAGTCCATGGTATTTTGATAGGGATTGCATTCAATGCGTAAATTGCCCTGGGTAGCATTGACATTTTCACAATATTAATTCTTCCAATCCACAAGCATGGAATATTTTTCCATCTCTTTGAGTCTTCCTCAATTTCTTTCGAAGTGTTCTGTAGTTTTTAGGGTATAGAACTTTACCTCTTTGGTTAGGTTTATTCCTAGGTATCTTATGCTTTTGGATGCAATTATAAATGGGATTACCTCTGTAATTTTTCTTTCTTCAGTTTCATTGTTAGTTATTGAAATGCCACTGATTTCTGGGCATTGATTTTGTATCCTGCCACACTGCCGAATTGCTGTATGAGTTCTAGCAATCTTGGGCTGGAGTCTTTTGGGTTTTCTATGTACAGTATCATGTCATCTGCAAAGAGGGAGAGTTTGACTTCTTCTTTGCCAATTTGAATGTCTTTTATTTCTTTTTGTTGCCTGATTGCTGAGGCTAGGACTTCCAGTACTGTGTTGAATAGCAGTGGTGAGAGTGGACATCCCTGTCATGTTCCTGATCCTAGGGGAAAGGCTCCCAGTGTTTCCCCATTGAGAATGATATTTGCTGTGGGTTTTTCATAGATGGCTTTTAAGATCCTGAGGAATGTTCCCTTTATCCCTATACTCTGAAGAGTTTTGATCAGGAATGGATGCTGTATTTTGTCAAATGCTTTCTCTGCATCTATTGAGAGGATCATATGGTTCTTGTTTTTTCTCTTGTTATGGTCTATTACGCTGATTCCTTTATGAATGTTGAACCAGCCTTGCATCACGGGGATAAATCCCACTTGTTCATGGTGAATAATCTTTCTTCTTAATGTACTGTTGGATCCTATTGGCAAGTATCTTGTTGAGAATTTTTGTATCTGTGTTCATCAGGAATATTGGTCTGTAATTCTTTTTGGTGGGGTCTTTGTCTGGTTTTGGAATTAAGGTGATGCTGGCCTCGTAGAATGAGTTTGGAAGTATTCCATCCCTTTCTGTCTTTTGGAACAACTTTAGTAGAATAGGTATTGTTTCTTCTTTAAACGTTTGATAGAATTCCCCTAGGAGGCCATCTGGTCCTGGACTTTTGTTTCTTGGGAGGTTTTTGATGACTGCTTCAATTTCCTCCCTGGTTATTGGCCTGTTCAGGTTTTCTATTTCTTCCTGTTCCAGTTTTGGTAGTTTGTGGTTTTCCAGAAATGCGTCCATTTCTTCTAGATTGCCCAATTTATTGGCATGTAGCTGCTCATAATATGTTTTTTAAATTATTTGTATTTCCTTGGTATTGCTTGTGGTATCTCCTTTTTTATTAATTTGAGTCTTTTTTCTTTTTAATAAGGCTGGCTAATGGTTTATCTATCTTATTAATTCTTTCAAAGAACCAACTCCTGGTTTTGTTGATCTGTTCTACAGTTCTTCTGGTTTCTATTTCATTGAGTTCTGCTCGAATCTTTATTAACTCTCTTCTGCTTGGTGTAGATTTTATTTGCTGTTCTTTCTCCAGTTCCTTTAGGTGCAAGGTTAGCTTGTGTATTTGAGTTTTTCCAATTCTTTGAGGGATACTTGTATTGCCATGTATTTCCATCTCAAGACTGCTTTTGCTGTATCCCAAAGATTTTGAATGGTTGTATCTTCATTCTCATTAGTTTCCATGAATCTTTTTAATTCTTCTCTAACTTCCTGGTTGACCCTTTCATCTTTTAGCAGGATGCCTTTAACCTTCATGTGTTTGAGTTTCTTCCAAATTTCTTCTTGTGATTGAGTTCAGGTTTCAAAGCATTATGGTCTGAAAATAGCGGGGTACAATCCCAGTCTTTTGGTATTGGTTGAGACCTGATTTGTGACCCAGTATGTGGTCTATTCTGGAGAAAGTTCCATGTACACTTGAGAAGAATGTGTATTCAGTTGCATTCAGATGTAAAGTTCTGTAAATATCTGTGAAATCCATCTGGTCCCCTGTATCATTTAAAGCTCTTGTTTCTTTGGAGATGTTGTGCTTAGAGAATCTGTCAGGTGCAGAAAGTGCCATGTTGAAATCTCCCAGTATTAGTGTATTATTGTCTAAGTATGTCTTTACTTTGTTCATTAATTTTTTTAAAGGATTTATTTATTTATTTATTCATGATAGACATAGAGAGAGAGAGAGAGAGAGGCAGAGAAACAGGCAGAGGGAGAAGCAGGCTCCATGCCAGGATCCCGACGCGGGACTCGATTCCGGGACTCCAGGATCACGCCCAGGGCCAAAGGCAGGCGCTAAACCGCTGAGCCACCCAGGGATCCCCCAGTTTGTTTATTAATTGATTGATATGCTTGGCAGCTCCCACATTAGGGGCATAAATATTCATGATTGTTAGGTCCTCTTGTTGGATAGATCCTTTAAGTGTGATATAGTGTCCCTCTTCATGTCTTACTACAGTCTTTGGGATAAACTTTAATTTATCTGATATAAGGATTGCTACCCCTGCTTTCCTTTGAGGACCATTTGAATTGTAAATGGTTCTCCAACCTTTCATTTTTAGGGTGTAGGTATCCTTAGGTCTAAAATGAGTCTCTGGTAGACAGCAAATAGATGGGTCTTGCTTTTTTTATCCAGTCTAAAACCCTGCGTCTTTTGATGGGCTCATTAAACCCATTCATGTTCAGAGTTACTATTGAAAGATATGAATTTAGTGTCATCATAATACCTATTCAGTCCCTGTTTTTGTGGTTTGTTTCTTTGGACTTCTTCTTTCTTTTACAGAGTCCCTCTTAATATTTCTTGTAGAGCTGGTTTGGTGGTCACATATTCTTTCAGTTTCTGCCTATCTTGGAAGCTCTTTATCTCTCCTTCTATTCTGAATGAGAGCCTTGCTGGATAAAGTATTCTTGGCTGCATGTTCTTCTCATTTAGGACCCTGAATATATCCTGCCAGCCCTTTCTGGCCTGCCAGGTGTCTGTGGAGAGGTCTGCTATTAATCTAATATTTCTCTCCATATAAGTTAGGGATCTATTGTCTCTTGCTGCTTTAAGGATTTTCTCTTTATCTTTGGGATTTGTAAGTTTCACTATTAAATGTTGAGGTGTTAAATGTTTTATTTTTTATTTTTTATTTTGTGAGGGGGGACCTCTCTATCTCCTGGATCTGAATGCCTGTTTCCCTCCCCAAATTAGGGAAGTTCTCAGCTATGATTTGTTCAAATATGCTTTCTGGTCCTCTGTCCCTCTCGGCACACTTTGGAACCCCAATAAACGTAGATTTTTCCTTCTGAGGCTGTCATTTATTTCCCTTAACCTTTCCTCATGGTATTTTAATTGCTTTTCTCTTTTTTTCCTCAGCTTCCTTCCTTGCCATCAACTTGTCTTCTGTGTCACTCACTCTTTCTTCTACCTCATTAACTCTCGTTGTTAGGACCTCCAGTTTGGATTGCATCTCATTTAATTGATTTTTGATTTCAGCCTGATTAGATCTAAATTCTGCAGTCATGAAGTCTCTTGAATCCTTTATGCTTTTTTCCAGAGCCACCAGTAGCTTTATAATTGTGCTTCTGAATTGGCTTTCTGACATCAAATTGTAACCCAAATTCTGTAACTCTGTGGCAGAGAGTACTGTTTCTGATTCTTTTGTGGTGAGTTCTTTCTAGTCATTTTGCTCAGTGCAGAGTGGCTAAAAACAAGTTGTACTAGAAAAAGAAAGGAAAAAAAAGAAAAAGAAAATAAAAAGGAGGGGTATCCTCTGGTTTTATGTACTGTAAATCCCTCGACTTCCCCTGGAGCTTTCCAGCACTGCTGGTCAAGAACTTACTCTTCCCCTGTCCTTCCAGCTGGTCTTCTGGGGGCGGGGCCTGCTGTGCTGATTCTCAGGTGTGTGCACGTGGGGGAGCTGCCCCGCCCCCTGCCAGGTGCAAGGCTCAGTGGGAGCTGTTTTTCCTGTGAGGCCCCTGTTCCCTGGCGGCTCCGCCCCCTCCCAGGCACAGGGTGACACTAGGAGGAACAACCCCACTGGCAGCGGCCAGCTCTCCAGCTCTGGAGTCAGCTCCCTGCAGTAACTACCACAGTTTCCCAGTCTGCACTGGCCTGGATACTCCCGGGGTGGGGGGCGCTGACCTGCACAGATTGGGGGCGCCCAGCGGTAGCAGGAGCATCCTCACTGTCCTGGGCCCACCCCGCCTCTCTGTCCCGGGGGAGCGCAGGATCCTGGGCTGTGTCCCCCGTCCCTGGGCTCCGGGGCCTGCGCTGCTGGGGTCGCTCCTGGGCTGCGGCTCCCGAAGGCAGCAGGGTGCAGCCCCCTCCGCCTGGAGCCCCCTCCTGACCGACCGGCTGCTCTCTGAGGCCCCGCCGGGTGCTCCAGCCCTTTCCCGCACTCGGCCCGCGGGGTGTGGGGCGCTCTCCCCCGGGTGCACGTCCTCTGTCAGTGACCCCGGGAGGCTGGACCCTCCACTGCCCCTCCTGCGGTTCTGCCTGGGTTCCCTGCTGAGTGCCTTTCAGTCCGGGAACAATCTGATGTGGATTTTTAAAGTTCCTGCTTCTCCGGGGCTGGGCTCTTCTGTCCCAGAGGCTCTCACTGCCCGGCCTTAGCCCGGCTCCTGCGGGGCCCCTCCCCTACTTGATTCTTTATTTTATTTTTTCTACCTTCCTACCTTGTTAGAAGCACAGAGTCTTCTCTCTGTAGCATTCCAGCTGTCCTCTCTTTAAATCTCGGTCGAATTTGTAGGTTTTCAAGATGATTTGAAAGTTATCTAGGTAAGTTGGGGCCTGGTGGGTTGAGGACCCCACTCCTCCGCCAGCTTGCCCTGCCCCCCAAATGATCTAATGTTATATGTGATCTTCATTTAACCCAAGATATTCATTGTGTTCTGATTCAGGGACTGATACTATTCTTCGCTGTTGGGTTAAATTTGTAGTTTGAGTTCTTTGAATGTGAAATTTTTAGGAAGTTTAGGGCTCTCTGTGTAGCATACCTCTATTGCCTGTTCACTCTTGTGTGCTAACCCTCAATTTCCTAGGCTATCCTACTTCTTGACTCCTGGCTCAGGAGATGAATCAGTGGTGGGGAAACACATGTCAAAGCCATTGAGCTGAGTCACGGATTTGGTCTTCTTGCTTATAGACTCTGTATTCAGTAGTTTGAAAAGTTAGCCAGAGTTACAACTAAGAATGCGTCAGGAGGGACAGTCATCAGTGTCAGTTGTATGAATTATCCTAATTTAGCTTTCTACATTCCAGTGACTAAATACAAATGAAAGAAGACAGGCTTAATTCACCGTGGAGGGTACTGGTACTTGGTGATGAAAAAATTTCACTTGGTGCTAACAGGTTTTTCTTTTTCAACTTTTACAACTTGGCACATGGTCTGAAATAAGGCAAGTTGCAGCTTATGGGCAATCTTTGTTCACTTGTTTGGGCCTCATCCTATGAAGCACTGTTGTGATCATAGTGAGGAAGAGTGCAGACTAATTATTTCTGCAAAGCTTGATGGATTATTAGACATTGTCACAGATCAGTGAATAATAGTTCCTTGCTGAAGAGCTAATGATTCAGGTTGCACCTAAGTGATCTGTACTGTATATGCTTCAATCTAACTATACTTTTCCTTTCTATTTTTCATCTTTCTTAAACCTATAGCTTTGTCTTATTTTCTTCCATCTTCCTGTTTCTTTTGCTTCCCCCCCTTCCCTATAATGAGATTTCTAACTTGTTCTGTTTTCTGATTGGAGCTGTTGTTCTCTAGCACTTTACCTGACCACAATATAAAATTTAAGAATTATTTAATGAAAAATTTTTAATGAAAATACTGTTACTTTATGTATTAAGTACAGTGTTTTTCTTTTTTATAAAAAATTCATCTAGCACTTTTTCTAAATATATTTTTCTTGTACATATTCTTTGATTGTTTTTTTTTTCCCCAGTAGATTAGTGGCTCTTGGAATGGGGAGAGGGCAAAGTTTTAGAAAATTTTTCTCAAAAGAGATATCTGTCAAATTAAAAGTTTTAAAACATAAAAAATAGCATTTTTTCTAGTTTTGTATCCTCAAAGCTAGCTATTATTATCTTTGCTTTGAATTCATAATGGGTTTGACTAAAGAAAAAATGACCTTAAGAGGAGGCTTTTACCTTTGCTTTTGGAAATCAAGCTTTGTTTTAATGACATCTCAGGATCCCATGTACCTGTGTGTCTTTCTCACACTTATATTTTTTTTAAGCATAATAGTTTCAGTATTTTTTAGAATATAAATGGGAAGTATAAATTACTTACAGGTAATTTTTCTCTCCCTTTGAGGTAACAGCTTGTTTTCCAGACTAGGTCATGTTCATGGTCATTATTCAAGTCTTAGTCTTTATTTTCTCTGTTGCATTGCAAGAAAAAATTAAAGCCACTTTCCTCTCTAGGTTTACTAGTGAGATCAAGGTGTTATTAATAATGCAAAGACTTCAGGAAGTTTTGATTAATATCAAATATTAATAATATTAATATTAATAGTTGTATAACTTAGTATAACTAAGTGTGTAACTAAGCTTTTAGAGTTGGAGGGGGTCTCAGAGATTGTCTAGGTAAGAATACATGAAGCATTAATAAACCACTTGGAAAGTGATAGCTCTCTTGTTTCAGGAGATATAATACAAATATACAACATAATTTTGGAGTATGTTGAATCCTTTGTTGGTATTTAAGAAATATAAACTCAGACAACTTTAACTTTACTTTTATATTAATGAAATTTCTCCTATTCATTGTATGGGTTTGAGAAATATGATTAGTAAATGAATGGCATATTGTTATTATATTTAATGCCATAGAATTAATAGAATTTAAATATAGGACATCTAAAGATTTAACAAAATTAGTTTTGTGTTCTGTGTTATACACTATCGAATTTGACTTTAAAAAGTTTTGATTAAAATTGAACTATTAATTTCACAATCTATGACTTTAATAATGATTTAATCAACTACTAAATAAAACTGACTTTCTAATTTAAGTTGCTCAGTGATTATGCTTATTAAAGTCCATCAGAGGCTCAACATATCCAGTTGGGTCTTTTAGTCATTACTGTGAATTTTTATATTTGCTTCTCCCGAAGCAGGGGAGCTATCATTTTAAAATTGGTATTATTAGGATTTGCTTTGTGCTTTCTACAATGAAATTTTTTAAGTCCATCATTTCTTGAGATTTGTTTCTCTGCCACTCAGTAATATTTAGTTACAGCTCTAGGAGAGACCATATATTGAAAAGGGAATTCTAGTTCTCATGAGGTTTTGTTCAAAGAATATTTTATTCTCTAAAGAACTTGTGATTGAAAATGGTCAAGTGTACGTTTTTTCCCTGTACTTTGGGGGTTTAACTGATTATATAATACAATGATTGCCAGCATTAGATAGGATTTTGGAAAGTGCTCTGATTACTATGCTTTGTGGTAAAGTTAATGTTTCTTGATAATATTTTTGCTTCAAATGATCTGTTAGGCTTGCTTTAGGGTGACGTGTCTCTGATTTTGCAGAAGGTACCCGAAACTAATTGGCTAATAAATATTCTATATTGATTTTTTACTAAAAAATAGTTGATTCCTTCAGAATAGTAGTGTTTGTATATGAACATTGTTTTTGCTAATATGAAAATCACTTTCTTTCTTTCCTAGTGGCCCTTAAATATTAATACTATTAGATAGTACTCACTGAATGTGTATGTGTGTATCTGTGTGTTTAAATGTTCATTATGTGGCTGGCTTTCTAAATTTATAATGTGGTTATAAAGCTTTTTGAAATTTATTTTTTTCCATTTTTTGGAAATTTATTCTTATATAAATTATTAAGTTTTGAATATTCAAATCTCACCTTTGACCTGGGAAAAAATAAAATGGTGTGTGTGAGAAAGAGAGAGTAAAGAGAGAGATGTTTGTCTGTCAAGGCATATATTCAGAGTGGAGAGTAGAATCTGTAGAAAAATAAACTAATTATAAAACCACATAAGGGAGAATGGCATTTCATGTTATGATATAAGCAATTGAATACTCAACAGAATACTCACATCCATGGAAGGAGCATAAGCAAGCAAAGCAAGGAGGGAAAGAAATAGTAAACTTTTATGAGGAAGTAAGAGATACTAATTATCATTAATATGACAGATGGAAAGTTGCAGATAGTGATGACCATGTATGCTGATCAGATCAAATTCAGTTCAGTGGAGCAAACTCCTTGTATTCTACAAATGCACCGGGTATGTAATGGGTTTTTAGGTGGAGGATAGGATGAAAAGGTGAGACAAAGTATGTGATGTTGATTATATGCTCTGATGCTCTCCTGTTTTTACTCAGAATTCCTTCATAATGGCTTAAAACATATTTGAATCAAAAAGTTTAAAGCTTACTTGAGTTAAAAAATGTTCAGAAATTATAAGGATTATGTATCACTGCTACAAAAATTCAACCTATGTTTAAAGTGCAAATTTCATTTAAAAAACTTAATGATAAAAAAAAACTTAATGATTAAATAAATGATCTTTTCTTTTTTACTTATTTTTTCTACTATTTTAAACTTTATTAACAGTGTCCCTTAACTACTTTTACTGTTATTTATGGTTTGAGTCAACTTTTTCCATTACAGATCAGCAGTGCCCATTTGACAATTTCTAGATAGGAGTATTTGCATATACTTTTTATATGTCTCTTCAAGAGCTGGCATTAGAAATTTTTATTTAAATGCATAACCATTTGTGATATTTATACACAGTAAAAAACTGAGGGATGTGTCTTTGTGGGCTCAAAGAAAGATAAGATATGAAAGAAACAAAAAGAATGACGTGTTAGACTAAGCCAGAAATTCATTCATTTTAGCAGTTTGTGATATAGTATACCAGGGTGGAAATATAATATAGGTCTTTGTCATCTCATTGTGCCTTCCAGTTAAAGGCATTTTATAAACAACCTTGACTTCTCCTTAATAATACATTAAGATCTGTCACACATTTTTCTGAACTTTCTTTGAATATTTTTGTACTTTTAGTCCCCTGTCTACGCTGGTTATAGATTCATTACAACATCTAAAATAGTCCTTGGTTTGTGATGAATAATCAGTAAATGTTCACCTAAACTTCTGGTTACTCAACACAGCATTAAGAGACTTTTATTGCTAGAGTAACAAACTCTTTATGTGGATTATGTCCAGGGTAAAAAGAAGTGAGTCGTTTTATTCTGCAGTTTTTTGGGAAAGATTTATTTATTTATTTTTATTCTACAGAGAGAGGGCGAGTGAATGAGAAAGCAAGCATGATCAGGGAAAGGGCAGTGGAAGAGGGAGAGAGGGAGAATCTCTAGCAGATTCCCCACTGAGCTGGTAGCCCAATGTGGGGCTTGACACTAAGACCTTGAGATCATGACCTCAGCCAAAATCAAAAGTTGATTGCTTAACCGAGTCACCCAGGGGCCCCTTATCCTATAGTTTTGCCTTTTAAATGTCTATGGATGTTTAGAATTATAGAATATCATTTTTTAAAGATCTTATTTATTTATTCATGAGAGATATAGAGAGGCAGAAACTCAGGCAGAGGGAGAAACAGGCTCCCTGTGGGGAACTAATGTGGGACTCGATTCTGGGACTCTGGAATCACCATGAACCAAAGGCAGATGCTCAACCACTGAGCCACCCAGGTGTCCCTAGAATTATAGAATTTCTTAAATCAACAATGTAACATTTAATCTAAACCTACTCTATATTTCAGAAAATAAAACATGTTAATCAAAAATGAGAAATTTAGTATTTTATTTTTGCTTGGCACTTTCTTTCCAACCCAACAGTTTGTTTTCTAAGCAGATAAATTCTGCTTTCATTCTAGAATTTTTTTTACACATCAAAAAGCTATTAAGTTGGCAGTCCAGGTGGCTCAGCATTTAGCGTTGCCTTCAGCCCAGGGCCTGATCTTGGAGACCTGGGATCGAATCCTAATCAGGCTCCCAGCATGGAGCCTGCTTCTCCCTCTTCCTGTGTCTCTGCCTCTTTCTCTGTCTGTCTCTCTCATGAATAAATAAATAAAATCTTAAAAAAAAAGCTTTAAGAGAACTAACAGCTTTAGGAATAAAATTTAAATGTAAGTGCAATCCACATTTCAGAAAAGCCCAAACACTTTTGCTGTATGAATAAAGAATGAAACCTTCATTTATAAAACCAAAACGATTTATTGGGAAGAAAAATTGTCGACTGTAAAATAGTGACACTTTTTCTTGTCAGGCCATGGAAAAAGTGGTTCTGTGTCCCCCAGATCCAATGCAGTGGCAGAAGGGTTCTGCCCAGGAGGAAAGGCATGCTGGCTTTAAGGCACTGCAGCTCTGCTTGAGGAGATTGCCCTTACTTGGACTAGAGAGTGGAGAACTTCACATTCCAGGGCATGGTGGAAAAGAAGATAGATCTTGGTAAAGAGCAATTAAGAGGAACCTGTGCCTCTATGATACAATAAAATAACCCAGCAGCCTGAAGTTTAAAAAAGAGAATGAGAGAGACAGCTAAGAGGAGCCATTATGTGGTCACAGTGGAGTTAGGGGTTGGGAAGGCCATGTGCATCCATCCATTCAGGAGCAGTGAAAGCAGGATATGAGGCCAACCTGAAAGCAGGCCCTAAGCCACATGCAAACACATCAACAGAGTGGAAGCCTCACTGGCACAAGGGACTTAAACACAACCTTACTGACTGAACCTTAAGGTGCTCTGATGAGAGGTGATTCCTAGGAAGCCAGCTTAAATGTAATATCACCATCATCCCTGACAGTCTGTTACACTGTGTGCATGCCCACAGACATGTGCCCTCTTGCCTATTAACATGAAGTGAGGTGTGGTTGAAAGGAGATTGCTGTGATTAACAAAGGACATCCATTTCACCTTTAGGACTCTGAAGTTATTTCAAGAGCTGGGAACAAAACTAAATATTATCATAAAAGATGGACTTATGGCCCTTAGAAAGGAAATTACAAGGGTTTTAAGAGCTATGTGCCAGGAATCATGGATGAAGACCAGATCTGTATTTCTTACAACAAATCCCAGTATAATAGTATGCTAAATAAGTTTTCACATAACTGGATATACATAAGAGGAGATAATATAACCAAATCCTTGCCATATTGCTTATATTAGATTCTAGATTGATCAAAGAACCATAAAAAAAGGTAAAAAAATACTGGAAGAAAAAGAGAATTAAGTGTTTTATAATCTGGGAGTAAAGAACGTCTGACACAAAATCTCGAAGTCCCGGGACACCTGGGTGGCTCAGCGGTTGGGCACCTGCCTTCGGCTCAGGTTATGATCCTGGGATCGGGGATCGAGTCCCACATCAGGCTCCCTGTGGGGAGCCTGCTTCTCCCTCTGCCTGTGGCTCTGCCTCTCTCTCTTAGTCTGTGTCTCTCATGAATAAATAAATAAATCTTTAAAAAAACAAAAACAAAACAAAATCTAGAAGTCCCAAAGCAAATTATTTTATTTTTTAAAGATTTTACTTATTTGACAGAGAGAAAGAGGGCAAGCACAAGCAGGGGGAGCAGCAGAGGGAGAGGGAAAGGTAGGCTCCCCACTAAGGAGGGAGCCCAATGCGGGGCTCAATCCCAGGACCCTGGGATTGTGACTTGAGCCAAAGGCAGACCCTTAGCTGACTGAGCCACCTAGGTGTCCTCCAAAGCAAATGATTGATAAATTTGATCACTTAGAAAATACAATTTTGTTTTTATAAATATAGTTAGAAGGTGAGTGACAAATTGGCAATAATGATTTGCAACATGGATGACAAAGGGATTGTTTCCATAATTTAGAAAAGACTGTTGTAAATCACTAAGGTCAATACAGACAACGTAGTGTAAAAATGGGCATGTGATGTGAAAAGGTGTTCACAGGAAAAGAGGTATAGGTGGCTAGTCAACCTATGAAAATATCCTTAATCTTAGTTAAAATTTTTTAAATTTATTTATTTATTTATTTATTTATTTATTTATTTATTTATTTATTTGAGAGACAGAGAGGCAGAGACACAGGCAGAGGGAGAAGCAGGCTCCATGCAGGCAGCCCGATGTGGGACTCAATCCTGGGACTCCAGGACCACACCCTGGGCCAAAAGCAGGCGCCAAACTGCTGAGCCACCCAGGGATCCCAATCTTAGTTAAAATTAAAGAAATACACATTAGAATATGTTGATAATGGTTACCATTGGGAAGATATTGAGAAATAGGCACTTATACTGTATGTTGTAGTATAAAGTGGTAGGACTCTGGAAACCAGTTTGGTAATGATTGTCTAAAAATAGGTTTACATACCCTTTTACCTATCAAATCTGTTTCTAGCATTTTATTGAGTAGGTATACTTGCATGTTTATGGAAAGATATACAAGTACACATACAAGGATGTTTATTGTACCATTATTACTGATGGCAAAAAAATACTGTAAATTTCAACAGCAGCAGGCTGATTAAATGAATTAGTGGTACATCTTCACAATAGAGTACTATGAATCTAAAAAAAGTGATGTGGAAAGATGCCAAAGACATAATAAGAATGGAAAAGTAAGTTATATAGCACATGTATACTATGATCGTATATATATATTTTTAAGATTTTATTTATTGATTCATGAGAGACAGAGAGATGCAGAGTCATAAGCAGAGGGAGAGGCAGGCTCCTCACAGGGAGCTTGATGTGGGTCTTGATTCTGGGATCTGGATCACAACCTGGGCTGAAGGCAGGTGCTCAAATGCTGAGCCACCCAGGCATCCCAGTTATTTATTTATTTATTTTTAAAGGATTTTATTTACTATGATCCTATTTGAATTCAAAATCATACATATGTACTATGTATTTTATATAAAAACTTTTTAAATTACTGCTTTTGATAATCAATATTGTCTAGGTGCTAGGAATACACTGATAAGGACAAAAACCCCACCATATCTCCACTCCCAGAACTTAAATTATATGAGATGGACACTAATAAATGTAGAATCATAATTGTGATAATTGCTGCAAAGAATGTAATAGAGATAATAGATATTGTTGGGGAGGTGAAGTGGATAGCTTTTCTGAAAAATGTGATAATAGAACGGACATCTAAAGAAAACATTATATGTTTTATATATTTTAAGAATAAAATTTTGGAAAAAAAATAAAATTTTGGAAAAAAAATAAAATTTTGTTTTGTATTATCTATTCTCCCGCTTCTTCTGGATCTATAAGCACTCTTTCACTAGTGCTTCCACTTCATCAGCTTTTAAATACACTTTAATTTCTCATGAACTGAAAAAAAAGAAAACAAAACTCTTCTTCAGCCTCACTCTTCTTTCCGACTACTTCCCTTTATTTCTTCTTCCCTTCTTACCAGGAAAAGGGTGTCTAAACTTCCTGTTTCTGCTGACTTATATCTCACTCAATTAGGACAAAAGAAATTCAAGCTTACTACTTCTTCAGCCTATTCAGTCTGAGATATAACAGATTTCATCAGGATCATGATCTCTAGGCCCCTTGAATGCTTCTTAGTCTCTATTTTGCTTGAATATTCTGTGACATTGGACGTAACTGACAACTCTGTCCTTCAAATGCTCTCAGTTTTCATTGATGCTATCCTTTTCTGTTTTTTCTTCCTCTTTTTTTCAATCTGCTTTGCTGTTTTTTTTTTTTCTTTTCTAAATATTAAGCTCTGGCATTCCTTAAGGACTCATCGTAGGCCCTGTTTTCTTTTTGTCGAAGGCTCTCCAGGCAAGCTTCAGGTAGTATCTGTAGGTGATTCCCAAACCTATTCCTGACTTCTCTTCTGAGCTTTGTATCATCATGTCCAGCTGCCTCCCATATTTTTCCATTTTATTTGTTCTAATCCAATTTAATCTGGTCAATGTAGTCTAACTGAATGCAGCATCGCCAGGGCCTGGCCATTCTATCTTCTAAGTATTTGCCCCTCACCCTCTTTTTCCTTTTCACAGCCAAGACCCTAGCCTATACTACCATTAACTCTTGAGTAGTTCCTTCTACATGGTCATACTGTATTCACTTTTGAACACCATCTGGCAATTTGCCACATGACTGCAACCTTAATCTTTTAAAGTGTTTCCTAATTTCTCTTTGTCTCAGTTTTCTTATCTGTAAAATTGACTTAATAGTTAACCCTTCCCTCTTGGATTGCTGTGAAGATAAAAAGAATTATTATGTATAAAATAGTGCCAGGCACTAAGGCCTCAGGAAATTGTTATCAAGATCTTATACAGAGTTACATTAAACCAAGCACAAGGTATGATTAAGACAGAATAGGTTTATTAATAATGGATTTGAATGGAGTAATTATTAGCTTGTTTATACTTAACAGTGCTGTATATTCACACAAATCTGCAGCTCTTATAATATGTGACCTTATTATGTGTAATTGTTTTCTTAATTAAAAGGCTAAGAAGCACCAGGCCTTTCTAGTAGAGACATGTGAAAATAACGTGAAAGAATTGGAATCGATCTTGGACAGCTTTACTGTGTCGGGCCAGTGGACATCAGGTTAGTTGAAGGTATAAAATGACAGATGCATCTGTCAGTGTTCCAAAGTCACTACATTTTGGGAATTCTGCAGATGCCTCTTACAGTCCCTCATCTCAACATGTTTCGATTTGATGACATGATAAGAGCAGTTCTCACAGCAGTCAGTTGGCCTAGCTGCCTGAGAAAGGGTGACGGAATGTGGTTGTCCTCCCAGAACTTGATTTACAAGTGTTGGGGTCTGTGTGATTGGACAGACAAGGGCTCACTTGCTGTGTTCTGAATCCAACTGAGAAAAAAGTCCTTACAGTATACCTGCAAGGGGAACAGATGTTTCCATCAAACTGAGCCAAATTCTGAGGCAACCTTCAACAACTTAAAGGTCATGCATTCAAAAGGTTATGTAGGACACAGCCTGTAACACAGTGCATATGCTAAGCTGGTTTTCTCCTTCACTTCCTGCTACCATACATACACTCTCCAGAGAAGAATGCTTAGTTAAAATGTTTTGGTTTTAGTATTAGCACGGTTAATAAGATAAAGGACTATAAAAATTGTGTATTAGGTAGGCATATTTTGGGAACTAGCAGAAGCATTAACTGCTTAATGAAGGCTGTCTATGATTTCTACTTCCTTAATTTTTTTGTGCATATGCCATTATATGTATAATGGTAGTTTTGACTTGAATACTTTTACTTTCCTACCTCAGTTTTCTTAAAGATTTTATTTATTTATTCATGAGAGACAGAGAGAGAGAGAGAGAGAGAGAGAGAGAGAGAGAGAGGGAGAGGGAGAGAGGCAGAGACACCGGCAGAGGGAGAAGCAGGCTTCATGCAGGGAGCCCGACATGGGTCTCCATCCCAAGTCTCCAGGATCACACTCCGGGCTGAAGGTGGCGCTAAACCGCTGAGCCACCGGGGCTGCCCCCACCTTAGTTTTCTTTTGCCATACCATCAGCCTTGAATTCTTTAGCTGTTTTCTGACTCAGTTGTAAACGGCATGTAAAATTAAATTCATTACACTTTATTTTTATTTATTTATTTTTTTAAAGATTTATTTATTCATGAGAGACACAGAGAGAGAGAGAGAGAGAGAGAGAGAGAGAGAGAGCGCGAGCGCCAGAGATACAGGCTGAGGGAGAAGCAGGCTCTTCACAGCGAGCCCGATGTGAGACTCAATCCCAGATCCCAGGATCAGGCCCTGAGCCGAAGGCAGGCGCTCAACTGCTAAGCCACCCAGGCATCCCAAATTCATTACACTTTAAAATTGAGCTCCTGGATTCTGTTATTTTAAAGGAATCAAACAGATATTCGGCAAACGGGTTCTTTAGGAACTTGCAAGTTTAGGAAAGTTTGTTGTGCTTGAAACAGCAGAAGGATATATGATCAAGGCCCATTATTACTTTAAAGATACGCAGATTTGTGCTGGTGAACTGTTAGAAATTTAGTGTGTTTTGCTGTTATCTGTTTTTTTGGGGTCTCTTTTAATCTGTCATACTATTTTTGCAGTCATTTCATGAAATTGACTTGTTACTTTTTAAAAAATTTAAACTTTTCCCCAAGGGTTAGTGTTTCATGTTTTGTTACTGTGGAAAAATCAAGGTGTATAAAGTTGCGTAAAAAATATAGATATTGGGATCCCTGGGTGGTGCAGTGGTTTGGCGCGGGCCTTTGGCCCAGGGCGCGATCCTGGAGACCCGGGATCGAATCCCACGTCGGGCTCCCGGTGCATGGAGTCTGCTTCTCCCTCTGCCTATGTCTCTGCCTCTCTCTCTCTCTGTGACTATCATAAAAAAAATATATATATATATATATATATATATATATATATATATATATATATATATAGATATTGGTGTTCAATTATATTTTCTACAGATTTGGAGGATGAATTTTCTTTCATAATGGTTCTATTTTATTATTGAGATGTGTCATTGCTTAATGGTATTAGAAGCTTTAAAAATGGTTAAATTATTATAATATATCTTCAATGTAATTTTAAATATTTCTTCAGAGTTGAATTTGAAAAACTAAAAATAGTGCCATATCTCTTTTGAGTTTTAAAATGAAATAGTTGATAACAAAGTAACTCAAAGCTATTGCTAAGCCTCTAGAAAACTTAAGATTTTTCTTTTTCTTTTCATCTTGTAGTAACCATCGTTTTTAAACTCCTAGTTTTCCATATATTGGCACAGCCTATATATTATGGAGAAAGTTTTTCTGGAAAAGAGACTATATGGTGAATTAGTGATTTTTTTTATTGCTATAGAGTGGTTTTTGTTTCCACATGGTGCTGGTTATTTACTCTTTTACCCACCAAGAGCCACTCTTCAGTGATCTATTTAACGGAAGCCAGGGGCCAGAGTGAAATCAGGTCCTAATAAGCAGGTAAGCGTGTTAGCCAGTATGCCAGCAAGAAGAGATGGCATACTCTGAAGAGTTCATTAGAAGAGAATTTAATCAAGATATGAAAATATAGACAAAATAAGAGAACCAATAAGATAGGATAAGACAGGGGCACTTGTGTGGCTGAGGTCAGGGGGCATGGGGCTCTGTGCTAAGTGGGGAGTCTGCTTGAGATTCTCTCCCTCTGTTACTCCCCCAACTTGTGTGCATGTCGCCTCTCTCTTTCTCAAATAAATAAATCTTAAAAAAAAAAAAAAAAAAAGATAGGGTAAGATGGCTAGAACAAGCCAGAGTGGAAAACCAATACCATGCCTAAGCCTAAAGGGTCCAGGGGAGGGCACATTGTCACTATAGTCACAATGTGGAACATTGTGGAAACTGTGGAAGAGGACCTACCTGACAAGAGCTGTAGCTGCTAAAAAATAAAGTCACTGCCAGGAATGCACTGGAGCAGAGAGAACAGAGGAAATAAATACCCTGACATTCTTTTCTTTCCCTTTTAAAAAAATTTTTCCCTCAACCCTCTTAATCTCCTCTAGGTATACTCACTGTCCAAATCCAACCAGAAGCCAGAGGGCAGAGGAGCCCAGATCATGCAGTCTATAGAGGTCAGCCTTTACAAGGCAGAACATTATTTGTTAAAATAATTTAACAAAACCTGTCACTTCTGGAGATATCTTGATTAAATTCTCTTCTGATGAACTCTTCAGAATGTGCCATCTCTTTTCCTGCTGGCACCCTGGCTGATACACTTACTGCTTAGGACCTGATTTCCCTCTGGCACAGAGCTTCCACAAAACAGCCCTGTAAAACTGTGATGGACTCCCTTTCTGCTTACGCTGGTTTAGGTCAGGGTTTTATTACTTCACTGAGGGATATAAATAGTAAGCCTTATTACTTAGTATTTTATGGAAGAACCTGAGCAATTAAGATTGTCTGCAATGTCAGGCCTGGCTTCACCTACACAAAGATGAACATGTATTTTGTTCCTCGCAAAGTAATGTAAGAACTTGTCCTAGGCTAACTTACCCTGTGTGTGTGGTATAAACATGTATATATCTCACAGTATATGTGTTTTTGAGAAAAAATCTATTTCTAATAGAAACAGTGTTGATATGTGATGATAGGTCAGCCTTAGAATTTTGTTACAAAATTAATTCAGTTACCTCCAGAAGGGTTTTCCAGAGACATCTTCTCTTTTGCAGTATGGCCAGTAAGCAATAGTGCTTTGCTTCCTTTTATTACCTCTTTGTACCTTTCAGTTTGGTATATACTCTGTACCTATCCTTCAATTCAGGAAAAGCAATCTATGTTAGAAATTTAGGGGCAGCCCGGGTGGCTCAGCGGTTTAACGCCGCCTTCAGCCCAGGACCTGATCCTGAAGACCTGGGATGGAGTCCCACTTCAGGTTCCCTGCATGGAGCCTGCTTCTCCCTCTGCATGTGTCTCTGCCTCTCTCTTCTCTCTCTATCTCTGTGTCTCTCATGAGTAAATAAATAAAATCTTAAAAAAAAAAAAAGAAATTTAGATGGTTACAAAACTGTTTTTTGTTTTTACTTGCTTTTAAAAATGGAATGAATGAAAACCATTTTCTTGGATGAATTTTAGTCCAGAGTTGACAGTAGCTGCCAGCTGTTCTGTTACCCTTCCTCCTCAGCTTTTACAGGTCCTCTACATTAAGAAATATTTCTGAAGCAACAGTAATTCATCAGCTTATCTTCACATAGCAAGTGAGGCAAAGTTTCAGTTAGTCCAAGATCTTCAGGAATTTATTAAGAGGATTTAACGTGATTTTCTTACTGGTGATCAGTTCACACCTTGTTTCCTAATGCCACCAACACTGATCCCTCTGGCTAACTGTTCTCTGCCTCTCCCTTGTTCCCCCCTTCAGTCTGCTTTCTCTGCAGCCGCCAGAATGTCCTTTGAAAACCTCTTTCAGAACAAGTCATTCCTTTGCTGTAAATCTTGTTGGGCTCTGCATTTCACTAACCATAGAAGCCAAAGTGCCAGCCATGGCTTGCAAGACCTTGCACACTTTGCCACTGTCTTTTATCACCCCTTTGACTTCCCTAGTACCTCTCGGTTTTGGCCACTCAGGCCTCCTGTCATTTCTTGAGCACACCAAGTGCACCCTTGTCTTGGGGGCCTTTGTGCTGGCCATTCTTTCTATCTGGAAAGTTCTTCACTGCATAGCTCTCTCTCTCTCTCTCTCTCTCTCTCTTTCTCTTTCTCTAGTCTTTTTATTTATTTATAATTTTTAAAAAGGTTTTTATGTTTTAAGGTAATCTCTACCCCTATTGTGGGACTCAAACTCACAAACCTGTGATGAAGAATCACCTGCTGTACCGACTGAGCCAGTCAGGGGCACCTTTCTTTTCTTTTAAAATCTATGCTCAGGTCTCACACTCAATGAAGTTTACCTACTACTTATTCCCTGCTGCTTGTCTCACTATCTCTCTCCTTTCTCTGCTCTGCATTTTTCTTCTCCATAGCACCTATTACTGTCCAACATTTCTTTTCTTTTCTTTTTCTTTTTTTTTTTTGACAGAGAGAGAGAGAGAGAAAGAGAGTGAAAGAGCGAGAGAGTGCACGAGTGTACAAGAAGAGGGAAGGGCAGTGGGAAGGGCAATGGGAGAGGGAGAAGCAGTTGACTCCCTTAGGAAGGAGACCAATGTGGGGCTGGATCCTGGAATTTTGGGATCATGCCCTGAGCTGAAGACAGCCTCTCAACCACTGAGCCACTCAGGCATCCTGAGGGCAAGGATCTTTGTCACTTTTATTTACTAATGTACTTTAAACAGCTAGAACATTCCTTGGCATAAAGCAGTCTTTCAGCAAATGTTTGTTCAGTATTAGTAAATAAAAGCATGAATGAATTAATATCAGGTCCAAAGTCTATTTTGCATTTTAATTTTTGAAGTTTTAAAAGTAGTCATGGAGTCTCTTTCCAAATTATAGCAGCCTTTTGGGTAACAATCTATACAGAGTCACCAGGAAGATTGATCTTAAGTGCAAAAGATGTATAATTTTACATGGGCCATAGAAATGCCACCTTGATTGCCTACTATTATTAGGTAAGATAGTCTCAACTTGCTTGAACAGGGACATTTATTTCCTGTGTTCTACTTTTTTTTTTTTTAAGATTTTATTTATTTATTCATGAGAAAGAGAGAGAGAGAGAGAGAGAGGCAGAGACACAGGCAGAGGGAGAAGCAGTCTCCATGCAGGGAGCCTGACATAGGACTTGATTTTGGGTCTCCAGGATCACACCCTGGGCCGAAGGTGGTGCTAAACCGCTGAGTCAGGGGATCCCTGGGTGGCTCAGTAGTTTAATGCCTGCCTTCGGCCCAGGGTGTGATCCTGGAGTCCCGGGATTGAGTCCTACTTCAGGCTCCCTGCATGGAACCTGCTTCTCCCTCTGCCTGTGTCTCTGCCTCTCTCTCTCATAAATAAATAAATAAATAAATAAATAAATAAATAAATAAATAAATAAATAAATAAATAAATAAAATCTTTAAACCACTAAGCCACCTGGGCTGCCCCTTGTTTCTACTTTCTACTGAAACTGAAGCACTACAGCTGTTCATATCTCATTTTTTTTTTTTTCTGGTGGAAATTCCTACAGTAGGATGTATATGGGGAGAAATCCTTTCCTACTTTGAACCCATGTAGTCTTTCTGCCTCAAGTTTTCTTCTAATACAATTTCACCTCTGCCCAAGGATGTTAGCACACATACAGAATGTAACTCTTCCTTCGTTAGGTTTCATGAAAGAAAGTTTTTCTTGTGGCTCAGTCTTGGATCCTCCTTGGGGTGGTTGATTTTCGTGTTGACTGAGAGCCCTCTGACCTTCTTCAACCTTTCCTTCCTTGAGGAAATCATTTGTAATACTCTAGAGATATTCTTTTTCTTTCTACTGGAGAGGATCCTGGGAAATAAGAGCAAAGCATTTGATGCCTTTAGGTGTACATTTATCTCTGAGGAATTGGGCAGTCTCAGGGACTAGGATAATCAGGACAACAAATTGGACTTTCTCTCTCCTCTCTCCTCCTTTATTTCTTTAATAAAAGTCTGTTGTCTAGTATCTTCTTGAGAATTTTAATTGTTCTTGTGAACTGGCGATTCATGTGTCACTGAGAAGCTGAGGATGCTTCTAAGAGTGGCACACAGGTATCCTTTGGTGTCATTTGCCAAATTCTTCTCACTTACTTCTCTTACCTCTCAAACCACTGAGGTTTACAAACCAAAATTGGCCTACTTCGTCATGCTCATTGTAAAATCCAAGGGAGTGACTTCAGTAAGAGTGCTCAACATCCTCTAATGGATCATTAATTAATTACACAATTATGAAGGCTAAGAATTCCAACATCTGCAGTTAGCGAGCTGGAGACCCAGGAGGATTGATAGATACTTACATTTGAGTTGGAAGTGCTGAGGACCAGGAGAGGCTGGTGTAAGTTCCTGTCTGAGTAAAAAGGCAGGAGAAGACCAGTGTCTCAACTTGGAAGACAGTCAGTAGAGAGAAAGAATTCCTTCTTATTTGGCCTTTTATTCTATTCAGATCTTCAGTGGATTGGATGAGGCCCATCTACTCTGGGGAGGGTAATCTGCTTTCCCAGTCTACTGATTCAAATGTCAGTCTCATCTGGAAACATCCTCTCAGACACAACCAGAAAAAAATGTGTAACTGAATATCTGTGTGCCAGTCAAATTTATGCATAAAACTAACCATCGTATCCCTTATCCCCCTTACTCTTAGCCTGTGATAACCACCATTCTACCTTCTGTGTATGAATTTGACTGCTTTAGATACCTCATATAGTGGAATCATATAGTATTAGTCTTTTTGTGATTGCCTCAAGTTTCATCCATGTGATATATAGCATGTCACAGTAATCCTTCGTTTTTGAGGCTGAACAATATTTACGTTTTGCTTGTCTGTTGATGGACCTTTGGATCATTTCTGCCTTTTGGCTATTTTTTATTATTATTTTTATTATTTTTTGCCTTTTGGCTATTATGAACAGTCCTCCTATAAACATGGAAATATCTCTTCAAGACTTTTCTTTCAATTCTTTTAGACATATGCCCAGAAGTGAAGTTACTGGTCTATTAACTTTTTTTTTTTTAAAGATTTTATATTTAAATAATCTCTATACCCAGCATAGAGATGGGTATACCCAACTTAATCTTCTTTAAGATCTTATTTTTAAACCTTAATCTTTTTTAAGATTTTATTTTTAAATAATCTCTATACCCAACATAGAGATGGGGGCTTAAACTCATAACCCCAATATCAAGAGTCATGTGCTCTGACTGAAGTACCCCTGGTCTATGAACTTTTATCACAGGAATTATTGTACTAATACATGTCTTGTGGGATGTCCTGTATTCTAGACATGCTCTAGACATACTGCAATTTTCACTTGATAATCAAGGCCAGTTGTCCTGTACAGCAAGAGCCTTCTTTGCTCTTTGATTTCCTGGTTTGAGCAGCCCAGAATCGACTAGGTGATATTCTCTGATTCCATTTTAATAGAACTTTGCTGTATCTTACGATGGAAGCATTTCTCCCTTGAGAATCAAGACTTAGGCCAATAGAAACTATAGTTTCTGGGATGGGAAACATCACTAGTGGATCATTAGGTATAATAATGAGATGAGCCACTTCCATTTCCACCATTTGATTCTAGGACTGTGAATCCTGCCTATGGGAGAAACATACCACATATTGATTGCTGACTCACAGTGTATATCCTGGATGGTATTATCTTTGTCCCACAAAATGTTGCCATCTAGCCAGTGCAATGAATCTTCAGAAGGTCATTCAATTATTCTGTATTCCAGCTACTTCAGAGTGGTGGGAAACATAGTAAGACCAGTGAATTCTATGAAAATGAGTCAATTTCCATATTTTATTTGCCATAGATTAAGTTCCCTGGTTAGAAGCAATGCTATGTGGAATATATAATTGTGAATAAGGTGTCTTGTAAGTGATGGTGATTTCAGCAGAAATATTATGGTTAGGGAAGGAAAACCTTACCCAGAGTTGGTCTACCTTAGTTAAGAATGAAGCATTGCTCCTTCCATGATGGAAGTGACTTAGTATAATCAATTTGCCACCAGGTAGCTGGCTAATACCTAGAGATGGTGTCATATTATGGGTTCAATGTTTTTGCTGTTGATAGGTTTTGCATATGACAGGGGTTATGATCCTATCAGTCTTGGAGAATGGAAGTCCATGTATTACCTTGCTGAGCCCATGTATTGCCTCCATCCTTGCTACCATGACCCCTTTGTTGTAAAGAAAACAAAGGTGATAAAGATAAAGGTGGTTGGGAAGAGATGCTAGCTAATAGCCACAGAATGTCTCATCTTGTCCTCCTGATTATTAAGATCCTTTTTGACTATTGGTCTGGGCATAGTGCCCATTTGGAAAGGTCTGTGCAGATATTCTTGTCCATATCACCTTGTTACCAATTTTCCAATTGTGTTCTTTTTGAGACCCTGACCATTTTAGTTAAATTGTTACCTCCTACCCACACATTGATATAAATTTGTACTTTTGGTCATTCCTCATTCCAGGTGAAATGACAGGCAGATCTATTACTTGTTCTGACTACTAGGAGGATTTCACTTCATCACTGTCCTTCAGGGCCACCCTTGAGTGGGGTTGTAGTGCTGGAACTATCTACTTCTAATTAGTGTCAGCATATACAGAACCATCTATACTAACCCATTTTTCCCCCCATTAGTCAACAGGTCTTAAGAAACCTTCTATGGATTCAGGTTGTAGATTAAGAGGGAAAACAGTGTAACAGGCAGAGGGCCTATTAGAATCTGGACTATTCGTTCATGCAACTTAATTGTGCCTTCAGGATTTGCTTGGATCCAGTTTTGTATAGACCATTTTTATTTGGTGATAGAGTGCTCTTGGGCATGCCCAAATTTATGGGTTGGTGGATCAGACAATAATGATTTTATGACGGGCAATTCAAGTTGCATGGTAAGTTGGTGGCCATGAATGTATTATCTGCTGAAGACTAGTAGCAAGTGTAAAGCTTGGCTCTCAAGAGGAGAATAGTTATTTGTAGAGGATGACTTGCTTTGTTCCAGTATCCGAAACATTTATGATTCTATAAAGACCTGCCAAATTTGACCTGCCTGAACTTGAGCAGTCAGAATGCTGTCATCAACTTGGAAGAGAGCTAAGTAGAACATGTGATGTCTTTTGGAATGAAAACTTGGTCAAGATTTCTGTAGACTAGATTATGCTGGAGTTGTTACAGCTCTGAGGTAAAGCTGTGAAGGTATATTGCTGGCCCTTACAGCTGAAAGCAACTGTTTTGGTAGTTTTTACTAAAAGGATGGAGGAAATAGCTTTATTCCAATTGCTGGGAAATGTATTGACCTGCTTCAACAATGAAACTACATCTTTAACTGCAGCTGCAGTTGGAATCACATGTACTTGTGCTTACAGTAATTCACTGTCATTCCCTGAGATTCACCTGTATCCTGTACAAGCCAGATAGATAAGCTGAATATTGATAGGTTTGGAATCACCATCCCTGTATCTTTTAAGTTTTTAACAGTGGTACTGATCTCTGCAATCTCTCCAGGAAGATGACATTACTTTTGACTTGCTATTTTGGTAGGTAAAAGTTCTACTGACTTCCACTTTTTTCTATTTGGTTTTCCTCTGTAAATCCTCCATTCCATATTGGTCAGGTAACCAATATGGAAATGGTGCCAGTTTCTGCATTTGTCTTTTCTTAGCTCTACACTCCAGACCAGGGAAATAAGATGGGTTCATGTACCTACTGGGCCCAAACTCAGTCAATCTCCTGACCTCTGCAAGCTAGTGAACCACAATAGCATGTGAGTTTTCTAGGAGTTAGTGTTAGTTCAGATCCAGTGTCCAGTTAGCCCAGTGATTAACCCCTAGTGCATAGTCACCTTGGTAAGTGGTTGTATGTTTCTTTGAGGAAGGTGAAGAGGAAGGTTTACAAGATGGTCTTCTGGCAGTATAGTAGGGACTCCTCCTCTTTATCAAGAGATACTAGACCTGTGAACTAGCCCAAGTCTGATAATTGATTGAGAGCTAAGACTCTTTGCTGTGTTGATTTAAGTCCTACCTCTGGTAATTAAACCTAGAGCTTTTCTACTTATACAAATCAGATAATTTTTAGGTAGAATATCTATCTATTTTAGTCCTATGAACACCATGATCAGTTAGTCAACACCAGCAATCTCTGTGGGTAAAACCATTTTGTTTACTGCTTTGATTCCATTATGAAAACCATGGCCATTTTGTTTCTGGAAGTTAAGTCACCCAGTTTCCATTGTCTTCATTGACTTCAGGGAACCTAGCTTGATAGCTGTTATCCACGGCCTTTCTACCACACAGAATGTATCAAGCTACACAGAGCTAGCTCATCAAGGTTGCTGGGGCTCCCCTCACCAATACATTTCTCAACATTGGTAAAGAAAGTGTTTTTTTGGCTTTTCCAAAATTGGAGACATAGTTAGGGTGAGCAAGGTTCACGTAATAAATACTCTCCATGTGTTAGAAAAGTTAGAAGGCATTTTCCTTAAAAACTCCTGAATGGGTATCTGTATTTACAAGATAAGGAGATGTTTGTTTATGATCTCAGTAAGTAAAACAAATTAATGTACAGAATGTAGTCTCAGTTTGAAAAGCATAATTGCCAACAAAATGTTTATATTTAATGCTTTTGGGTGAAAAAGGAGTTTTCTTGGTCACCAGTGCATTAAATGTTTAGATTTTCTTAGGTGAAGATAAAACCCCTTTGAATGTTATCTTCTTTGTTTTACTATGCAATTAAAAATTCACATTAAACAACAGGTTTTTTTTTTTTCCTGTTCTGAGGTTGAACATGACTCATGTTCTATATGTACGTATACATACATATATACGCCCACACATATATATGCATATGGGTTCTTAAAAAACTCAGTCTTTTATTTTCTGTTGTCATCATTATCTCTTAATAATTATCCCCTTTTGGTGTCTTGCAGGAGACTGAAGTGGGTAAGAATATTTGAGAAACTTGAAGAGATAGACTTTATTCATTACAATTTACTGTTTCTGCTGTGGAACTATAGGTTACTGAGGTAGTAACACCAGCTTGAGAAACAGTGGTTTATTTGGTAAACCATATAAAAATATTTTATTTGGGCCATATAAAAATATTTAGTTTTTGAGCTTGTTTAAAAGAAAATATTTAAATAAAGGGCTTGGACCATGTCTTTTGTCCCCCTTTCTGCTGTGGGCTACTCATTCAAAAAAAAAAAAAAAAAGACTTGCCTTTAAGAAATCATTTTAGTTAAGTGTATATCTAAGAAACATAGAAATTGGGTGCTTTATATTAGGCTAGTAGTTTCTAATCTACCATGAGACCATGAAAGATATGCCCTTAACAAGAGATTGATTAGTCCCAAACAGGATGTAATATGCATTCTTCCCTAAAAACCTTCTGTGGTCAGAAGCACTGCCAGCTGAGGTTGGCCTTTTTAGTCAGATAATTATACCACAACCTTAGTAGAATTGTTAATCAGAATCAGATTCAGGTAATTTGCTTTAAATCACGAAAGATAATCATGCTTAAATTGTCTGAAAAATAAAATCATGTAATACATACCAGAAAAGAAGAATATCACTATGAATAATAAAATATTTCCTGATTATGATATGAATATACACACCTATATTTTTATATTTAATATAAGTGTTACGATGTCTGGTAGTAATACGAAATAAAATGTGAAAATTCTCCGGGCACCTGGGTGGCTCAGTCAGTTGAGCGTCTGCCTTCGCCTCAGGTCATGATCTTGAGGGTCCTGGGATGAAGCCCCACATCGGGCTCCCTGCTCAGTGGGGAGCCTGCTTCTCCCTCTCCCCACTCCCCACTCTTGCTTGCTTTTTCTCTCAAATAAA